>NC_080170.1:35344060-35981771 GCF_950295315.1 Erinaceus europaeus
CCCTTTCTTTCCCCCCTAAATCACACCTGTGGATGATATCCTCCATTATTAACCTTTCTCTTTCTGGTTTATTTCACTTAACATAATTCCTTCAAGTTCCATCCAAATTATAGCAAAAAAGAGAAATTTTCACCATTTCTTACATATGAGTAGTAATCTACTGTGTATATGTAGACTATGACTTCCCAAACCACTCATCTGTAATTGGACATTTGGGTTGTTTCTGACTTGGGTATGCATTGACCTCTTTGAATAAGCATTTTTGTGCCCTTTCAATATATGCCTCTGAGAGGAGTTTCTAGATCATTTGGTAAATAAATTTTTAATATTTCAAAGAATTTCCAAACTTTTTTCCATAGGGGTTAGAATAATTTAGAAGCCCACTGATAGTGTAACAGATTTCCTTTTTCACCGCATTCTTGTTAATTTTTTCCCCATGAGGGTTATCAATGGGGCACAATGTCTTTGCTATGAACCTCCTACTCCACCACTCTGGCAACCTTTTCAACTTTTTTTTTCTTTTTGATAGAGACAAAGAGAAATTGAGAGAGAAGGGGGAGGTAGAAAGGAAAAGATAAAGAGAGACACATGACACACAGCTCCTGTTCTGCAGGTGGGGACCAGGGGCTTGAACCCAAGTCCTTGTGCACTATAATGGGTGCACTCTACCAAGAAATTTTGTTGTTTACATACTTTTTAGTGTATAGCATTCTCACAGGTTTGAGGTAAGTGCTATTAGAAATTGTGTTGTAACATTCAAAAGAATGAAACATAGCCATCACATCTCACCATACACAGAAATAACCTCAAAATTCATCAAAGACGGGAGATGGGTGGTAGAGCAGCAGGTTAAGTGCACGTGGTGCGAAGCTCAAGGACCAGCATAAGGATCTGGCTGGAGTCCCCCGACTCCCCACCTGCAGGGGAGTCGCTTCACAGGTGGTGAAGCACATCTACAGGTGTCTTTCTCTCCCTCTCTCTGTCTTATCCTTCTCTCTCCATTTCTCTCTGTCCTATCCAATAACAAAGATATCAATAATAACTACAATAATAAAACAACAAGGGCAACAAAATGGAATAAATAAATATTTTAAAAAATTCATCAAAGACATGAATGCTAGACCAGAAATCATAAAATACATAGAAGAAAATATAAACAAGACACTTTATGATGTCTGCTTTGAAAATGTCTTCAAAAACTGAAGCCTACCAGTAAGGTAAACAAAAGCAAAAATAAATCAGTGAGGTTGCATCAAACTGAAAAGCTTCCATACAGCAAAAGGAACCATTACCACAACAAAAAGATGTCCTACTGAATGGAGGATTTTTACATGTTTTACATTTCTGTATCAGACAAAAAATTAATGACCAACATATATGAAGAGCTCAAAACTCAGCAACACACAAACAAACAAAAAAATCATTGAAAATGAGGAAAACATCTGAACAAATTCTTCATCAATGAAGATAATCACATGGCCAGCAGGCATATGAGAAAAATGCTCAATGCCACTGATTATGAGAGAAATGCAGGCTTTTTTTTTTTTGCAAGTTTGTTTTTTAAGAGAGTGGTCTCTGCACATCTAATTTTTTCATTGGAAAAAAAAAAGGAGAAAAAGAAATTTCTAAAAGCAAAAAGCAGTTAGATAGCAAATGAAGACAAGCCATGGATGTAGGCACAACCAGAGTTCAGGTGGAAAAAAAAAATCCATGGTAGGGTAGTACTCTCTTCGGAGTGAGCAAAAGGCTTGAGAAATGGGGATTGGGGTGGAGAGAAGCAGTGACAGTCACCAGCAGGTGTACAGACTTGGTAGCAGAAGGCAAAAGAAACCCTCTCCTAAATTTCTCTTTTCTCTGAAGTAAATGGGGCGATTAGACATCAGAAAAATGAGGAAGAAGTTTGACACTTCAGAATAGCTACAATGAAGAAGAGAAACAAGAACTGATAGGAAAAAGGCAAAGAGTGACAATTCTGAGTTGAGATGGGAGAGCATCCTACTTCCAGTCTTGCCTCTTAAATTGTCCCGTTGCCATTTCCACAGAGTAAACACAGTAACCTGTTAAGTGTTTAGTGCTCCCTCACCATACTTGAAACCTAAATTCCTTACCAAGGCCTTCATGACTCCAGCCCAATTCCTGCAGACTACCTAATTGCTATTGATTGCTATTCTTATTGCTGATGACAAAGTCAAGGAGTTGAAAGACAAACATGGTGAATGGATCCTTCAAATGTTATTGAAATCACACAGAATATCAGAGAGGTTTCATGCAATTAAAAGCTCCCAAGAGATTATGCCTTATAATTATTTGACCACTCATTTAAATTAAATTATAAAGTGATTTAGAAAATCAGTGGGAGCATATCATAATATAAATCCCTTAAAGAGGGGGCTAGGCAGTGGTGTGAGCCCCTGCTCCCCACCTGTAGAAATATGCTTCACAAGCGGTGAAGCAGGTCTGCAAGTGCCTTTTTCTCTCCCACTTTATCTCCCTTCCCCTATCAATGTCTCTGTCCTAGTCAATAAAATGGAGGGGTTGGGGTAGGGAAGGGGGGGGAAGGCTGCCAGGAGCTGTGACTTTGTAGTGCTAGCACTGAGCCCCAGCGATAACCCTTGAGGTTAATAAATTAAGTCCTTTAAAGATACAATTCACATTTGTATCCCCAGAAATTCAGAACACTAGCTGGTAGAGCAGGAATCCAATAAATGTTGGTGAACATACAAATAAACATATAGACATTGATATTTGTAGGGTAGGTGTGTTAGAATATGTTTTGTTGTTGTTTGCTTGTTTATTTACCTCCAGGGTTATCGATGGGGCTTGGTGCCTGCACCATGAATCCACTGCTCCTGGAGGATATTTTTTCCCCTTTTGTTGCCCTTGTTTTTATCGTTGTTGTTGTTGTTGTTGCTGGGTAGAACAGAGAAATCGAGGTAAGAGGGGAAGACAGAGAGGTAGAGAGAAAAATGGACACCTGCAGATATGCTTCACTGCCTGTGGAAGCGACCCCCATGCAGGTGGGGAGCCAGGATCAACCAACTGGGATCCTTATGCCAGTCCTTGTGCTTTGTGCCATGTGTGTTTAAACCTCTTCGCTACTGCCTGACCCCCTAGAATTGTTCTTATCTACTGGGTATCTCTACCCTCTGGTTCGCTTTTGGAAAATAGCCCAATCTTCATTTCATGCAGTCTCTTTAGAACTGTCTACCAAGGAGTTCCACCTACTCCCAGCATGTGTCCCAGTTGAAACCAATCAGAGTTCCTATTCGGTGGATTTCAATCTCAGCCAGAAAGAGGCTGACATAGGAGAACTGAGCTGGTTCATGTCAGTGGTAATACACTTAAGAAGATTTTGCTTAATTCCTGTTTCTTAATCCCTTAGACACCTGCTTTCTGTATTTATAGAGAGGGGTTTTTTCAATCTTTCGTTTACTACTGTGAATTGCATTATAGACTGATTTCAAATATGTTCTTTTTTTGTATTTGTGGCATAGTTAAACATAACCATCTCTTACTATAAATAATCCTTAATAAATAATTATAAATTGAATACAATTAAGAGAATGCATATTTATTTTAATACATATTGAGCACAAAATCCAATAGCAGGTGCTACAAATTTTCAAAATTCTTTAAGAACTGGTTTCTATCTTTGAACAAGCTAAAATTTCTTTAAAGGTAAGAGATAAGGAAGTAACCAAATAACTAAATCTAAGATTAAAATTAAATTAGTGACATAAGTGACACAAGTGAAATTTCAGTGGAAGTAAAGAAAAGAATTTTTCCAATTTGGATTATTATGATAGAATCAATGTTTAGAATTTGGACATATTTACTTAAGAAAATCACCCAGCATCAGCATAAGCAGTGTAGATATAGGACAGATATTCTGGGGAAATAGGATAATGGTTATGCAAAAGATTTTCATGCCTGAGGCTCTGAGGTCCCGGGTACAATCCCAAAGCACCACCATAAGCCAGAGCTGTTTTTTTTTCTCTCTCTGTATCTCTCTCTGTGAGATTGAATGAATAAAATAGTTTTAAAAAGTTTAATGATCAGTGAATGTATCAATTTTCTATATAGCACAAAGTTTATGAATTAAATTGTAGACAGTGAATTAGAGAAAGATAGAGATCTGAAGATATATGGGGGGGGGGGAAGCCACTAGGAGCAGTCAATTTGTAGTGCTGGCACCGAGCCCCAGCAATAACTCTGGAGGCAAAAATAAAAAAGAAAAATAAGAAGTCAGGCTAAAAGAGATCTGGGGTGGGTTTGTAAGCAACAGGGAACCAAAAAACACTACTGTAGCAGTTTGTTTTTTTAAGGACAGGCTTATAAAGTCATATTTAATGTACTAGTGTAATGAAAAAGAACAAAAGTTACAGGACAGATGTATGAGATATTGTGATTGTCTACTCAAGGGATACTTGATATCAGAAAGAAGAAAATTTTAAATACTGTGCATCTAACTGATGGTGGAAATAAAAGTAGCAATCCAAATATAAACAGATGGAGAGGGAGGGGAAGGGAGGGAGGGAGGAAGGGAGAGAGAGAGAGGAATATGTATAGGAAGAAAGAGAGAGAGAGAGAGAGACAGAAATATGTATATGGAGATAAAGACAATGGCCTAGAAATGAATGGCCTAGAACTGAATAGTATGCTGGAATTTCTATAAACTATGCTACAGTTCTGTATTTCAGATGAGACAAGATCATCTGTGTTTGAGGCCAACTGTGACAAACTATATTTGTAACTCTCATTTACTTCCATCCTTCTCCTGAGTTCCTTTCATTTACCTCCAGCTTCTCACACAGCCTCTTCACTTGGTCAGGCAGTAAAATAAACTATTGTGGTTTTTTGCCTTCTATCATCTATATCTTAAGTGATGTGTCCTTTTCCCAAACTCAGAAACACATCTGCTTTTTTCTGTACCACAATCCTCTCTAGTCTCTGCATCACATCTCTTAGAAAGAGACTTTTTCTCTCTTGCCTGGTTTGCTGCAGTCCCTCCCTAATAAATCTTTTTTTCTGTTCCTGTTTTCAGCAACACTGCAAATAGGACATGAGTAATTCTCTAAAGTTGATACATTTACACAAGAAGCACAGCTATCCCCCCCCCCCCCTTCAGTGGCATAGATCTCCTGGAAACACTTAAAAAAAAGTGTTAGTGGTCACTGGTTCATCTCTACCAGGAACAACATAGTGGACTCCTTTGTAAGCCTCTACAGGACCTTGCCGTCAATGTGGATCAGCAATGGTAGGGACTGCCCCATTCTCTGAAGGGAGGTTGGACCAAAATACTCCATCACTCTAGGAAGATGGGTCCGGCAATGGGTGCAGCCTAGAATGTTCTTTTATCTATGATCACAGAATGCGAGCTCATATCTACAGTGTTGCAGAGGTTACAGGCTCCGGCACAGAATACAGGCCCCAGATTAGATTGATAGTTAACAGTATTTATATACTTTTCTCATATTTGGGAGCTAATCTCTTCCGTGATACAAGATTTCTAGTCCTATTTCCAACTTTGACACCATTTCCCCAGACAATACCTTTAGCCTACCTGCATGTTAGCTGTTGGGCTCAGGCAAAGATTAATAAAGTCACGGATCCCTTAGAATATACCTAAAATAGACTTCCTAGATTTTTCCAAAAGGGAGACCCTAAATATCATCTATTATATTCTTGCCTTCAGATTCCTGCTTATTAAACAATTTGTTCTGCTTTATATCTTTTTTTTAAATTTTTTTATTTAAGAAAGGATTAATTAACAAAACCATAGGGTAGGAGGGGTACAACTCCATACAATTCCCACCAACCAATCTCCATATCCCATCCCTACCCTGATAGCTTTCCCATTTTCTTTTTTATTTATTTATTTATTTATTATTTTTTATTTAAGAAAGGATTAGTGAACAAAAACATAAGGTAGGAGGGGTGCAACTACACAATTCCCACCACCTAATCCCCATAACCCACTCCCTCCCATGGTAGCTTTCACATTCTCTAGCCCTCTGGGAGCATGGACCCAGGGTCGTTGAGGGTTGCAGAAGGTAGAAGGTCTGGCTTCTGTAATTGCTTCCCCGCTGAACATGGGCGTTGACTGGTCGGTCCATACTCCCAGTCTGCCTCTCTCTTTCCCTAGTAGGGTGTGTCTCTGGGGAAGCTGAGCTCCAGGACACATTGGTGGGATCTTCAATCCAGGGAAGCCTAGCCAGCATCCTGGTGGCATCTGGAACCTGGTGATTGAAAAGAGAGTTAACATATGAAGCCAAACAATTTGTTGAGCAATCATGGATCCCAAGCTTGGAATAGTGGAGAGGAAGTGTTAGGGAGGTACTCACTGCAAACTCTAGTGTACTTCTGCTTTCAGGTATATATTTTGCAGTAGTTTATGGATACGTGTGGACATAGGCTCTCTCTCACAGAAACTGGTGTATATCTAGGTTATGGGACTTTGTTAGAAAGTGAACTACCTGAGATGAAATTAGAGTGTACTATAAAAGGAAAGGTCTCACCTGAGTAATGAAGCTGAAGGGTTGTCATTCCACACGTGAAGTCTCTGGATACAGTCTGAGGTGAAGCATGTTGAGGTGGCAATCGTTGCTTTGGTTAGGTTATGATCGGCGGATGCAATATTATTTGGTATGGATTGGGAGAGGCATACGGGAAAGTGGGCCCTATCCAAGGGTTCCAGAACTTGGGGAAGTAGGTGCTCTATAGTGGAGATGTGAGGTTCCTGCTGTCTTAGGGTTCAAAAAGACAATGGATAGTTAATGTTATCATCACATTATTTGGTAATTGGGTTAACTTTGAAAAGTCCTTTTGTTATGGTTTGCTGTACAGTACCCAATATCTTGTATATAGCTGTGCTATTGGATGCTTCTGATCTACTTGGTCTAGGCGTTTGAGAGAGTCCCCATATCAAATACACAGCCTATATATTAAAAAGATTCAGTTTGTGTTTTGAAAAACTTTGAGACATACAATTGATTTCCCCCCTCTCATATTAATTAACTAGTGATTTATATGTCTACATTTTGCTAGGAGTGTACATAAACACCATTCCCACCACCAAAAGACTGTGATCCATCCCTCCCACTCACTCCCACCCCCCACTGGCCCAGGAAGCTGCATGTCTACCCCTCACCACAGGGCTTTTACTTTGGTGCCCTACTTACAATTTGGTCAGGTCCTGCTTTTAGTTTCCCTTTCAGATCTTCTTAGTCAACTTCTGTTGATGAGTGGGATCATCCCATACTCATATTTATCTTTCTGACTTAGCTCACTTAACATAATTCCTTCTAGCTCTGTCCAAGATGGGTCAGAGAAGGTGGGTTCATTGTTCTTGATAGCTGCATAGTATTCCATTGTGTATATATACCACAGCTTTCTCAGCCACTCATCTGTTGTTGGGCACCTGGGTTGCTTCCAGGTTTTAGCTATTATGAATTGTGCTGCTATGAACATAGGAGTACACACCTCTTTTTGATTGGGTGTTATGGAGTCCTTGGGGTATAACCTCAAGAGAAATTACTGGATTATATGGAAGGTACATGTCTAGCCTTCTGAGAGTTTTCCAGACTGCTCTCCACAGAGGCTGTACCAATTTGCATTCCCACCAGCAATGTAAAAGGGTTCCTCTGTCCCCCCATCCTCTCTAGCATTTGTTGCTGCTGTCCTTTTTGATGTATGCCATTCTTCCAGGAGTAAGGTGGTATCTTAGTGTTGTCTTAATTTGCATTTCTCTGACAATCAGTGACCTAGAGCAGTTTTTCATATGTTTGTTAGCCTTTTGGATCTCTTCTGTAGTGAATGTTTTGTTCATATCC
Source organism: Erinaceus europaeus (assembly GCF_950295315.1). Taxonomy (NCBI): domain Eukaryota; kingdom Metazoa; phylum Chordata; class Mammalia; order Eulipotyphla; family Erinaceidae; genus Erinaceus; species Erinaceus europaeus. Next base: position 35,351,893 of record NC_080170.1, read on the forward strand.
TCTGCCCATTTTTAGATGGGGTCATTTGCTTTTTTGGTGCTAAGTTTGCTGAGCTCTTTATATATTTTGGGGATTAGTTTCTTGTCTGATGTCTGGCATGTGAAGATCTTCTCCAATTCTGTGAGGGGTCTCTCTGTTTGTTTAATAGTTTCTTTGGATGTGCAGAAGCTTTTCAATTTGATGTAGTCCCATTGGTTTGTTTCTGCTTTAGTCTTCCTTGCAATTGAGTTTGATTCATCAAAGATGTCCTTGAGGTGTATATGGGAAAGTGTTTTACCAATATTTTCCTCTAAGTATTTGATTGTTTCTGGTCTGAAATCTAGGTCTTTGATCCATTTGGAGTTGATTTTTGTTTCTGGTGAGATAAAGTGGTTCAATTTCATTCTTCTGCATGTTACAACCCAGTTTTCCCTGCACCATTTATTGAAGAGAGCCTCCTTTTTCCATTTAATCCTTTGGGCCCCCTTATCAAAGATTAGATTTCCATAGGTGTGGGGATTTATTTCTGGGATTTCAATTCTCTTTCACTGGTCTGTGTGCCTATTTTTGTTCCAGTACCATGCTGTTTTGATGATGATGGGTTTATAATATAGTTTAAGGTCTGGGAGTGTGATGCCTCCATTTCTGTTTCTTTTCCTCAAGATGGCTTTGGCAATTCTAGGTGTTTTCATGATCCAGATAAAAGATTGTAGTGTTTGTTCTATTCTCTTAATGAAGCTTGGTGGAACTTTGATGGGTATTGCATTAAATTTGTATATGGCTCTGGGGAGAATATTCATTTTGATGATATTTATTCTTCCAATCCATGAGCATGGGATATCTTTCCATTTCTTGGTATTAGTTTCTATTTCCTGAGTAGCGACTCATAGTTTTCAGCATACAAGTCTTTCACTTCTTTGGTCAACTTTATTCCTAGGTATTTGATTGATTTTGCTGAAACAGTAAATGGGAGTGATTTCTGGATGTCTTCTTCTTCTTCAGATTTAGTGTTTGCATAAAGAAATGCCACTGATTTTTATACATTGATTTTGTAGCCTGATACCTTGCTACATTGCGGAATAACTTCCAGTAATTTTCTGCTGGATTCTTTAGGTCTTTCTATGTATACTATCATATCATCTGAAAATAGTGAGAGCTTGACTTCTTCCCTTCCAATCTATATCCCTTTGATTTCTTTCTCTTGCCTGATTGCTATGGCAAGAACTTCCAATACTATGTTGAAGAGTAACGGTGACAGTGGACAGCCCTGTCTAGTCCCCGATCTGAGGGGGAATGCTTTCAGCTTCTGTCCACTGAGTATGATGTTGGCTGTAGGTCTGCTATATATAGACTCCACTATCTTGAGGAATTTCCCATCTATTCCCATTTTTTGTAGAGTTTTGAGCATGAATGGGTGTTGGATTTTGTCAAAGGCTTTCTCTGCATCTATTGAGATAATATGTGGTTTTTGGCTTTGCTTTTATTGATGTGGTGAATGACATTGATTGACTTACAGATGTTGAACCAGCCTTGCATTCCTGGGATGAATCCCACTTGGTCATTGATATGTTGCTGTACCCGGTTGGCCAAGATCTTGTTTAATATTTTGGCATCTATGTTCATCAGAGATATTGGTCTGTAGTTTTCCTTTTTTGTTCTGTCCCTATCAGCTTTTGGTATCAGGGTGATGTTGGCTTCATAGAAGGTGGAAGGGAGTATTCCTGTTTCTTCAATCTTATGGAAAAGCTTAAGAAGTATGGGTACTAACTGTTTCCTGAAAGTTTTGTAGAATTCGTTTGTGAAGCCAAAAAGTCCTGGTCCAGGACTTTTGTTGTTGGGGAGATTCTTAATAATGGTTTCAATTTCTTTGTCTGTGATTGCATTTAGATTTTGTAGTTCTTCTTGGTTCAGTTTTGGAAGGGCATATGCTTCTAGGAATTGTTCCATTTCTTCCAGATTCTGTAGCTTGGTGGCGTATAGTTCTTTATAGAAGTTTCGCAGGATTCTCTCGATTTCTGTGGTGTCAGTTGTGAAATCTCCTCCATCGTTTACAATTCTATTAATTTGAGTCTTATCTCTTTTTTGTTTGGTGAGTCTGGCTAGGGGTTTGTCAATTTTGTTTAATCTTTCAAAGAACCAACATTTGGCTTCATTGATCTTTTGTATGGTTCTTTTATTTTCGATGTTGTTTATTTCTGCTCGAACTTTAGTGATTTCTGTCCTTCTGGTTGCTTTAGGGTTCCTTTGTTCCTCTTGCTCTAAGTCTTTGAGGTGTGCAGTAAGGTCGTTCATTTGAGCTTCTTCTTGGTGTTTAATATGTGATTGTATGGCTATAAGTTTCCCTCTCAGTACTGCTTTAGCTGTATCCCAAATATTTTGATAGGTTGTGTCTTCATTTTCATTAGTTTCTAGGAACATTTGAATTTCCTTCTTGAGTGAGTCTCTGACCCAGTGGTTCTTAAGGAGTATATTGTTTAGTTTCCAAATTCTGTGACTTTTAATAATTTTCTGTTTGTTGTTAAATGTTAGTTCTGCTTTATATCTTAATGCTTTTTCACACACCAAGTTTCAGTCCAATCTGACTTCCCCAGCCAGATGACCTCACCAATATATCCTGGAACCTCACCTCTCCAGATCCCTGCCCCATTAAGAAAAAAGAGAAACCTAAAGCCAACCCTCCCCCCCTGTTGACACTATGATCTATTTACATAATCATTGTTTTGCCTGAAAGATCCCCACCATGTTAGCCCCTCAGGGTATTTCTAATTCAGTTAAAACCATCGCAACAGTTGCTAAGGACACTTCCACCTTCCCAGCATGCCTTTTGCCTGTCTCCACCTCCTTTCCTAGCCAATCCTGTTCCCGTTTTTACCCTATAAAGCCCGCTGCTGTTCCTGGTTTTTCTCCCTTTCTCTTCCACATCCTGACCAGGAGAAGGGCTGGCGTGCATAGCGGGAGGTGGCCATTTTGCTAGCTCCACGTGGCCTAAACCTGTGTGCTCACACCCAAATCTGGGACGTCTGCATCAATAAAGAATTGTATTGCCACACCACCACGAGTTCCTTGTCTCTCTCTCTCTGGCAAAGCTAGCCCAGCAAGAAACAGGCTGGTAATATGGATTGATCTGCTGACACCCATGTTCAGCAGAGAAGCAATTACAGAAGCCAGACCTTCTACCTTTTGTACCCTATAATGATGCTAGGTCCATGCTCCCAGAGGAATAAATAATAGGAAAGCTTTCAAGGGAGAGGATGCTATATGGAACTTTGGGTGGGAATTCTACCCCTTTTATCCTATGGTCTTGTCAATACTTTTGATTTTATAAGTAAATTAAAAAAAGTGTTAGTCCCATGTCCAAGAAATTATAATTCATCTTACTTTCTACACATTTACTGGGTAGGAATTGTTTTTTACTCTTTATTTCTAATTGTGTACATGTGTGTTATAATTTTAGACTATAGCACATTTACAAAGAACCAGAACAAGAAAGGAATAGGAAATTAGAACTTGGGGTGGGGGTGGGGGATATTTCCCAACTAGACACTTTATACTTTTCAATTCTGAGGAGCCTTGAAGAGGGGAGAAAGATATTGAAAAGACACCTGCTCTACTTGTATTTCTTAGAGTGAGTTCTAGAACACTAAAATCCTCTATATCTGCATGTCATTTCAGCTGCTTGATAGTCATTGTTTCTGTCAATTAAACACATCCAAAGTCCAGATTTAATCCATATTACTCCAAGGACAACCTCCTTGTACCAATAAAAATTTAAGAAATACAAGTTCCACCAAATAACTATAAGTAACATGACACCTGAGAATACTCAAAACTATGAGTAAGAACTAGATTCATTCTGGTGAAAGAGATAGTCAAAGGTAGTTTAATGGGATTTTAGGATATAATTCACATTTATTCAGAGATTGATGACCTAAGAACAAGAAGAAATATTATCTGGACTCTTTTGTCTTAGTTTATTTATCACTTAAATATATATATTTTTTCTCCAGGGTTATTGCTGGGGCTTGGTGCCTGTACTACTAATCCACTGCTCCTAGAAGCCATTTCCCCCCTTTTGTTGCCCTTGCTGTTGTTGTTATTGTTGCCATTGCTGTTGTTGTTGTTGGATAAGACAGAGAGAAATCAAGAGAAGAGAGGAAGACAGGGGGAGAGAAAGACACCTGAAGACCTGCTTCATCACCCATGAAGCCACCCCTCTGCAGATGGGGAGGCTGGAACTGGGATCCTTATGTTGGTCCTTGAGCTTCATGCCATGGGCACTTAACCCACTGTGCTACCGCCTGGCCCCCATAAAAATATATATATTTAAAATATTGGACAACCACCTTTTTTTCCAATTCATTTCACTGAGTTATAAACAGTGGTTTATAAGACAGTTGTTAAGACATGGGTACAATTTGTTTCCGTCCTATGAAAAGTATCTGCACACTACCCCTACAATCAATACAGGTCCCTCTCCACCATTGTATACTGGGTCCTCACTGCTTTCTCTACTTGCTCCCATTTCCTCCAGTCCAGAGACCTTTGCTTTTCTGAAATATACCACACCCAGTTCAAATTTCATCCTGTCTCCCCCCCCTTTTTTTTGTCTGCCTTAATTTCTACCTGTAAATGAGATTATCTGGTATTCATCCTTCTTCTGGCTTATCTCAATTACTATAATTCCTTCAAGTTTCATCCAAGCTGTGGAAATGGAGATGATTTCATCATTTCATACAGCGGAGTAGTATTCCATGCACAGTCACCTTTTACTAATGTCTTTAAAAAAGACAAGTTCTTTGAGTACTGTGCTCAGGAACTGTCCTATGTGAAGTCAGGCTAAGAGACATAAGAATGGGAAGGCAGAAGGATGGGCAGTAGCACAGTGGGTTAAGCACACATGGCGCAAAGCACAAGGACTGCCTTAAGGGTCCTGGTTTGATTCCCTGGCTCCCCATCTGCAGGGGGATCCTTCATGGGTGGTGAAGCAGGTCTGTAGGTACCTATCTTTCTATTGCCTTCTTTGTCTTCCCCTCGTCTCTCGATTTCTCTCTGTCCTATCCAACAACAACAACAGCTATAACTACAATAACAACAACAACAAGGGTGACAAGGGCAACAACATGGGAAAAATGGCCTCCAGGAACAGTGGATTCGTAGTGCAGGCACTGAGCCCCAAAGATAACCCTGGAGGCAAAAAAAAAAAAAAAAAAAGAATGAGAAGGCAGTGGTAAGTTTCTTAGTACAATGCTCAGGTCTCAGGTACTGGGTGACTTAGCTATAATACTGTGCTCTCCAGACAGAGTCAAGATGAAATGGCAGTGTTCCCAAGTTTAATGAGATCAGCGTGGATACAGATCTGTCAGTATTTCAGAATGGCACTGTTTACTGTGGACATTTATATTTCTTTGCTCAGATGTCTGCATGCTGGCAGTTCCTGACTTCATCATTATTAAAAAAAGGCATCATTAGGAGTCGGGTGGTAGCATAGGGGGTTAAGCGCACGCAACACAAAGCTCAAGGACAGGCTTAAGGATCCCGGTTCAAGCTCCTGGCTCCCCAGCTACAAGGGAGTCACTTCACAGGCGGTGAAGCAGGTCTGTGGATGTCTATCATTCTCTCTCCCTCTTTTTCTTTCCTCCTCTCTCCACTTCTCTCTATCCTATCCAAAAAAAACAACATCAATAACAACAACAACAACTACAATAATAAAACAAGGGCAACAAAAGGGAAAATAAATAAATATTTTAAGAAAACAGGCATTGTTTCAAACTTCTTAAAGGGAAAATAAATGCTACTATGGAAATGATGACCAAGTATCTTTTTAATGTTTAAAAATATGTACCAGCATTTTACCCCACTCAGTCATCTAATATTTTCTTCCTGCTCTTTTTATAAAGTTCTTTATTGGGGAATTAATGTTTTACATTCAACAGTAAATACAATAGTTTGTACATGCATAACATTTCCCAGTTTTCCATATAACAGTACAACCCCCACTAGGTCCTCTGTCTTCCTTCTTGGATATGTATTCTCCCCACCCAGAGTCTTTTACTTTGGTGCAATATGCCAATATGCAATATGCCAATTCCAGTGTTCTTCTACTTGTGTTCTTCCTGCTTTTTGAGGCTTGTTCTTTTCCTACTTAGTGAACAAAACATAATTTATAGAGCAGCAAGGGTTAACTTCACTGCAATTGCATTTCCTCTGGAAGAAAAAGAAACAGTTAAGTATGGATGCTATAGCCAGAGCTATTGCTTATGTTTTGTCATAATACAGTTTTTGTATCTGTTGTTTCATAGTCAAAAATCTGTAAGGCTAATGTTCATTCTTCCCCCTCAACAAGCCTTTATTGAGTATCTCTATCAGCACCAATGAGACCCTATGATCAGTATAAATGTGTCTCCATACTCAAAATCTATATGTAACATGTATTATTGAAAATCTAGTTTTAGTTATGAGCAGGTAGGTAGACAGCTGGTTTTAGCTACTTGTATCTTTCTATTACTGTGGGCTCTCAACTGCTACTATAAGATTAAGTATAGGAAACAGACCTTTGTAAACCACAGGAACATAACACATTCGCAGTGTAGATAAATATTACAGGATGTAGTCCCTACTTTTAGGAAGGAAGCTTTACAAGTGTTGAAACAGTGCTGTGTCTTTCTTTCTCTCTCCTACTCCATCCCCATCCCTTTCAATTTCTCTCTGTCTGTATGAAAAACAATATAAAATAAAAATAAAAAAATATATTACAGGAATGGCACTTGACTTGCTATAAAACTACATAAAATAAAGAAGGATCAACTGGCCCCAACAAGTGGTTTTTATATTAAAAGCTGCAGGATAAGTAGCTGGAGATGAGAGGAGAGAGTGGAACATTTAAGAAGGAAATTTGAAACAGAGGGCATGGCACCAGAAAAAGTACTATTGCCAAGGGAGTGCAGTATCTTCTAAGAAATGGAAGTTCAGTCTAGCCAGAAAGGGAATGCAAATTTGAGAAAACATTGGCAGAGTCTGCTACAGACTATGGTCATCTCTGCTCATCTTACTGTTCACTCCACTCCAAAGTTTGGAGTCATCTGCAGGAAAGGAGAAGTTCTCACAGCTGATTAGTCAGAGTTGGTTGACTTAGTCATGAAAACATGTTTCTGTCTGGTTAGTGTACAGGAAGGATCACAAACCACAGTAAGTACCATGGTAATGGTTATTGCCCACCCCTAACCCCCAGAATTCCCCCCCCCCCATCTTATGAGGTAATGATAAGGAAGCAGAGATTATAGAATTCTGCTGGGAAAGCAGAGTTAAAGATTGTCATAGATCACCAACTGACCCTATCCCCTGCACACATACACAACTCAAGTCCTTCAGCAGGTAGGGTAAATGGAACTATTAGGTAGTTGGAAAAGTCAAGACCCATTTTTGGATTAAAAAAAAATAAGCATGGAAAAATATGTCATGGTTTTTCTCACAACCCAATATATTTCAAGTTTCCTTGAGTTCATCTGGGTCACTTGACAATGGCCCAGTGGATCCCAAAGGCAAACCCTGACATCAGTGTTACCACAGACAAGAGCAGGGCTCTGATACAGCACCTAGAGTCAGTTATCGGTATGCCTGTGTATGTTTGGTTATGATTATAACCAAGAATGTCAAGAAGAGATGCTTTATAGACTTGTAATTTTCAAAAATGAAGAGGAAATAATGAGGTAGTTGAGGGGATAGAGTGCCTACCTTGCATGCTCAAAGTACTGGTTTCATTTTCTAGTACCACATAAGATAAATGAAGATTGAAAAAATGAGTAGGACTCCATGAATGGTGGAGTGATGCTCTGGCCCTCACCCACATACAGTAAACACACAAATGTAACTGAGCTGGGCTGGGGAGGTGGCTCAGCACAAGAGCACGTGACTGCAACACTGAGTTCATTTTCTGGGACCACATAATAAAAATTCATAGAATAGTTGTCTAATAAATCGCTTACTTAACAAAACACAAATTTCCCTAAGGAGGTACCATATTTGGCCTTTCTTATTCACCACTCTAAAATCTATAGCATATAGATATAGAAATCAATTGAAACAGCTTTTTTTTTAATTTTGTTTATAAGAAGGAAATACTGACAAACCATAAGATAAGAGGGGTACAACTCTACACAATTCCCACCACCAGAACTCTGTATCCCATCCCCTCCCCTGATAGTTTTCCTATTCTTTAACCCTCTGGGAGTATGGACCCAAGGTCATTGTGGGATGCAGAAGGTGGAAGGTCTGGCCTCTGTAATGCTTCCCCACTGAACATGGGTGTTGACAGGTCGACCCATACTCCCCGTCTGTCTCTCTCATTCCCTAGTGGGGTGGGGTTCTGGGGAATCGGAGCTCCAGGACACATTGGTGGGGTTGTCAGTCCAGGCAAGTCTGGTTGGCATCCTGCTAGCATCTGTAATCTGGTAGCTGAAAAGAGAGTTAACGTACAAAGCCAAACAAATTGTTTACTAATCATGAACCCAAAGGCTGGAATAGTGCAGATGAAGAGTTGGAGGGGGGGGTCCTCCATTTTTGTAGGTAGCTAGTAGGCATAATTTAGTTATATTCCAAAAAGCCTGCAGCTATACTAGTTTTTTTTCCTTTATTTTTCCCTGAGCCTGAAATATGATTTGCAAGTGAATCCAAGTTATTGTCTTTTTCCAGCCATGACATCATCTCCCCAGATAATAGCTTTATTTTTTTTACTAATGAAAGAGTAGAGTTGTTTCTTCTGTTGGGGGATAGCCTAAGAATAAATATGAAGGGAAATATCTAAAACTAAGACTTCAAATGAATCAAGACCCTGACTATCAAATAGAAACATGGAGTTAAGAGTAGTATTTTTGGAGCCTTGGGATTAATTACAATGGCACAAGAAGAAAGATCAGAGTATGATAGGAATGACAAAGAACATGGAAGCAATATTCTCAGTCTAATACAATAAATAAAAGAAGATAGAAATCTGTGTGTAGGATATATAAGATGTTGAGTCGGGCAGTAGTGCAGTGGGTTAAGCACAGGAGGTGCAAAGTGCAGCGACCGGCATGGGGATCCTGGTTCGAGCCCCCGGCTCCCCACCTGCAGGGGAGTCGCTTCACAAGCAGTGACAAGCAAGTCTGCAGGTGTCTTTCTCTACCCTTCTCTGTCTTCCCCTCCTCTCTCCAGTTCTCTCTGTCCTATTCAACAACAACATCAATAACAACAACAATAATAACTACAACAACAATAAAAACAACAAGGGCAACAAAAAGGAAATAAATATTTTTTAAAAAGATACAGAAAGGAAGAGAGGAGAAAGAAAGAAAGAAAGAAAGAAAGAAAGAAAGAAAGAAAGAAAGAAAGAAAGAAAAGAAGGAAGTAAGGAAGGAAGGAAGAAGGGAAGAAAGAAAGAAAGAAAGAAAGAAAGAAAGAAAGAAAGAAAGAAAGAAAAGGGAAGGGAAGGGAAGGGAAGGGAAGGAAAGGAAAGGAAAGGAAAGGAAAGGAAAGGAAAGGAAAGGAAAGGAAAGGAAAGGAAAGGAAAGGAAAGGAAAGGAAAGGAAAGGAAAGGAAAGGATAGGAAAGGAGGAAAGGAGGAAGAAAGAAAAAGAAAGACCACTGCTCAGCTCTGGCTTATGGTGGTGTTGGGGGCTGAACCTGGGACCTTGGCTCTTCAGCCATGGAAGTCTTCTGCATAAACATTTTGCTGTCTACCCAGCTCCAAATAAATATTTAATGAATAAACTGTAGTGCTATTTCCTTGATATAATTTTTTTACTTCTTTTTAAAACATTTAAATTATATTTTGGTAGAGACAGAAGACATTGAGTAGAAGGGGAGAGAGCAAGGGAGAGAGATAGATACCTGCAGCACGGCTTCACCACCTGTGAAGCTTCTCCTCTGAAGATGGGGACCAGGCTTTGAGTTCAGGTCTGTACACAAGGTAATGTGCACATTCTATAGGGTATACTGCCACACAGCCCTCTTTTAAACTTGTAACCATTTTAACTTAAGCACCAAAATGAATAGTAGAAGAAAATACCACAGAACATATTATAAGTCATCTGATAGGAATACTGAATTTTGTGGTGAAAAAACTGACCTGGAAGGTAATCTTTTCTATATTTACTCCAGACCAGATTACAGGCCAAGTTACATGTAAGTAGATCACTCAATATCAACAATAACAATTAATTTAACATGCCAATTTACCTTGATCACAGTCCAGCTATATTGCCAAACATTTTGAATGCATCATTGCAAATATTGGGGGTGAGGTGTACATGTAAACTTATAAATTTTGAACAAAAACAGATTGGCCTACCTTATGTGAGTGAGTCTCAATAGAATAGAGACAAAAATAGAAGAAAAAGCTGACATATCCAAAACAGGAGAAATTCTCATGAAAACTGTCTTCATACTTTATCTGAAACATTGGCTCTTCATAGTTGCACGGCAAACACATTTTACGTTTTACGTTCACATTTTACATTCACATTTTAGGGTTTTATGTCCCTGGAGAACCCTGACATTGACATTTTATTTAATAAGTTCAGAAGTCATTGTTTGTAAAGGGTCAAACAAGCTACCTAGATAAATAAAAATAAACAAAATAGCAATAGAGTAGGGATAAATATTTCCTAATATAATAGTTATGAAAAATGTATTCTAAGTATTTTTGCATCTTTTTCTGATTAAGTGAGCTTGGATAATTATTTTACTTTTTATTATTTATTTATTTATTATTGGATAGAGTCAGAGAGAAGTTGAGAGGGGAATAGAGAGGAAGAGAGACAAAGAGACACCTGCAGCACTGCTTCACCACTTTTAAAGCTTTCCCCCTGCAGGTGGGGGCTAGGGGCTTGAGCCTGGGTCCTTGTGCACTGTAATGTGTGTGCTTAACCAGATGTGCCACCACCAGACCCCAGATAATTTTTTTAAATTACTCTGCCCCTTGTCTTCTTCATCTAGTACTATATATGCACAATTTATAATGTTTTCATACCTACTGTTTATTGTTAGAGCACGCTAAAGTGATGGAATAAGAAGCAGGAATTTTTAGTTTAAAGTGAGGACAACAGGACCTAAAAACTTTAAAATAATTTGTTCGTAATCCTCATAATAGAACCTAAGTTTTCTTTATTTTTTAATTTTATATTAATGATTTGATAATGATTAACAAGACTGTCAGATAAGAGGGATACAATTGCATATAATTTACACCAACAGAGTTCTGTATCCTACCCCCTCCATTAGAAGTTTCCCTAATTATTTATCTTTTTGGGAGTATGGACCAAAATTCTTTAAGGGGTGCAGAAGGTGGAAGGTCTGGCTTCTGTAATCTGTGCTGGACATGGATTTTGGCATGATCCATACCCCAGCCTATTTCTATCTTTCCCTAGTGGGATAGGGCTCTGGAGAGGTGAAAGAACCTACGTTTTTGAGATGCTGATACAAGTAAGTATGAAGGTGCATTGGCAAAGAGTAAAAGTCAAGTATCAAAAGACTAGTTCTGTTGTTGGGTTCTAATCTCCATTTTGCCATTACATTATGAAGTTCTTGAAAGTCTAACCTGTCTAGACCAAAGTTAGATTTATTTCTTGGCATATAGTAGACATGTAATAAATGAATGGGGATGATGGGTTAGATATAAAAAAAATGCTCTCTGTGACAATGGGAAATGACTTTAAGCCTTCTAAGACTCAATTTCTCTCAAGAAGATGAGATGATTCCAAAGTTTAGCAAATCTATAATTGAGTGTCTCTTCCTGAATATGACTATGATTTTGAAACTGCATTCTAAATTCACGTTTATAGCAATCTTGCTTTTCGTACCTATGTCTTCTATACTTAGAGACCTTTTATTTGTCATCATCAAGTGTGTACTGATCCATTTGCATGCTCAAAATGTACTTGAAAATTATTGTTAGGGATGAGTGACTGAGTAGGTTGTGGTATATGTACACATTGGGATACTACTCAGGTATTAAAAATGGTGAATTCACCTTCTTTACCCCATCTTGGGTGGAGCTTGAAGAAATTATATTAAGAGATATATGTGAGAAGCAAGAGGATGAATATGGGATGATCTCACTCATAGACAGAAGCTGAAAACAAGATCAGAAGGGAAAACACTAAGCAGAACTTGGACTGGAGTTGGTGTATTGCACTAACATAAAAGACTCTGGGATGGGGGGTTGAGTTCAGGTCCTGGAGCATGATGACAGAGGAGGACCTAGTGGGGGTTGTATTGTTATGTGGGAATGTTATACATGTACAAACTATTCAATTTCACTGCCAACTATAAACCATTATTCCCTCCAATAAAGAAATAATTTTAAAAAGGGAAGAAAATTAGTATTAGGCTGGGGAGATAGCATAATGGTTATGCAAAAAATCCATGTCTGATACTCCAACATCCCATGTTCAAGCCCAGCATCACCATAAGCCAGAGCTGACGATTGTGCTCTCTCTCTCAAATAAAATAAAATATATTTTAAAGAATTTATTTATTTATTTATTAGACAGCTAGGCAGAGAGAGAGAGAGAACCAGACATTACTCTGGTCTCTGGTATATGTGCTGCTGGGATTGAACTCAGGACCTCATGCTTGAGAGCCCAATGCTTTATCCATTGTGCCACCTCCCAGACCGCTAAAATATTTTTTTAAAAAGAAATTAAATAGTGTTGAATACATTAATGGGTAACTTGAGGGAATATTTTCTTCTGTTATTCAATAGTGTGATGTTTCTAGATAGTTTTATTGAAAATTATGAAGATAAGTTTTAAATATATAGTATAAAATTGTACTTAGTTTTTATATAGGAAACTCCAATTTCAATATCTGAACAACCAGTACCAATGCAATCAGTATGAGCGACAGATTTATATCATACTTTTTAATATCCAGCATTATTGGAGTAAAATATTCAATATCCGTTATAGATGATTCCCTCAAAATACTTTTACAATGAGATATTAAACCTAACTTTGGAACAAAGTTCTCAAATGTCTTGTTCAGCAATAAAATTTTATAAAGTCCGTTTTCTCTAAACTATAAATATTTTATGATTAATATTAATAGAACTTATACTCATTATTCGTCACCTTGGAAAAAAGGTTCAAATCAACAAATTTAAAAAACTAAAAGACAGCAGCTACCAGTGTTCAGAGCCTACAAATACATTTATAAAGGTCTTTGTGAGTGAAATACTCCTAACAAACACCATAAGAGAAAAATAGAGGGCCTCAGTCTTGCCTGGGCCACCAGGTTCCAGATGCTACCATGATGCCAACCGGAATTCCCTGGATAGATGACCCCACCAATGTGTCCTGGATCTCCATTTCCTCAGAGCCCTGTCCCACTAGGGAAAGAGACAGGCTGGGAGTAAAGATCGACTTGTCAATGTCCATGTCCAGCAGGGAAGCAATTACAGAGGGCAGACTTTCCACCTTCTGCACCCCATAATGACCCTGGGTCTATACTCCCAGGGGGTTAAAGAATAGGAAAGCTATCAGGGGAAGGGAAGGGATATGGAGCTCTGGTGGTGGGAATTGTACCCCTCTTATCCTGTGGTCTAGTCAGTGTTTCCATTTTATAATAAATAAAATAAAACTAAAAATAACAAAAAAAGAGAAATATATTCCAGGTACTTATTCAGAGCTTACTAAATTTTATTTTAAATGCAATTAAATATATGTCTATCTGATTTCCCACTTATGAAATAAGTTAGAAGCAGAAAAAAATTTAAAGGAAGAGAACTACCCAGAAGTGAATGCATATATAGAGCAGTGAGATGAGATATTTTGACAACAAAAGTAGAAACCAAACACAATCCATGTAGCTGTCTTGAAAATCACTATAGTAGGGGCCGGGTGGCAGCGCACCTAGTTGGTACACATGCTGCAATCTGGTCCCCACCTGCAGGGGGAAAGCTTTGCGAATGGTAAAGCAGGGTTGCAGGTGTCTTTCTGTCTCTTTCTCTCTCTGTCTCTCCCTTCTGCTCGATTTCTGACTGTCTCTATCCAATAAATAAATAAAGATAATAAAAAAAATTTTCAAAAAAAGAAAATCACTATAGTAGAAGACAATTACATAATTGATGTTCGTAGCTATGATGTGTAAGCATAAGTACAACTATCTGATGTGTATAATAAGCATACCTAATTTTATAAAATTTTTCATCAAAAATGGCTGAAAAAATTTACTTGCATGCTTAATTTTCAATCACTGTAGAAATTAAGTTTTGTAGAATCTAATTCTTCAATAAGACATTTACCTAGAAAAAATATTCTTATGTAAATCAAAGCCATTGAAAATCCACTCCATGGGAATTTAAAAAGTCATGGTCTATAGACCGTGAGTCAGTAGAAATTTGAGTTGGGTAATATATTAAATAACTAAGTGATGGGTATAGATTTTGTAAAACCACATGACCTTTCTTCGCTAGTAAAATATTAATTTTTATCCTCAGAAGTCATTTCTAAGCTTGTTGCCCCACTGGATATAAATAAAATATTGCTAAATATAGACTTTATTGAAAGTTTCTGTGGCTGAAAGATTGGGTCACTGGAGGCTAGGTATGAAAGACTGGTTGGCACAGATTCCTACTTCATAAAATAATACAGAAGCATATCCTAAAGCAGTAGAAGCTATAGACATGATAAAGTGCTGGCAAAAATCCCAACTGATATCAGGCGACCTCCTCCAGCTTTTGTCATTTCCTCTGATACAACTCCTGCAAAGTGTTCTAAGGGATTTGTCAGTCTACATTAAGTCAGTCACCCCTTATCTCTAAATTCCTCTGCTTCCTCATCCCTTGGAGCTTAGAATCACATCCTTGACCTCCTCACCAACTGAAACTGTTTATATTCATATCACTTATCAAATATTCTCTTTCTAATCACAACTTTGTATTTTCATCTCACTCAATGTGTGCATACTGCTACACTATTTTTAGTCAACTCACTATTGCCTATACACCTCAGATTTCTCAATACCTATCAGTCATCTTCTTTCAAGATCAGAACATTCATCTACCTTCTATATTTTAAAGCCTCAAATTCAGCTCTACAGGAGAAAATATCCCAGTTGAACCAACTAATCACACTACTAATGATAATCCCCCATCTTAATTGGACTTTCAAGTGACCCTAGCACTAAGTGTCCCTTGTCAATTGACTTTTCCATTGTATCAGTGAATTCTTGTGAACACAAATCAGTTGGAAGTTAGCAAATACAGATCAGAATCACCTTGGACAACTTTAGTGCACTAGTTCAGCTGTGGCAGCACTGTTCCACATGGCACTTCCTAAAAACAGTAAGCTTAGGAGACAGATAGCAAATGGTTATATAAAGAGACTCTCATGCTTGAGGCTCCAAAGTCCCAGATACAACCCCCCCCCCCCCCCCGCCAGTACCACCATAAGCCAGAGCTGAGCAGTGCTCTGATAAAAAGAAAAAAAAAAACCCAGCAAGCTTATTTTTCCTCAAAGGTGTCTACTTCTTTATATTTCCACTGTCATCAACTGAATCCAAGCTTAAAACTACCTTCTGCTTGGGCTACTGTGAACGCCTTTGATTATACTATCGGCTCACGCTTAGATTTAATTTAATACATGTTTATCAATAAACAAATCCTAGAAATTGCTAAAATAAAAATCTAGTCACACAATTCTACCATATAAACCTAGCTTCTTTTGCATTATACTATCTAAAGTATTTGCAAATCTCTATAAGATGAAGTATTCCTCATCAACTGTGCTTCAAAGCTTATGAAAGAACTGCAGCTGCTCAGTTTCTTAACTAAGCTGTGATCTTTCCCATCACAGGAGCTCTCTTCTTCTCTCTTGATGTTTTATTTATTGACTAAATCACACCATCACTCAAATTTTGATTTATAGTGCTGCTTACGTTATTAAGAAGACATTTTATGGCCTATATATAGAACAAGACGCCCACAAGACAGTCAATTTGAAAACTATTGTGTATGTATATGTGCATGAGAGAAAGAAAAACAGAGAGAGAAATATTCTGGGGATCAAACCCAGGGCTTCACACATGCAAAGCATGCGTTCAATCACTGAACCATATTCCCAGCCCATGAATACTATTTGTGCCAAGTAAAGCTGTACTAAATTTGGAAGTTTCTTAACTTCTTTGTGTCTCAATTTCCATAAAATGGGAAAGGTGATAACAATACTAAGTTTGCAAGTGTATGATTTCCTATGGATACTGTAGAAAATGACCCACAAACATGGTGGTTTAATGCAACAGAATTGTAACCTCTCATAGATCAGCAGTCCAAAATCAGTGTCAGTGGGACAAAACTGATTTGTTATCAAAGCCATGCTTCCTCTTCAGCTTCTGTGTGGAGGATCCATCCCTTTCCTCTCCTAACTTCTTGTAGCTGCCAGCACTCATCAACTTGTGGCTGAATCAGTCAATCTCTGACTCTGTTACATTGTCTTCTTGTTTTCTCAGATTAGACATCTCTAATCTAAAGATTGGGCATTAGCTCTAACATTTGTGATTAGAGTTTACTAGAGTAATCTTTTCATGTCACAATCCTTCATTTAATTATATTTTCAAAGGCCTTTGTCATTATAAAACAACATTTATAGGTTCCATTGATTAGGACTTGGAATATAAGATTACCATAATTCATCCTACTAGAGCAGGTGAACTTTGAATGTACAAGCATCCCTAATAATGTGGTCAGCAATATACAAAAGTTATTCATTTAACATTTTAAAAAATGGACACCAACTACACAGAGAGAACTTTAGGTATCTGAATAAAAAGGGGGTCCTTCAACTTCCAGGAGCTCTTATATTTATGCAAAGACATATAACTAATGATAAATGGATGGTAGATGATAGATAGATAGATAGATAGATAACCATGTGAAAAATAAAAGAGTAAGGAGACTATAGTATACTGGGAGAACAGGATGAGGAAGGTCACACCTATATGATGGCATTTAAGCATAGACCAAGTTGTAGGAAAATCCATCAAAATTAGCAATTATTATTGAGAGTTATCGCAGTTTATCATTTTGTACCTATACATGCCATTATTGGCTTAACATCTGGCTCTATGTGAAGTTCATCTAGGCAGTAGAGGGTCATTGGAGAAAATGCAGCATTGCTGGCATCTGACAAAGCACTTATATACAGTAGACAATGAACAACTATTTGTGAAACAAATTAATAAAAATAACCCAATTAGCAAATATGCTTTATTTAAGATAACATTACTATATTTTTAACTCAGACTTCTACTTCTAGCTCTGCCAGAATAGTCTGAAACAAACTAATAATTCTAGTATATAGTCAGAGGGAAAAAAAAACCAAACAACAAAAAGAACATTTCTAAAAAAAGAAAGGGTTTGAGTCCCTGGTCCCCACCTGCAGGGGGAAAGATTTGCGAGTGGTGAAGCAGTGTTGCAGGTGTCTCTCTGTCTCTCTCCCTCTCTATCTCCCCCCTTTCCTCTTGAATCCTGGCTGTCTATATTCAATGAATAAGTAAGTAAATAAATACATAAATGTGAAAATCTTTTATTTTATTTTTTTAAATTTTTTAAATTTTTTATTTTTTATTTAAGAAAGGATTAATTAACAAAACCATAGGGTAGGAGGGGTACAACTCCACACAATTCCCACCACCCAATCTCTATAACCCACCCCTCCCCTGATAGCTTTCCCATTCTCTATCCCTCTGGGAGCATGGACCCAGGGTCAATGAGGGTTGCAGAAGGTAGAAGGTCTGGCTTCTGAAATTGCTTCCCCGCTGAACATGGGCGTTGACTGGTCGGTCCATACTCCCAGTCTGCCTCTCTCTTTCCCTAGTAGGGTGTGTCTCTGGGGAAGCTGAGCTCCAGGACACATTGGTGGGGTCTTCAGTCTAGGGAAGCCTGGCCGGCATCCTGATGACATCTGGAACCTGGTGACTGAAAAGAGAGTTAACATACGAAGCCAAACAAATTGTTGAGCAATCATGGACACAAAGCTTGGAATAGTGGAGAGGAAATGTTAGGGGGGGTACTCACTGCAAACTCTAGTGCACTTCTGCTTTCAGGCATATATTTTGCAGTAGTTTACGGATATGTGTGAACATATGCTCTCTCTCACAGAAACTGGTGTATATCTAGGTTTTGGGACTTTGTTAGAAAGTGAACCACCTGAGATGGAATTAGAGTATACAATCAAAGGAAAGGTCTCACCCGAGTAATGAAGTTGAAGGGTTGTCATTCCACACGTGAAGTCTCTGGACACAGTCTGAAGTGAAGCATGTTGAGGTGGCAATCGTTGTGTTGGTTAGGTTGTGATCGGCAGATGCAATATTATTTGATATGGATTGGGAGAGGCATACGGGAAAGTGGGCCCTATCCAAGGGTTCCAGGACTGGGGGAAGTAGAGGTTCTATGAAAATCTTTTAAAAGTGTTCTAAAAGCTCATTAGGTGAATCGAATGTTCATCTAGGTTTGAGAAACACAGGACTAGGCATTCCCTTCCTTCATCAGTTAAACCCAGTACAGAATTCAAAACATGTATTATGGTAAAGTTAAACTGAAACATGAAAGTTGAACATCAAAGATAATAACAAATGTATGTTTGGGAAAGAACTTCAGAATTGTTACCATCTTAATGCCTCACATAAACATGTTCTAAAAGTTCTCATTTCTAGCACTGAGACTTCCATACCCATGTCAGTAGAACTGTCATAAAATCTAACAAAAATTTTTCAAAATCTATCAACAACCTCTCAAATTGTGAAAGAGAATGAATAACACTAAGTTTACTTTGTCCATCTTTGAGTGATTGATGCAGAATCACTATAAATATTCAGCAGAAGTATCTCCTTGACTATTCTGAGATTTATTTATTTATTCATTTTTGTTGTTTTTGTTCCCTATTTTCATACTGGATTTTAATCTAAAGCAAATGCCATATATATATATATATATATATATATATATATATATATAATATGCAAGGCAAAAGGGAAATTTTTGTTCTGTCATTGACAGCTTGGACCTCAGTTCTGTAGAAAGACCTCTGATATCATAAGCCTGGTCAACTGGTCATTCTTGACAGTTACAGGAAAAAGAAAGTTATAATATAAAACAGTTTATTCAATTTTGATGAGGAATGTGATTCTCATCTTGCCACATTCTTGTTTTCCATCAGGAGAGAGTACACTTAATTTACATGATTCTATCTTAAGTGTCTGGAGAAAAATCAAGTATAAAACAAATCCTTCTACGCAACCAGACAAACTTTTAAAAGTCTAATACTACAACTTTGGTAATTTTCTTATTGGATTGCTCATGATCTTTAACTCAAACATGTTTTCACATTTTGAACACTAATTCTAGTGGGGATACCTGGTTCTAATAAAGTCCCAGATGATTAGAAAAAACAAATTAAAAGCTAAAGAGAGCACTGGGGAAATAGCTCACTTGGATAGTGCACTCCTTTGCCATGTTAATGACCCAGGTTCAAGCATGGCCTCCACCACTCTGAAGGAACCTATGGTGCAACGGTATCTCTCTTTCTTTGCATCTGCCGCTATCTAAATTAATAATAATGAAGATGCTAAAAAGATTTAAAAGGAATTCAAAACACAAGAAACTATAACTGACACATGGTAGAGACAAAAAAAAAAAACTCTCACAATCAAGAGAGAGAGAGGAACAATACTGGAAGATCTCACTTATAGGTAAAACGTAGCAAACAAGGCTAGAGAGCAGAGAGGCAAAATACAAAGTGAAACTTAGACTCGATGGGGTGTATTGCACCAATGCAAAGGACTCTGGAGAAGGAGAAGGAAGGAGGGGTGGAGGGAGTCTTGGGGTCCTGGTACATGATGATGGAAAAGGACCTAAGTTGGGAGTGAAAGTGTTGTGCAAAGACCTTTCATGGGAAATGAGAAATTGTATCCCTGTGTCAACATTTGTACTGTAAACCATTAACCTCCCCCCAACAATGCAAAATAAATTAATATTATAAATTTAATTTATATTTTTAAAGAAAGATATAAAAGGTCCAAAAAGGAAAAAGGAAAAGGAAAAGCTTGATATTCCTCAAGTTTCTATGAGATCTTATGGGTTCTCTGAAACAAGGAAAATCATATTTAGGATGTTGGGTTTTTATTATTATGCTAGGTTATATATGTGGATATACATATTTGCATATTATATATAAATATTGATGGATTTAAAGTTGTTTTAATTTAGAGGATGAATATATTTGGCTAATTATATTCATCTATTTTTAAAATGTTTTATTTATTTATTAATGAGAAGATGCAAAGAGAAAGATACAGAGGCACTAGGATACTGCTCAGCTCTGGCTTATGGTGCTGCTGGACACTGAACGTGGAACCTAAGAGCCTCAAGCATAAAAGTCTTTTGCATAACCACTATGCTTTCTCCACAGCCTGATATTTTTTTAATCAGAAGTGATTGACAGACTAGTTCATTTTAATCAAATCATGGTAAATGGAAGCCCTGACCTCTAATAATGGTAGATGTGATATCAAACACCCTCTTTGGTAACATTATTTTGAACCAAAGCATCATTCATATTCAATCTAAAAGACTCTAATCTGTTACTGTCTGTTTACTATAATTCTAGTTTGTTTTGCAGGTTTTACAGGTTATCATCTTAAGTCAATATGAAGTCAGAATCATTTGTATCTTCTCAGAGAGTTAATTTTGGATCAAAATGAAAGATGAGGACTACCCCCAGGACATTTCTCTGTGAACAGTAGTGTCCTCCATGACATGCCTTCTTCTCAGCTTTCCATAGCTTTGGAAGTGCAACTTTTGGAAGAAGGAAACTGGAAATGTTGACCCACTGATTTTACTAATGTTCTTGTAGTAATGTCATCAGAATAGATGGGAAAAGAGAATATTAAAACACATACCACACACATGCACGTATATGCACACACATGTACACACATCAGCAAACCAAAAAGAACAGAGCAACATCTATCCACAGGAATACTAAACAGCATAGCTGTGTGAAAATTTTGCAATATATTCAAACATCAAATAACTATGTTGTGCATCTACAAGTAGTAAGTTTTATGTCAAGTATGTCTCCATAAGATTTAGATTTCCTGACACAGATGTCAAACTTTGATTATTATTCATACATTTGCCTGTGAACATTTACATTATTTTGCTTACTAGATAATGTGGTGAGCTCTGAAGGAATCAAAGGTAAGATATTTACATGCCACAAGTAAGACATTGTCATGTTCTAAGGGAACTCAGAAAAAAATGTAAAGAGAACATTGTGAAACTTTACTTCAGAATAACTGTGATTGATTTTTCCTTTGGCTTCTCTCCAGCTTCTGCAAGAAGTGGGTTGTTGAGATGAATAGCTATACTCTGTGTTCTGTGTCTTAGCAGTAGCTTGGGGCAAAAACTATGTTTACAAAGTGTTATTAAATGAAGAGCAGTCAGGGTAACTCGTGCTCCATATTTTTTCAGTCACAGAAAAGTGACAACTGGAAGAGTGAAAATTTCTGCAAATGTCTCCCTGATGACAAAATAACCATTTGATTAGGTACCAGAAAAGAAAAATCTCATTCAGCAGTCAGTTCTCTGTCAGATTGGGCTGGAAGGTGGTGGGAATAATATCAAGCCACTTATTACTCATTATGGCACTTATGTAAGTGCCCCCATCTATTTTTATAACATTCAAGTGTAGCCAAAGTTTCTTAATCTCAACATATTCATTCTCTGCAATGCTTTTGTGCATTCTACACATTTTCCATACCACAGACCACAATTTTAGATCCATGACCTCATGACTGTGGACCAACTCAATCCCATAATAGTCTCTCATCTCTTAATGAGTTCTTATGGATTCTATGGAGACTGGAAACCCATTTCGCTACGCACCCATCCTACACTGTATGCTTACCAAGTTAGCTCTGTTAACCTCCATGAGAACTGGCATTGTTTTTTTTTTTCTGTTTAATAAAACACTTGCCCATTTTTCTAAATGCATATACAAAACCATATTGGTAATTTATCTATTGGCTTTAGGACACTTATATTACATGGATAAACTACATTTAAAAAATCAGTAATTGGGAGTCGGGCGGTAGCGCAGCGGGTTAAGCGCACGTGGCCCAAAGCACAAGGACCAGATGAAGGATTCCAGTTAGAGCCCCCTGCCCCTCACCTACAGGGAAGTCCCTTCACAGGCGGTGAAGCAGGTCTGCAGGTATCAAAAAAAAAAAAAAATCAGTAATTGTCAAAGATCTTCCCAAAGAACTTTAAAAAATAGCAGGCAGGAAAAAAGTGTTCTCTTATACTGACAGTGTTTAAAAATACGAATTCCCCTATTTCATAGTGATCTCAACCATCTCTTACCTCAACCCAAATTTTGTTCTCAATAGCCAGTGTACTCACAACTTGCCCAATTTCAGCTCCCAGCACTTACTACAGCCCTGAGGAAAACAAGACAATCACTAATGCTAGTTGAATTTAATGGTTTGACAGGATATCTGCATTATAAATAGTAAGGAGGGAACCTTAAAATTTATCAGAAAGGTGGTTCCTCCAGGTTATGAAATAATCCTAAGAGCAAGGACCCGTGATTCATTTCTTTTTCTTAATCACCCAGCACAGTCTCTGCTATAGTAGAAATGAACTAAAAGTTTGATTTTGCATTCATGGATATATAATGAGCAACAAAGTGTCTACAGATGAATGAGTATGTCTCCAAAATCATTCTATAATTTGAAAGTGGAAAAGGTGGTACTAATTGGCCCTGCAAAGTCAAACTATACCTGAAGAATACTGGTCAGCAAATGCTACACAAGAGTAAATGATTAAAAAATAAGTAGAACTTCTGTTTAGTTAGTGCATTATTATCTTAAATACCATCACAATATTTAAACATTAAGGACAGCAACACAGAAAATTAAGGAACCATGCTTTTATAGGATCACACTAAAGAAACTGAAATCTGTATAAAAGACTAGGGTATTTTTATGATAAATGAACAGTTCAAAAATCTGATGTTAGCAATATTCTCAAAATGCAAAAAAGATATTGCATGGATGAAGTTGAAAGGAAAAAGAGCTCTGAGTTAGCGGGAAGTTTTTCACATTGATTCCACTTCAACAAAACAAGCAATGGTTGTATTCACAGCTACCAGTGATTCTCTACCAGTAACTTGAATTTTTTTTTTCCTTTTTCATTTCTTTTTTTTTTTATACTATGACAGTGACATTGCCAAAGCCACAGAAAATGAATCAACTCTCTGAACTCTTATAAAGAGTTCATACTCTTATAAAGAGTTCATACTTATACACATATAAACTCTTTCATACTCTTATAAAGAGTTATTTAACACTTACTTAAAGTATTTTCATTAATTTCTTTAGGCTTTTCTTACAGAAATTATCTGTTTTCTAAAAGCTAGAGTACAGCTCTCTTTTTACTAGAAAATGGAAGATGATGTGGTGATTCATTTGATTTGATGTTAGTAGTATTTTAGAACATTAGAAAATATTTAAAACCATATGTCCAGCATCATTTCTCTGGTAAAATATTACTCTTTATAAATATATTGATGTAATATAATATAATTTGAGAAGACACAGCTCACTGGCAGTTTAAAACATAAATGGTAGCTCTTTAAGAAAGACGGCATTTATCCTTAGGTACGATCTAAATGGTGATTCTTCGTTAGTAACTAACACCTCTCTGATCGAATTCATGGTCAATTCCACAAGTCCCGTTTTTTTTTTCTTTTTGGACTAAAGACTTTCTATTCTTTAGTGTAGCCAGTATCAGTGTGAGAGAGAATTTAGACCTGAATAAGATTATGTCATCCCTCTGCTCAGAACACTAGCAATTTTCCACCTCACTCAGGATAAAGGCCAAAGCCATTTTAGTACTAGCCAAGACCAAGGAGCTCTGCTGCCATGACCCGTTCTTGATCTTATTTTCTATCCCTTCCCTCCTTGCTCATTCCCTTCAAGCATTCTGTTTTTAAGTATGCTGCTCTTTCTTCTCAGGGTCTTTGCACTCATTCCTCTGCCTGGAATGTCCTTTGTCCTGGCATCTGTCTCAACTCCCTCATTCCTTCAGGCTTCAGCTTACATGACATTTTTTCCCATGAATGTCTTCCCTGCTTCCCATGCTGATCAGAGACTAATAGCTCTCCATTACCTCATTAATGCTTTATTTTCTCCATTACACTTATTACTAAGTGACTTCCTAACATATTTATCTCTTATTGTTCATTATCTTCCTTCTCTAATAGAACATGAGTTCCTCCAAGGCAAAGACATTTTGTCTCTTTTTTTCCTGTCAGTACTTGTAAGACTATATGAAAATCCCTAGAACTCAACAAATTTTGGTGGGATGAATCACTTTTTGTCACAAGTAGAAACACATTAAAATTTATGTAACTACAACAGACAGGTTTAGCATGACATTTCCTTCTGATATCAGCCCCATACTAATATATCAATCAATATTAAGTGTGACCTAGTTACCAGTCATTAAAGAAGGTAAGCCATGGGTGGGGGTAGATAGCTTAATGGTTATGAAAACAGACTTTCATGCCTGAGGCTCCAAAGTTCTGGGTTCAATCTCTGGAACCACCATAAATCAGAGCTGAGCAGTGCTGTGGTAAAAATAAATAAGTTAGGGGAGTCAGACGGTAATGCAGCGGGTTAAGCACAGGTGGCGCAAAGCACGAGGACCAGCGTAAGGATCCCAGTTTGAGCCCCCAGCTCCCTATCTGCAGGGGGGTTGCTTCACAAGTGGTGAAGCAGGTCTGCAGGTGTCTATCTTTCTCTCCCCCTCTCTGACTTCTCCATTTCTCTCTGTCCTAGCCAACAACAACAATGACAATAATAATAATCACAGCAATAAAACAGCAAGGGCAACAAAAGGGAATAAATAAATATTAAAATAAATAAATATTTTTAAAATGTTACCCAGTATGACAATAAAAAGAATATATATGGATGTCAACATTTCAAACACCTAAATATTTAAACAGTTATCAATGTTGATATGCAACATGCCTTTTTACTTTGACCAGTATGCCTCATAATGACAAGATACTATTGTTAGGTTTTAGAAAGTTATTTTGAAATAATTTTATTTTAAACACAATTCTGTAAATAAGCATTACTCTCAATAAAGCAATATCAAATTTGGAAAAAAGAGGAAAAAAAAGCACATACATATTTGATAGTTTCATGAAGGAAAAAGACTATGTTCTGCTTTTTTTTTTTATTTAAGAAAGGATTAATTAACAAAACCATAGGGTAGGAGGGGTACAATTCCATACAATTCCCACCACCCAATCTCCATTTCCCACTCCCTCCCCTGATAGCTTTCCCATTCTCTATCCCTCTGGGAGCATGGACCCAGGGTCGTTGTGGGTTGCAGAAGGTGGAAGGTCTGGCTTCTGTAATTGCTTCCCCGCTGAACATGGGCATTGACTGGTTGGTCCATATTCCCAGTCTGCCTCTGTTCTGCTTGTTTTTTGCCAAGAACTAACAAATACTAGATTCTTTTTTAAAAAGATAATGTCATCCCTGAAAAGAGTTGCTAAGTTAGTTCTAACAGAATTGAGGTACTTTTCTTCTGCTTGTCCAAAATTTGAATGTTTCATGTTGGTCTCTATGGAATAGCATAACAACAGCCTTCGTTTTTATTTACTGTGCAAGGAAAACTGAAACTGAGCTGGAAAGCGATACCCAGAGTATTTTAAGTGCAAACCAGAAACCTTCAATAGTCTTCTGCCAAATCAAAAATTGTAAAATGAGTGAATAAACCAACATGTAAGTGAAAAAGAATGGAAGAGAGATTTCAATTTATGTGAAAATCATTAGTTCTTCAAGGGAAATTAAAAGAAATATAGACATAGCAGCATAATCCCAAAGGGCCAGATAATCTAGATGCAAAAGCAAGATATAAGATAAGTCATCTACCAATAAATATTCCATATGTGGGGGTGGGGGTAATAAATAATACAGGGAATGAGAAGAGGAATGGAGTCACTGGTCTTAATCTTATTTTTTTGCAAAGTATATTAAATGCTACATTTATTTCACAACATATTTTTTTACATTTTTAAAAATTTATGTATAAAAAGGAAACACTGACAAAACCATTGGATAAGATAGGTACAATTCCACACAATTCCCATAACCAGAACTCTGTATCCCATCTCCTCCCTTGACAGCTTTCCTATTCTTTAACCCTCTGGGAGTATAAACCCAAGGTCATTGTGGGATGCAGAAGGTGGAAGGTCTGGCTTCTGTAATTGCTTCCCCCCTGACCATGGGTGTTGACAGGTTGGTCCATACTCCCAGCATGCCTCTCTCTTTCTCTAGTGGGGCAGAGCTCTGGGGAAGTGGAGCTCCAGAACATATTGGTGGGGTTGATCCGTCTGCCCAGGGAAGTCTGGTTGGCATCATGGTAGCATCTGGACCCTTTTGGCTGAAAAGAGAGTTAACATATAAAACCAAACAAATTGTTGACTAATCATGAACCTGAAGGCTGGAGTAGTGCAGATGAAGAGTTGGGGGGGGTCTCAATTTTGTAGATAGCTAGTAGGCTATATTTCAGTTATATTCCAAATGTCACTAAGTACAAAGACTGCTCCCAGTAGCAGAACCAGTGCATGAAAAACCATCAAGAGAACTCTTTTCGACTTGTTTATGTTTCACACAGGTTCATGCATTTCTCTGATTTTGAAAAATGTATTGTCTTGTAAATAAAACCATCCATGTTTTTCCAAGTCATTCTGAAGTCAGATTTCCCAAAGCAGAGTGGATAATATGTACCTCAACCAAAATGAGCTCACTTAATAAAGAGAAATAACTACTGTTGATTTCATGGTTTCTCTTGTGCCAGACTCATTGACAGCCATTTGGAATGTATGATCTCATCTAATCCTCAGGACAATATGAGATGAGAAGCATTAGCTATTTGCACTTGATAGAGAAATCAAGTCTTAGTGAAGCAATTTCCCTGAGGTCACACACTTAGTACATAATTTAAGCAAGAAGACTTGAATCTTTCCACCTAATTGTCCGTGCTACCCAATGATATATGAAAACTACCCGAGGTTGTTTGCTGGGCTACAAAGTAGAAAGAGTAACTATAGAAGTTTCAGATACAACATAAACAATATGAATATTAAGCTCTTATATAATATTTTATTTATTTGCTTTTAATGAGGGAAAGGGAAAGGGAGGGAGAAGGAGAGGGAGGGAGAGGGAGAGAGAGAACTGCTCAACTCTGGCTTATGGTAGTCCTGGGGACTGAACCTGCGACTTTGGGAACCTTTGGCAGGAAAGTCTTTTGCATAACCATTATGCTATCTCCCCTGCCCCAGTGAGCTCTTCTTGTAGTAACTAGAAAGAGTGTCAATATGAGGTCAGATACTTGTATTCCTTTATTCCTTATTGAGGTAAATCATAGGAAATGACCTCTTTTAAGATCATAAATCCTGGACACCTATAGTTGGAAACAGTAAGGGTGAAATTAGGAAAGCTGAGCTATAACTCAGAGTGTGACTCAAAAATAAGCCTGGGGTGACAAATTCTTTTTTAATATTTATACAAATATGTAAAGTCCATGGGCTGGGAAATAGCTACATGCTTGAGGCTCCTTATTTTTTCTTGGCACTAAGTTTACCAGAAGCTCTAGTTTCTCTCTCTCTTACATCTCATGTGAAACTCTATTCAATATTAAATAAGATATTTTTTATATTTTATTTATTTATTTGTTGCCCTTGTTTTTTATTGTTGTTGATGTCGTCATTGTTGGATAGGACACAGAGAAATGGAGAGGAGGGGAAGACAGAGACGGGGGAGAGAAAGACAGACACCTGCAGACCTGTTTCACCACTTATGAAGTGACTCCCCTGCAGGTGGGGAGCTGGGGGCTCGAACTGGGACCCTTATGCCTGTCCTTGCGCTTTATGCCATGTGCACTTAACCCGCTGTGTTACCGCCCGACTTCCTATAAGTAAGATGTTTTGAATGACAAATCCAGAAGTATGGATCGAGAAAAAAGTCTCTTCCAAGGTCTCTTCCAAGGTCAGGGCTAGTAGTTGATTCAAGCCAGGCTAGTCAGACATTTGAAAACCCTCAGGTTGATTCATTTCCTATTCCTCTGGGGGAAAAATGTGTTTGCTTCTTCTGTTCTTGAACTCCAGTTACTGGTCTTTGAAATAATAGTTATTTTGTTTGCTTTATTTTTATTCTTTTCTCTTTAAAATTTGTTTCACTTTGTTTTTATCAATAAGTAATCAAGAGAGTGCATCACTCCAGCATCTATGAATTCCGGGGATCAAACATGGGACCTCACGTTTTCAAGTTCAGCGTTTTATCAGCGCTATTTTCAATTTCAGTTTCAATTTATTTAGTATCAAGTGAAGCCTGGTTATTCTCCTTCCATTTTTACATGCTCTATAACCAGAGCAATGTTCTTCTATGACTAACTTGAATCAGTTTAATTATGGTTAATTCTATTTTGCACCATTAAATCTGTTTAATTTTAGTTAATTCTGAGTAACTAATATCAATTTCTCTAGACATGTATAGACATGAGACTGAAGATTATGGTGAAGATGAAGATTAGGAGAAGAAAGAATGAGTCAGTAGAGGGATAAAGGTCAAGTTATAATACAAAACAGGGTTGAGATCATTAGGCAAAGACCAATGGGAGTTTTATAGTTGTCAACTACTATGAATGTTCTAGGCTATGTGTTGAATGATGGGTTTATAGGAGCTTAGTTGTTAAACAAACAAATAACAGCATTATTTATATATATATGTATATATTTAAGATTAATAATTGTAGTAACTAATAGTGAAAACCTCAGAAAAAGTTTGTGCCAAAGGCTACCTGATAGTATTCTTAATCCTAAATTAATTTAGCAATAGAAACTTGAAAAATAACTATTAAATTAAATTAGTTTCATTGACTTCTCTCTACTCTTCTAAGGCATGATCCTTTAATTCAGAAATGAAATGTGTTGTAGTGATCATTTCAATAAGGTCATATCCCTAAATTCATGTTCTTTTCTTTGCTTAATTAGTTTTAAATAATGTTATCCTTATAGAAGTCTAACTTGCTATGTTTATAGGGTAGAAAAAAGTTGACATGCAAGTAATGATTCTGGTTAACAGAAACAGTAAACAGTGAGTGGATGATCACTATATGAGACCTCAAATAATAATAAAAGTAAAATATCTTAACAAAGACAGCCAAAGAACATATTTCTTCAGAAGTCAACACTCATATACCTCAATCACAATTCAAATTGAGGTTTTGACTCAAAATCAAAGAAGTTTTTGTTGGTTTGTAGTATGTTTGTTTGCTTTGGTAGTTGCTAGGGCTTTACTTCATTTATTATGGTGGGAAAGAAGTCATCTTGGACAAATTATTAAACAAGCATGAGACAAATTGGTAAGAGAAAAAGTAAAGAGAAATATATTAATAACATATATATCTCCTAAACAAACAAGAGAGACCTAGAAATTCCATGTGCTCTTAGACATAATCTTTAAATAGTTTAGCTAAGGCAGAAGGCTTTGAAAGAAGAAAGGAAATACAAGGTAGGATGGTTACCCCAAGGGGGTACAGTGAAACAAAGGCTTATAGACTTAAGATCTACCTTCTCCACTGATTAGATCTTCCCTGGGAAATACCCTTACCTTTCAAAGCTAGTTTCCAGTCTACCCAAGGTTCCATACTATGAAATTAACCTTTGTCAAAGAAATATTTGGGGGTAGCAGATATTTACTCCCCTACAGCATCTTAAAGATTTCACAGCACTACTGACTACATTAGATCATCTCTCACCAAGAATGAGCTCATCTAATTAGCAATGATGTCGAAAGGAGGTTAAATGTCAATAGAGTTAATTCAGCCTACTCATCATTTTCAGTTACATATGACAATTATTTTCATCAAATCTCATAATTTCAGTACACAAAGTCATTTGGTTTCTGAAAGAAAAGGAGTTGGGAAGGATTTATAAGCACTGATTAATTTTTCAAATGTAAAGTTGCAAAAGGCAAATTGCTTTCTGCTTCATTATTATGCTAGCTAATACTTATCATTTCATAAACATGTCAAACACTAATTGATGAAACCTTGAAAGAGGAAGGGAAAGAACAGTATTTCACTTTGAAATATCTTTGAAAACTGGAAATTAAAATGCACATAAGATACTCAGGGGTAGAGGGAAGCTCATACTCCATTTCAAACCAGAGTTCATAAAAGACACCAATTCAAACCTCCCACCTGCTTGAGAATTTGAGCAGAAGAAATTTAGGAATATGCTGTTTTGGCTAATTCTAACATCTCTGATGATAAATGAGTATCTGTTTATTTCTTTTCATTCAGCAATTTGGTGTTTGCATCACTGCTCAGATAATAGACCCACCACTCAAAACAAGTTTGAAGTTTGATGTGTATTTTTAATAAAGTTAATTAGGCAGCAGGCAGCTTGGAAGACTTCTTTGTATCGCATATTCAGGGTGAGATAATTTCTCCAGGGAAGAGTGGTAGACACTCTGGGCTTTTTAAAATTCCAAATAGATTTTTATTGTCATCCTGTATTCCCCCCCCCCAACAATATTAACTTCTTTAAGTAGCACTGAGAAAGAACTAGGGTCCTCTTGCAAATGAATGCTGACTTCATGGTAGTGAGCCCAGGGACCCACCACCACAGCCACAGCCATGACCAGAAACTTCCCTATACCCCTGTTATCAGAACCCAAAAGAAACGATCCTGAAGCTGCCTGGGCTCTTTAGAGACTGGACAAATAATCAGTCAAGACTGATATGAAGAAGTAATAAGAAATTTATTAATAGGGGGAGAAACTCAAAACAAAACCAAAAATGAGTAACTCACACACATGGTTTTCACATGTAAGTTATCAAACCTGAGTTAAGTTAAAAGGGTGGAGGTGGTTGCCAGAGAAGGCAAGGTAAAACAGAAGTATGGAGATCTTAAGTTCTGCCTTTTCTATGAAAAAGGGAATTAGGTCTTCCCTGGTAGTAGAGAGGAGTGAGACATATCTGAATGTTTTTACTAAGGCAATTTCCACCCATCTCCCAGAGCCCCTCTCACAAAGTCAGCCCTTTGCTAAAGACCCAATTTGGGGTAATAGATACATTTGCTGTTCTACACTGCCAAGTCACTTGGCAAATGCATGTCATTACATGTAATGGGGAACTGTTCAAATTTCAAGAGTTTAGGGGAAGCACCCACAGCAAAGAACACACAAAGGACAATTCCAGATGCCCACTTTCTCCTTCATTGCTCAGTGGTGGCAGTGCATTGACTTAATTGGGGCAGGGACCAAATTTCTGTCATGATTTGTGGCACTCACTAAGTCTTCCAGCCTTTGCAGAAATCATGAAATGTCACATGGTTTTGGTGCCATTCTTTTGTTTCCACTTGCCTTAATCAAGGTTACAGCAATATGAAATAATGATACTCCATTTACCATCAATAAAGTACCTTTCCAAGAGAACATATTTCTGATATTTGTGAGACTAAAGGATCTTATTAGTGCCTTTCATCAGAACCAAAGATTTGTGGCATGCCAGAGGATTATAAAATTAAAGACTGTATCCCTGCCACACTCGATTTCATAGCTATATAATTTATTTTGATATGATAATTGCTCTAAAAATGAAAAACAATCAACTGAGAAAATCTCTCCAAAATCATAAGATACACCAAATTTAAATTAAATGAAATTTTAAACATATTTTTGATTGGCATAACATTGCATTGTAACAAATTTTGAATGTGTGATCACTATAAATCAGCATGTGTGTATATACTACATTAAGTTCAACATGAAATTTTCAATACCATATTCCTATACAACTGACCCTTTTTACCCCAGTTTTTCCACTCCCCCTTCTGATCACTACTAATAGTCCAAAAGGTTGCTTTTATTTTTAGTTCAACTTTTCCATTTGTTTTGTTTCTCTATGCACCACACATGAGTGAAGTCATATGGTATTTGTCATTCTCCATCTGACTTACTTTACCTAGCAAATGCAATTTTATTAACGTGAGTAATATAAAACAACAAATAACTGTCAAGACCGCAGGCAGGGATTTTCAGCTATGTACTATCCTCATGAATTTGGTTCAAAATGACTTAAATAGTTTTCCTT
The DNA here is from genome assembly GCF_950295315.1 of Erinaceus europaeus. NCBI lineage: Eukaryota > Metazoa > Chordata > Mammalia > Eulipotyphla > Erinaceidae > Erinaceus > Erinaceus europaeus. The sequence continues at coordinate 35,384,087 of NC_080170.1, forward strand.
CAGAGGCTCTTCTTTTTCCTCTCCCATTGCAACTTCCAAAAACCATTTAGTTACAAAGTAAGCACAATATCTAATGGAAAATATAGAGAAAATTTCCAATGACTACAAGGGCTATCATAAATTCTGAATTAGGAAAAACTGAGAGTTTACAATCATAAAAAAACAGGCCTTCTGTCATCATTTATTGCATATTTAACATATGCAAGACCCTTCTGTAAATGCATTCAATGAGCCAGTGAATAAATCTGAAATCAAGGGGGAGAATGAGAGTAGCAATAAACATGGGGATGGTACTAAGTAGAAAGCAAACAAGACAATCAAGAACAAGATACCAGAATTAAGAATGGCTGGATATTCAACTTATAGTTTCACATGGTCAAGTGGGTAAGCTTAATAGAGAAGATAACATGTGACCAAGACTGAAATAAAGTGGCAATCAGACTGATGCAGGGGACAGATCATCCCAGACGAGGTCACAATTCCCATGGCCACTTGCCCCACTGGGCTCCAGGAGGCACTGTATATTCAAACTGCTGCTTTGTTAGAGAAAAGGTGGACAGGACTTTGAAAGTATTTACAAAGCATTTTTCACTCATAGCTGCTTGGTCATTCAATTAAAGCCTACTAATGAAGCTAAAAAGTTCACTTTTGGTAGTAGGGCACCAAAGTAAAAACCCTGGATTGAGGGTGAGGGTTGATACTCAGCTTCATGGGGCGGGCAGAGGGGAGAGAAGTGGGACACAGTCTTTTGGTGATGGGAATAGTGTTTATGTACACTCCTATTAATTTGTAGTCATATAAATCATAAAGTAATATGAGAGGGGAAAAATGATTGAATGTCTCAAACTTTTTAAAGCACAGAGTCTTTTTAATACATAGGCTGAGTCTTTGATATGTTGACTCTCTTAAAAGCTTAGTCCAGGGAGAGCAGAAGCAACTGGTGGCTTAGTTATATACAAATAATGTCAAAGGACATAAAATATGGTGATGGTGTGTATGACACAGCAAATCCTAACAAAGGGATTTTTCAAAGTTAACCCAATTTCCAAACAATGTGATTATAGTAATTAGTATCTACTGTCTTCTTAAACCCTAAGACAGCAGGAACCTCTCACTTCCTCTATAGAGCCTATATTTCCCCCAGTCCTAGAACCTCTGGGGTGGGGTTCACTTTCCTGAATGCTTCTCTCAAATCATACTAAATGATATTGCATCCACCGATACTAACCTAATCAATGCAACAAGTACCACCTCAGCATGCTTCACTTGTGTCCAGAGATGACAGGCATGGAATGCCAACCCTTCACCCTCATTACTCAGGGGAGACCTTTCCTTTCATGGTATTCTCTAATTCCACTCCAGGAGGTTCACTTCCTAACAAAGTCCCAAGACCTAGATATAGACCAGATCCCGTAAGATAGAACATATATTCACATGTATCCATAAAGTAGGGCAAAATATATACCTGAAAGCAAAAATACATAATAGTCTGTACTGAGTCAATATTAAGTTCATAATGAAATAGTGTCTACTTAGACTTAGATACCCTCCTCACCTACTTCCTATTACAATTCTCTCACTTACTCCAAAGCTAACCTTAGCAAAGCAAGGACTGCAAAAGCTGAAAAAGGGCAGGAGACCGGCAAACCTTAATGATGACTCTTTAGTTACTATCAGGCCATTCCATAAGATGGAGCCCTGGACACAGTCTGAGGTGAAGCATGTTGAGGTGGCAATCGTTGTGTTGGTTAGGTTGTGATCGGTGGATGCAATATTATTTGGTATGGATTGGGAGAGGCATACGGGAAAGTGGGCCCTATCCAAGGGTTCCAGGACTGGGGGAAGTAGGGGCTCTATAGTGGAGATGTGAGGTTCCTGCTGTCATATGGAATGACAACCCTTCAGCTTCATTACTTGGGTGAGACCTTTCCTTTTATAGTACACTCTAATTTCATCTCAGGTGGTTCACTTTCTAACAAAGTCCCATAACCTAGATATACACCAGTTTCTGTGAGAGAGAGCCTATGTCCACACGTATCCATAAACTACTGCAAAATATATACCTGAAAGCAGAAGTACACTAGAGTTTGCAGTGAGTACCTCCCTAACACTTCCTCTCCACTATTCCAAGCTTTGGGCCCATGATTGCTCAACAATTTGTTTGGCCTCGTATGTTAACTCTCTTTTCAATCACCAGGTTCCAGATGCCACCAGGATGCTGGCTAGGCTTCCCTAGATTGAAGATCCCACCAATGTGTCCTGGAGCTCAGCTTCCCCAGAGACACACCCTACTAGGGAAAGAGAGAGGCAGACTCGGAGTATGGACCGACCAGTCAACGCCCATGTTCTTCGGGGAAGCAATTACAGAAGCCAGACCTTCTACCTTCTCCAACCCTCAATGACCCTGGGTCCATGCTCCCAGAGGGATAGAGAATGGGAAAGCTATCAGGGGAGGGGGTGGGTTATGGAGATTGGGTGGTGGGAATTGTGTGGAGTTATACCCCTCCTACCTTATGGTTTTGTTAATTAATCCTTTCTTAAATAAAAAAAAAAAAAGATGGAGCCCTAATCAGGGAGTTCTGAGATTCCCAAACAGACTTGATGGTCCTAGACCTCGAATAAATCCTTCTCTCCATTGTTACTGGTCATTTCTATCAGGAACAACACAATAGACTCTTTTGTGGGCCCCCATAGGAACTTGCCCTCAACTTGGATCAACAACAGTAGAGAATGTTCCATCCTCCAAAGGGAGGATGGACAACATACTCTATGCTACACCTGAGGAAGATGGGTTAATATTGGGGCAGCTTGGAATGTTCCAACTCATGACCACAGAATGTGAGCTCAGATCTAGAGGGATGCAGAGGTCATACAGGCTCCTAAGCTGAATATGGGCCCCAGATCACATCAAATCTGTGGGGTTTACAGTCAACAATATTTATACCCCTTTCCCATATTAGGGAGCTACTCTCTTCCCTGATCCAGCTTTCTGGTCCTTTTTCCAGCCATGACATCATCTCCCCAGACAATAACTTGGATCCACTGGTATATCAGATTTCAGGCTCAGGGGCAAAAAGAAAACGGAAAAAAGAAAAAAGAAAAAAAAACCTAGTATAGCCACAGGCCCTTTGGAATTTAACTAAAATATGCCTACTAGCTATCTACAAAATGGAGGACCCCCCCCACACACACACACACTCTTCATCTGTTCGATTCCAGCCCTTAGGTCCATGATTGGTCAACAATTTGTTTGGCTTTGAATGTTAACTCTCTTGTCAACCACGAGGTTCCAGATTCTAGCATGATGCCGACCAGACTTCCTTGGACAGACAACCCCACCAATGTGTCCTGGAGCTCCACTTGTCCAGAACCCTGCCCCAGTGGGGAAAGAGAGAGATAGGCTGGGAGTATGGATCAATCTGTCAATGCTCATGCTCAGCCGGAAAGCAATTACAGAAGCCAGACCTTCAACCTTCTGCATCCCACAATGACCTTGGGTCCATACTCCAAGAGGGTTAAAGAATAGGAAAGCTATCAGGGGAGGGGATGGGATACAGAGTTCTGGTGGTAGGAATTGTGCAAAATTGTACCTCTCTAATCCTATGGTTTAGTCAATGTTTCCTTTTTACGAATAAAATTTTTTTTTTTTAAATTTCACTTTTGAAAATAAGACACACATATTCCATCTTAAAAGATAATAAAACTTAATCTGTTGCACTCTCTTTGCTAGAAGTTGAGAAAGAGGGAGTCGGGCTGTAGCGCAGCGGGTTAAGCGCAGGTGGCTCAAAGCACAAGGACCGGCATAAGGATCCCTGTTCGAAACCAGCTCCCCACCTGCAGGGGAGTCGCTTCACAGGCGGTGAAGCAGGTCTGCAGGTGTCTATCTTTCTCTCCTCCTCTCTGTCTTCCCCTCCTCTCTCCATTTCTCTCTGTCCTATCCAACAACTACAACAACAATAATAACTACATCAATAAAACAACAAGGGCAACAAAAGGGAATAAATTAAATAAATATAAAAACAAAAGAAGTTGAGAAAGAAGAACAGAAAGGGAAACTAAAAGCAGGATTTGACTAAATCTAGAGTAGGGCACCAAAGTAAAAACCATGTGGTGAGGGTAAGGGTGAGGGTGAAAATTGGCTTCCTGGGTTGGCGGGAAGGGGGGGGAGGAGGGGGGGGGAGGAGACACAGTCTTTTGGTGGTGGGAATGGAGTTTATGTAAACTCCTATTAAATTGTAGTCATATAAATCACTATTTAATTAATATGAGAGGGGAAAATTGTATGTCTTGAACTTTTTAAAACACAGTCTTTTTAATACATAGGCTGAGTCTTTGATATGTTGACTCTCTCAAAAGCCTAGACCAGGGAGAACAGAAGCAACAAGTGGCACAGCTATATACAAGATGTTGGGTATTGTACTGCGAATCCTAACAAAGGGAGATTTCAAAGTTAACCCAATTACCAAATAATGTGATGATAACAATAACTATCCATTGTCTTCGTGAACCCTAAGACAGCAGGAACCTCCTGCTTCCTCTATAGAGCCTGTATTTCCCCCAGTCCTGGAACCTCTAGGGTGCAGTGCACTTTCCTGAATACTTCTCAGTTCATATCAAATAAGATTGCATCCGCTGATCACAACCTAATCAACGCAATGAGTGCCATCTCAGCAAGCTTCACTTCAGACTATATCCAGAGACTTCAGGTGTGGAAAGACAACTCTTCAGCTTCATTACTCGGGTGAGACCTTTCCTTTCATGGTATTCTCTTAATTCCATTCCAGGAGGTTCACTTCCTAACAAAGTCCCAAAACCTAGATATAGACCAGGTCCCCTGAGATAGAGCCTATGTTCACACATATACATAAACTAGGGCAAAAATATATACCTGAAAGCAAAAGTACACAATAGTCTGCAGTGAGTACCCCCCAACACTTCATCTGCACTATTCCAGCCTTTAGGTCCATAATTGTTCAACAATTTGTTTGGCTTTGTATGTCAACTCTCTTTTCAGCCACCGGGTTCCAGATGCCAGCAGGATCCCGACCAGACTTCCCTGGACAAATGACCCCACCAGTGTGTCCTGGAGCTCAGCTTCCCCAGAGATCTACCCTACTAGGGAAAGAGAGAGGCAGGCTAGGAATATGGATCAACCAGGCAATGCCCATGTTCAGGAGGGAAGCAATTACAGAAGTCAGACCTTCCACCTTCTGCATCCCACAATGACCTTGGGTCCATACTCCCAGAGGGATAAAGAATGGGAAAGCTATCAGGGGAGGGGATGTGATATGGAGATCTGGTGGTGGGAATTGTGTGGTTGTACCCCTCCTATCCTACAGTTTTGTTAATGTCTCCTTTTTAAAATAAATAAATAAATAAATAAATAAATAAATAAAAATAAAAAATAAAGTCACATTCCATCCTAAGTATCTGTAGACAGCTAAATAGGCGGCATCAGAGTTATATGATCTTCTACATTAGGGCTCTGGGTACTGATTATGTATTTCTTTACTTTATTACGTTATTGGGAGGTGAATGGTTTACAGTGCTGTTGTTGATCCATGGGTACAATTTCTCAACTCCTCATGATAAGTGTTTGCAAAACACTGTCACCCTCAATTTAGGTCTTTCCCCACCATCATGCACCAAGATCCTCAGGACCACTCTACCCTTTCCCTTCCCCTCCTTCTGCAGAGTTCTTTGCTTTGGAGCAATACCAGATCCAGTACAAGTTTTGCTTTGTGTTTTCCCTTTCTTCCTTTGTTTATTTAATCTACCTTGAAGGAATCATGTTGAGATAAACCAAAAAGAAAAAGATAAAGACCATTTACATTTTGACTGACCCATCTTGGTTGTAGAAAGCTGTCCTATGCATTGTACAATATTTAACAGCATCTTTGGTCTCTACTCCTTAGATGCCAGTACTAAACCTTCCCACTTTGCCTCTCCATAAGTTAAAAATATCTCTATTGTTCTGGAAGATGATGTCAGAATTGGAAAAAGGACTAGAAAGCTGGGTTAGGGAAGAGAGTAGCTCCTAAATATGGGGAAAGCATATAAATATTGTTAACTATAAACCCCATCAATTTGATCTGGGCCCCATATTTAGCACAGGAGCCTATGTAATCTCAGCATCCCTGTAGGTCAGAGCTGGTATTCTGTTTTCATGGCAAGGAGCATTCTAGACTGCTCTAATTTCAGGACCTATCTTCCTTGAGTGGCAGAATATGTTGCCCAACCTCCCTTCAGAGAATGGTGCTGTCCCTACCATTGTTCATCCACATTGAGGGCAAGGTCCTATTGGGGCCCACAAAGGGATCCATTATCTTGTTGCTGATGGAGATGACCAGTGATAATGGATAGAGGGACCTGTTAGAGGTCTATGCCCATCATGTTTGTATGGGAATCCCAGAAGTCCCTGACTAGGGCCCCAGATGATGGGGTGGCCTGGTAGTGACCATCTCCCCAGACAATATCTTTGGTCCACCTGCATGTTACCTGTCAGGCTCAGGTAAAAAATGGTAGTGTCATGGGCCCTTTGGCATATACCTAAAATAGACCTACTAGCTTTCTCCAAAATGGAGACCCTAAATCTCATCGGCAATGTTCTTGCCTTTAGGTTCATGATTAGTCAACAATTTGTTCTGCTTTATATCTTAATGCTTTTTCAGACACCAGATTCCAGACGCTACCATGACGCCAACCTGACTTCCCTCACCAATGCGTCCTGGAGCCCTGCCTCCCCAGAGCCCTGCCTCCCCAGAGCCCTGCCCCACTATGGAAAGAGAAAGACAGGCTGGGAATATGGATTGATCTGCCAATACCCATGTTCAATGGAGAAACAATTACAGAAGCCAGACCTTCCGCCTTCTGCACTCCGTAATGATCCTGGGTCTATGCTCCCAGAGGGATAAAGACTAGGAAAGTTTTCAAAGGAGGGGATGGGATATGGAGTTTTGGCAGTGGGAATTCCATGGACTTGTATCCCTCTTATCCCATGGTCTTGTAAATATTTCCACTTTAAATATATATATCCAAGCAATAGAAAAAAATTCTATACAATAGCCTCTATGGCAATAAAAAAAATAAAATGAAACAAGAACTGTGCTATAGCATTCTATACTCTGGAGGACAAATAAACATAATTTTAGAGCACTCAGTCAGATTTATTGAGTCAATAATTAATGCATAGATTCAGACATCTAGAGTCCTAATATAGTGTATTAAAAGACTGCTGTCTCTTCATTGTTCATATTCATTAAAAAATGAAACGTTGTAGCTGTTTAAAGAGTATAATCAAGGGGGCCGGCCGGTAGCGCAGAGGGTTAAGTGCACATGGCGCAAAGTGCAAGGATCCGTTCTAGCTCCTGGCCACCCATCTCCTGGGGGTCGCTTCACAGGCAGTGAAGCAGATCTGCAGGTATCTGTCTTTCTCTTTCCCTCTCTGTCTTCCCCTCCTCTCTCGAGTTCTCTCTGTCTATCCAACAACGACAGCGATAACAACAATAATAACAACGATAAACAAGGGCAACAAAAAAGAAAAAAAAGAGTATAATCAATTAAAAATTGATTAAAGCAAAGGTCTCTGTAGGTAATTATTTCTAATACTATGTAACAGAAGAATTTCAAAAGCACACTATCCTGGTTATCATAAAGTAAAAAATGTTAGTGTTAGCCCGCTCATCTCATTGTCTTCTTTACACAACTGGGTTTTGACATTGGAGTCATGGTGTGGGGCCTGAAGTGTCAGCATAGGACAGAAACTTGTCAGAAATGCAGGGTGTCAGGGTTCCACATCAGACCATGTTATTTTAATAGGATCCCCAGTGATTTGTATATATATTAAATACACACAATGTATATTGTGTAAATAAAAATTGAGAAAGACTGAGAAGAAATTTTCTCTCTTGCTGTTTACTCTAAATTGAGTAAGAATAATCTGGCCACATAAGGATCTTTCACAATTTATTTTGTTTTATTTTCAATTTGTATCTATTTATGTACTTTTAAATAAAAGAAATTTAGATATATCTATTATAATAAGTGATTTATTATAAGTACTTTAGGCATCAATTGACCCATTTAATACATTTACTTTCTGTTCATGGTAAAATTAACAATTTCAGCAAGTATATAACTAGTATTTTAATTAAAATAGCTACATGGAAATAAACATCTGGGGGAATTCTTTTTTTCTTGTCTTATAATCATATGTTACCAGATAGATTTTGAATTATATAAAATTTTAAAAATACATATTTTAGCCTCTGTAAAAGTAGCTGTGTTGGTAGTTCCTATTGCTAACTCATTTTTATATTGTGATTAATGTATTTTAACTTATATAAGTAAAATTTCAAAGATAAACTATTTTAAAATAACTTTTGATCTGAGGCCCATATTCAATATAGAACCCTGTGTAACCTCTGCATCCCTGCAGGTCTGAGCTCACATTCTGTGGTCACGGCTAGGAACATTCTAGGCTGCACTCATTTCAGGGTCACATCTTCCTCATGCTGAATATGGGCCCCAGATCAAATTGATGGGGTTTATAGTCAACAATATTTATGCATTCCCCCCATATTTGGGAGCTACTCTCTTCCCTGATTCAGCTTTCTAGTCCTTTTTCCAACTATGATAACATCTCCCCAGACAATAACCCACCTGCATATCAGATGTCAGACTCAGGCAAAAACTAGTAAAGTCATGGGCCCCCAGGAATATACCTAAAATATACCTACTAGCTTTTTCCAAAATAGAGACCCCAAATCTTCATCAGAAATATTCTTGCCTTTAGGTTCATGATTATTCAACAATTTGTTTGACTTTATATCTTAACTCTTTTTCAGCCACCAGGTTCTAGATGACACCATGATTCCAACCTGACTTCCCTGGGCAGACAATCTCATCAATGTGTCCTGGAGCCCTGCCTCCCCAGAGCCCTGCCCCACTAGGAAAACAGAGAGAGAGATTGGAAGTGTGGATTGACCTGCCAATGCCGATGTTCAGTGGAGAAGCAATTACAGAAGCCAGACTTTCCACCTTCTGCAACCTATAATGAACTTGGGTCCATGCTCCCAGAGAGATAAAGAATAGGTAAGCTTTCAAGGGAGGGGATGGGAGAGGATGGGATACCGAGGGTTCTGGTGGTGGGAATTGTGTGGAATTATGCCCCTCTTATCCTATGGTCTTGTCAATATTTCCATTTTATAAATAAAAATTTAAAAAATAATAAGAACTTTTACAAAACACTAAACAGAAATTGGACTGGCGTTGATGTATTGCACCAAAGTAAAATGTTCTGGGGTTGGGGGGAGGGGGTTCAGGTCCTGGAACATGGTGGCAGAGGACCTAGTGGGGGTTGAATTGTTATGTGGAAAACTGGGAAATGCTAAGCTCATATAACTGTTTGTATTTTACTGTCGACTATTAACCATTAATCTCCCAGTAAAGAAATTTTAAAAATAGTAATTTTTACTTTAATCTCTTCCTTCCTCTCCTGATATTTTTAAAATAAATTTAGCAATAGTAAGGACAATAATATGATGTTTAAAGTTAAAAACAAAAAGTTTTTGCAGACAGTTCAATGTGTTAGAGCACATAATTTGCATGCCTGCAAATCCCAGAGGTCCTAGGCTCCATCCCTGGCAACAACATAAGCCAGAACTGAGCAGTACTCTGGCCTCTCTCTAACACACATATGCATGTGCACACATGGGAACTCACACTCTCTTCCTCTCTCACTCTCTTCCCTCCCTTCATCTCATAAAAAAAAAAGTGAATATATTGTTAAATGAAGGCAAAGGAAAAGGAGGAAAAATAAGAGTTTATTTTTCCTGTTCTTGTATCATGCTCTCCCACATTTAAAAGGAACTATTGACTTTCCACAGGACAGAGAAATCAGTAGCAGAGTCCAATAAAGTCTAAAGCTTTAATCATTTATTTTTTAACACTAAAATCAATGCAAATAATTTGGGGAATAACTTCATGTTAACTGAGGAGTAGCCAGAGAAGAGCTATGCCAACCTGAGAAGTGTCATGTTTTTAGGATTATTTTATCTCACTTTTGGAGATAAACAGCGAGATAATGGCAAAACCAGACAGAAAAGCTCCATAGAGTTGGGAAAGTCTAATAATTCTGTTTCTCTTTCCCTTACCTAGTACCCAACTAAAAATAAAAATCAAAAAATGGAGGAAGTAGGTAAGTAGAAATGAATAGCCGCTCCTTGGAGACACAAGTGCAATAGTTGAATGTTTCACCTGTTCTTTAATCAGCCCAAAGCAAAAACTTGAGGGCTCTTCAATTACAGAGGTCTCTCTGCAAAGACAATACACATTCCACAAAGTACTAGGAAAGCTAGATACTTAAGAAGGAAAAGAGCAGACACTAAATGACTTAGAGAAAATGTAGTTCGGGCATTTTCTACTCAAAGGGTATTTGTGTACAAAGCAGAAATTCACAGGGGAATGTCATGTGAATAGAAACAAGTAAGTTTGGCACTTGTCATGATGTAAAGGTTTACATTTCTTTTTGCACTGTCTCCCACATTAGATAGTCAGAGCTTTACCTCTGCCGATTTACAGGCTCAAAAGCTTATCAAAACTTCGTCTCACAATCTGATCTAACATTTAGAACTATGCCTCTTTTGTCATATTCTCTAATGCCTTCATGCCTTTATGTGCAATTATAGATACAACCAAGCAGACTTCTTCTTTCTCCAATTAGCTATATAGCTGTGAACCTATGAAGAAATATATATATGTCCAATAGTATATATATATATATATATATATATTCATCTTTCTCCAATTATCTACATAGCTGTGAACCTATGAAGGAATATATATATTAAATATATTATTAAATATATAAATATATTATTAAATATTTATATTAAATGTTGTATATATTTATTAAATGTTGGGGATATATATATTTATACATTTAATAAACTGAGCCTTGGCTGGCCAAATGATGAAGCACATATTAAAATGTACTTCTTAGAGGTTTGTGTTTGTCTCTGAATTCTTCTAGTTATATGTTTTCCATGGGAATGGAGAGACTTTTTGTTTAGAAAAAAGAGAAAGAGAGAGAGAGAGATAGTAATGGTGGTATCTCATCAGGTAGAACATATACTTTGCAAACCTGGGACCCAGATTCAATCCCTGGCACCTCATAGGGCCAGAACGATTCTTTTGTCCGTCTCCCATATATAATAGATAAATTATGAAAAAGAGAAATAAAGGAAAAAAGAAAAGAGAGGGAGGGAGGGAGGGAAAAGGGAAGGAAGGAAGGAAGGAAGGGAGGGAGGAAGGGAGGGAAGGAGGGAGGGAGGAAGAGAGGGAGGTAGAAGGAAGGAAGAAAATTTGACCAAGAAAGATAATATAAAAGAGATAAATGCTTAACTAAGTTTACCATTCCACCCTGAATAATACTGACTATAGAAAAAGCTTGGGCAGGCAAGATAGCTCCCTTGGATGGTGCACTTGCTTTGTCATGGGCACAAGCTAGGTGTGCGCCTGATCCCCACTGAACTGAGGTAGGCTTCAGTGTTCTAGTGTCTTTCTTTCTGTCTATCTATGTCTGTCCTATCTGAGAAAGTTGGCCTAGGGAGATGAAGATTCAGTGATGACAACAACAAAAGAAAAACTCCTTCTTGCTTATTCTCCTTTGAACTCTTATTTCTGGTAACTTGGACTTTCATTTAGTGATAATGGGTACAAACAAATTAGATTTATCAATAGTTTTTCTGTCCTCACCACCCTTGTAACTTCTTCAACTCTTTCCAACTAAATATATAGCCCCCTTCCAAAGCAAATGTTAAGTTTACATAAGCAAGTATATGTATTTCATACATTTTTCTATTGAATAGAAAAGATACTCAGTGTATCCCATTTGTAAGAGCATCATCTATCAATACTTTATTAAAGGTTGTCAAACTATCAAACAGAAATGGGGCAACAGTTGAAAATTTCTATTTATTTATTTCTATTGCCTGTGATTTATCTTCCATGCTTACAGTTTGGTCTGCTCCCCAAGAGTTCTCATTAAACCTTAAACCTCATTCTAGATCCCTTCCATCCTCTCGGGACCAGTGCAGTCCTAGCAATCATTCACCCAAAAAGTCAATCTCCATTATGTATTTCCATTAGCAAAAAAGAAAAAAAATCCTTATTTTTTGTCAGCTGTCAGAACTGACTATGTGGATGCAAATAACTCAGAGTAGGGGCTATTCTTTCTGCCTCTAATCTTCTGGGGCGGGGGGAGTAGGAAGGTGAGGGGAACTAGGACCCATCTCCATTTGTCTGGGAGAGTATAACTGAGAGACCATGCTCTTGAATTGGTGATGTCATCAATCTGTTCTTATTAGAAGATAATGTTTTCACTGAGCAGAACTTGGACTGGAGTTGGTGTACTGCACCAAAGTAAAAGACTATGGGGTGAGGGCGAGGGTTCAGGTCCTGGAACAGGATGGCAGAGGACCTAGTGGGGGTTGTATTGTTATGTGGAAAACTGAGAAATGTTACACATGTACAAACTATTGTTACTGTCAACTGTAAACCATTAATCCCCCAATAAAGAAATTTTTAAAAAGAAAATAATGTTTTCATTGAATCTTGTCAAAGTGAAAATACTTGTTTATTTATTTATTTTTTTATCAGGGATTTAACAATAGTTCACATAACTAAGATTCCAGGGGTATAGTTGTGTGTGCACACGCATGTGTACAGCTTAATGTACCCACCACCAATTTCCATAATTCCTTTAACTTGTTGCCTATTGATGGGCATTTAGGTTGCTTCTGTATTTGACTACTGTGAGCAGTGTAGCTATGAACATGGGAATGCATGTATACTTTTGAATCAGTGTTCTTGTGTCCTTTGGATATAGGCCTAGGAGTTGTATTTATTGCTATATCATAACTAATTCCATTTTTATTTGTTTAAAGACTCTCCAAGCTGTTTTCCACAGTTACTGCACCAGTTTGCATTCCCACTAAGTGAAACAGGGTTTCTTTTTTGGGGGGGGGGGATTAATGGTTTACAGTTGACAGGAAAATACAGTAGTTGATGCAGTGTAACATTTCTCAGTTTTCCACATAACAATCTAACCCCCACGTAGGTCCTCCTCTGTCATCATGTTTCAGGACATGAAGCACCCTCCCACTCTCTGACCCTGAGTACTTTACTTTGGTGCAATACACCAAATCTAGTCCAAGTTCTGCTTTGATAAAAAACTGTCTATTCAGCTCATTGGCCCACATTGATTTTTTTTAAATTAATTGTTTTTCTGTCATCACCTGACTTCACCCCTCTGGACCAACTTTTTCCAGATATATAAAGAGATACATGGATATAGAGGGAGAGGGGAATAACATCACAGCACTTAACCTTCCCCCAGTGCAGTTGGGCCAAGTTTGAAGTTGGGTCATCCATGGGGCAAAGAAGACACCCTTCCAGGTAGTCTATTTTGCTGGCCCTCAGCTGACTTTAAATTTCACGTAGACCATATGCAATGCTTGAGAAACACTCACACCTTTTAAGTATTTGCTATTTACCTGAAATCCAAATTTAACTGAGAATTCTACATTTTACTGGGCAATTGAGCCACATTTTTAGTTTATTATAATTTCTTACAGACAGAATCTATACTTTTATTAATAGTAATTTGTCATTAACAGTAAACTGGAATGGTTATCGGAGATCACAGAAGAATAATTATTTAAAGGACAGGGAGGTAGTAGCATAATGATTATGCAAAGAGACTCTTAAGCTTAAGTTTCCAAAGTTTCAAATTAAATCCCCTGTATTACCATAAGCCAAAAACGAGCAGTACTCTGGTGGGAAAAAAAAATTACTTAAGAATATCTATATTCTTCTAACTTTGTATTTCTGAAGGATGCAGTTAATGAGCACCATGTCATACTAAGCTTCCATGATTTGAAATATTTCTTAAATATGCTCCTGACTAGTCAAAATAGTAATGTGTGAAATCTCACTTGCACAGTGTGTTGCTTTGCCATGTGTGACCCAGATTGGAGGCTAACCCCTACTGCACTGAAGGAATAGAACGCCTATTAATGTGACATTCATTTAGTATCCATCTATGTTTCCCATGGAAGTTCCAATTTTTTCTGAGAATAATAACACAGTAAAAAAAAAAAAAGTTGCCCTGTGATACCAAAAACATATAAGAGAACACTGTTAATTTTCTTATCTAAATGAAATATGTTTGCTCTATGAGAGACTTTCTGAAAAAAAATTAGCTTGTAGGCTAAGAAGAAAACAAATAGCTTGTAGGCTAGGGAAAAATATTGGCAAGCCATATATCTGACAAAGGACTTGTACTGCGGGTACACAAATTAGCAGGACTCTAGTTAGAAAATGGGCAACAGGGTTGAAGAGGACTTTCAGTTGGAAACTAAAATGAGACACTAGGGAAATACAAACTCAAACCACCATCAAAAATCATTACATAAACTGCCAGAATGACAAAGATTAAAAAAGATAGTAATAAACTAAATTCTGGTGTGGGTGTCCAGGAACTGGATTACTCATGCATTGCTGCTGGGAATGTAAGATGCTACAGTTACTCTGGAAAACATTTAGGCAGTTTCTTATAAAAAGCTTAGTATATTCAATTACTGTGGAATCCAGTCATTGTACTCTTATGCATTTAGTCCAGATAATCAACAGTGAATTTGCACACAAAATGCTACATACAATTCTTCTTGGTTTCTTTATGGTAACTGACAAAACTAGAAGCATCTTAGTTGTCCTTTAGTGAGGAATAGTTAAACAAATAGGTGCATCCATATTATGAATTCAGAAAAAAATACACAAACACATTTGAGTGGATGGTAAAAAATACAGAAAGGAAAAGGCTAATCCAAAGTGTCACTTACTCTATGATTCCATCTGTATAAAACTGTTAGAATAATTATGAATAAAATCAAATGGATAGAGAGAAGATAGTTGTCAGTGGCTAAGGGATGAGGAAGATAGTGCTTTTTTAAGTATTAAGGAATAGTTCACAGGAATCTCGTGGTGGTGGAATAGTTCTTTATCTTGGTTGTAGTAACAGCTACATACTTACATGAGATAAAATTTCATGGTACCATACACACGCACACAGCATATACAAAAGTGTGTAAGTAAAACTGGTGAAATCCGAGTAAGATATATGGATTCTTCCAGTGCTAATTTTCTGGTGTGAATACACTAAATTGTGTATTGCAGTTACTACTAGAAGAAACAGAATAGAGCAAACAGATCTTCCTCCCTTTATGTGTGTGTGTGTGTGTGTGTGTGTGTGTGCGCGCGCGCGTGTGTGTGTGTGTGTGTGTGTGTGAGAGAAAGAGAGAGAGGGTTCCTATTAATCTATTTTGAGATTAAATTGTTGAAAAATAAATTTTGATTAAAAAAATTTTGAGACTGAATTACTGTTAAGTATAAACTACTAATGCTAAATAACCAAATTTTGGCAGACTTTATTGTGAATAACTTGCACAAAGAATAATCTGTCTTTTCTCCAGGGTGTCACCACTTCAAGTTGTTTTCCCTTTTTTTAATTAAAAAAATATATTAGTAGGGGTCGGGAGGTAGCGTAGCAGGTTAAGCACACATGGCACAAAGCTCAAGGACCAGCTGGTTCGAGCCCCCGGCTCCCCACCTGCAGGGGGTCTCTTCACAAGCAGTGAAGTTGGTCTGCAGGTGTCTATCTCTCCTTCCTCTGTCTTCCCCTTCCTCTGTCTTCCCCTTCCTTTCTCGGTTTCTCTCTGTTGTATTCAACAACAATGACAGCAATGACAATAATAACAATCACAACAACGACAAAACAACAATGGCAACAAAAGGGAAAAATTATTAGTGATTACGGGATATGAAGGTTACAATTCCACACAGTTCCTACTACCAGAGCTCTACACCCCATCTCCTCCATTAGAAGCCTCCCTATTCTTTATCCCTCTGGGAGTGTGGACCCAGGATCATTATGGGGTGCAGAAGGCGGAAGGTCTGGCTTCTGTAATTGCTTCTACTTGGATGGGGGCATTGGCAGGTCAATCCATACCTCCATCCTGTTTTTATCTTTCCCTAGTAGAATAGGGCTCTGGGGAAGTGGGTTCCAGGACTAGGTTGGCTTCATGATGGCATCAGCAACTTTGTGACTGAATGAGTCCATGCTCCCAGAGGGATAAAGAATAGGAAAGCTTCCAATGGAGGTAATGGGATACAGAAGTCTAGTGGTGGGAATTGAACCGCTCTGATCCTATGGTCTTACAGATCACTATTAAATCAATAATATATATCAGAAAAAATTATTTAGTAATCAGGAACCTAAAGGCAAGAATATAGTAGATGAGTTCTGACCAAAATACACATTCATTATCATTTTGAAGAAGTTCCTTTCTATTCCTATTTCTACCTTCTAATCACAAAAGGGTTTTGGTGTACATGTGTGAATGCATGTGGGCATGTGTGTGTTTTAATATTTTCTTTATATCTACAGAGATGAGCCTTTTAAGTTATGTTAAACTAGTTTGAATGAGGCTTTTCTTTGATTGAAGATTATATTAATTCTGTATTTCTCCTGCTTTCACATTTGTTCCTGTTTTCTTCTCCGAGAAGTTGGTTCAACAAAAAGCAAATTTTTATTTTAGTAAGTGACGACTAATGATTAGTTTGACAATGAAGTGTGAGGAACTGCTACGTTAAATCACTCTATTTTACAGATTTTAATGCCTTTATTACAGGATGTTTAAAATTTATACTAATCTATGAGAGGTTGTGCATTGGGCAATGAGAAAACAACTTTCTTGCAGTTGGGTTTAGAATTGAGGAGTAATACTGAGCTGAGCAAAGTGAAACAAATACATAATTTCTTCCTGACATAACTCCTTTTCTTTCAGAGGAATAATTTCAAGAAATTAATCTGGTTTGACATAAAATTTCCCTTAACATACCTACAACTTTATGAAAAATCTTTGTCACAGACTGAGGTCACCTGGTTCAAAATAATTAATTTTTCTGTGGAAAGAGCTACAGAAGATGAAATGTTTAATCCAGCATATAGTAATAATAAAGCTATATGATGACTATAACCAGAGATGCACTGGCTTCTCCTCTAGCACTGTCTTCTATTTGACTATTTTGAGAGAAGATTTAGGAGTTTTAGTGTGCAAGTGCTGACAATCAGATTATCAAGAATGGGCCAAGTCCTGCTCAGCCAGGATCTTCATGGTTACACATGCCTTTTTTTATTTTCCTACTTACTAATTCTTCAGACATTCTTTCTCTTCATAAAGAATCCTTTCTTCACAAGAAATAAAATTTTAACATGACAGGTGTCAGGCAACTAAGTTGTCATTCTCTTAAATTTCCTTCCAGTCTTTCCCACTTACTAAAATTATTGAAAAACCTCTATCTCATTCTCAAGAATCTTTATTATTTAAATGAGAACAGCGTGACATAAAGGACTAAATGGGTAAGATTATTCCAAGTACCACTGAAAAATACAGAACATTGAAAAGTGATGATAATTGTATTAGAGAGCCAGCATGAAGGAGAATAAAATGCAAATTAAAGGATAAATTATAGCACATGCAATGATGTGATTTAATTGGGTAAACACACAGTGATACATTGGAGGAAAGAAACTGAAAGCACTCCTCCCCCACTTCCACTCAATAAAATATATTTACAGTTATTTGTCCACTGTCTTGGTAATTTTGACTAGTAGATCCATAAGTTCTTATGATCAGGAATTAGAACTGTCATAATTAAAAGAGATGTCATTTAGTCTGTTCATAACGAAGTCTATTACCATCACCACCAGAGACTTGGGATTGTAATAAGGACATTACATAAAGTACTTTCTGTCAACTGTCAGACTAAAGAGACTCTTCTTTCCATAGACAGATAAGGGCAATTACACATATTATTCACCTCATCCTCCAAAAAAAATTCCAAACCATTTACAGTAAGAGACTTAAAACCCATTTTCTTTCCTTAGCCACTCAATATAATAAATCAAAAACTTTAGAATAAGAACATAGAGGAAACACTAATTGTTAAAACTAGAATTTCAGCAAAGCTTTTATGTTTTTTCCAAGTGAAGAGGATTAATTATTCATCAATTGAAACCAAGAAATGCCTCCAAACCCCATACTTTGCATACGTACTTTATGCCTCCCATTTAGATTGCTAACAAGATACTTGTTGGAGGGATATTAGTGGGATCTGGAGTGTCTGAGACTCAGCAATCAGGAAGGAGGACCTGACAGTATGTATAAAAGCTGATTCTACAGTTTGAATCAGGGAAGATCAAAGAAAATAGTTCCAATGACTCCTAATGTTATTATTATTATATTTTTTCTTAATGTTATTCTTTTTATTTTAATTTGTTTATTGGGGAATGAATGTTTTACGTTAGACAGTAAATACAATAGTGTTTGAACTTTGGGACTTTGATATCATCAGCTTCCTCTTGTTTTAATATCAAAGCAGTGGTTGATGCACTATTGATCAGTGCACTGGAACTTCTGCTGAAGCCGGTGAGTTACTTGGTGTCTGAGTCATGCGGGAAAAAAAAAAAAAGAATCCTGTGGGAATTTCAATATGCCTTTTCTTACACATGGCATGTGTGTGATTTCTTCTGCCACCTTCTTAATGTTGATTGTCACTTTCTTTTCTTTTTTAAAATTTATTTAAGAAAGGAGACATTAACAAAACCATAGAATAAGAGGGGTACAATTCTGCACAGTTACCATAACCCGATCTCCACATCCCATCCCCTCCCCTGATAGCCTTCCCATTCTCTATCTCTCTGGGAGTATGGATCCAGGGTCGTTGTGGGTTGCAGAGGGTGGAAGGTCTGGCTTCTGTAATTGCTTCCCCGCTGAACATGGGCTTTGACTGGTCGATCGATACTCCCAGCCTGTCTCTCTCTTTCCCTAGTAGGGTGGGGCTCTGAGGAAGTGGTGTTCCAGTACACATTGATGGGGTTGTCTGTCCAGGGAAGTCTGGTCAGCATCCAGAACCTGGTGGCTGAAAAGAGAGTTAACCTACAAAGCCAAACAAATTGTTGAATGATCATGGATGGACCTAAAGACTGTAATAGTGCAGATGAAGTGTTGGGGGTATTTCCTGCATGCTCTTGTGTACTTCTGCTTTCAGGTATATATTTATCCCCTAGTTTATGGGCACGTGTGAACCTATGCTCTATCTCAGGGGACCTGGACTATATCTAGGTTTGGGGACTTTACTGGGGAGTGGAACACCTGGAATGGAATTAGAGAATACTATGAAAGGAAAGGTCTCACCAGAGTGATGAAGCTGAAGGGTTGTCATTCCACATCTAAAGTCTCTGGTCACAGTCTGAAGTGAAGCATGCTAGGGTGGCACTTGTTGCATTGATTGGGTTGCGATCCGTGGATGCAATATTATTTTATTTGAATTGAGAGAAGCATGCAGAAAAGTGGGCCCCACTCTAAGGTTCCAGGGCTAGGGGAAATATAGGCTCTATTGTGGAAATGTGAGGTTCCTGTTGTCTTAGGGTTCAAGAAGACAATGGATAGTTATTGTTATCATCACATTATTTGGTGATAGGGTTAACTTTGGAAAGTCCCTTTGATAGGGTTTGGGGTATAATACCCAGCATCTTGTATATAGCTGTGCTGTCGGTTGCTTCTGTTCTCCCTGGTCTAGGCTTTTGGGAGAGAACATATCAAAGACAGCCTATGTATTAAAAAGACTCAGTCTGTGGTTTTTTTTTTAATTTTTTTTAATATTTTATTTTATTTATTTATTCCCTTTTGTTGTCCTTGTTTTATTATTGTAGTTATTATTGTTGTTGTCATCGTTATTGGATAGGACAGAGAGAAATGGAGAGAGGAGGGGAAGACAGAGAGGAGGAGAGAAAGATAGACACCTGCAGACCTGCTTCACTGTCTGTGAAGCGACTCCCCTGCAGGTGGGGAGCCGGGGTTCAAACCGGGATCCTTATGCCAGTCCTTGTGCTTTGAGCCACCTGCGCTTAACCCGCTGCGCTACAGCCCGACTCCCTCAGTCTGTGTTTTAAGAAGTTCTAGACATATCATCAGTTTTTTGCCTCTCATATTAATTAAATAGTGGTTTATATAATGTTTATACTTTAATAGGATTGTACATAAACACCACTCCCACCACCAAAAAACTGTGATCCATCCCCACCACCCATCCCTGCCCCCCGCCCTCCACTGTGCCAGGAAGCCCAATGGCCACCCTCCCCTTCACCACAGTGTTTTTACATTGATGCCCTGCTCTTGATTTAATCAGATCCTGCTTTTAGTTTCCCTTTCTGTTCTTCTTTCTCAACTTCTGTTGATGAGTGGGAACATCCCATACTCATCTTTATCTTTCTGACTTAGCTGACTTAACATAATTCCTTCTAGATCTGTCCAAGATGGGTCAGATAAGGTGGGCTCATTGTTCTTAATAGCTGCATAGTACCTAATGTTATTCTTGACCCAACCTAGGCTCCTGCCTATTCTCACTTTAGAAGAGAAAGTAGCAAAGTTCAGATATGAGGTGATTAGAACAGGTATCAGCTGAAATTTATTAACAAATAGCTGTACCATATAGCAGAACTCACAAAACCTCTTTTAACAATAAAAGCAGTGTGCACATAACATGCATAGAAAGCACTAGATGGTATTTCTTCCCTGTGAGGCTTGTATTACTATTAATCACAAAGCCTCATTATAAAATGCCACTTTTTAAAACTCATCTAATTTTAATTTTATTATTATTGTTATTATTTATTTTAATTGCCACAGGGTTATTGCTGGTGTTCTGCACCTGCACTACAAATCCACTGCTCTCAATGGCCATTTTTCCTATCTTTCTTCTCCAATTTTTTTTCGTAGATAGGATGGAAAGAAATTGAGAGAGGATGGAGAGGCAGAGAGGGAGATGAAGACACCTGCAGATTTATTTCACCATTTCTGAAGTGGACCCCCTGAAGGTGGGGACCAGGAGCTTGAACCTGGGTCCCTGCACTTGGTAATACATGCACTTAATTTTAAAGGCATCTTCAAGGATACAAATTCAATTACAAAGAAGACTAAAATAAAAACAAACAAAATTACACCAAGTTAAAAAGCTTTTGCACAGCAAAAGAAACCACCACCAAAACAAAGAGACCCCCTACAGAAAGGGAGAAGATCATTACATGCCATACATCAGACAAGAGGCTAATAACCAAAATATGTAAAGAACTCACCAAACTCGGCAAAAAAATAATAATAATAATAACCCCATCCAAAAATGGGGAGAGGATATAAACATATTATTCACCAAAGAAGAGATCCAAATGGCCAACAAATCTATGAGAAAATGCTCCAAGTCATTGATTGTCTGAGAAATGCAAATAAAGACAACAATGAGATACCACGTCACTCCTGTGAGAATATCTTACATCAGGAAAGGTAGCAACAAATGCTGGAGAGGTTGTGGGGACAAAGGAACCCTCCTGCACTGCTAGTGGGAATGTAAATTGATCCAGCCCCTGTGGAGAGCAATCTGGAGAACTCTCAGAAGGCTAGAAATAGACCTACCCTATGACCCTGCAATTCCACTCCTGGGGATACAACCTAAAAAAACAAACAAACGTACCAATCCAAAAAGATTTGTGTATACCTATGTTAATAACAGTGCAATTTGTAATAGTCAAAACCTGGAAACAACCCAGGTGTCCAACAACAGATGAGTGGCTGAGCAAGTTGTGGCATATATACACAATGGAATATTACTACTCAGCTATTAAAAATGGTGAATTCACCTTCTTCACCTCATCTTGGATGAAACTTTAACGAATCATGTTAAGTGAGATAAGTCAGAGAAAGAATGATGAATATGGGTTAATCTCACTCATAGACAGAAATTGAACAACAAGGCCAGAAGTGACAACACAAAGCAGAACTCGGACTGGAGTTAGTGTATTGCACCAAAGTAAAAGACTCTGGGGTGGAGGGGAAGGATTCAGGTCCTGGAACATGATGGCAGAGAAGGACCTAGTGGGAGTTGAATAGTTATGTGGGAAACTGAAAAATGTTATGCATTATATCATCATTATTATTTTATTATATTTTACTGTCAACTGTATGCTATTATTCCCTAATAAAGTATATATGCACTTAAGCAGGTGCACTACTACTTGTGTCCCAAATTTCAACTTTAAAGCATTATGTGTATAAAAGTGCCATTAATGTAGGCCATTCTCTTGCCCTTTTGTAGTGCTTACTTTGATAAGGTTAGCTTTGGAGTGAATGAGGGAAGTGTAATAGGAAGTAGGTGAGGCGGGTATCTAGGTCTAAGTAGAAACTATTTTATTAGGGACTTTATGGTGTCTTTTTAGGTCTTTCTACTTGTTTGCTTCATTTGTTGACTCACTGCAAACTATTGTACATTTTTGCTTTCAGGTATATATTTTGCCCTAATTTATGGACACATGTGAACATATGCACTTTCTCATAGGCCCTGGTCTATATCTAGGTTTGGGGGATTTGTTAGGAGGTGAAACACCCAAAATGGAATTAAGGAGTCCTATGATAAAGGAAAGGTCTCACCCAAGTAATGAGGCTGAAGTGTTGACAATCCATGCCTAACGTCTCT
The DNA here is from genome assembly GCF_950295315.1 of Erinaceus europaeus. Lineage (NCBI taxonomy): Eukaryota > Metazoa > Chordata > Mammalia > Eulipotyphla > Erinaceidae > Erinaceus > Erinaceus europaeus. Next base: position 35,406,737 of record NC_080170.1, read on the forward strand.
CTCTGGACTAGTCCGAAGTGAAGCATGCTGTGGTAATCACTATCAAGTCACCCCATCATCTGGGGCCCTAGTCAGTGAGTCCTGGGATTCCCACACAGACATGATGGGCCTAGACTTTGAATAGATCTCTCTCTCCATTATCATTGGTCATCTCCATCAGGAAAAACATAATGGACCCCTTTGAAGGCTCCCATGGGACCTTGCCCTCAATGTGGATCAATAATGGTAGAGAATGCTCCATATGTTCCATATCCATTGCTGGATAGCATACTCAATCTACCACCTGAGGAAGATGAGTCCTGAAATTGGTGCAACTTGGAATGTTCATGACCACAGAATATGAGCTCAAACCTTCTGGGATGTAGAGGTTACATAGGCTCCTATGCTGAATATGGGCCCCAGATCAAATCAATGGGGTTTACAGTTAACAATATACATTTTCCCCATATTTGGGAGCTACTCTCTTCCCTAATCCAGCTTTCTAGCCCTTTTTCCAGTCATGACACCATCTCCCCAGACATTAACTTGGGTCCACCTGCATATCAGATGTAAGGCTCAGGCAAAAACTAGTAAAGTCATGGACCCATTGGAATATACCTAACATACATGTACTAGCTTTTTCCAAAACGGAGATTCCAAATCTTCATCTGCAATATTCTTGCCTTTAGGTACATGATTAGTAAACTATTTGTTCGGCTTTATATGTTAACTCTTCTTTAAGCCACTAGGTTCCAGATGCTACCATGATGTCAACCGGACTTCTCTGGGCAGACGACCCCACCAATGTGTCCTGGAGCTCCGATTCCCCAGAACCCCGCCCCACCAAGGAAAGAGAGACAGGCTGGGAGTATGAATCGACCTGTCAATTCCCATGTTCAGCAGGGAAGCAATTACAGAAGCCAGACCTTCTACCTTTTGCACCCCATAATGACCCTGGGTCCATACTCCCACAGGGTTAAAGAATAGGAAAGCTATCAGGGAGGGGATGGGATATGGCGTTCTTATAGTGGGAACTGTGTGGAATTGTACCCCTCTTATCCTATGGTCTTGTCAGTGTTTCCATTTTATAAATAAATTTTTTTTAAAAAATGGGATTAACAAAAAGTATGTCCTTCTGGAGCAATGATTTGTAGTTAAGGCACCAAGTCCCAGCAATAACCCAGGAGGCAAAAATAAATAAATAAATAAATAAATATAAAAATGGGATTAATTCTATCTAATAAATAGTCTTTAAATAATAGTCTAAAATTAATTAATAAACAACATTATAAATTTATGCTGACATTCTAAACCAGGCCCCCAATTATAGTTATGTGTTCTAGAAATTTAACCATGGCTTTGCAAAATAATTGCTAAAATTTCCCTCAGCATTGAATATTAATCAATATTTTAATTAATGGTATATCTTTGTATAACGGCTGTTTATCATTAGAAAAAAATTTCATGCTGGGGGACTAGCATAATGGTTATGCAAAAATACTTTCAAGCCAGAGGCTCTGAAGTACAAGGTTCAATACCCCACACACCATCATATGCGAGACCTAAGCAATGCTCTCTCTCCCTCATTCTATTCACTAAAATAAAATGCATTAGAAAAAAGAAAACTAATATAAATACTTTATTGAGGTAACATTGGTTTACAAGACTGTATGACCAAGGGATGCAGCTTTACTCTTTTTCCTGATGCATGTTATTATATCATGCTCACCACCTTGGTACCAATTAGCCCCCACCAATTTCTACTGGAGTCCTGCATCCCCTTCCCCTTTGGTGGCCTCAATTCTGCAGTTAGAATCTAAGGACTCCTTTTCATTTGACATATTGCGATCCCTTACTATGTATGTCTCTTTATATCCCACAGGCAGGTGAAATCTAGCAGTTGACCTTCCTCTGAGTTATTTCATTTAGCATGATCCCTTCCAGTCCCATCCCAGTTGCAGCAAAGGGTAAGATTTTATTTTTTCTCATAGTTGAATAGTACTGCAATTTGAATATGTACCACAGTTTCTGAAACCACTTGTCTATCATTGGGCATTTGGGTTGATTCCATATTTTGCCTACTATAAACACTGCTGCATTGAACAATGGTATGTTTACATCTTTGCAGCTAAGAGGTTTTGTGTTCTTCAAATACCTAGGCATGGAATGGTTCATATAGTGGTTCTACCTTTAATTTTCTAAACAACATCCATACTGTTTTCCATAGTGGATGAACCAATTTCCATTCCCACCAACAATGTATAGGGCCTCCTTTTTGCCCAGAAAGTGTTGTTTCTGGTCTTATGGAGAAAGGCCATTTTCACAGATGTCAGGTGATATTTCATTATCACTTTGTGATTTGCATTAATAAGGAGAGGTGTTTTTTTTCATATGTTAGCCATCTGCATATCTCTTTCAATATAGTGTCTATTTAGCTCTTCTCCCCACATTTTTATGGCATTTTTGTTGTTGCTAATGAATTTTTAAATTTTATTATCTTGGATAGCAGCCCTCCTCAGATGTATGTTATGGGGATATTTTCTTCCATTCAGTATAATGTGAGTTAGTTTAACTGAGATGACAGTATAATGCTTAATATCCCAAGACGACCACACTCAAACTCCTAGAATCTGTGAATATATTATCTTACTTAAAAAAGGTGTGGTTAAGTATCTTAAGGTGGGAATATTAACCATGTTTGTCCAAGTGCTCCCAATGTCCAGGATCTACACTAACTGGTGTTGAACTTCTACAAGTCTCATATAATGTTGGACTGAACCAGACACCGGTAGATTAAATACTTGTGTATTTATTTAATATTTTAATATATTTTTGAAGTATCTATACAGTGCATTTCAGATACTCCACATTTTAACATTATAATGAACATTTTACATTTACACCTTGCAATTGTATTCAGTACTTCAGGGAGTTTGAGAATATGGGTGTCCTGTCACTGGCAGGGAGTTAAAGTCAAAGGAGGTGTGGTTATACAATTTCCTTGTTAATAAATAGCTGTCTTATGACTCACTTGACATTTGCATTGTGCTTTTGAATTCATAAAGGAAATACAATTGGAGGTGACTTTCTGTGTTTAACCCCATATCTTTTCTTGTCACGTAATCTAAAGAACTCAATTATTTCAGGCCAAAAGAAAGTTGAAATGATCTCCAAGGTTGTTTTCGTCTCTAAATCTCAACACATTATTTTTGTTTGCTTTTATCAGCAAGGAGGTAGAGAATTTGTTGCTTTCATTGACCAATTAGTGCATTTAATAAACATCTGTTTATGTTGTGATATGATAGACATGTGGACACTGAGAATATACCAATGACCAGAAAGTTGTACAGTCAGAAGAGTTCACATACAGTGAGGCAGGAATAACATAACCAAATGCACATGTTAGTATAATTACACGGTCTGCAAAACATTAATCCCCCAATAAATAAAAAAGTAAAATAAAAAACAATTACACTGTTAGGTTGTATACTAAAAATTGCTACTAATAATATTTAGGGAGTAAGATATGAAAAAATAAAAGTCTATTATATGATATTGCAATCATCTCTCTTTTTTTAGAATTACTCATTCTTGCAGACCATAAAAATAGATCAACAGGTAGAGCCATTTTGTCTAATAGAATTATAAGTCAAAATGTAGAAGATATGGAAGAAAAACAGTATCTCCATGAGGCCAACACTATAGTCATGATTGTTACAAGTAATATCTGTGAATGCTAATGTTAGTGAATGAAAATTCCAGAAAAGGTGCCAAAGAGATAGTTCATTAGGGTAAGCTCTGGTGCTGTGGTATGTCTCCTTCTCTGTGTATCTCTTTCTATATCAATGAGAAAAAAAAAAAAAACTAACCGGGAGAGGTGGAATTGTATATGTCTGAGGTCCTTGCTCCCCTTGCCTTCCCCTCCTCCCCAAAGTGGAAGAAACAGGGCTATGGCATAGTCTAAAAGTGCCCTCCTGGTCCAGGCAGCAGCACACTTGGTTAAGCATACACATTACAGTGTACAAGGACCCAGGTTCAAGCCCCTGGTCCCCATCTGCAGGGGAGAAAGATTCATGAGTGGTGGAGCCATGCTGCAGGTGTCTCTCTGTCTCTTTCTCTATTTCCCCTTCCCCTCTCAACTAGCTAGTTAATTAATTAATTAAAAATTTTAAAGTGCCCTCCCTTTCTTCTTGCCTACCATATAAAGGGAAGTATTGTAAGTTTACACTGGTGGAAGCTGGGAGGCTCCATTATAACCACATGATCAAGGTCAACATCATCAGTAATAAAACATTAGTCTTTGAAGTAACTGAAAAGGCACAGCACACTGGCATTCTTGCCAAAGAAAAGAAAAATATACCAATCAAATGACAAGAAAATAAACAAATCCCAGTCAAGGGTTGTTCTAGAGTAACTGAGAAGTACTCTTCTATAATATTAAGATCATCACAGACAAGGAAAATTGAAGTACAAATTACAGAAACTGAGGAAACCCAACAACTAAATGGAATGTGAGAGGTTGGACTGGGCTTGTGGAACAGAAAAAGGACTTTAGTGGAGAAGCCTGGTACAAAAAACTCTGCAGTGGTCAGCAATGATAACTTCCTGGTATTGATCATGTACTGTAGTTAGGTGATATGTTAACTGGGGTAAGAGAGTACAGGAGTATTCTAATCTATCTTGGCAATGTTTTATGTCTAGATTTTTTAAAAAAATTAAATTTAAAGCAATAGCAGAAACATATGTCAAATTTTTTCCATACAACACTCAACTGTCTCTATAAACACAAATTATTTTCAATTCCTCATTATTTTGTTAGATTCCCAACCCCATACAGATAGTCCTTCTTCTGTATTGAATAACATATCCCTATAATCTGCACAGTTTAAACTTAGCATTGTAAAGCCATAAGGTTCTAAGAAGACAACATCAGAGCTCCTAGAGAGAAGCAGAGAGCATGAGATCTGTAGTTTTTTTCTATTTAGAGACTTGGACTCAAAAGACAGATGAGCATATTTTTAAAACCACTGAAAATTTTAATTGTCTGTATTTGAATACTTGTTCTCCTACTTGTAGCTGTAAACTAAGAAATTGGGATTTCTGGTTACTTTTTGATTAACTAGATACTGCAAATCTCACAAGATTGTTTATTAAGAGGTTAATGAAACAGTGACTCTAAAAAATCACAGTCCAAGGTTTAGGAGGTAGTTGAGTGATGAAGGATGTGCCTTCCATATATGAGTTTGATCACCAGTACCATATAGAATCACCTTGGACTGCACTAAGGATGAAAGTGAGTAGAACTATGGATGCTTCTACCTCCTAAAATAAAGGATAAAATTTGGATCAGAGAGATAGTTTAGCTGTACTACACATGTGCAAGGCTCTAGGTTAGTTTCTCAGAACCACATAAGGAGTTGTTCATAGCAATACAGGATATTACTTTTTAGAAGGTTTCTGAAATACAAGTCTGAATGAGTAGTAGTCCTTTTCAAATTTTGTGACTGTACTTGTTTTTCCTTGTAATTAACTGAACATCTGGGGAAGCAGAAGAATGTGAGCTTTTCTGGCACAGAGCACATGGCCATATTTTTCTTTGTTTGACAGCTAATGACAACAGTGGCTAAGATTTCAAAGCCTCTTACTTCAAAAGAACCATGATAGGATCTAAAGCCAAAACTAAATGTAGCTAATAGTGCAGAGTGGTAATTAATGACTGAGTATTGGAACTAACTCCAATTCATATTCATCACCTCAGCATCACTAAAATAGCATTATCATATTGATAGATTAACTTCCTTATCCACATCAAACCCCAATAAATCTTTCTCTCATCAAGAAGGTTTGCTGTAATTCCCTTGCCCAAAATAATTATCAACTCACTAGCAATCAGCCAAGTAACAGTGATAATTTATCATATGCTATGTCTTTGCTTTGTTTTGAAAAACAAACCATTACCTTACTTTCATCTAAACCAAACAACCAAAACACATGCCTTCATAAGACACAAAAGTAATGTCATTTAACATTTAATTTGGAGCTCCTTTGAAATAGTCTCCTAGTTTTACTCCACCTCTGGTCTTTGGTTTCAGTCTTCACTATGGTTTTTCTCTCTGCATCCCATCTCTAGATGTTGTTTACCCTAAGAATCTCTGACTCTCTCCTCACCTACACAGACATGCATTCTCTGATGAGCCCTGTCTGAATGTTATTTCTTCCTACTCTGGACATCCTTGTCTTTGCTTAACATATTACAACTGCTTCTTTTGCTTCCATTATTACATGAGATTTAATGAGTTGCTTCTTTGAAATTCAATTTTTGAACAGCAATCCAAAATCATCTTTCTTTCTTTTTTTTTTTTTTTTGCCTCCAGGGTTATCGATGCCTGCACTATGAATCCACTGCTCCTAGTGGCCTTTTTATTATTATTTGATAGGACAGAGAGAAACTGAGAGGGGAGGGGGAGAAGAGAGAAAGAGAGAGAGGGAGAGAGAGAGGCACCTGCAGACCTGCTTCACCACTTGTGAAGAGACTCCCCTACCTGTGGGGAGTTGGGGGGTTCAAACCAGGATCCCTGAGCAGGTCCTTGTGCTTTGCACTATGTGCACTTAACCCGATGTGCCACTGCCCCACCCCTCTTTTTCTTTCTTTCTTTTTTTTAAATATTGTATTTTTTTATTGGGTAGAGACAGAGAAACTAAGAAAATGGGAGAGAGAGAGAGAGAAAAAAGACACACAGAGAGAGATTTATAGCACTGCTTCACTGGTCATGAAACTCCCTTACTTAAAGTGGGAAGCAGGGGCTTGAACCCAGGTCCTTGCTAACTACAATATGTGTACTCAACTGGGTGTGCCACTGCCCAAAATAATTTTTCTATAATGCAAAACTAGTCACATTAATCTCTTAACTAGGCCCTTGAGACATTCCCACTGTGCTGGATTTAAGCACAATCTCTTAGTTTGCTACCTCCACAACCCAGACTCTACTGAGCTCTCCAGCCCTAAGAACTTCACCACCTCCTCTGTTGCCTATGAATTCTATAGTCTTACATAGTGTTCTGTTTTCTCCTCTTTCCTCCTAATTGGAATTTCCACTGTATCCGTGGTGCCTACTACTACTGTTATATGCACATACGTGTTCAAAAAGTACTCATTAGAATTATGCCTAAAATAAATGACTAAAAGTGGTTATCTTTACAAATAAGGAGAATCATTATAAAAATTAATTATTTGAATTCCAATAACTTACATAATTGCATAATCATCTAATTACATAACTGACTGGGATTGGAAAGTTATCTCATCAAGGGTATGTGTGACTTGCCATGCATGAGCTCCAGGTTTAAAACCTGGTACCACACGGGAGATGCTAGGCACCAAAGGTAGCTCCACCAAGGTGATGCCTCTCTCTCTCTCTCTCTTTCTCTCTCTCTCTCTCTCTCCCTCTGTCTTCCTCTCTCCCCCTCTCTCTCTCTTCCTCTCTCTCTCTCTAAATGTGGCCAGGAGCTGTGAAATCATGCATGCAAGAGGCTCCAGTTTACACTAGAAAATAATTAAATACAACAGAAATAATTGAATAACATCATTTTATAATAAAAATAAAGGGAAATACACATTTATATGTTCCTAATGCCACACTTTTATGGCAATGTCAAAAGGTAGCATATATTGAACTTGGAATTATGCTGAGAATTATGTCAGACTTTTAAATAGATTTAAAATTATTTAGGGACCAGTGAAATAGTTCACTTAGTATGCTGCTTTGCCATGTGCTTTACCCAGGTCTGATATCAACCTTCACCTCACTGAAGTCAGCTTTGGTACTGTGGTCTCCTTCTCTCCTTCACTCTTTTTTCTGTCTGTTATCTTATATATATATATTCTTATTATGAAACCATTCCTAAGAGATGTGCAATTTTATTCTCTGTAAAATAAACTTATACGGTTTCAGGACAATATACTATAGCAACATGGTGGAACAAATCTACTGCCTATTAAGTCTGGTAGAGAACACTTTTTTTTTTTTTGCTTGCTTGCTTGCTTCATAAGAAACTAAGATTTTTCTCAAGAGGAAAAAAAAGCAAAAAAAAAAAACAGTCTCTTGATGGAATACTAAGCACTGCTTACTCTATTATACAACATTTCGACAGAAATATGAGCAGATGCCATCAGCATTTCATGAATCTGCGTGAACATGTGAGAGCTTTCATTTGTTTCCTAGGAAAGTTTCTTATTACAAAAAGGCTACTGCTAAAATCTAGTTAACTGCTCTATTTTCCTCTTCAGAGATAGACAGCAGGCCTTCAAATTCCGATTCAATGGCCAATTCTTTTTAGCTCATGCTAAGCTAATGACTTTTGAAAATCACTTCCAATGTCATAAGTGGAGGAAAAAGGTAAGGCAAAATATGTGCAATTCAAATATATAATTATAGCTTTTGTAAGAATATGGAGTGGGAAATTCCTTTCAGACTGAACTGCAATTATTTATTCATGAACAAGCATTTATATCCAAGTCACTGAAAACACAAATCACAACCATAGCTTCTCAGTCATTGTCAATTTATTCCCTTCCTCTTTCCCTCCTTACCTCCCTCCCCTTCTTCTTCCCTTCCTAATATTTTACTGGGTGGCTAATGGCTTCCAGCACAGTTGTCTGCACATGGGCACAATTTCCCAACTCTGAGTAAAGGATGTCTGCACATTACTCTCATCCCCAACCTAAGACCCTAAACACCCACACATACAAACCCTCTTCTTCGATTCCTTCCTCAAAGTTTCTTGCTTTTGTGTAGCCTCCCATCCATAAGTTTCACCCTATGTTTTTGACTGTGTCTCCTCAGTTCTACCTACATGTGAGGTCATCCAGAATTCATCACTCCTCCTGATTCATCCCATCTAACACTTTTCCTTCAGATTCTAACCAAGGTGACACAAAATGTGAGGTTTTGGAGTTTCTGGTCTAATATCTAGGTCTTTGACAGTTGGCCTTGGTTCATCAACACTGGTTGTACTGCTCTGTTCATTTCCCCCTTCCTTTTCCTATGTACTTGATTCTTCTGTTGCTATTATGTTCTTAGTTCTGTTCTTACCAGTGATCACCTTATTTAGAGCTGGAGATCCTTGGCTTTTTTTTTTTTTTCATGTAGAACTCCTTTCAATAATTCTTTCAAGGCAGGATTGGTGGTGATGAATTCCTTCTGTTTCTGATCTTTGGTAATATTTAATTTCTCCTTCATACTTGAAGGATAATTTGTCAGGATAGAGTATTTGTGGCTAGCAGTTCTTGTTTTATAATACTGTGAATATGGGGGCTGGGTTGTGGCACATCTGGTACAGCATGCATGTTGCAGACTCTTCCTTTCCATAGCAACCTGCAATATTTTCTGTTCATCCTTGCTTCTGGATAGTTTTTACAGTGTGTCATGGTATAGGCCATTATTTTTATTATTTATTTTCCCTTTTGTTGCCCTTGTTTTGTTTTTGTTTTCATTGTTGTTGTAGTTATTGTTGTTGATGATGTCGTCGTTGGATAGGACAGAGAGAAAATGGAGAGAGGAGGGGAAGGCAGAGAGGGGGAGAGAGAGAGAGACACCTGCAGACCTGCTTCACTGCCTGTGAAGCGACTCCCCTACAGGTGGGAAGCCAGGGGCTCAAACCGGGATGCTTACAGCGGTCTTTGAGCTTTGTACCACCTGTGCTTAACCCGCTGTAGCCCATTTTTTATTCAGGTACTTGGGTGTTCATTCAGCTTCCTGGATATTCTGAACATTGCCCAAGTGTGGAAATTTTTCTGCCATGAGTCTTTTCAATATGTTCTCTGCTCCTCTTTCTTCTTCTTCCTCAGGGATCTCAATAACTACCACATTCTTTTTTCTGGTGGAGTCTGCTATTTCACAGAGAATTGCTTCATTCCCCCCCCCTTTTCCATTTTATTCAATAGAACAGAGAGAAATTGAGAAAGGTAGGGGAGATAGAGAGGGATGAAGAAAGACACCTGTAGATCTGCTTTACCACTTGTGGAGCGTTCCTGCTGCAAGTGGGGAGCGGGGACTCGAACCTTGTTCCTTGTACATTTCCTTGTACATAATACTATGTACACTTAACCAGCTGTGCCACAGCTCAGCCCCCCAACCCCCTTCATTTTTCATAATCCTTTCCTTTTCAATAGCTTTGTATGCAGAAACTGTGGTGGTTTTTCCTTTTAACCCTAATATACTCTCCTCAAGCTGATTTATTCTACTTATGAGGCCCCTTACATAAGCCTTGAATCCATCCGAAGTGTCCTTCATAACCTGTAGTTCTGTTTGGTATTTCCTTTGTGCATTTTGTAGCTCTTATGACACCATGTCCCCAGACAATAGCCTGGGTCCACCTGCATATTAGATGTCAGGTTTAGGCAAAAACTAGTAAAGTCATGGGCCCTTTGGAATATACCTAAAATACATGTACTAGCTTTTTTCGAAACGGAGACCCCAAATCTTCATCTGCAATATTCTTGCCTTTAGGTTCATGATTAATCAACAATTTGTTCTGCTTTATATCTTAACTCTTTTTCAGCCACCAGGTTCCAGATGCTAACATGATGCCAACCGGACTTCCCTGGGCAGACGACCCCACCAATGTGTCCTGGAGCCCCACTTTCCCAGAGCCCCACCCCCACTAGGGAAAGAGAGAGACAGGCTGGGAGTATGAATCAACCTGTCAATACTCACATTCAGCAGGGAAGCAATTACAGAAGCCAGGCCTTCCACCTTCCTCACCTCACAATGATCCTGGGTCTATACTTCCAGAGGGATAAAGAATAGTGAAGCTATCTAGGGAGGGGATTGGAACAGAGTTCTGGGGGTGGGAATTGTGTGGAAATGTACCTCTCTTATCCTATAGTCTTGTCAATATTTCCATTTTATAAATAAAAATTAATAAAGAGGGCAAAACCAGAGTAATGCTCTGACATACTCAGTGCAAGAAATTGAATATCATTTCCTTCATGAAAATCCTGTGTGATTGCTATAGTATCTTGCCTGAGTGTTATGTATTCGACTTTTGTATTACTTACATTTAAATGATATGATTTATCTAGACAAACCATTATAAGAATTACCTGAGGGGATGTGTGGGAGACAGTTCATCCAGTAGAGCATTTGCTTTACCATATGTGAAGGCTTGGGTTTGAGCCCTGGCACTACTACAAGGGGCAGCATGGAAGGCACCTGGAAAGCTCCATCAATAGTGGAACAATGCTGTGGTATCTCAACTGTCCCTCCTCTCTATCACTAAGTAAAAAAAAAAAAAGAAGGAAGGAAGGAAGGAAGGAAAGAAGGGAGGGAGGGAGGGAAGGAAGGAAGGAAGAAAGAAAGAAAGAAAGAAAGAAAGAAAGAAAGAAAGAAAGAAAGAAAGAAAGAAAGAAAGAAAGAAAGAAAGAAAGCCAGAGAAAACACAAGTAGAATCTCAACTAGAATTGGTGTATTGCACCAAAACCAAAGACTCTGGGGTGGGTGGGGGAATACAGGTCCAAGAAGGATGACAGAGGACCTAGTAGGTGGTGTGTTGTTATATGGAAAACTGAGAAATGTTATGCATGTACAAACTATTGTATTTACCGTTGAATGTAAAACATTAATTCCCCAATAAAGAAAATTTAAAAAAAAGAAAGTCTATGAGATAGCTCAGAGGAATCCTGTATGTAAAATGTCTTGAATTAATCCCCTGATTGTTTTTTTTCTTTCTTGTTTATTATTCTTTTCCTTCTTTTTTTAAATAAAATTTTAGATTTTTATTTTTCCTTTTTGTTGCCCTTGTTTATCATCGTTGTTGTTATTATTGTTGTTGTTGTCATTTTTGTTGGCTAGGACAAAGAGAAATGGAGAGAGGAGGGGAAGACACAAGGGGGAAGAAAGACACCTGCAGACCTGCTTCACTGCTAGTGAAGCGACTCCCCTGCAGATGGGGAACCAGGTGCTCGAACCGGGATCCTTATGCCAGTCTGTGCACTTTGCACCATGTGCGCTTTCTTTTCTTTTCATATCATTTTTTTTTTCACCAAAGTTTAGCTCTGGTTTATAATGGTGCTTCTGAATGTGAAACCATGTAACCTCAGTCTTTTGCTAACTATTGTGATGGTTCCCACCCCCTGACTCTGCACTTTCTTTCAAAAGTGTGGGGATTGGGGGAGAGGTGCAATCCAAGAGTTTTACCCTTTTGTGTGTTCAAGGACTCTTATTATTATAGCTTATATCTGTTACCAAATGCATCTGTCATAAAGGCAACTACCCAATGGTGTCATTCATATTTGCAATATAATAAACTGAAACAGATGAATTTGCAAAAAAAAAAAAAAGGACCCAAATTGTCTCTAAAATTTAGTGAAAACTATGGTGGTGGGGAAGGGACAGGTGTAGAACTATGTCCCTTTAATCTGTTGATTTTTCAAACATTTATTAAATCACTAGTATTAATAAATAAATAGAAATGAAAAGAAGAAAGAGAATCATATACTTTAACACTAAACTACCTCACTAGCTACAAGACTTTTTTTTAACTGAGGAAATGTCACTTCACAAGACACTTGTTTCAGGGGTACTAATTTCACATCTCCCTCAAATATCTCCCTCAACCACCTCTAAAATTAAGAGAGAATATTTTCTATTGGTTATCAGCATCAGGAGTTCTACAGGGAGCATTTTGAAACTGGCCCTGTATTTGGAGGGGAGTGAGGGACCCAAGAAAGAGGTAGATAATTAAGTTGACAGTTTAAATATGCAAAGGAACAAGATTAAATACCAGGCTTGTCTTGGACCAAATAAATAGAGCTCCACACCAGCCTGCCAGAATCTTACAATTTATATGGACACCTTAACCAGGCTTGGTAGAGCATTCAGTCCAGATTGTTTCAATGCTGACTCACTCTCTCAAGATGCTCTCCTTAAAATGGCTGGTAACATAAGAACAGTGGACAGAAGGTATATTCCAATGCAGGGTATATGGGTATAAAGTCTCCCACTGCCCAAGTCCAGCCTTGTGGCCAACTGACAATTAAATCCTCCTGACTACCACCTCCAACACTTTCTTTTGCATTATATTTATCTTTTGTGCTGATCTGTACAGGTTAATCTTGGTTTCTAGGTTGTACATCTGTACTGAAAAAGACTAAAACGGGCTAAAGTCCTTCAGTGGTGATCCTGTTGTTTTTCAATAACATCTACTTTCCTCATTCAGGATAACCTCTGCCTTACTCCCAATCTTGACATTAAAAGATTAGCTGTACAACACTGATTTATAAAAACAAACAAAAACCAACCAACCAACCAACAAAATCCTTACATGAGGAATTAACTCTTAAAGAGGTATTGTCCTAATGATCCTGTGTATCCATGGCCTAGGAAACCTACTTTCTAAAAGAAACTTTAGATGAATGGTTTGGGGAAATACTTTTGTGTGGCAAAAAAGCATTGTTATCTAGCATTCAAGATGATGTCCCTGTAGAGTAAGCTTTTATCAGCCAGTACCAGAAATAGAGCATTTTTCATCTGGAAGCCCTGAAATTGGATTTAGTACTTTAGAAATAGATGTGAGCAGATGCATTTGCCAGCACAATGGTTTTCCAAATAATTTCTGAGGAAGCTTTCAGGCCTAGGACCCCATTATCCAACTTTTATTTAGCTCTTGGGGATATCTGGGAGATCAGCAGTGATGTGAGGGTTGGAAACGAGAGAGGCACAGGAGTTTTGCTTTGCTTACAATTAGGCTGTAAGCATTCTGGTCATGGGTTGAATGAGCTGTGTTAGATATGTATTAAGAATAAAGCAATATGAAAAATCAGTTTTATCAATGAGTTGTGTTTTTTTTTTTTGTTTTCTGCAGTTCTGTAAGTAAATGACTCTCTTTAAGCTTAATTTTTCCTACATAGTAGTTTCATAAATGCCTTAAATTTATGGTTTTGATTTTTCATCTTCTTCCCCATCCCAAATGCTTACAGAAATTTTTTTGATTAGATGAGGGTAGATAGCATAATGGTTATGCAAAGCGATTCTCATGCCTGAGACCCCAAGGTCCCAGTCTCAATCCCCTACACCATCATGAGCCAGAGCTGAGCAGTGCTATGGTTTAGAGAGAGAGAGAGAGAGAGAGAGAGAAAAGAAAAAAGAAAGAGAAAACAAAAGAATTCATGATTACTAGTTGTCTTCATTTATTCTGACTGCAGTATCAAAATGTCACAAACTGAGTAGCTGATAAGCAACAGAGATTTCTTTCTCACAGTTCTAAAGGCTGGCCATCTAAGATGAGTACCAGCATGTTCAATTAGGCTTCTTCCAGGCTACATACGGCTGGAACTACATATGGTGGATTGAACTGGTGGACTTTGACATCTCTATCATGATCACTAACCTAACTTTTGCGGCTTTATCAACATCCAAGGACCCTACATTTAGGGTTTAGGATTTAACATATGAATTTGAGGAGGAGACAGACATTTGGATCATATCACCAGTTATATAGCATGACAGTGATTTAGAAAGTGGGGAGGCATACAGAAAAACAAATAGAAAACTAAGAAAAGAAAGTACTTAATTTACAATTAATAAAGTTTAAATTATTCTGCATGGATATTTTTTTTCTCTTCCACAGTCTCTCCATCAAGTGGTTGCCATGTAAATTGCAAGATATAGAAGACTAAAGCTCTTAAGCTCCACAAAGCTTATTGGTTAAGATTCTGCATTTATGCAATTTGATTAAAAATAATGCTAAACTCATTCCAATAGCAGCTGGTTACTGTCCTTGGAGTCACTGTCCTTGAAATCACTGACTAAAGAAGCCTGCAGAGGCAAATCCGTAACACTTAATAGCAGTAAGCAAATTCTCAGTAATTATGGTATGATAGCTACAGTAACTTTATTCTACATTTAAATGAAAGAATCCTAAGAAATCAAGAATAAAATAGAAGTCTTTTCACAGTTAACAACATGTATTTGCATATACATAAAACATAAAAATAATCATTTCTAGAAGTTTGGAGTCAAGAAAAAGTCATATTGGGGCAATGCTGAGAGAGTAATATCAACAATTCTGTTGTTGCATGCCTTGTTGAATCAGGTATTGGACTCCACTTATTCAAGATTCACAATATGAGTATATTTAACTGTCATGTGCCCAGTATGCCAATGAATATATTTCTAAATTCTGTTCTACTTATTTTACTCCTTTACTTGATTCAGACAGTTTTTGTTCTGCTTCTGCACACACAGCCTTTTCTGCACAACTCACAATGTCTCTGGTTAAGTTGAAACTTCTATCACAGGATCAAGAGTTCTTAGAATTTAAAGATATGTAATGACATTGACATCAATGAAAAAGTCATCTTTGTTTCTGAACAAAGTCAGCTGTTTAAGAATTATGTTTAATGCCACAAATATCAAATAGTCAGAGGTTATAAAATCCATTGATAAATATAATGAGTATACCTGAATCATCTAATTAATCTAGCTGGAAAAAAAGTTATGCTAATTATCAGATAAAATGGATATATTACACATTCATATATAATATTTTCAATAAAATCAATTTGTATTGGGGACAAAAGATAACTGACCTGGTGGAGCACATAGCCTGTTGTGTGTGAGGCTCTGAGTTCAAGTCCTAGCACAAAACAGATCAATTATGGATGACAATTGGGGATCTCAGTGGATGATGAAGCAGTGCTGTTTTCTCTCTCTCTCTCTCTCTCTCTCTCTCTCTCTCTCTCTCTCTCATATAGAATTAAAAACTGCCTGGTTGGGGGACACTCAGTAGTATACAAAGTCCTGGACTCATTCCCTAGCACCACATTAAAAACAACAACAATAATAAACATAGACAAGAGTAGGAAAATTTTCATGCTATTTTAAATGTACAGAAAATTAAAAGATTGCAAATATTATAAGCTCTCTGGATTCAGCTTCCAGGATTGTGTGTACATTCTCCCGTGTATTTTGAGAACCTCGGTAGAAAAGGCAACATATGAAATAGAATGAAAATAGTTGTAAGAGTAAATGGATGCAGAGTAATTGGTGCATCTAAATGAGCTGGTACAATATGTCATTACACAAACCATGATCTTGCTCACTGGATTATTTATTATCCCTTCTGAATTGAAACCTGGTGTTGATTTCTTCCCTAGACGAGCTCTCTGCTCTCTGTAAAGAAGTCACTGACCAGGCAGAGTAAATAAAAAGACAAATGTGGCATGGCAGCTCGCCAGAAGGAATTTTCTGACAAGTCAGTGGTGATGGACATGTCTCCAAGTGGCATAGGGGTTGGGAGGCAGTGAAGCCAAAGAAAGAGGTGCAGACTGAACAGTCTTCCTGAAGCAAGTACTGGTGCATTCTGCTTTGGGATTTGAAAATTGAGCAAATTGGAGAAAACATGAATTCTAAAGTAAGCCCCAGGGAAATCTTTCCCCAGTTTTCAACATTTTCTGTGTATAAATATTCAACAGTTGATCTGTTGCAGACAGGAATCTGAAAAATGAATTCAGATATGACCTTCATTTGCTTTGTGCTCAGACATGAGTAACAAAGCTCCTAAAGCCACTGAGCGTTCCTGCTTCCATTATAGCAGCAACACTTGACTCTTTGAAAAGCCACAGACCACAGAAAGGAGGGATTTTGAATACTTTCATAATTCTTTTAATGCCATGGCAACCATGAAGCATTTACAGAAATTGAAGGCTTTAAATTCTTGACACATCTAGTTTTGGTTTTTTTTCTACTATTGACTAAAAGAGCTCTCATAAAATCCATTATGTTGAAAGGGAAAAGTAACCTTATACCTAGTATTATGTTCCAAATAATATGAATAGGAATAGCCAAAGGCACCTTTGTCAGGGATTCAGGCTGAATACTTAGAGGGAAAAAAGGAACCCTTCTAGTCATTAAGACACTGAGAAATATCAGGGACTTGTTTAGATTTTAATCCATACTTTGACATTAGGCATAACTATGACAAACTGTTAACATAATGAATAGATATTCACTTTACATGTGGAAATTTCATTCCTTGACTCTGACAAACCATAGGCAATGGTGTCAAAGCCTAAGTTTTTAAAAATCACTTGAGGATTCACTAATCTCTTTAGAAAGATCAGTATTATGTTTTCACGATGAGACGAAGAGATTAAATAAATTTCCTTTTCCCTCCAGGATTTAATACCCTGCTGTTTAATATTAATTCAGTGACCTTTTTGTCATATTTATTCACATCTTCAGAAGGATAAGAGTGAACTCTTGAAGCAGAATAAAAAGAAAAAAATTCACTTATGTTTAAAAAAGGGAAGAAAAGTATATTTGTCATCAAAAGATCTCTTACCATCAACAGCCAAAGATCTGTGCATGTTATTTAAACTCCACAATGAAATTTATTGCTCAGAGCACAACATACAGATTTTAGTACTAATCATGATTTTGACATCATGGAAGGTAATGTATTATTACTGGAAAACCAACAACTTAACATAAGAAAATAAGGCAGTTAAAAGATGGCTGAGGTGCACTGAAACAAAAATCTCAGGTGGGGGGTAGACAGCATAATGGTTACCCAGAGTGACTCTCATGCCTGAGTCTCCAAAGTCGCAGGTTCAATCCCCCATACCACCATAAGCCAGAGCTGAGCAATGCTCTGGTAAAAAAAAAAAAAAAAAAAAAAAAAAAACCTCTATACTCTGGTGAGTAGTGAATCATAATTTTTAATTCAAATTTTGTTTTACATTCCCCATGTACTCTTTTGCAATAAGATCAACTGTGGATGTTTGGATGGAAAGTTTTCACTATACTCAGTACTACCAAACACGAATCAAAGTAGTTTTATTCTTATTTTCTTAATGCCATCATGTTCATTGGAGCTTTGCCAATTTTGACTGAAGAATCATTGCTAAGCCTGAGCCTTTGTTCTGCTGATTTCCTTGGAAACACTAGGTATCCAAGATACCTATGTATTTTTTAAAATAACTTTTCATTGAGTTAACATTGGCTTAAAAATCATATGCCTTCCAGATTCCTATGCATCACCTTCACTAACAAACATCTAATTTCCACCCACCACCATGCGGTGGGCATTTTTTATCCACTGCACCACCACAGTCTCCACCCCATTAGGTGACCATCAGTGTGTTCTTTATGCCTAAACTTGTTCTTGCTTTGCTTTGTTTGTTCAAGTACTTTGTTTCTTTATATTTCACATGTGAGTTAAATCATATCGTTTATACCATCCTCCAGTTAACATCTTTCATTTAGCATAATACTCTAAGATTCATCTTGAAGGGAGTCAGGCGGTAGCGCAGTGGGTTAAGCGCATGTGGTGCCAAGCGCAAGGACCAGCATAAGGATCCGGTTCAAGCCCCCGGCTCTCCAACTGCAGGGGAGTTGCTTCACAGGTGGTAAAACAAGTCTGTAGGTGTCTAGAACTCCCCTTCTGTCTTCCCCTCCTCTCTCCATTTCTCTCTGTCCTATCCAACATTGACAACAACAATAAAAAACAATAATGGCAACAAAAGGAAATAAATAAATAAATATTTAAAAAATAAAAAATATATATTCATCTTGAGGGGGTCGGGCGTTAGCGCACTGGGTTAAGCCACATAGTACGAAGTGCAAGGACCGGAGCAAGGATCCTGGTTCGAGGCCCCAGCTCCCCACCTGTGGGAGGAGGGGTGTAAGGACGGGGGTGGGGGTGGTGGTGAGGGTAGGGGTGGGGAGGTCACTTCACAAAACGTAAAGCAGGTCTGCAAGTGTCTATCTATCTTCCCTTCCCCTCTCAACTTCTCTCTGTCCTATCCATTAATAATAATAAAAAAAAAACACCCAGGAGCAGGAGCAGTAGATTTATAGTGCTGGCACCAAGCCCCAACTATAATACTAGAGGCAAAAATAAATTAATTTTGACAAGATTTCAATTTTCATAGCTGAACAGTATATCTTTCTAGATGTGTATATGGTATTCCACAGTGAATATGAATTGTGTTGATGTATCTGCTTTACTCATTTGTTGATAAATACTTGGGTTCTCATTCTTTTTTGTGTGTGTACATGGAGTTGGGGTCCAAGTGTGTGAAATATCATCATTTTGGGGGCCAGATGGTGGCGTACCTATTTAAGTGCGCACACTACAATAATCAAGGATGTAGGTTCAAGCCACTGCCCCCCCCCCCAGCAGGGGGGAAGCTTCAGGAGTGGTAAAGCAGGACTTCAGATGCCTCTCTCCCTCTCTACGTCCCCCTCCCCTCTCGATTTCTGTCTCTATCCAATAATAAATAAATAAATAAATAATTTTTAAGTTACTGTTTTGAGCCTGCTTTTTACCCCCATTCTGATATATATACAAAGATAGATACCACGGCACTAGAGTTCCCCCCCACCAGTGTTCTAGTACCTTCCACGTGGTATGAGAGCTAAAACCCAGGCCATGAGCATGACAGAGCACATGCTACCAGGTGAGCTATCTCTCTGGCCATCCAACTCTTGACTTTTGTAACTAATAATTGCAATTTATAACTAGTTTCCTTCAGAAAAATACCCAGAAGTGGAATTGTTGGATCCTATGGTAGCTTTACTTTCCCCCAGGAGTCTGAACACTATATTCCATAGTTTTCCTATCTACATTCATACTAATACCATACAAATGTTCCCTTTCATCACATCCTCAACAACCTTGTTCCTTGTCTTTTTGATAATCACTTCAGCAAACCTGAGTTGATACCTTATGGTGGTTTTCATCTGTATTGTACTAGTAGTAAGTGGTGATGAGCATCTCTTCAGATGTGCCTATTGGCCACCATTTAGATTCTCTCCATTTTTTAAAAGTTGATCTGTTGTTTTTTGAGACAGACTGGTGCTTTCTATATTTTAGATATCAATCCCTAGTCAGCTAAGTTGCAAATATCTCCTCCTAACCAACAAATTGCCTTTTTATTCTTAATTCTTCCTCCTCCTCCTCTTCCTCCTCCTCCTCCTCTTCCTTCTCCTCCTCCTCCTCTTCCTCCTCCTCCTTCTTCCTCCTCCTCCTCCTCCTTCTTCTCTCTCTCTCTTTTGATCAAGACAAAGTCAGAGAGAGAGAGACTAAATACAACACCAAATCTTCCTTCATTGCAGTGGGGACCAGGCTCAAGCCTGGGTCACAAACATGACAAAGCAAGCAAGACACTATCTAGGTGAGCTGTTTCACCAGCTTTTGCTTTTATTTTTTAGTGGTAATTTATTTCACTTTAATAGAACGTTTTTTAATTTGGTGAAGTACCGTTTATTTTGGTTTTGTTTCCCTTACTGTCAGACATGGACCCATACAAATATCTCTATATCTGATATTGTGGAGTTTACCATCAATGCCCCTGGAGTTTCATGCATGCAAGTCATGGCATCTGTTTCACTTCTCTTTCCTTTCTTTTAAAGTATTATAACACCATGTCTTCAAGTGTTAAAAACAGGCCATAAAAACCTGTAGAATAAGAACTCTGTCAGATAGCTCTTCATATTTCAGGACAATCTTATAAGACACAAGTTGCAAGAAGTAAATTCAGATTGAATTATATTTTTCTACTTCTCAAAGTAAATTTTTTGTTTTATAATACCTGTAGTTTAATCATTAAATTTGAAATTTACCATAAAGGTGAATTATTATCTAAACCTAATGAATTCACATATATGTTAAGATTAGCTGGATTCTGATGGTTTTGAAGATAGTCAGGATAGAAAGATAAAATTCTTGAAGTATAGTAACCTAAACAGAGTTTCTTCTCCCTCCACTCTCAACTTCAACTATTTTTCTCTCCTGGATATGTAGATTAAAAGAAGACTTAGAATTCACACTGGCATAAGGAATTAGTGTGGGACTTCCTCCAGGTGTCAGTATAAGGACAAACAGTGGGGGAGGAGGGGACTAGGGTGATCTCAACACTCAAAATTCCTAATTAATGTCCTCATCAGTTCCCTGTGATTGTGGCAGGTATCCTAACATAAGAAAATCCATAAAAAGTGCATGAAAGACCTGGTAAAGTAGCCCACTTGCATAGTGCACTTGCTTTGTTACAGGCATGATTTAGATTGGAGCCCAGCCCTCTATCTAATTTCCATCTCTCTCTCTCCTCCCCTCTCTCTCTCTCTCTTTCCTCCTCCCCCCCCCCCAGAAACTCTACATTTGTATATACCCCCATAGGCAGACTTGAACTGTAATGAGCCCGTGCAGAAAAATCACGCCTGATGAGGCCATCAGCTAAAAGAATCACGGGACAGAAGTCCAATGAAACTAGAGTTGAAAATGTACCACTGAATTTAAAGAGATTCCAAAATTGATCACATCACAATCTCCACAACTATCATATTCTATGGCACAACTCCCATTTGACAGTGCTATTACAGTATTTTGATTGATTGCCTATCTCCACCTCTTCATACAGAAGTCATCTTTCTGTATTGAAGCAACAAGTCAGAGCTGAGATATTTTGAAGATTTAGATAGCTTTGAAGACTTAACACCACTCACAGTGGGAGGGGAAGGATAGGGAGAAAATTTGGGGGGGTTGATATGTAATGAAATTATATGCATATGTCAATGAATATACTATAAAGCATTAACCCCCTCAATTAAAAAAAATACTATTAAAAAAGCCCACTCATACAGACAGAAAAAACAAATAGGAGAGCAGAGCAAAGACAAATAACATCTATTAAGACAAAAACAAAAAAAAACTAGGCAATAAGAAAGGCCCATAAATTGCAAAATATAAGGATATTAAAAAAAAAAACCACTGGGATCACACGCATCAGCCTTTGTGTGGGAGTAAGTAGAGAGAAAGCAGTTAAATGTCTGTTCACCCTGAGAGAAGAAAGCCTTAAAGCCATGAACAAGTACTCTCTGCAAAATGCTATAGAGTAATCTAAGAGTCATGGGAAACTTTTTCAATTCACACTCTATGAAGGAAAATATAATGGGCTAAACTGTAATTGTGCTGGGGCAGTTTGGGTCTTACAAGCTGTAGACACTAGCAAATTGAAACTCCCTTTCAAAACAAAATTCTAAACTGAAGAAAATTGCTTCTGGTAGGATATAGACTGAATAATATATGGCCAAAGAAAGAACATCTCTACATAAGAATGGCTTGAGGAAGGTGGCAGATTTCTGGACATAGAAGTTGACAATTTAATCACTGCAAACCTAAGATATGCAGCATTTTAACGAATGTCAAAAAACTATAGCCCCATATGACCTGAAACCTGTTTCCAGTGGTGCCACAAAACTGAAAAAGAAGATGAGTATAAAGGTGGAAGAGGAGGAGACTGAGAATGAAGATGAGTCAGGAGTCTTAAGTAGTCATCAACAATACAATATCTTTTTTTTTATTTAAAAGGCTGCCAGGGATATAAAATCACTTATAAGTAGGACACAAGAAACAGAACTTGGACTGTGTTTGGTATATTGCACCACAAGTAAAGGACTCTGGGGTGAGGGGTGGCTTTCACCTCTTGAAGGATGATGATGAAGAAGCACCTAGGCTGGGAGTGAGAATGCTTTGCAGAAAACTGAGAAATTAAAAAAAAAAAAAAGAAAGAAAGAAAGAAAGAGAAAACAGAGTGAAGCAGGCTACTTGGGGTCTATTGTAGTAAAGCCAAGGACTCTAAATAAAGAGAGCTAAGAAGAGATTGGTTGGAAGTGGGACTCAGCTGACCAGATGGCATAGGAAGACTTAAATTGGTGGTGACAGTGATGTGCAGATATCTGTCATGGTAAGATAAGAACTTATGCTCATCTAACAATAACTATATTATAAAACATTATTTCTACCAATAAAGAGATGGAGGGGATATGCTAGGGCTAGGAGGTAGCTCACCCAGTAGAGAATAAGTCTTACTATACATAAGGTCTTGGGTTCAGCAATGGCACCCCACAGGAGCACCAAGGAACTGGCACCAAGGGTAAGTGCCAAAGATGGTGGAATATGGTGTGGAGTCTCAATCTCTCTCTCTCTCTCTCTCTCTATCTATCTATCTATCTATCTATCTCTATCTACCTCTATCTATCTTTCTATCTCTATCTCTCTCTCTCCATCTCTGCTCCTCTCGTGCTTAAACCTATACTTACATTCATTCTGTCTGCTGTCATTAAAATTTGGGGCTCCAGCAGGCCAGGCTAGCTTCGCAGCGGTAGACAGAGATGACCAGAGACACAAGGCTGAGCAGAGAGGCTTTATTCATAAGCGGACAAACATGTGCTCTCCTGTCTTTCTGCTCTGGCAGCAGAGAGAGACCCTTAAACTAATCACCACACAGATCTGTCCTTCATCCCGTCATGCGGTTGCGCCAAGAACTCTTGAACTACCTAGCGTAGGGGGCGGGGAGAAAGTGAGGAGCGAAACTAGCAAGGGCCAAACCAATTCTCCCAGAGGTGGGGTGAAGGAGACCAAACCAATATGAAACATACCAACAGTCTGCAAAAGCAAGAGGTTGGAGTGGAAGGGGGAAGGATGGTAACCTTAACTGTAACAGAATGGAGCTCGAAATGATGTCATTGATACTTTAATTTTCCTGTACTTAAAGAAGCAAATATGGGGCAGAAAGTACCTGACCAAGTAAGGTGTATTCCTTGCCATGCACTCAGCCTGGATTTAAGCCCTGACTACGCATGGGAGTGTCAGGGCACCAAGATAAGCTCTTGTGTTCTGGCTTTTCCCCTCTATTCTTTTTTTAATCCAAAATGAAAAAGATAAGCACAGTATGAGTGAAATACAAGACCATGAGATACCAACACTTCAATGAAATAAAATAAAATACTAAAACTAATTTCACTTAAAAGATGGTCAATTCAGCAGAAACCCTCCCCCATTCTCTATGAAACCCATATTTCTCAGTCCTGGAAACTCTAGAACATGGCTTATGCCTGCATGCTTCATTCAATCCATACCATTTGATACTGCTTTGGTTGAGCTCAACAAAATCAATGCAGCCAGTACCACCTCAACACATCTTAACTGTCGTATGCTTTACATTGGCTTGTTCTAGCCCTCCCCCTCCAAGAGAATTGGATGAGTCCTGTTAATTTCGCGGGCCTGCTTGGCCCCGCCCCAAGGGACCCTGGGAGAGGGTTCCGGAGTCCGAGAGTTCCTGAGTTCCCCAGTGACAGAGTTCCTGAGTTCCGGAGTTCGAGAGTGCGAGAGTGCGAGAGTTTCTGAGTTCGAGAGTAAGGGAGAGGGTTCCTGAGTTCCAGAGTAAGAGAGAGTGCTTGCGCCGCCGCAAAGAGACAGCAGAGTTCTGTTTGGTGATTAGTTTGTCTTAGTTTGTGAATCGTTGTTCCTGAATAAAGAAATACAGCTGCCCTGCCCAGCCGTTGTCTCCGCGTCTCTGTTACCCGCCGTGAAGCAAGCCAGCCCGACCAGAGCCTTCCGAAATTTTAACAACACTTAACTTTGGATGTGTCCAGAGACATCAGGCGTGGAATGTCAACCCTTCAGCTCCAGCACTTTGGTGAGACCGTTCCTAACTCATATGACTCCCCAATTCCATATAGGATGGTACACCTCCTAACAAAGCCACAGAACCTAGATACAGATCAGGGCCCATGAGACAGAACACATGTGCACACGTACTCATAAATTATGGGGAAATATACACCTTAAAGCAATAGTGTACAATAGCTTGCAGTGACCTAAAACAGCAAACAAGTAGAAAGACCTTTAAAAAAATACACCATAAAAGGATACTTATATATCTTTCTCATATTTGGGAGCTACTCTTTACCTTGATCCAGCTTTCTAGTGCTATTTCCAACTCTGACACCATTCCCCCCAGACTATAACCTTTGCTTCACCTGCATGTTAGCTGTTGGACTCAGGCAAAAATTAGTCATGGACTCCCTGGAATACACAAAAAATAGTCCTACTAGTTTTTTCCAAAATGGATATCCCAAAACTCATCTACTATATTCTTGCCTTTAGGTTCCTGTTTAGCAATTTGTTTTGCTTTATATCTTAATGCTATTTCAGACAGCGAGTTGCAGATTCTACCACGATGCCAACCTGACTTCCCCAGACAGAAGACCTCACCAATTTATCAAGGACCCACACATCTCCTGAGCCCTGCTCCACTAGGGAAAGAGGGAGACAGACGGGGAGTATGGATCAACCTGTCAATGCCCATGTTCAGCAGAGAAGCAATTACAGAAGCCAGACCTTCCACCTTTTGCAACCCATAATGACCCTGGCTCCATGCTCCCAGAGAGATAAAGATTAGGAAAGCTTTCAAGGAAGGGGATGGGATGGAGAACTCTTTTGCTGGGAATTGTATGGAATTGTACCCCCTCTTATTCTGTGGCTTTGTTGGTATTTTTTATTTTATAGATAAATAAATTTTTCAAAGATGGTCAATTTGTCCTGCTTTATATCTCACTGTCTTCAGGCCACCAAGTTGCAAACAGATGTTACTAGGATTCCATCTTGGCATTCCTGGGTAGATGACCTCACTCAAGTGTCCTGCAGTTTCACCTTTCTAGAGCCCTAACCCACTAGAGAAAGACATAATTAGGCTGGGGGTATGGATCCACCTACCAATGTCCATGTCCAGCAGAGAAGCAACGACAGAAGCCAGACCTCTCACCTTCTGCACCCCATAAAGCATTTTGGTCCATACACTTAGAGGGATAAAGAATAAGGATGTGGGGGTCGGGCAGTGGTGCAGTGGGTTAAATGCATGTGGCACAAAGTGCAAGGACCTGTGTAAGGATCCCGGTTCCAGCCCCCAGCTCCCCACCTGCAGGGGAGTCGCTTCACAAACGGTGAAGCAGGTCTGCAGGTGTCTATCTTTCTCTCCCCCTCTCTGTCTTCCCCTCCTCTCTCCATTTCTCTCTGTCCTATCCAACAACGAACAACATCAACAATGGCAATAATAATAACCACAACGAGGCTACAACAACAAGGGCAACAAAAGGAGAAAAATTGCCTCCAGGAGTGGTGGATTCATAGTGCAGGCACCGAGTCCAGCAATAACACTGGAGGGAAAAAAAATAATAATAAGGATATATCCAGTGAAAGGAATGGAGCACAGAACTCTGGTGGTGGGAGGTGTATGGAATTATAAACCTATTATCTTACAACCTTTTGAATCATTATTAAACCACTAGTAAAAATTTTAACAGATAGTCACATAAAAGAATCAGAGTAAAAACAATTCAAAGAAAAATAAAGAACATAATAATACATATCCACAAAATATCAATAGATAAAAACTATGAATAAATCTATAACATAATGTTTCAAAATAAGGAATAGATAGAAAAATCATGGGTTATAAAAGAATAGCTTAGATCAGAAATTTCAAAAGAAGCAACGTGATCAGAAAAAAGAGAATTTTGAAGATGAAATTCTAACTCTATGAAGAATTAAAGATGAAACAGTTATTTCAGAATTGAAAGCAAAATTAACATAAACCAAGGTAAGTAAAATATGACACTTTGAGGCATCAGAGTTATTTAAGAGTCATTACAGAAAGAAAAAAAAAGAATAAAGCAAAGGCACACATAAGCATAAGAGTACACAAAGAAAATTCTAGTGTCAGTATAATTGGGTTCCCAGATGAAAATAGTATTAAAATGGATAGAAAAAAAGGTAACAGTGGTCGGGAGGTGGTGCAGTGGATAAAGCATCAGGCTCTTAAGCATGAGGTCCTGAGTTCAACCCTCGGCAGCACATATACCAGAGTGACGCCTGGTTCTTTCTCTCTCTTCCTATCTTTTTCATTAAAAAATAAATAAAGTCCAAAGAAACTATTAAACAAACAAAGAGACGCCTCACAGAATGGGAGAAGATCTTCACATGCCAAACATCAGACAAGAAACTAATCACCAAAATACATAAAGAGCTCAGCAAACTTAGCACCAAAAAAGCAAATGACCCCATCCAAAAATGGGCAGAAGATATGAACAAAACATTCACCTCAGAGGAGATCCAAAAGGCTAACAAACATATAAAAAACTGCTCTAGCTCACTGATTGTCAGAGAAATGCAAATTAAGACAACACTAAGATACCACCTCACTCCTGTAAGAATGGCATACATCAAAAAGGACAGCAGCAACAAATGCTGGAGAGGTTGTGGGGACAGAGGAACCCTTTTACATTGCTGGTGGGAATGTAAATTGGTACAGCCTCTGTGGAGAGCAGTCTGGAAAACTCTCAGAAGGCTAGACATGGACCTTCCATATGACCCAGTAATTCCTCTCCTGGGGTCCAAGGACTCCATAACACCCAACCAAAAAGAGGTGTTCATATGTTCATAGCAGCACAATTCATAATAGCTAAAACCTGGAAGCAACCCAGGTGCCCAACAACAGATGAGTGGCTGAGAAAGCTGTGGTATATATACACAATGGAATACTATGCAACTATCAAGAACAATGAACCCACCTTCTCTGACCCATCTTGGACAGAGCTAGAAGGAATTATGTTAAGTGAGCTAAGTCAGAAAGATAAATAAGAGTATGGGATGATCCCACTCATCAACAGAAGTTGACTAAGAAGACCTGAAAGGGAAACTAAAAACAGGACCTGACCAAATTGTAAGTAGGGCACCAAAGTAAAAACCCTGTGGCGAGGGGTAGACATGCAGCTTCCTGGGCCAGTGGGGGGTGGGAGTGGGTGGGAGGGATGGGTCACAGTCTTTTGGTGGTGGTAAAGGTGTTTATGTACACTCCTAGTAAAATTTAGTCATATAAATCACTAGTTAATTAATATGAGAGGGGGAAAATTAATTGTATGTCTCAAAGTTTTTTAAAACACAGACTGAGTCTTTTTAATACATAGGCTGTGTATTTGATAGGTGGACTCTCTCAAAAGCCTAGACCAAGTAGATCAGAAGCAACCAATAGCACAACTATATACAAGATAATGGGTACTGTACAGCAAACCATAACAAAAGGACTTTTCAAAGTTAACCCAATTACTAAATAATGTGATGATAACATTAACTATCCATTGTCTTTTTGAACCCTAAGACAGCAGGAACCTCACATCTCCACTATAGAGCCTCTACTTCCCCCAGTCCTGGGACCCTTGGATAGGGCCCACTCTTCCATATGCCTCTCCCAATCCGTCTAAAATAATATTGCATCCGCCGATCACAACCTAACCAACGCAACGATTGCCACCTCAACATGCTTCACTTCAGACTGTGTCCAGAGACTTCACGTATGGAATGAAAACCCTTCAGCTTCATTACTCGGGTGAGACCTTTCCTTTCATAGTATACTCTAATTCCATCTCAGGTCGTTCACTTTCTAACAAGGTCCCAAAACCTAGATATACACCAGTTTCTGTGAGAGAGAGCATATGTGCACACGTATCCATAAACTACTGCAAAATATATACCTGAAAGCAGAAGTACACTAGAGTTTGCAGTAAGTATCCCCCCCAACAGTATCAGAACAGGGCAACAAAATAGATGAACTCCAGAAAACAGTAGAGGGCAGAGAGAATAGAATCAATGAGGCTGAAGACAGAATTAGCAAGATTGAAGATGAATTAGAGACAACTAAAAAAGAAGTAAGAGATCTCAAAAAGAGATTAATAGATGCTGAAAACAACAACAGAGTCCTATGGGATGATTTCAAAAGAAACAATATATGCATTATTGGCATACCAGAGGATGAAAGAGCAGGAGAGGAAAAAATTATTTTCCAAATAATAATAGCTGAAAATTTCTCTAGTCTAGACAACATCAAAGACATAAAGATTCAAGAAGCCCAGAGGGTCCTAAACAGAATTAACCCAGACGTAAAGACACCACGACATATCATACTTAGAATGGAAAGGAATAAGGATAAAGAAAGGGTCCTGAAGGCTGCAAGAGTAAAACAAAGAGTCACCTACAAAGGAATACCCATAAGATTAGCAGCAGACTTCTCCATACAAACACTACAGGCCAGAAGAGAATGGCAAGATATCTATTGAGTGCTCAATGAGAAAGGCTTTCAACCAAGAATACTATATCCTGCTAGACTGTGATTCAGACTAGATGGAGGCATCAAAACCTTCTCAGACAAGCAACAGTTGAAGGAATCAACTATAACCAAGCCTTCCCTAAAAGAAGTTCTGAAAGGTCTCCTATAAACAATCAGACCACCACAAATAGGACATACATCAAAATACTCTAAAGCTCTACAAAAATGGCGTTAAAATATCTTCAATCTTTGATATCAATAAATGTCAATGGCCTGAATTCATCTATTAAAAGACACAGAGTAGGAAGATGGATCAGAAAACACAACCCAACAATATGCTGTCTACAGGAAACCCACCTAACTCAACAAGACAAACACAGACTTAAAGTGAAAGGATGGAAAACTATCATACAAGCCAATGGCCCACAAAAAAGGGCAGGAACAGCTATTGTCATATCTGACACAATAGACTTTAAAATAGGTAAGATTAAAAAAGATAGGAATGGACACTACTTAATGCTCAGAGGATCAGTCAATCAAGAGGACTTAACAATTATTAACATCTATGCACCCAATGAGAAGCCACCTAAATACATCAAACGTCTACTGAAAGAGCTACAGCAATATATTAACAGCAACACAATCATAGTAGGGGACTTCAACACCCCACTCTTTCAACTTGACAGATCATCCAGGCAGAAAGTCAATAAAGACATAAGGGAGCTAAATGAAGAGATAGATAAACTAAAACTATTAGACATTTTCAGAGTCATTCATCCCAAGAAACTGGAATACACATTTTACTCAAATCCACATGGGTCATTCTCAAGAATAGACCACATATTAGGCCACAAAGACAGCATCAGCCAATTCAAGAGCATTGAAATCATCCCAAGCATCTTCTCAAACCACAGTGGAATTAAACTAACACTTAATCAACAAAAGATTAGTAACAGTCCCAAAATGTGGAAGCTCAACAGTACACTTCTTAACAACATCTGGGTCAAAGAGGAAATCAAGGAAGAAATCAAAACGTTTCAAGACTTCAATGAAAATGAAGACACAAGCTATCAAAATATTTGGGATACAGCTAAAGCAGTACTAAGAGGGAAGTTCATAGCTATACAAGCACACATTAGGAAACAAGAAAAAGCACAAATAAACAGCCTGATTGCACATCTTAAAGACCTAGAAGAAGAAGAACAAAGGAACCCTAAAGCAACCAGAAGGACAGAAATCACTAAAGTTAGGGCAGAAATCAATAACATTGAGAATAAGAAAACCATACAAAAGATCAGTGAAAGTAAATGTTGGTTCTTTGAAAGAGTGAACAAAAATCGATAAACCTTTAGCCAGATTCACAAAACAAAAAAGGGAGAAGACCCAAATAAATCGGATAGTAAATGAAAGAGGAGATATCACAACAGACACTGCAGAAATTCAACATATCATGTGAGGCTTCTATGAACAACTATATGCCACCAAGCTAGAGAACCTGGAAGAAATGGATGATTTCCTAGATACCTACCAACTTCCAAAACTAAGTAAGGAGGAAGTGGATAACATGAACAAGCCCATCACAGCCAATGAAACTGAAACAGTTATCAAAAATCTCCCCCAAAATAAAAGTCCTCGACCAGATGGTTTTACAAATGAATTCTACAAAACCTTCAAAGAAGAACTAATACCTCTACTTTTAAAAGTCTTCCAGAAGATTGAAGACACTGGAATACTCCCTGCCAGCTTCTATGAAGCCAACATCACCCTGATACCAAAGCAGACAGGGACAAAACCAAAAAAGAAAACTACAGACCAATATCTCTGATGAACATAGATGCTAAAATACTGAACAAAATTCTAGCCAACCGGATACAGCAGTATATCAAAAAGATTGTTCATCATGACCTTGTAGGATTTATCCCAGGCATGCAAGGTTGGTTTAATATATGTAAATCAATCAATGTGATCCACCACATCAACAAAAGAAAGACCAAAAACCACATGGTCATAACAATAGATGCAGAGAAAGCCTTTGACAAAATATAACATCCCTTTATGATCAAAACACTACAAAAAATGGGAATAGATGGAAAATTCCTGAAGATAGTGGAGTCTATAGATAGCAAACCTACAGCCAACATCATACTCAATGGTGAAAAACTGGAAGCATTTCCCCTCAGATCAGGTACTAGACAGGG
Source organism: Erinaceus europaeus (assembly GCF_950295315.1). Classification (NCBI taxonomy): domain Eukaryota; kingdom Metazoa; phylum Chordata; class Mammalia; order Eulipotyphla; family Erinaceidae; genus Erinaceus; species Erinaceus europaeus. Next base: position 35,437,859 of record NC_080170.1, read on the forward strand.
CTGCCCACTATCACCATTACTATTCAACATAGTTTTGGAAGTTCTTGCCATAACAATCAGACAGGAGCAAGGAATTCAAGGGATACAGATTGGAAAAGAAGTACTCAAACTCTCCTTATTTGCGGTGACATGATAGTATACATGGAAAAACCTAAGGAATCCAGCAAGAAGCTTTTGGAAACCATCAGGCAATACAATAAAGTATCAGGCTATAAAATTAACATTCAAAAGTCAGTGGCATTCCTCTATGCAAACACTAAGTTAGAAGAAATTGAGATCCAGAAATCAATTCCTTTTACTATAGCAACATAAACAATAAAATATCTAGGAGTAAATCTAACCAAAGAAGTGAAAGACTTGTACACTGAAAATTATGATTCACTACTCAAAGAAATCGAAAAGACACAAAGAAGTGGAAAGATATTCCATGTTCATGGGTTGGAAGAATTAACATCATCAAAATGAATATATTACCCAGAGCCATCTACAAATTTAATGCTATCCCCATCAAGATCCCAAGCACATTTTTTAGGAGAATAGATAAAATGCTACAAATGTTTATCTGGAACCAGAAAAGACCTAGAATTGCCAAAACAATCTTGAGAAAAAAGAACAGAACCAGAGGCATCACACTCCCAGATTTCAAACTGTATTACAGGGCCATTGTCATCAAAACTGCTTGGTACTGGAACATGAATAGACACACTTGCCAGTGGAATAGAATTGGGAGCCCAGAAATGAGGCCCCACACCTATGGACATCTAAACTTTGACAAAGGGGCCCATACTATTCAATGGGGAAAGCAGAGTCTCTTCAACAATTGGTGTTGGAAACAATGGGTTGAAACATGCAGAAGAATGAAACTGAATCACTGTATTTCACCAAATACAAAAGTAAATTCCAAGTGGATCAAGGACTTGGATGTTAGATCAGAAAAGAAAACAGAAGTAGCACCTGAAATGTAATTGGCATATCGCACCAAAGTAAAAGACTCTGGGGTGGGTGGGTGGGGAGAATACAGGTCCATGAAGGATGATAAATGACATAGTGGGGTTGTATTGTTAAATGGGAAATTGGGGAATGTTATGCATGAACAAACTATTGTATTTACTGTTGAATGTAAAACATTAATTCCCTAATATAGAAATAAATTTTAAAAAAAAAGAAAAGAAAAGAGGTAATATTTGAAGATAAAATGACTGAGAATTTTCCTAGCCTGCTGAAAAGGCATAAAACCATAAATTCAGTTAACACTAGAAAACAGAAAGAAGACAAGTAGAAGGAAAGTTATTGCTTGACATGTCACAGGAAATCTGCTCTAACTTTCCAAAGAAATAAAGAAAAAGATCTTGGGAGTCAGGTGGTAGGTAGCTCAGCAGGTTAAGCGCATGTGGTGCAAAGCTCAAGGATCCGCCTAATAATCCTTATTTGAGCCCCAGCTCCCCACCTGCAGAGGAGTCGCTTCACAAGCAGTGAAGCAGGTGTGCAGGTGTCTTTCTCTCCCCTTTTCTGTCTTCCCCTCCTCTCTCCATTTCTCTCTGTCCTATCCAACAATGATGACATCAATAACAACAATAATAACTACAACAATAATAAAAACAAGGGCAACAAAAAGGAAATAAATAAATATTTTTAAAAACTTAAAAAAAAAAGAAAGATCTTGGGGAAAATATATAGTCATTGCCTCCAAAAACAACAAGATAGATCATTGGAGTCCCAAAGAAAATTATAGAAACCAGAATACAGTGATGTAATGATTAAAAAAAAATAATAATAACTCCTACTTAGCATTCTATAAAATACCAAAATAGTCTTCAAAAATAAATGTGATAAAAAGATGCTTCCATATACATGAAATATGATTTCATCATCCACAGACCAGTACTAAAAATACACAAATCAAGAATATATGGAGAGGGCCTGGGTGGTGGCACACCTGGTTAAGCACACATGTTACAGTATACAAGCACCTGGGTTCAAGCCCCCGGTCCCCACCTGCAGGGGGAAAGCTTTGGAAGCAGTGAAGCAAGGCTGCAAGTGTCTCTCTGTCTCTCTCCTTCTCTATCAACTTCTCTCTTAATCTGGCTGTCTCTATTCAATAAATAAATAAAGATAAATTTTTTTTAAAGAATATATGGAGAAATGTTTAGGTTAACAAAGAAAAATTTGTCATATATATGTCAAGTTAATAGGTAATGGTGTAGTAAAATGGATTTTATTTAAAAAAAAAAAACAAACATTCCAGGGCCCTAGGAGATGGCTCACCTGGTACAGTATGCATTTCACCTTGGGTGAGAACCCAGTCTCATAAGCCTGGCTGTCTTGTGGGAGCACCATGAAAAGGGAAAGCTTCATAACTAGTGGAGTAGTACTGTGGTGCTCCTTCTCTGTCTCTCACTTGCCAAAGGCAAAGAGTATGCTGGGACTGATGGAAACCAGCATACATGAAGCTCCAGAAAAAATCCCTGCAGGCAAGAATAAAAATAATTCAAAAAGTAGGAATAGAGCAGATGAGAACAGGAATCTTAGGGTGGAGAGAAGTTAGGAAATCTCTTTTAGGTATATTCCCAGAGGCCCATAACTTTAGTAATTTTTGCTTTAGTTTGATAGCTAACATACAGGTGGGCTGAAAATAGGGAAGATATAGTCAGAGTTGAGAATAAGGTCGGGCCTTAAAGCCAGGCCCCTTTCCCCTGCTCCATTGCTGACACTATGGTCTATTTACATGATCTCTGTTTTGCCTGAAAGATCCCCACCACGTTATCCCCTCAGGGTATTGCTAATTCAGTTAAAACCATCGCAACAGTTGCTAAGGATGCTTCCACCTTCCCAGCATGCCTTTTGCCTCTCTCTACCCCCTTTCCTATCCATTTCCATTTCCATTTCCAACTTGCCACTTTTGGTTTTTGCCCTATAAAACCCGCTGCTGTTCCAGTTTTGCTCTCTTTTTCTCTTCCGCATCCTAACTCAGAGAAGGGCTGGTGTGTATAGTGGGAGGCGGCCATCTTGCTAGCTCCACGTGGCCTAAACCTGCTGTGCTTGTACCCAACTCTGGGGTGTCTGTGTGAATAAAGAATTCCATTCCCACTCAGCCATGAGTTCCTGGTCTCTTCTCTCTCCCTTGTGACGCAACTCAACAGGGCTAGACAGCTGGATTAGAGCAGAGAGAAGCTCCCAAACTTGAAGGAAGTATATAAATACAATTAATTATTTACCCCATTGATCTGATCTGGGGCATATATATATTTTTTTTTCCACTTTTAGTGCAGGAGCCTATGTGACCTCTGTGTTTCAAATCTATGGTCACAGCTGGGAACATTCAACACTCACTCAAGACCAGTCTTTCTTGAGTTGTAGAGTAGGATAGCTATTCTCATCTGCTCCCCCATTTATTTTGGTTCTTGTTTATTGTTTAATTTTATTGTTTCATCCTGCTTTTTATCTTACTGCCTTTCAGCCACAAAGCTGCTGATGCTACTATGATTTCATCCTGACTTCCCTAGGCAGACAACTTCACCAATGTATCTGACATCTCACCTCTCCAGAACCCTAACCCACTAGGGAAAGAAAGAAACAGGCTGGAGGTATGGATCGACCTGCCAATGCCCATGTCCAATGGAGAAGCAACTACAGAAGCCAGACCTCCCACCTTCTGCACCCCAAAAAGAATCTTGGTCCATAACTCCAGAAAGGGAGAAAGGTTGGAGGAAGATGACTAGAGGGCTCTGAACTCCAATTCCATCAAAACCCAGAGAGAGAATAAAATAGGAAGGGCTTTCAAAACAGCAATAGGTGTAGGTGTAGGTGTGACTTAGAAAGGAAGAGAAGGCAAGGCCATAGGAAAAAAAAAAAAAAGGTTAAATATATATAAATAGAGATAGTTACAGAAATAATAGCCCATTTCTGTCACCTTGGGAGAACTACTGCAGTTTCCAATGGAGGGAATATGGACACAGAACTCTGGTGGTGGGAATGGTAGGGAATTACACCCATATCATCTCATAAATTTGTAAGTCAGTATTAAATAACTAATAGAAAAAGGAAAAACAAGAAACAAAAAATGAGTGGTAATGGAAGATTTTTTAAAAAGTGGATCAAATAGAGAAATTTCAAGATTATTCTTAATATTTGAAAACTACACTAAATGTAAATTGCACACTCTTGCCTAAATTTGAATACAATTCACAGAGATTACTGAATCTGTGACTTGAATACTAACTCTTCAAATTCTGCTTTTTGTCACATTCTTTTTTTCACTCTCCTTCTGGAACACCTAATTTACATCTTTTGCATAAATTTACCATACTCTTATAGCACATTCTATTTATTTTATTCTTTATAGATGAACAATCTAGGCTAGATATTTTTTCTAACCCATATTCTTGCTCACTAGTTGTCTGTTAAATTTTTTTGAAATATGATATTAAACCCTTCTCTTATTTTCCTCATTTTAGTTGTATTTTTAATTTAATGATTAATAGCTTTTAATTATCTCTTGGATTTTTCCATCATGTCATTACTCTCCTGAAATTTTAACTCCTTTATTAAGGTCAATAACATTCCTAGAAAGCTTCCAATGATAGGAAGAAGTTCATATACTAGGAATGAAGAGGAAGGGACTATAATTTTCATCACCAAAAGCAAAACAACCACTACCCTGTAACAAATATGAAAAAAAGTCATTTTTTAAACTTTGGAAACATGTAAATTTTGTATGACCATTAAGCCAAAATTTTAATTTCATATTGCTTCCCTCAAGCCTTTTTCCTGTTTCCTTTCCCTCATGTTTGATCCCATTTCCTGCTCTACTCCTCCACCTCAACTCTTCAAATAAATATATCTGCATTGATGGTTAGTGAAAATTAGTGCAAATGACTGCTCTCAGAGATCTCTGACTTTCTAGTTACTGAATCTATTGATATGTATGTACTTTTCAGTTACTGCAAAACATCAGACAACAGGTGGTAGCAGCTTTGCAACTGCAAGATTGCTTTCTCTAGGAAATTAGTTTTCCCTAGGTTTCTGAAATCACATCTGCCAAGTGACCTGTAACTTGCTTATAACACAAAGCCAGCTCAATGACATGCAATTAGATTTAGTGTTGCTTTATTGTTAAGCTGATGCAAGAGTCTTACACAGGGAGATTCTAGGATTCACAACACCCCATATAATAATTACATGAACACATGTCTCAGCTCCCCATGTGGGTAGAGAGTTGTCCAAATCTGAGTTTTACACAGAGGCTGTGGCTTGTTGAGGCATATGTGCTAGAGAAACACAAGTAGAGACATGTCTGAGGTTAGAAATTAGGTCCTTGATACTTTTAAGGCTGCTTTTCCTTTAGAGTGACAGGCTCTTTCCCTAATGTGAAAGCTGTGAATCAGGATTCAAGTTTTTGGCTCACCACACAAAGGCAGGCTGCCATTGGCTATAGCAGGCAGCCCAATCATTTCTCTATTTGCATTGGATTTCAATTTCACCTTTGTTTGCTTTAAATAATTTTAATATAATTCAAGATTGTTTTCCTGAGAACAAATAACATTTTTTGGAAACATGACAAGCAATTAGCAATTTCTCAACTGGCAAATTTGCTGGAAACTTCTCACAACACAATTTCTTTTGAAAATTGCTTTATGAGTTTTCCCACTGACAATATGGTTATTCAACCAACAAAGAGCAAAAACAAAGTATGACCCCAGGTAACATAATATAATATTCAACATGTTTTTTAAATGTAGGGAAATCCATTCTAATGACATCTATTGCCTTGGCATTCCCAAAGCTATAAGCAAATAAGTCACTTTTTTTAAAAAAAATGAGGTTGAGATTAAGGAAAATAGTGCAATATAATATTGAAGGCATACAATTATTTATTTACTTTACTGGTTTTTAAAATGAGAGGATTTTGCTAAGTGAACTAAGTTCCAAAGAGAAAGGCAAATATCATTAAGTGCATGCCTAGGTGGAATATAAAGATTCAGAGCAAATGAGCAAGCAAGACAAAGTAGAAACAAGCCCTTTAAGTTCTGGTAACTGGATGGTGGTTACCAAAGAGAATGAATAAGAAGACATGGGGTAGTGCCAGTGCCACATGTAGAGAGAAAAACAGGCCACTGGTAATGGGCATGGGACTGTATATATAAATACATATGGCAAGTTGTACAGCTGTACACCTCAAATGTATACAGTGTTGTAAACTAATATTACTTTGATGAAATGAGCAAGCAATACATATTCAGGTTATTTTACTAGCCTGGTATAAACATATATTTATGCTGGGTGTCAGTTTTGGAAATGTTCAGAGAAAAGATTATAAAAAATGGAAAATCATATAATGAGCTCAGTTCTTTATATAAGTAAGTTTGGCAGTTTTTTCATGAGCAATGAGAACTTCAGTATAAATCTATAATTTGACTTTGTAATTTCTGGTATAGCTAGAACAATAGTAAGGAAATGATATTCTTGACAAATCTGTATTTGATTAATCAAATTGGGGGGCTTAAAATGGAGATAATAATACTGACAAAACTTCTTTGGTTTTTTTTACACAGTTAAAATCACAGAATGTCTGGCAAGAAAATATTAATATTTCTTCCCCTTAACCTCTGCAAATTTAGTAAGGGAAGAGGAAAATTGGAGAAATAACCAAGATAAATGAAAGTATCCTACAATAACAACCAACATTAGTAATATAAATAGTGCTTACTGAATTAATGTTTCTTTTAGGAAACAGAAAATAGTCCTATTTAAATAAGATCATCCTTAATTCCTTAATGAAGATAATAATTAAAATACATTTTATTGCATAATGTCTCTTTCATGTTACTCAAGAACTTACTCAGCTTATCAATACTTACTGATGGCAGGCACTTAAGTATGCAGGCTAAGAGAATATAAAACAGTCCTTGTTCTATAAGAGAACTTGGTGTGCATAGGGTTAGCTACATGAAAAAGAATGTTATTCCAAGTATTTTATGCCTTAATGTGTATCTTCATCTAACATGAGATATTATATGAAAATGCCTTTAAGCTTCCTAATTAACAATATCAACCTTGCTGCACTTTTACTGTATTAATTACTTTATGGAGATTATATGTACAGTTCATTTCAACACTCATTGATTCAGTAGTAAGATTACATTCTTAAGTCTCATGTATTCCATATATAGAAGAGTATGCAAATAACCTCTAGTTTGTGGTGTTGAGAAAGGTAATAAGCCATTGATAGCAGAAATCAGTGTATCCTATGTCAAGTTGTCAGAAGAAAAACATTTCATAGTTTTGTTTTCTACTTTAGAAGGAGAGAGAGAGAGAGGCAATGCTTTATATGTAAACAGGGTTTGAACCTGTGTACCCTCCAACATTTAAGCTTTATGTCTTACACTCTATCCACTGAGCCATTTTCCCAGCTTCAGCTTCACTTCCTTGATCCTGAAAGCATTCACAACAGCACCAACCACCATCAGGTGAACAAACTAGCTTCCAATGTCAACTGTAGGAATGTATTCATCAGAAATAAATGTCTTACAGCAAGGGAGTGGTGCACCCAGCTAAGCTCACATATCACCAGGAGCAAGGACCTAAATTTGAGCCCCTAGCTCCCACCTGCATGAGTGAAGCAGGTCTGCAGGTATCTGTCTTTCTTTCCCTCTATCTCCCCCTCCTCTCTCAATTTCTCTCTATCCTATCCAATAAAATAAAAATAAAGGAGAAAAAAAAGGAAAAATGGCTGTTGAGAGCAGTGAATTTGTAGTGTGAGCATGGAGCCCCAGTGATAATCCTGGTGGCAATGAAGGGGGGGGTGGATCTGAATGTACTGAACCCGAACATTTTCACTATATTTGATATCATTTTATTGGTTAATTATGGCTCCCAGCTAAAGTAACAAATGAAAACTAATTTCACATCTAGGTGCCAAGAAATATGCCTAGTATTCAAGTTTAATAGAACCAAGCCCTTGAGGCTGTCCTCTGCTGATGTGTTCCAAACACATACCAGTTGCCCTCCCTCAAAGTCAGATAGTAAATTCATGTTGTGTGGATTTTACCACAAAAAAAAGCATAGAAAAAAGAAGCTATTTTAATAATCAATGCTTCTTCCAACTTTTTATCAAATTAAACTCTCTAAAGATCACACACTTTAATAACGGAAAATCAAGGGAGGAGAAGAGCGTGGAATGAAGGACAGGAATCAGAAAGGATTTTAGGAAAAGGGAGAGGTCTCTCCCTTTAGGAAAAGGGAGAGGTAGTTACAAGTCAAATTCAGTATATCCTATATCCTGAAAATGTACGTGACACCAAGGAATGCCAGGAACAACTTTATGCCCATGAAATTTAAATTCCCATACAAATCAGTGAAGTGTATCAGTACTTTAACATCACAGATGTATTTAGAAACTCAGGCTCATAGGCAAGAGAAACTAAAACAAGATTATATAAGTGGGACTACATCAAATTAAAAATCTTTTACACATCAAAAGAAAACTCCACCAGCAGCCAGCAACAGGGGGAAAATGGTTGCACATCACACATTTGTCAAGTAGTTGATATCAGATATCTATAGAGAACTCATACAGCTCAATGAAAAGAAAAACAACAATCCAATTAAAAAGTGGACAAAACATGAATAGATAGTTCTCTAAAGAAGAGATGGGGGCCAGGTAGTAGCACAGCAGGTTAAACACACATGACATGAAGTGCAAGGACCATCTTAAGGATACTGGTTCCAGCCCCAGGCTCCCTACCTGCAGGGGGGTCGCTTCACAATAGTTGAAGCAGGTCTGCAGGTGTCTATCTTTCTCTCCCCCTCTCTGTCTTCCCCTCCTCTCTCAATTTCTCTCTGTCCTAACCAATAACAGCAGCAACAATAACAACAATGGCAACAAAATGGAGAAAATGGCCTCCCAGGAGCAGTGGATTCATAGTGTAGGCACTGAGCCTCACTGATAACCCTGGAGGCAGAAAAAAGAAAAAGGAAAAAAAGAAGGAAAGAAAGATATGTGACCTACAGATATATGAGGAAATGCTCCACTCCACTCATTATTAGAGAAATACAAATAAAATCCACATTCTACCTCATACAAGTAAGAACGTCTTACATCAAGGAAAAAGGAAATGATAGATGTTGCAAAGGATGTGGAGAAAGAGGAATTCTGTTATACTGCCAATTGGGATGCACACTGGTAAAACCATTATGGAGAACAGTATGGAGTATTCTCAAACAAATAAAAATGGAAATATCTTATGATTCAAAAAGATCACTCTTTGGCATTTATCCAAAAGACATGAAAACATTAATTCAAAGGGATATATACTACTCCTATGTTCATAACTGCATTAATCTCAATAGCAAAAATATGGAGGCAACCTAAATACTCTGACATATGACTGGATAAAGAAGTTATAGGACATATCCTCAGTGGAGCAATTACAAAAAGCAGTACTGTGTCCTTCAGGACAAATGGATGAAACTGGAAGTGATTATGCTTAGTGAAGTAAGGAAAAAAGTGAAAGAACTCTTCAGTGGTTTCACTCATATGTGGAATACAGATAACTGAAACACAAGAACTTGCAAAAAAAAAAATGTAACCAATTCATCCCTTAAGATCTTGGAAGAATTAGGTTGGTGATCCTTAGGGATGAAGGAGTACAGACTGTTGTGGTAGGAGTGGTGAGGAGATATATCCCTAATATCTTAGAATCTCGTAAATCACTAATAAATTTTTTAATGCAAAAACCCTGAAAACAAAAGAAATTGTTTTGAAACAAATAGAAAACAACTTTATTCATAAGTAGCATGTGCTAGAAATGATGGTGGATGTTGGTTTATTGTTGTATGCTAAACACTAAATATAATCGATGTTTTTGTTGTATCATTTTAGGTCAGAGTTTGAATTATTCATTTTTATAGATGCACAAATTGAGGCACAGAATAATAGTACAATTGTTTACAAGCAATGAAGTTGTGTATAAGATGTTCTGTTAACTTAAGGACTCAAAAACTTCACTAGGGAAGTTTTAGCTCTGTATTTTTGTTTCATGTGCTTAGGAAGAAGTAAGTAAATTATTCATTGCTTTTCCTGCTGGTTTGTGTAGTCAAATGAGTTTGTTCATATTTTGTTCATATGCATTCTTATTGTTCATGTGTATTTCTACTGGCTTTTCTTCCATTTTCCCTTTAGCTATTTGTGTTAGACCTCATTAATCAAATCAGAGGGCCTATTTAAAGCATTAATGTCAAGCTGTGAGTATCAGGAACTGTTACCCCTATGAAACACGGAAATAAAAGCTTTGTACTAGCAGCAGTGACTGATAGGGTTCTCAGAGGAAACAACACCTCTGAAAATTGTGGGAATGATTAATAGTTACTTCATCTTCTGTTTACAGGTAGAATGTGAACTCTATTATTCCCGATTCTTTCAATACAGCCTATATTTAACCAAACCCTTGCCATTTTTAAAAAAGATACTGTCTGCCTTGGGACTTACATTTATTCTCTCACAAATAACAATTGCCTGCTATGTTCTAGGTGCTATACGAGGTATAGGCATAAATATTGAATAAGATGGAACAACCTTTACTTCCTTCCCTTTCCCTGTTTAAAATATAGATTCCATATGGGAAGTGAGACAAGCCTCTCAGCAGTTGCACTATTCAAGTGAACTTTTACTGCCCCTACATATTGTGTTTTTAAGACAATTTTCAAGCATTTAAAAACATTGGCCAGTGCCAAATGAATTGTAGGGTCCAACACTCTTCTTTGAACTATATTTTTTTCTTAATTCATTGGTCTATATGTTTTACTAAAGAAGTCAAGGTACTACATAGTGTTAAAGTCAGACTGGATAGTAAAAAACACTGAATGGCCATACAACTGACATGCTGTAAGATTTATTTACAAACATGCAATTTTGAACAAAAGTATCAAGGTTCAAGGTCAGGGTGAGTAAAAGTGACTAGTACAGGGAACAAAAATAGCTCAACTTGTGAGAACACAAGGGACCCCAGTGTGGAAAAACAGAACAAGGGAAGGAACACTGGAGAGATGGCAGGCAGCTGATGCCCTGGTCAGAATCCCTGATGAAAATGAAAGTAAAGGTTTAGGGACTTTTCAGTACTAGTGGAAACATTGTTTTCTCTTTAAAGAGCTTTGCCTTAGTCTACAAATAACATGAAGGCTCAAAGCTGTGGGCCAGGCAGTGGCCCCTGAGAGAGCTCTTTCAGTTAGAAAGAGCTTTACAGCTCCCATTATCACTAATTCTCGTGGCTATTTCCTCACTATTCATGCTGGTGCTTAGGAATCATAGTGTTTTCGGGGGCCAGGTGGTAGTGCAGCAGGTTAAATGCACATGGCACGAAATGCAAGGATTGGTGATGTCATCATAGTTCGGGGCACCAGTAGGCTGGGCTAGCTTCGCGGCGGTAGACAGAGACTCGAGGACACATGGCTGAGCAGAGAAGCTGTATTTCTTTATTCAGGAGCAGCGATTCAAAAACTAATCTAATCTTCACAAGTTCTGTCCTCCATCCTTCTCCTCCGGCGGCTGCAGCAGGAACTCAGGAAGTACGTAGGATAGAGGGCGGGGAGAAGGGAGAAGCGTGAAACTAGCAAGGGCTAAACCAAATCTCCCAGAGGTGGGGGGAGTGAGACCGAACCAATGTGAAGCATACCAACAATTCCCCCTTTTCTTTTTAACTAATTGACCATAGTATCAGGAGTGTGGGGTGAACAGAAAGTGAATTGCAGCTGTCAAGTTCTCTACAGAAAAGCAGAATTCCAGCAGCTGACCTTCCTCATACAACGTTCCACCCCCTGTCATTCTTTCATGGACATCTGCTTTGGGCTGGCACTTCTATCGGACTTACTGGTACACCTCTTGGACACTTTGCACAAAACTAGCAGCTTCCCTTTATGCTGCTGGGTTTCTCAAAGACTGACTGCAGCCATCTGCCTTGGGACTCTAGGCCATACCCTCCCTCCATACTAGGTAATGCCCACAGAGGCAAAAAATGCCCGTCGAGGCAAGTAACGCCCCCCAGAGGCAAGAAAAGCCCACAGAGGCAGGAAATGTTCTTTAGCTGATAAGCCTTGCCCACAGAGGCAAAAAAAATGCCCCCTCAGGCCTTCCCTTGGCAGCACACTGGTTCTTGTTGCTTGCTTACTTGTTACTCCATGTTTGTGCCAGTTTATTTTTTGAAAATGCCTGTATGATATAGGTTTCTGTTCACCCCATACTCCTGATACTATGATGAATTAGTTAAAAAGAACAGGGGGAATTGTTGGTATGCTTCATGTTGGTTTGGTCTCACTCCCCCCCAGCCCCCCCCCCCCCCCCGCCTCAGGGAGATTGTGGTTTAGTCTTTGCCTTTTCACGCTTCTCCCTTCTCCCCGCCCCCTACCCTATGTAATTCCTGAGTTCCTGCCTCTGCCGCTGGAGGAGAAAGATGGAGGAGCACATTGCCCACTGGTGAATAAAGATTAAACTGCATTCTCAGCTCAGCTGTGTGTTTCTGGTCATCTGTTACCCGCCTGTGAAGCCAGCCCGGCGATAACAACAGATGAAAGGACCCTGGTTTGAGTCCTGGAATCCCAATCTGCAGAAGGGGTCGTTTCAAAAGTGGTGAAGTATATCTGTAGGTGTCTCACTCTCTGCCTCTCTGTCTTCCCTTCCTCTCCATTTCTCTCTGTTCTATTCAACACCAATAGCAGCAATGCCAACAAAATGGAAAAAATGGCCTCCAGGAGCAGTGAATTCATAGTGCAGGCAGCGAGCCCCAGTGATAACCCTGGAGGAAAAAAAAATCATAGTGTTTCATGTCCTTGCAGTTAGAAAGCACTAGTCTATATTTTAGGAGGATTTTTATGGCAAAAGGTCATGTCACCAAGAAAGGTATTTACTATCAAACTTCATGGTTTTATTAGCACAGGACTTTTCTATATATTTAGCATGCATTGTTAATTTCTTTTTCTATTTTTTAATGTTGTTTTATCATTGTTGTGGTTGTCATTATTGTTGTTGTTGTTGATGTTGTTGTTCTTGGATAGGACAGAGAAAGAAATCAAGAGAGGAGGGAAGACAGAGAGGGGGAGAGAATCATAGACACCTGCAGACCTGCTTCATTGCTTATGAGGCAACCCCCCTGCAAATGGAGAGCCAGAGGCTTGAACCAGGATCCTTAAGCTGGTCCATGTGTGCTTAACCCTCTGCACAACTGCCCAACCCCCAAATTGAGAATTTCTAAATAGATGCCACAGTGTATTGGGATTCTCAAAATTATGTGATCCTGAGTCCAGCTCTTTTTTTTTCTTTCCTACAAATTATTTCAATGAACTAATACTCTGTAGTATATGCAATTTTGGGATGTAGTTTGGGGTTTTTTGGTATACTTACTATACTCTAAAGTCATTTAGATTCATTTTAACTTTGTATGAAATAAAGTGGATGTTTAGCTTAACATAGCATGTGGATTGCCATAGGGTGTACATAAACTCCTTGGGGGATAAAAGCTAAGACCCACAAGATCACTGGTGTCAGCAGGAGTTGCAAGAAGCAACCAAATGAAAGTGAATACACTGTTCTGCTTGACAAATCAAAGAAATCATTTTTTTCTCTTGAGAGATAAATAGACTCTGGGGAGGAAGAGAGAAGTGAAAGTGATATGAGGAATAAGACATTTTTCCAGAGTAGGTGTTAAAGGATAGGGGTTGACTGTAATATACTTTGTAACTGTTTTTGCTGCTGGAATTTAAAGCTTCTCTCTTTCTCAGATCTGCAACAAAATCTCTCTTATCCACAAGTGTGAAGTTTAGAGTAAAATGTGTGTGTGTGTGTGTGTGTGTGTGTGTGTGTGTGTGTGTGTGTGTGTGTGTGTTTATGTGTGAAAGTCAATGAAAGATCTTGATTTATATTTTCCTTTTTCCAAGTCGTTAAAAGTATCTCATGAGCATGTAGGCCCTTGACTGACCTCAGCTCCAATTAGTCCAGTTGCCAACTTGTTGTATCTTAGGGAGGCCTGTCCTTCAACATTGTGTGTGTATGTGTGTGTGTGTGTTAAAATACTTTTAGCCATTGGTATGCTTCTTGTAAAATTCAATTAAATATTTGTCAATGTAGTCTGTTTACCTTAAATGATGGAGATACACAAGAGCTTGTTCTAGTAATGGGAGGAGGGTCAACTCTGCCAGGCTTTTGTTTCTATCCTTCCTACAATTACCTGATTGCTGTCACTGGTTTTTGGTTTTTTTTTTTTGGTTTCTTTTGACCTGCTGCCTCTTCTGATACCATTATTTATGTGGGCATTCTGAACTCCAGTGCCAATAACAGTTCTATTGGAAATTCATTCTACTGTTAAATGCAACAGTTTTATTCACAGTTTAAACTCATCAGAAAACAGTATTTGCAATGTCAGCACTTAGTGTCTTTCAGATCAGTCGCTCTCTTGCCTTGTTAAGATCATTGCTCGGTGAGCTGTCAGTCTGGTTATCAATGGTTCAGCCCTAACCCACATATTGCATCTTGGTTTTAGTTTATTTTAAGCCCACCAATTTTGAAAATTCCTGATAATGAACTCTCAAAGATGGATAGACAACTGATATAAATCAGGCCAACATGCATTCCTCTTACACTGCTTCTGCATGCAATGTAATTTATTCACACAAACCCTTCAAAAGAGTATGGAATGAAGTTTGTTTGTTTATTTATTTATTTATTTATTTATTTCCAGGGTTATTGCTGGGGCTCGGTGCCTGCACTATGAATCCAATGCTCCTGGAGGCTATTTTTCCCATTTTGTTGCCCTTATTGTAGTGTTTGTTGTAGTTATTGTTGTCATAGCTGTTGTTGTTGTTGGATAGGACAGAGAGAAATGGAGAGAGGAGGGGAAGACAGAGAGGAAGAGAGAAAGACAAACACTTGCTGACCTGCTTCACTGCTTGCCAAGCGACCTCCTGCAGGTGGGGAGTCGCGGGCTCTATCCCGGATCCTTATCCAGGCCCTTGTGCTTTGCGCCATGTGCGCTTAACCTGCTGCACTACCGCCCGACTCCCTGGAATGAAGTTTCTATACTAAATTCCTTTTATATTGATCATTTCCATTTTTGCTTTCCTACTATTCTTCCCAACTAAATGTCCAAGTATCTAATGGAATTAAGGAATTTTTCCTTTGTTAATATCAAGGAAAAGGGGACCCAGGTGGTGGTGCAGCAGGTTAAACGCACATGGCAGAAAGCCCACAGACCAGCATCAGGATCCCGGTTCGAGCTCCCGACTCCCCACCTACAGGGGAGTCGCTTCACAAGCGGTGAAGCAGGTCTGCAGGTGTCCGTCTTTCTCTCCCCCCTCTGTTTTCCCCTCCTCTCTCGATTTCTCTCTGTCCTATCCAAAAACGACAGTAATAACAACACCAATAATAACAACAACAATGATAACAAGGGCAACAAAAGGGGAAAAATTAAAAATAAAATAAAACTTTTTAAAAAGTAAGGAAAAAAACATATACTGAGGAGTAAATGAAGGTGGGGTATGTAAACATCAATTTGTTGAAGAGTGACTAGAGAAGAGGTCATCTTAACATACCAACACTATAAGTCTGCCTCAGGGTCTGCCTCAAATGATACAGAGATGACAAGTCTAATTTTGCAGCAAGAGCACTGCAGAGAGTACTACTCAGTAATTGGCTAGGAGTCCAAGCTCTATATACTAACAGTACTTCAAAAGGATAAAATCAGCACTTTTATTTTCCCTGTATATTTTAACTTCTTTAACTTCACGTGATATTCTCCCAGGTATGGAACAACATTTCAGTAAGTGGTGAAACTAGGTTATTATTCATAAATTTTTGAAGAGTCCCAGGACATGGCAATTTGACCTAATATCCAGACTTTTAACTGTCAAGACATTTCTATTCTCATTTGTGAACGTCTTGGACACTTCCTGAATCAATTTTAAAAATTATCCTGAGTCCATGTACAATATGTCAACATTAATATCAATATACTGCTACTACCTTGAATCTGATGAGTTATTCTCTTGTCAAATTGATGTACACTTGATGATATCTCTACTGAAATAATATACCTGTACAATCTTAAACATTTTAGGATGAACTAACAATTCATGTATTCAATGAATTATGTCCTAAGATTTCTCAAAATAGTACCCAAAAGATTCATTATATTTTCATAGAAGATATTATATCCTCTTTTTGGTATTATAAAAAAACTATTTTTTGTTGTTTTTCTAGCTGTCAGAAAACATTACATTAAGAACTATATGAGAGTAAGAATATTAGGTATACTTTGTTCTAAACAGACATGCTTATTATATATTCTGTCGGGGGGGAATAAAAGCACAAGGCTGTTAAAAAATGAAAAAAAGGGGGGTCGGGCAGTAGTGCAGTAGGTTAAGCACACATGGAGCAAAGCGCAAGGACCAGCTAAGAATCCCAGTTTGAGCCACTGGCTTACCATCCTGCAGGGGTAGCTTCACAAGCGGTGAAGTGGGTCTGCAAGTGTCTTATCTTTCTCTCTCCCTCTCTGTCTTCCCATCCTCTCTTGATTTCTCTGTCCTACCCAACAACAACAACAGCAATAACAACAGCAGCAACAATAATACAAGGACAACAAAAGGAAAAAATAGCCTCCAGGAGCAGTGGATTAGTGGTGCACCAAGCCCCAGAAATAACCCCAGAGGGGGAAAAAAATGAAGAAAAAGTACTAGATTACTAGGCTGGTACATATTCAGGGAAAAAAAAACATATAAATAACAATTTTCCTTTGCGACCCCCCCCACAGGTGGGGACCTGGGGGATCAAACCAGGATCCTTAAGTCAGTCCTTGTGCTTTGCACCACATGCGCTTAACCCTGATTATGCATTTTAAAGAGAATCATTAAAGATCAGTCATTTAACATCAGAAGGAAAAATACTAAGAAAGAAAACTATGAAGTACATGTATTCACATATATAGGTACATATATGTTGCACTTATTATCTAGAAGAAATACTTATTAGGATGATCATCTTTACCCCTTCAGATATTTTATTAAGATATTAAAACACAATCTGAACATCTACATAAGAGCTGGAAAGACTGTGAGTATCCTTACCCTTCAACGTTGAAACTGTTTTTTTGTTTTTGGGGGGAGTTCAATCAGAATAGTCATTTTGTTTAAATTTTAGTTTTTAATTTTTTTATTGTACTAGGGTTATTGTTGGGACTTGGTGCCTACATGATAATGATGAACCCACTGCTCTTGGTGGCCATTATTTTTTCCTTTTTTATTCCCCTAGAGACAGAGAGGAATTGGGAGGAAAGGTAGAAGATAGGGAGAGAGAGAGAGAGAGAGAGAGAGAGGGGCTCAGAGCACTGCTTCACTGCTCCTGAGACTTCTCCCTTGCAGGCGGGGGCAGGATATGTCTAAGACTATTCAATGTCCTTCTTCTTCTAGCATTTGCCCTTCTTCCGTAGCCAGTCAACAGTATCAGGTTGAGCCTGATGTAAAGTTTCGAGACCTCCTTTGAATCTGGAGAGGTGGCAGTCATTGACTATGTGGGTCATAGTCTGTCTGTAGCCACAGGGGCAGTTCAGTGTCCTAAGACTATTCAAAGGAAGATTGTAGTTCACCAATAGTTATAAACCATGAGTTTTCCGGGAACATGGTAAATTATTCATTACACAAATAACTGCGGATAAACACAAGGGAGATGAAGAATTTAAATCTTATTGTCTTTGACCCCTTAAAGATCAAGTTAAAATGGGGGAGGCAGTTAATTAACAAGCAGGTGTGGTATGTAGGAGGGTGCAGTGGGAATACACAGGAGAGTTACTTCCTCTCTGGCCTTACAAGACAGGGAGTAGTTGAAAATGCATTCCAGGTAAGGTCCCTGCTGCAGAGGAAAGAGAAACTATAGTCCTTTGTGAGAGGGTGGGACTGAAGCTAATTCTGTGGTGTAGCACAATAATAAACAAAGACTTCAGACTAATGACATATGGGGCTGGAAAAACAAACAAATATCCCACAATTCATATTAAAGGACTGGAAATTTGTCCTAATAGAACAACATTCTATTGGTGGCGCTTAAAAAAGATGGTGCCACAATCTTGAGCACTTCTGAATGATTTGTCTGGTGTACCATGACATTATTGGAAAATATAGGACATGTAGGCAAGGAGTCCATAAAAAATACTGCAGCAATAAATCAGACAAATAACAATGGTAGTTTAAACTAAAGTAGTATTAAGAAGTATGGTGAGAAGTAGATGGATTTGAGAGTATTTAAAAAGTAAACTTCTTATGCCCTGGTAATTACTGGATATTACTAAGAAGACAGTGAATTAAGCAGGACTTCTGATTTGGGTATCTGGATAGGAGTGATGTAACTTGGCAATTATTTCATAATAGTAATTATAATTGTCTTCTATTCTCTTTTTACTGTGACACCACACCTCTCTCTCCAGGTGAATTATTCAAGTCCTAAAAAAAAAGTAACGAACTTACTCCAGCTCTGAAACAAGATCTTGTATTTCTAATATAGCTGCTTATTGCACTCAGCTTCCCTCCCCCAAAGCCTGCATTAAGTCCTATACGCCACAGGGATAATATCTTTGGTAGTATTATCAGTGATTTCCTAAATGATGTTCTGATGACCTGAAAGAGATGATGTTGCCTTGCAAGCTACTCAGTCCACTCATCCAGCAAGATAATTTGAATCCTTCAGAGATAACCTTACTGGCTCCTTATCTTTAAAAATAACAACCTCAAAGTAGTTTCTCTTTCCCTTGTAAGTATTCCACTGCTAAGTTAAAATGCGTATTTGTTTCAAAATAAATAAACATTCAGAAATAGATTCTCATCAAATAATTAAATCACATTCTTGAACATTTGTATGTCAAAGATATCAAGAAGTCCATTTTCCTGACTTCAGATAGATTATTACCATGGTAGTTTTAATGCATTATTTTATGCCTGCAACTATTAATATTTTCCATATAGTACTCTCTCAGCAATTTTTTCTGAAAAATGTTCTGAAACTAGAACCCAGTTTCAAAAATGTGTTGATAGAAATCAAGTAAAATCAAAATTCCTCAAGTTTTTGAGATGTTACTACTAATAAGTAATGGACAGAATTACCTCAATCTTGATTTTCATCTATATGTACAAGGAGTCCTCAACTGGTGACCTGGTTCCATTCCTAAAATGCAGACAATAAAAAAAACTTTTCAATAAGCCAGGTATTTGTAAATTACAAGATCAAAGATAAATAAAACAAACATAATTTTAAAAATGAAGATTAAACATGAGTGAACACAAACATGAGTAAAGAAAAATATGAGAAAAATCTAAAAGAAAAATAAGGTGAAAGGAGAGAATACATTTAATTCAAATAGAAAAGAATTTCCTATAAAGTGATAAATATTTAATATAGTTATAAGAAAAACAGTATACATAAAAGAGTGTTTGAACAAGAAAACTAAATTAAAGAAACTCACAGATACTAAAATTTTTAATTGAAAAATTTCCCTCTAAAAGCTGAATCTCTGTCTTGATCACCAACTTAGAAAACCCAACACTATAGTTTTCCACAATCTAAATATGGGTTGCATTTTGTCTGTTTGTTTCAAGTATATGTGTTCAGTTCTCTAAGTTCCACATATGAGTGAAACCATCCCATAGTTTTCCTTTACCTTCTTGCTTACTCCAAAGTGATTTCCTAGGGGAGAGGGGAGGCAGGCACAGACTTTTGGTGGTGGGAAAAGTGTGAAGTTATAATCCTATTGATTTACATTCTCATATATCAATACTAATGTGACATGTCAGGGTGGAAATACATTTAATACTTCAAGTTTTCTAACTGCCTAGACCATAGCTCTAAGTATAAATATAGTTGCTTTCGCCTAAGTATTTGGTATCTTAGATTTATAAGATGATCAAACTCTGACACTGAGCTTAAACTGTATAAGGAGTTCTATAAATATATGCATATATAGCTTTTAAAACACCTAAGTCAACTACAACTTTAGGCCAGACGGATCAAGATCATTTGGCCCTGTCAGTATCTAAAATACAAAGATGTTCAGAGACCACTAAAGGGCACAAAGCACAGTGAGGTCTAGTATATTACCTATGGTATAGATGCTAATCATTGGATTAGCTTAGAAGCAACCCCCCAACTAACCTGATTATAATAATAATTAATTATTGATATTCTAAACTTTTTCTAAGACTGTAAGAAACCCCTTGCATTTTCTTGAAGATCCTCATTTCTCCTGGTCCTGGAACCTCTAGGACTATGCCCATACTTCTTGATATTTCTTCTGATTCTTTACCACCATTCCACTTCTGTTGACCTCAACAATGCTTAAACAACTGGGAGAAAGTCTAAGCTCATCAGAGAGAGGACTATAAGAGATAGATAACGGCAAGAGTCTGGCTCACTTAATAATGGCCTTTTTGGTCAGTAGCACACCACCTCTTCATCTGGGGCCCTAGTCAGGGAATCCTTAGATTTCCACACAAATATGATGGTCCTAAACCTCTAATGGACCCCTCTTATACCACCATTGGTCACTTCCATCAGAAACATCATCACAAGCCCTCTGTGGGCATTTCCAGGACCTTGCCATCACCATAAAGCAACAATGGTAAGGAATGACCCAGACTCTGAAGGGAGGCTGAGGGATACCTCCCTGCCCCTCGAGGAAGACTAGTTCTGAAATGAGTGCAGCCTACAGTGTTCCCAGCTATAATGATGAGCTGTGAGCTCAGACCAGTAGGGACTTAGAGGTTGCACAGGCTCTGGTGATATATATATCCTGGGTAGGGTGGATGGAGGTAAGTAGTTAATTCTATTCAGAGAAATTTTTTCAAGAATGGAAGCTACTCACTACCCTAATCCAACTTCCTAGTCTTTTTCTCTACTCTAACACCATTTTCTCAGAATATATATATATATCCTTTATTGGGGGATTAGTGGTTTATAATCAACAGTAAAATACAGTAGTTTGTATATGTGTAACATTTCTGTTTTTCCATGTAACAATTCAACCCTCTCTAGATCCTCCTCTGTATTCCTGTTCCAGGACCCCTACCCTCACCCCAGATTCTTTTACTTTGGTGCAATACACCAAACCCAGCCCAATTTCTGTTTTGTGTTCTCTAATTTTTCAACTTCTTTTTATTAGTAGTATTAGTGATTTAATAATGGTCAAAAAGATTGTGGGATAAGAGGGGTACAATACATACAATTCCCACAGTGCCATATTACATTCCATCCATTGGAAGCTTCCCTATTTATCCCTCTGGGAGTATGGACCAAAGATATCTATAGGGCACAGAAGGCAGGAGGTCTGACTTTTATAATTGCTTCTCAACTAGACATGGGCATTTATTGGTCAACCCATACCCCCAGTCATTCAGACAATATTTTTATTGAACTTAATGCTAGCTATCAAATTCAAGCAAAACTACCATAGTGAGGGCTCCTAGCAACATGCCTAAATGGAACTGAGCTTTCTTCTACCCCAAGATCCCTAATCTTACCTGCTCTGTTCCTGCTTTTTGGTTCCTGTTCATTAACCATTTTGTCTCACTTTATATCCTGCCACCTTCTATACACCAAGGGCTGATGCTATATTCCATCCTGACTTCTCTGGGAAGACATCTTCAACAATGTGTCCTGGAACCTCGCCTCTCCAGAGCTCTACCCACTAAGGAAAGACAGAAACAGGCAGGAAGTATGGATCCATTTGCCAATGCCCATGTCCAGCAAAGAAGCAATTACAGAAAGCATAACTTCTACTTTCTGCACCCCCAAAACTATCTTGATCCATACTCCCAGTGGGGGAGAAGTTACAGGAGGAAGAGGATAAGAGGGCTCTGAACTCCAGCTCCATCAGAACCTGCAGAGAAGAGGGGAAAGGGAAGAACATTTGAATGTAGTAATAGGGTCATGAGTGGCGTGTGGGGGGCTGGGGGAAGGATGGAACCTGGAAGAAAAAGGGGCAATTATGTTGTAAAAATCTAGGCAGATAGTTGTAGAGGTGATAGTTAACCCATGTCTGCAACCTTGGGAGAACCATGGTGGTTTGTAATGGAGGGAGTGGGGATTCAAAACTCTCATGGGGGGAATGGTGTGAAACTATACCCCTGCTGACATGTAATTTTGTAAATAAGTATTAAATAACTAATGAAAAAAGAAAGAAAATCCAACACCAAAGTATATTTCACTGAAATTATTGAATTTTAAGTACACAGTGAAAAAAAATTCTTTACCATATAGACCAAAAGATGACTTACTAGTAATATATTACTAGCAGACCTTTTAAAAGTCACACTTTTTTTTACATAACATAAAGATATTCAAAGAGAGAAAATGCCCCACCTGAGGGGAAAACCTTCACAAGCTATGCAGTAGTGCTGTTGATTATACCCCTTTTGTTTTCTCTTTCACACTCTGTCACCCTCTATCAAAAGAAAAGGAAAAAAAATCCTCCAGAAAAAGAGGCATCAGGTACAGGGCACCAGTGATAATCTTGTGGTAAAAATAAAATAAAGAAAATGAGTGAGGGTCAGGCAGTAGCACAGCAAGTTAAATGCACATGGCGCAAAGTGCAAGGACCAGCGCAAAGAATTAAAAAAATTCTAAAGTAATTGTGATATTTTAGAAGTAGGGCTAGGCCTTACATTGAAAAATGAAATCAGTTCTACAAAACAAAAGAGATTAACAAACTGTAGAAAGCAGTTAACTAACAAAAACTACACAAAATAAGAATATAACCAAGGGAAAAATAATAGAAGTACTAGCTTCCTAGTATTCTTTTGGACCCTACCCAAGTATGTTATCAAGAAAATTAAAATCCATCATCTGCTCTTATCACCAAGCTCCACATCCTGGCAGGAGACTTCCCACTTCAGAACATCTTCTGACACAACAGACATCTTTTCAAGAGATAATACATTCAGACTTTTTCTCTCTCTCTCTCTCTCCATTCTAGCAATGGTAATGCACCTCCACCCTAGAATCAGTGAATGATAATATTTAAGGGTAGATCTCCATCACTTTTTTTGTGTGTATTTTTAAAGACCCTAGTGATTCTTACAGAATCTCCTAACTACGGGCAATTTTTTATTAACAGCACTTCCTGCATACTGTCCTTTTAGTATATAGCCATCAGTATGGGCTGTGAAATGTCTTCCAAGCTGAGTGGGGTCTGGCTTGGTCTGCCAAGAACTGTAGTTACTCCAGAAGGACAAAATTAACCAAGTCTGGAAGTGCATTGTTTCCACAGTGTATCTCATAGCATGTCTGTATGAACTGTGCCTCCTATGGCACAGATTAAGTCCAACAGACATTTCTGAATGAGTATGTATGAATGGATAAAAATTTGGATAGATGAAGGAGTGAATATGTACAGTGTTTTGGGTTTTTTTGCATTAAATTGGTTTATTTTCATCATACATTAGTTCATTCTGGGAAAGTTCAATGACAGTTTTATTTTTAAAATATTTTATTTATTTATTAATAAGAAAGAAGGAGATAGAATAGTCCCAGAGGTGGCACAGTGAAAAAGCTTTGAACTCTCAAGAGGTCCCAAGTTCGATCCCTAGCAGCACAGATTGATATCTGGTTCTTTCTCTCTTCTCCTAGCTTTCTCATAAATAAATAAATAAATATCTTTAAAAAAAAGAAAGAATGAATGAGATAGAGAAAGAACCAGACATCACTGTGGTATATGTGTTACTGTGAATTCAGAACCTGGCACTACAGAGTCCAACGCTTTACCCATTGCACCATCTCCCAGACCACATGACAGTTTGAAAACCTAGTCAATACATGATGGACACATGTATTGGTTAACAAATTTGATTTAATCCCAAAATCATAGTAAGTTGATCATTTTTATATTGTACAGAAATCAATTAAACTTACAGAAATTTTAACACAGGACAATATAATGGCAGAAAGAAAAGGGAAGACACAAATAACTTCAACATACTTAAGTACAGAGAATTTGGGGAACCATTTATTTAGATGGTCTCAAATTTGCCTAAAATGAGATTTGGGGGAAGAGAGAAACAGAAGGGAAAATAGAAAAGCAAACAGAGCATCGAAATTAAGTGTCTGCTGATTTAATCAACTATGGTAAAAATTAAACAACTTATACGTGTCATATGCTATTTAACAGCATGAGTAATTTCTCCAAGACTCATCAACAGTGACCAAGGTCAGGATTATGCATAGACACATCCTTCAAATGTTTGGTTTAATATGACATCTGGAAAGTTAGCAGCATGAGAAAATCAAGGATATAAATCAGTAGTCCTATCTTTTATTATTTTTTTAAAAAAAAGTATTCAGCTATGTCAGCTGCTATCTGTATTACATTAATCTTGATAATTTCCTTCAAGCTTCAGTTTACTCATCCATATTTCATTGAGATTATTATGTAAAACACACTAAAGTGCCTAATGATGCAGAACACAAGGTAGATATTGGTTCTTAGTCATTACTAATTGCTACTCCACAATAGCACAAGGATCAGGGAAGCAAAAATTTCATTTTTGTGAGGAGTCAGAGGCAGAGAAAATTATGAGAGTACGCAAGAAGTGTTAGGCAGTGTAACTTGGGAAGGAGAGAGTCAAGAAAGGACAGGCTAACTTCAGTGTCAGTATTACAAAGTTGTGAGCTCATAAACCTCCATAAGTCTTGCTTTTCATTCCTTTAATTTGCTAGTGCTTTTCCATTCTCTCTCTACTACGTCTGCTCTCTCTCCATTTTCTTTGTTGTCATGTTCCTATCTATCTCATGGAAACTTCCAAATCCTTGACCATGCCATAACATGAGCCCCTCCAAGTTCTCACTCCCTTCTTTGTCCAAGTGACTAGCACTCTTCTATACAGGTGATTAATTCCCTTGCTCCTTTTTCTTACCTCACCCTACACTTCTGGAAAATCCTAACTCATATAACTCTAGAGCTGAACAGAACAAAAGGGCACACAAAGTGTGATCTTCTTTTAAAATCTGAAAACACAGTAGGCACTCCACATTGGCCTTCAGTTTAATTGGATTCTCCTAGTAAATTAACTTTCTTTTTCTCCTAGAAAACTAATCCATATTTCCTTTCTTATATTCAAATTTCCATTATCTGCTCCCTCCTTTTTCTCACATCACCTGATGACTTTTAGTACTATATCATAAAAAGAGAGAGATTGCAAATTGCAAAAATCTGCTAAATACCCTACTGCAGTACCCATATGCTCTGTACTTCCACCTGTTACAATAGGCATTAACTCTCTCTCTCTCTCTCTCTGTGTGTGTGTGTGTGTGTGTGTGTGTGTGTGTGTGTGTGTGTGTGTGTGTGTTCTCAGTCATAGTGCTATGAGACTCTTTAACAGGCTGGTAAAACCTATGAATTCTTTGCCAAATAATGTTCACAAAAGCATAAAATAAAGTGCCTAGGAATCTGAAGATAATCAACTATGCTAAAATCAACAATCAAAATGTTTAAAAACTTGTGATGTAAGAATATATATGACTCCTAGTTATTGCCTGGTATAAAGGATATTTGATAGCAGGAGGCCTAACAACTACCACAATTTACTGTGATGAAGACTGTCCCTGTCTTTTTATCTGAAAAGTTGACTTGCAGTGATGAAGTCATCCTAGTGAGCACCATAAATAAAAGAATGATAAATATAAATGGAGTAACACATGTAGTCCAAGGAATATCATAAAGATCCCACAGATAGTAGAAATACAGAAGAGCATGCTCTAAGCAACTTGGTGTTTAAAAAATTAGAAATTTAAGTGAATGGATAAAATTTTAACAAAGATTTGCCAAAGTGAACAAAGAAGAAATAAAAATACGAATAGCTCTGTGTTTACTAAAGAGACTAAATGTCTCTTAGATAAAATTCTAGCCCAATATGGATTTCTTGGCGAATTATTCCAAACTTAAGGGAGACTTACCTCTAACTTTACAAACATCCTTGGCATAGAGAAGAAAAGTGAACACTACTCAATTATGTTCTGCGACTCTATCAAAATTTGATATTAAAACCTGACAGGGAAACCACAAAGAAAGAAAACAAAATCCAACCCTACCCATGAACACAAACAAAAAATTCCTAAACAAGATATTAACAAATCATTTTAATAAAATGAATAAAATATAATAACTACAATTATCTATCAATAAAGCAACACTGCCTTAAGAATAAGCATAAATGTGCATAATTTTCCATATTAATAAAATAGAAGAAAAAGCAAATAAGTAACAAATACAGATAAAGGGTCCATGAAATATGAGCTCCATTTATAGCAATTTAAACATCTCAGCAAATTAAGAGGCTGTATGATTTTAACATAAAATTCATGCCCAAAATATTATATAAATTAAGTTCATTAATAAATTAAAAATATTTTAAACTTGATTTCTCAGATTTCCAACAGCAATCATTAGAAAGAAAAAAAAACTTTGTGAAATATATCATTTATAATAGCATCAACAAATGTGAACTAGACATCATTTTCTGGGTGTGGGGAAGTCTAAGTCACCCAAGGAAAAATGAGTAGGAGGTGATCAAAATGGAATAAAACTGGCATTTAAGGCAAAGAGAAGGGAGGCTGGAGCTGCGTAATGACAAAGTGCCACAGGCTGACTAGTTAAACCCAAGGACAACCAGACATAAACAGGGCAGCTGTACAAAAAATGGTGCCAGTTGTAGTAGTATTTCCACTGAAATAAAAATGAAAAAAGAAGGTAAGTCTAGAAAATTTATTTCCAAGGTCCTAATTACACAGAGCCTCATGTTCTACAAAATCTCTCAGATCAAAAGATTACTACAAAAAGCAATTATTTCCTTCCTTCCTTTCTCCCTGCCCTCCTTCCTCCAACTCATCCTTCCTCCTTTTTTGTTTCTACAGCTTTCAGCTCTAGTTTATAAGTGTTGCTGAAGACTGAATCAGGGATCCCGGAGGCTCAGGCATGATAGTTTTTTGCATAATCACTCTGTTCTGTTATCTCCCTAGCCCAACCAAAAGGTATTAAAAAAAAAAAAAAAAAAGAAGGATGAATATGGGATGATCTCACTCTCAGGCAGAAGTTGAAAAACAAGATCAGAAAAGAAAACACAAGTAGAACCTGAAATGGAATTGGCTTATTGCACTCTGGGGTGGGTGGGTGGGGATAATACAGGTCCATGAAGGATGATAAATGATATAGTGGGGGTTGTATTGTTAAATGGGAAACTGGGGGATGTCATGCATGTACAAACTATTGTATTTACTGTTGAATGTAAAACATTAATTCCCCAATAAAGAAATAAATTTTTTTAAAAAGTCAGGCTTCTTTAGTCACAACAGACATAATACAATTGGCTCTGTGTTTTGTCTATGAGTTTGACAAAAATATTTGGTAATAGACCCACCACTGCAATAGAAACAAAGAATATATTGTCACTACCCCAAAATTACTTTGTGCCCCTTTGTTGCCTATCCTTTCTGCCCTAGTTTTTAGAAAAGACTAATGTATTTTAATTTTTTTACAGTTTTGTCTTTTGCAGAATGTCATCTATCTCTTTGTTTCTAGAAATAGTTTTCAAAGATACTTGAAACCCTTCAAACTTTCCTCAGAACAATAGCATTAATGCAGGAATTCATGACAACTTCTTATGGTAACAATTATAAGTGTTGTGAACAGAATAGTCACATGTATTAAACATAGCAAATATAGCACAAATGAGAAAATACCGAAATAATTTTTAAAGTACATATAGTCTCTTGTATATGCCAGAAACTTCTAAATACTTTGAAGTAGTAGATCATCTAATTCACAACTGTCATAAACACTTACATGTAATGCTTCCTTTAATCAAACATAAATTTAAGAGAAGTGTTGCAACTCAAATTTTATAAGGAAATTGGAGTTTAGACAAAGAAATTCACCAAGATTGCATGGCTAGTAAGAGGCAGAGCTACAATTCAAATCCAGGACAGTTGTTTTATATTCATTAGCTTAAAAAAAATGGGGGGGAGTCAGGTGGTAGCACAGTGGGTTAAGCGCATGTGGCACAAAGCGCAAGGACTGGTCTAAGGATCCTGGTTTGAACAACCAGCTCCTCACCTGCAGGGGAGTTGCTTCACAGGCAGTGAAGCAGGTCTGCAGGTGTCTGTCTTTCTCTCCCCCTCTCTGTCTTCCCTTCCTCTCTCCATTTCTCTTTGTCCTATTCAACAACAATGACATCAATAATAACTACAACAATAAAAAAACAACAAGGGCAACAAAAGGGAATAAATAAATAAACAAAATAAAAAAATATTTTTAAAAAGGAGGAGGAGAAGGAGAAGCAGAAGAGGAAGAAGAAGGAGGACGAGGAGAAGGAGAAGAAGATAAAAGAAAAGAAAAAGAAAGAAGCCAACTAGGCAGGGAGCAACAAAGAAATTTAAAGGTTAGCAGGAGACAGGAAATAGTTGAAATCAGAGTAGAAATAAAAGTAATAGAAAATCAAAAGACCATCAGGAAGATTAATGAAATCAAGAGCTAGTTCTCTGAAAGGATAAGTAAAATAAACCACTAGATACACTCATTAAGAGAAAAAGAAAGAAAGTTATGGTAAAAATAATTCAGAAATGAAAGGAGATATTACAATGAGGCAGAGATACAAAGGGTCATGCAAGGTTATTACAGACATCTATATGGGAATAAATTCTTCAACTTAGAAGAAATGAACACATTCTTAGAGTCATACCAACAGCCAGCCTTGACATAAGAGGAAGTAAATAAATGTAACAGGCTAATCACTGGAACAGAAGTTAAAACAGTAATCAAAACCCTTCTCAAGAACAAAAGCCCATGTCCAATGGCTATACTAATGAATTTTATAAAACACTCAAAAAAGAACTAACATCCATTCTCCTCAAACTCTTCCAGAAAATAAAGAAGAAGAAACACTCTTAAACACCTTTTATGAGGCTAACATTACTCTCATCCCCAGAGCAGGAAAGTACTCAACCAAAAAAGAAAACTGTAGGCCTGTAAAACATTAATTCCCCAATAAAGAATTTAAAAAAAAAAAAAGAAAGAAAACTATAAACCTATATTCCTGGTGAACACTGATGCAAAGATCCTCTACAAAAATTTGACTAATTGAATCCAACAACATATCAAGAGAATAATCCATCAAGACCAAGTAGGATTCAATCCTGGGAAACAGAGATGATGCAACATCCACAAGTTGGTCAGTATAATCAACTATATCAATAACAACAACAAAAGATAAAATCACATGATTTTATCAACTGATTCAGAAAATGCATCTCTAGCCCATCCTCTGTCTGGCTAATTCTGTTTTTTGCTTCTGTTAATCTGCTTTTCCTTCCCTCAGCTTCTTTCTTCAGTTCAGTTACAGTATTGGCTTGTTCTGCTAGTTGACCTTTTAGCTCAGCTATTTCAGCTTTCAGTTCTCTAATTACCTCGAGGTAGCTTGTATTTTCTTTGAGGGTCTCATCTGTTGTTTCCCTAATTCTGATAGCCCTTCCCTCCATAGTTGTCTTCATTTCTGTGATTATTAGGTTTATTATTGCTTGCATGCTTTTCTTATCTATGGTTACTTCTGACTGATTTGGAGTTTCTTCTGGGATCCAGTCCTGATTCATTGTGGTAACAGTTCTATTTGCTCTTGATTTAATCATTTTTTTTACTGATGTGTTTTTTATTTTTCTGTTCTGTTGTTCTTCAGTTGTTGTGTTTTGAGTACAAGCCACGCTATAGTAAAGACCTTTATGACAAGTGCAGTCACCAACCTCAGAAATTACAACAATAGTAACTGAAGCAAGGATTGATGCAGTTCAACCAATACCAGTTAACCAAACAACAACTCCAGTCCAAGAAAATATAGCAACCAAACAAAAGAAAAAGAGACAGGAAAAAAGAGAAAACAAAAATACACAAGTATGCAAATCTAGTGTCCACTATAAATTCTAGGGATAGAAAGGAGAGAAAGGGAAGTAGAGAAGACACACACACACACAGAGTCCACTCCGAGTCAGATTTCATCCCCAAAATAATTCATAAGCAAGTATCAGTGAATTCAGAAAACAAAAGAAGGAGGAAGGAAGAAACGAATAAAAAAAAAAAGGAAAGAAAGAAAGAAGAAAAAAGAGCAGTGAAAGGAAAATTTGTTGTTGATAGTTTTGTTTTGTTTTTAATTAGCTAGGAGGAGGGAAAAAGGAGAGTGGAGGGAAGAGATAGAGAGAAACAAGTTCCTCTCACAATGGATAGGACACACCCAGTCACCTAGCAATGGAAAAAACAACAATGGTTAATTTTGGTCAACCTGAAGAAGGTGGATGGAAAAGGCACACGTGTATATAATAATAGTAGTAACAAAATAAAATAAAGTAGAAAACCCCTAATAGTCAGTCTTCAGCTTGGACAGCTCTGGATTGACTGCAGGCAGCCTGAGCAAAAACAGACAATTTTAAGAAGTATCCAAAAAAAAAAAAAAAAAAAAAAAACTCTCCAGGTTGTCTTTCCCAGGCAGGAATGAAGCTCTGATTGGTCAGGTATTTTGTCACTCAAATAGAGCTCCAGCCACTTAAACAAAAGAGAAGTTAAAGGAAGAGGCTTGTGAGCCAGGAATCTTGGTGAAGAAAATAGCTCAGTGGGGAGCCTGCTACAAGCAGCTCTCCAGGCCCTGGAGGATAGTTCTGGGGTGGGGGGGTGAGCTCAGAAATAATCAAAGGATTTTCCTTTCCTCCATTTGTCAGCCCAAGAGGAGTTATGGGACTGAATTTTGGTGTCACTCTGACCAGCTTACAGACAGCCCAACATACTATCCAATCCAGGGAATCCCAGGTTGCAAGCTGCTGCCTCTTGGAGCTCAAGGCAGCTGTGGCTCCAAAGTTGCCATCTTGGCTCTGCCCCCTCTTTGTTTGTTTCTAATTTATCAGTTTTGTAGAGCACATTTAGTTCTTCAACTACACAAACACTTGGGTTCTTTATTTGATAAGAATAAATTGCCTAGACTTTTAACCAATATGTACAGACAGTTGTGGTACTGAGAATACCAGACTGTCCTTGTAGTGTTTCCATCTTTATTCCAAAGAGAAAACCCAACAGAATGGTCTAAATGATCTTAAGCATTTTAACAGGGAGAATCAATGGTGAAAAAAAAAAAAAAAAAACTCTTAGGGCTCTTTGGAGATAGATGAATGCTGTACAACATTCTGAGTAAAGTGACTAGCTAATTATAAGTGACAATATAAAGTAATTCTCTTTAGGGTAGAATTTATATTGGGTTCAGAGGATGCAGGAGTTATATTCAGAATCTTTCTGCTGCAAAGTACATGAAAAGTAATATAAAAGTCTTCAGATTGAAACAGCTCTAAAACCTAACAAAATGAATATTCTCTAATTGAGAAGCACCAGTGTCACATAGGGAGAGGGAAAAAAAACAGCAAGAAAAACACTATTTTTGGTTTCAATTTTCTATAAAAGATAAATAATTTACCTAATTTTCACTGTGATTTTAATTGCTCTTTTAAAAACTATTTATTTATTTGTTTTGATAGGACAGAGAGAAATTGAGAGGGGAAGGGGAAATAGTGATGTAGTAAAAAAAAAAAAAAAAAAGACACCTACAATACTGCTTCACCACTTGTGAAGCTTCCCAAAAGATAAGTGGGGACTGGACTTTTGAACCTGGGTCCTTGATATGACAATGTGTACACTCAACTGAGGGAGCCACTGTCTGGCCCTGCTCTTGCTTTCTTTTTAAAAATTAATTATTTATTTATTCCCTTTTGTTGTCATTGTTGTTTTATTGTTGTTTTAGTTATTATTGTTGTCATTGTTGGATAGTACAAAGAGAAATGGAGAGAGGGGAAGACAGAGAAGGGGAGAGAAAGATAGACACCTGCAGACCAGCTTCACTGCCTGTGAAGCAACTCCCCTACAGGTGTGGAGCGGGGGGCTCCAACCAGGATCCAGACGCTGGTCGTTATGCTTTGCGCCATGTGCGCTTAACCCAAAGCACCACCACCTGGCTCCCTGGTCTTGCTTTTTTATCTTATCATTTCTTTTTCTTTCTTCCTTTCTCTTTTCTTTCCTGCCTTCATCCTTTTCTTTCTTCCTTTGTCTATTTCTTTCTCTTTTTAACTGGGGGTGGGTATTAATGGTTTATAGTACAGTTGTTGACACATAGGTAAAATCTCTTAACTCACAATAATAGGTGTCTGCAAAACACTCACCCCCAAGCCTAGGTGCCCTTCCACCACCATGCATCAGAACCCCAAAGCCACCCCTTCCCAACCCTCTCTCTCCCCAGAGTCCTTTGCTTTGGTGCAGCACACCAAACCCAGCCTAAGTTTTACTTTGTGTTTTCCCTTTCTGTTCTCGTTTCTCAAGACTTGCCCATGAACTGACAGAGATGCAGAGGTTATACAGGCTCCTGTGCTAAATTTGAATAGACGTGGACCCTAGGTGAGATTTATGGGGTTTATAACTAATGGTATTTATATACTTTCCTCATATTTGGAAGCTACTCTTTGCCCTGATTCAGCTTTCTAGTCTTATTCTCAACTCTGACACCATCTTCCCAGATTATACTTTTACCCCACCTGCAAGTTTTACCCCACCTGCTCAGGCAAAAATTATTAAAGTCATGGCCCTTTGGAGTATACCGAAAATAGATTTCCTATTTTCTCACAAAAGAGACCCATGGTTCCATCTGCTCTATTCTTACCTTTAGGTTTCTGATTATTAAACAATTTGTCCTGCTTTATATCTCACCACTTTTAAGCCACCAAGTTGCAGAGGCTACCATGACGCCAACCTAACTTCTCTAGGCAAATAACCTCACCAATGTGTGCTGGAACCTCACCTCCCCAGAGCCCTACACCACCAGGGAAAGATAGAAACAGGTTGGGAGTGTGGATCCACCTGTCAATGTTCACATTCAGTGAAAAAGCAACTACAGAAGCCAGACATTCTAACTTCTGTACCCCATAAAGAATTTTAGAACCTTCTAATGGAGTGGATAGAGTACAAAATTCTGGTGGTAAGATGACTTTTTAGTCACTATCAGGCCACCCGGTCAGCTAGGGCCATAGTCAGAGATTCCCACACAGACACGATGAGCCTAGACCTCAAATAGATCCCTCTCTCCATTATCACTGGTCATCTCCATCAGGATCAACATAATGGTCCCTTTGAAGGTCCCCATAGGACACTGCCCTTATTGTGGATCAATAATGATAGAGAACGTTCCATTCTCCGAATGGGATGAGTCCTGAAATTTGTGCAACTCAGAATGTTCCTATTGATGACCATAGAATGCAAGTTCGGACCTACAGGAATGCAGAGGTTGCATAGGCTCCTATGCTGAATATGGACCACAGATCAAATTGACGGGGTTTACAGTTAACAATATTTATACACCTTCCCATATTTGGGAGCTACTCTCTTCCCTGATCTAGATTTCTAGTCCTTTTTCCAGCCATGACATCATCTCCCCAGACAATATCTTGGAGCCACCTGCATATCAGATGTCAGGCTCAGGCAGAAACTAGTAAAGTCCTGGACCCCTTGGAATATACCTAAAATAGACCTATTAGCTATCTCCAAAATAGAGACCCCAAATCTTCATCTGCAATATTCTTGCCTTTAGGTTCATGATTAATCAACAGTTTGTATGACTTTATAATGTTAATTCTTTTTCAGCCACCAGGTCCCAGATACTACCATGATGCCAACCTGACTTCCCTGGGCAGACAACCGCACCAATGTGTCCTGGAGCTCTGCTTCCTCAGAGCCCTGCCCCACTAGGGAGAGAGAGAGAGACAGGCTGGGAGTATGGATCGACCTGTCAACCCCCATGTTCATTGGGAAAGCAATTACAGAAGCCAGACCTTCTACCTTCTGCACCTCATAAAGCCCTTGGATCTATACTCCCATGGGATTAAAGAATAGGAAAGCTATCAGGGGAGGTGATGGAATACAGAACTCTGCTGGTGGGAATTGTACCCCTCTTATCCTATGGTCCTGTCAGTGTTTCCATTTTATAAATAAATAAATTTAAAAAATAAAATAAAATAAAAAATTCTGGTGGTAGGAATTGTACCCCTCATATTTCACAATCCTGTTAATCATTATTAAATTATTAATAAATTTTAATCAGAGAAAAAAACTTGCCCATGTGTGTAATCATTTATTTTTTTATTTAAGATATGGCCATCTAGGTTTCTGGCTTCTTTTATTAATTTGATTTGTAAATTCCTCCAATTTAAATAATATACATTTAAATATTGTTTATTGAATGCCAAAGGATTTAACAGGACTTTAAGCAATGATGCAACCTTAAAAAATTAAAAATGCTACTCTTTGAACTTCAGAATAAATTGGTGTACAACTTACAAATTTAGGTCTACCACAGCAAGGTCATATTTGATGATCAAATGACAATATTAACTTAAAGAATTCCAAAATAAAGGGGGGCTGGGAGGTGGAGCACCTGGTTAAGCACACATATTACAATATGCAAGGACCCAGGTTCAAGCCCCCTCCAAGGGGAAAGCTTGAACAGCTGGGGCCCTATTTGGAAATTCCTGAGATTCCCAAACAGATATGATGGGCCTAGACCTCAAATAAATCCCTCTTGACTTGTTACCAGTCATCTTTATCAGGAACAACAAAATAGATCCCTTTGTGGGCCCTCCCATAGGACCTTGCCTTCAACTTGGATCAACAACGGTAGAGAATGTTTCATCCTCCGAAGGGAGGATGGACAACATATCCTATGCTATACCTGAGGAAGATGGGTCCTGATATTGGGGCAGCTTGGAATGTTCCTACTCATGACCACAGAATGTGAAGTAGTACTGCAGGTGTCTCCTTTTCTATCTCCCCATCCCCTCTTGACTTCTGGCTGTCTCTATCCAATAAAGATAATAACAAAAATAAATAAGAAATATGTATTAAAAATAATTCCAAAAATACAAACATAAGTTTACAAGCTATTGCACTTTATTATTTATATTAGCACAAAGATCTGCATAACAGTGCGCCGCCCCGTCACGACCACCAGAGAGACTGACAAAGTCATCTCCTCTGGACCTGCATTCAGACTTCAAAGAAGCTGGGCAGAAGGACGGGAATGGGTCGACGCATTCTCCCCCCCGTTATTGCTACAAACAATTATACTGTCACAATTGATTAATAATGCTTTGGCAGTGCCTGGTGGAAATGGAGAGTCAGAAGCACCCCCTCTCCCTTACACAGGAGCATATTTGAAAGTTACATTATGAAAGTGGAGAAGGTGGGTCAGCATAGACGGACAAAACAAGTCATGTTATGACTTGCCCCTCATAGAAACAATACAGAGATTGAGGCCTCCCAGGTACAAGTTGACATATTGAAACAAAGAAAGATTAATAGTTAAACTGTACCAGACCTAGATGAGCAGTGGTCCACGACTAGTCAAAGATCTGTATGCCCCCATAGAAGATTAATGGTAGAGATAGCCCTCAGCAAAAGTCTAAAACAATTCTGGGTATGACCTCCCCTGGGAACAGAACGATACAAAATATTGTACCCATTCTTTACAGTTATGGGGGAATAACATGTAGCCTGCCAAAGTCACAAGACTATTGTTACTTCTTTATGAGCTGGTTGCTTAGACAACCTGAATGTAACCTGAAAAAAGTATAAAAGCTAATGCAGTTTCACTATTAAAACGAGTCCAGATTCGCCCTCCAATAGAGTGTGGTGTCTCTGTTCTCCCTCGCCGACTCCTGACCCACCTGGGAGGTTGCCTTCAAGACCCCTGACCCTCCTGCTGCTTGTCCACTGAGTGGTCCGCGGCATAACAGTACATTTTTAGTCAATTCCTAGAGGCCTACTGCACTGGTAAGACTCAATTTTGCTGAGGGTTTTTGTTGTTGTTATTTTTCTCTAACATTCTGATAACCTCTACTATGAAAATGGCAAAAATAAAATGCCTTAGCTGTCCTGGAAATGTGTGGTTCTTTATCATTTATAATAGTAAGTTTTGTGGAACATATATAAGAAATATTCTTAGCACTTAAAATAAGAAATTTCTTCTCTATTTCATAGACCTCAGAGGACTACCATGAAACATAATACTTTGAAATTATAGAATAAAACGTTATCCCACTTAACATTACAGCTAATTTTACCACACAGATGAATACTGGTGCAAACTAAGCCAATATATATTGTCTACATCTTTAGAAAGTCACGGCACAAAGCTGGAAAATAATATTGATGACAAATATTGATGGTGATGAGGTCAAGCAGTAAATGTGAGTTGTGATAACAATAATATTCAAATTCATGTATACATAGTCCAAGTTTAATATTAGAAATTATGGAAAACTTCCAACTATTTTTCAACCATGGCTATTGTCTCTACATAACCTCTTTCAACTTACTATGCATGTGAATATGTAAGATTTTACAGGCTGTCTGAAAAACTGGGAAACATTGTACAAATCTGTTAAATAATGTCATTTTAATTTTCTGTTAACATTCCCAATGTATTTAAAGTGGCAAATTTCTCAAATTAAACATACTAATAGTGTTAATCTAGAAGAGTAGAGTAAATATACTACTTCCTGGTATTTAGAAACTTTTGGATAATGTCATTTCATATCAGCTTACTTCATCTGAGAATTGATACCAAAAAAGTCTGCTCTTCAGAAATAATCATTGAAACTTTTTTTTTTTTTACCATTATCAAGAGATCTCCCTCTGTAGGTCCAAATCAAGTGGCTAGGTTCACTTAAGACATTTATGGAATCTGTAATTTTGTGATCATCAGCCAGAGAAAGCATTCAGTCGCTCAAAGTCCTATCATTTACTCCTGGTGATGGGTGAGGCTCTAAGATGATCCTAAAGGTCCTCATTCTCACAACTTTAGGGCACTTTATTTACAAATGAATGAGTTCTTCCTTCTCATGAAAATCTCTGAACTAGTATATTAAGATGTTAGATCACTGGGAGTTGGGAGTGGGCGCAGTGGTTAAGCACAGTGGTTAAGCACACGTGGCGCGAAGCACAAGACAAACATAAGAATCCCGTTCAAGCCCCGGCTCCCCACCTGCAGGGGGGGTTGCTTCACAGGTGGTGAAGCAGGTCTGCAGGTGTCTGTCTTTCTCTCCCCTCTCTGTCTTCCCCTCCTCTCTCCATTTCTCTCTGTCCTATCTAACAACAACAACATCAATAACAACAACAATAATACAACAACAATAAAAAAAAGGGCAACAAAAGTGGGGGGAGACAAAAATAATAAAAGCTGTTAGAGTACTTTCTGATACCTGCCTGCATAAGCCAAGATTTGGGGCAATTTAACAGACAGCCAAAGTCTACAAATGTGGTAAAACTATGCTCTATAACATATAGAAACAGAGAACTAAAAGAGAAGCTGTCTAAAGACAAAACTGGAAACAGAAAGTCCAGTATTGTTGATCTGGTCAGTTACACAAGAACCAGAAACCATGATGCAGAGCAAATAAAACAAATGACTAGGGAGTCTAGCTGTAGCGCAGTGGGTTAAGCGCAGGTGGCGCAAAGGACAAGGACCGGCATAAGGATCCTGGTTCGAACCCCGGCTCCCCACCTGCAGGGGAGTCGCTTCACAGGCGGTGAAGCAGGTCTGCAGGTGTCTATCTTTCTCTCCTCCTCTCTGTCTTCCCCTCCTCTCTCCATTTCTCTCTGTCCTATCCAACAACAACAACAATAATAACTACAGCAATAAAACAACAAGGGCAACAAAAGGGAATAAATAAATTAAATAAATATTTTTAAAAATTTAAAAAAAAAAACAAAAACAAAAACAAATGACTATAGAAAGATGGAGAGCAGAGCTAGGAGTGACTCCCAGAGACTACAAATACACCCACAGGACTTTGTGTGGTGCCAGACACCTTTCCTGTGGGAATAGAAGAAGCTATTACAACCACGCTACGTGTTAGAACAACAGAAGTTTGTTCTAAGTTGAGTATACTTTATCTAAGTTTACAGGAGATTAAAAATATAACGCTATTGTTCCTTCTTCATCATGGACAACAATTTTTAAGGTTTTTTTTTTCAGTAAATAATTTTGAGGGAAGCTAAGATATGTCAACTTCTAAAAGTTAACAGCTTTTGATTTCCTTTCTTAGTCAACTAAAGTCTTCCCTGTGCTCTAGAATGAGGACTGGCACTAAAACATAGAGAAATCCCATTAGACTAAAGACCTGGCAGTCACAGTTCAACTTAGTGCCTAAATATTAGTTTTTCTTTGATGAAATGCCACTTAGGGAGGCACTGGAAAAGCAGTAGGTTAGCATTCCAGAAAATGAAATTGTTAGCATAAATTGTAGTAATGTAATAAAAGTTAAGTTGAAGCACATATAATTTACCAGGTCTCAGCACTCTGCAGTGTTGCCTTCTTGTAAAACTCTTGAAGGATAAATGTTAATATCTCTCCATTCTATAGAAAAGAAAGCTGAGGGACCAAGAAGCAGCCAACCTGACCCTCTTCTGTGAGCCACAGGGCAGGACATCAATTATGCAGAAGTTCAACAGATAAAGAATTCTGTGTCTGACATGATCATATGTCAAATATGAAACAACACAATTTTAAGTGTTTGAGACACTCCCATTTTATGAATGGTCTTACTAAAGTAAAAATATTTTAATTAAATATAAACTTCTGATATGAATGAGCTTTTCCCTTCACAAATGTAGCCTTAGAGTTACAAGCTTTTATGATGTTTCCATAATGTACATAGGGATAAATGTTTCGTTAAATGTTATATTTCCATCAATTATTTTTATTTTTTATATTTATTTATTCCCTTTTGTTGCCCTTGTTGTTTTATTGTTATAGTTATTATTGTTATTATTAATGTCATTGTTGGATAGGACAAAAAGAAATGGAGAGAGGAGGGGAAGACAGAGAGAGGGAGAGAAAGGTAGACACGTGCAGACCTGCTTCACCGCCTGTGAAGCAACTCCCCTGCAGGTGGGGAGCTGGGGGATCAACCTGGATCCTTAAGCTGGTCCTGCACTTTGTGCCACGTGCACTTAAGCCGCTGCGCTACCACTCAACTCCCTCATCAATTATTTTTAGATTTCTTCCTGTAAAGAGGAGTGCAGAAGATTCCAATAACACTAAATCTAATTAGAAGCAATGATTTATACAATAGTTTAGCACTTTAGCTTACACTGTCTTTATGTGAATGTTTCAGACAGATATAACAAAGTCACTAAAAAATTTTAAAAATATGAATGTACTAAGAATATAGCCATTAACTGATTTAAACATATAAATGACATATAAAGATTTTTCAAAATAAAATTAGAATATACTCACTTTAAGAAATGTGGAGTTCAGCTAATGAAATTGAAACAATTATCAAAAATCTTCCCAAAAATACAAGTCCTGGAACAGATGGTTTTACAAATGAATTCTACAAAACCTTCAAAGAAGAACTAATACCTCTACTTTTAAAGGCTTCCAGAAGATTGAAGACACTGGAATATTCCTTTCCAGCTGATCTCACTCTCAGGCAGAAGTTGAAAAACAAGATCAAAAAAGAAAACACAAGTAGAACCTGAACTGGAATTGGCGTACTGGACCAAAGTAAAAGACTCGGGGGTGGGTGGATGGGGAGAACACAGATCCAAGAAGGATGACAGAGGACCTAGTGGGGGTTGTATTGTTATATGGAAAACTGGGAAATGTTATGCATGTACAAACTATTGTATTTACTGTCAAATGTAAAACATTAATTCCCCAATAAAGAAATTAAAAAAAAAGAAATGTGTAGTAGACCACAGACATAGCTCAACTTATTGGAGCACAGAACTTGCTTCAAAAGCTACAGGTCATATCTGTCTCTGTCTCTCTCTCTGAAATAGACAAAGAAAAAGGAAAAAATCTATATGAAATAGATCTATAACAATCCAGAGCAAAATAAGAATGAAGTTAGACTAAATGATATGACTATTTATGCTGTTTAAAAGTTTACTATGTACTATATATTAAGTCTGTTATATGTATTATTTCACTTGATCTTAATATCATACAAAACCAAAACTAGAGAGACAAATACTGTGTGATCTCACTTATAGGTGGAGTTTGAAAAACAAGGACAGAAAAGGAGGGGGAAGCAAACCTTGGACTATATAAGGTATACTGCACCC
Organism: Erinaceus europaeus; assembly: GCF_950295315.1. NCBI lineage: Eukaryota > Metazoa > Chordata > Mammalia > Eulipotyphla > Erinaceidae > Erinaceus > Erinaceus europaeus. The sequence continues at coordinate 35,478,067 of NC_080170.1, forward strand.
AAGCACAAGACTTTGGGGAAGGAAAGGGAGGAAGCAGGTAGAAAAGCATGTAAATTGGGGGTGAGAGTGTTCTGTAGACACCTTTCATGGGGATAAGTGAAATTGTGCTCATGTATCAACAACTGTACTATAAACTACCAACTCTTCAATAAAATGAGTTTTAAAATGAGTATCATATATAGTAAATCCCATTATCTTCATCTTGCAAATAAACAGAGACAAGAGTTAAGAAACGTAACTACGAAGGTAAATACCTTAATTAGACATAAACATGGATGGAAAATGTGTCAACTTTAAACTTTATGTAGTGTCCTACAGATTTATTGAAACCATTGTTGTAAACCATATATATGCATATTTTAATGAATGTGAAAATATCATTACATTTAATGAAAATTTTTCATGCTAGAATGCTTATGACAGAGTCAGAGTTAATGGTATGTATTTAATGTACTATATTAAAAGGAAGCCCAATGAAAGACTAGAGGAACTCTTTCTTCAGTGTAGACAAAATTCTAAAATGACTTCCAGTGATGCATGCCTTTTGTTAAAAATCTATGAATATGAATTCTATTCCTATAGTTATAAGACAATAGAATTTTTGCAGATATAATTTACTTTCTCTGATCAGTTGGCGTGATCACAGGTAAGACTATTCTAATACTTTCTAAGTAGATGAGCTCTTTAAAGGGGATCTAGAGGATACAGATAGAAGGAATCTTTCTGGAGATATGTTCCTGATGGCCTGGTAGGCAGCAGTCATCTGTACTATAAGCTGCCCATGGGAGTCATGAGGCCAGCAATACATGGCAGCCTCTAGCAGAATGGCACCTAGGGTGACAGCTAGTCGGAAAATGGAATGTGGACCTTGGTAATGTAACCACAGGGAATTTAATTCTGACAATAATCTTAAAGTGCTTGAAAGAGAACATTGAGTGCAAGATGAGAACTGCAGCACTTGATGTAGTTTGAAACCACTGAATAGAGGGACAAATAAGCTGTGATGAAAAGCTGTGTTCCAAAATCATGCCTCGGTTTTCTCATCTATAAGACTCCATAAACTAAATTCTCTGTGGCTATGTTACTAAACTCCCCATTTTCAGATTAGCTGTCCCTTCAAGGACCAAGGGTTAAGCCCCATTCAATATTTTCCCAGAGAGACTCCTAATATATATATATATATATATATATATATATATATTGCTTCCAGGGTTATTGCTGAGGCTCAGTGCCTACACCATGAATCCACTGCTCCTGGAAGCCACTTTTTCCCCCCTTTGCTGCCCCTTGTTGTTGTAGCCTCATTGTGGCTATTATTGTTATTGTTGATGTAGTTCATTGTTAGAGAGGACAGAGAGAAATGGAGAGAGGAGGGGAAGACAGGATGGCAATAACCCTGAAGGCCAAAATATATATATATATAAAATTAAAGCTTCCTCTAATGTGGTGGAGGCCAAGCTGGAACCTGGATTGCTCACCTGGCAAAGCAGATTCTCTACTCAGGTGTGTTATCTTGTCATCGCAGAACTTGAAATGTTGAAAGTACAACTGCATAATTTGGAAGCCTTTTTAGATAGACTATCACTCCTTTCCTTAAGATTTTTTTCTCAGATTCTACTATCATTCCTTTGTAAATTTACTTTATTGCTCATAGGTTCTACTGTGGAGAATTAAACACAACTCTGAGTCAGTTATCTATATCTGGATATATCATTATCATTTAAATGACTGAGTTCATTTATGAGGGATCGTTCCTAATAAATGAGGAATGACAAACTTAGGAAAATATTCCTGGTATTTTTACTTTTACCCAATGTGAAGAAATGATAATTTTCTGGCCTTTCTCATATAAAGTCAACATTGTAGTCAACATTCATACTAGGCTTTGAGGCTTTAAATTTGGGTAATTTCCTACTCTTTTCTGTGCTTAAAAACTCATTAAAAATTCTTAATTACAGGCTATTAGTTCAAGGTGGTATCTTATTACACTTGCAAACACAAAAATCCTTATGAAATCCTGATACTCTCTTTTCAGATATAATACCCATTGATAAGTAGGCAGCATAATGTTGACAAAAGTGTAAACTCCTCTGCAATAATTAGAAAGAACAAAGTTCTTACTAAGGTGTGGTTCTGGAAGAGTAACTTAAATGAATGAGATGGGGCCACTTCTCCTTGTGCATATATAGCCTGCCCAGAGGAAGAGGCTAGCTTCCATGGAGGAAGGAGAGCAGCTCAAGAGTCAAATATGTCAATCATAGAAACAATTTCAGCAGGTGAGGTAAATAGAGTAAAAGTGTTTCCAAGTCACTAGGTCTGTAAATTGAACTAAACATATAACAAAAAGAAGACACTGAGCCGGACCAAAATCCTGTAGTGTGAACTAAGGACCATTTTCCTAGTAGTCTAGATCTTATCCTTGAACATGAATGGAATGAAATGTATCGAATTCAATTCAAAGAATACAACCAGACAAAACTATACTGATCTCTTCAGTAGCTTACTTCTCAAATGATATCACACAGTCTCTGACCACATATATGGCAGAATCATTTAAGTCACTTTTATTAATTACTTCAAGCTGATGCTATAATTTTCCTTTGCTTAAAAAAAATTCATTCTTAGGTCTGAGGAAAAAAAACATATAAGATGAACCTTAGATATTACTTCTTAAACCAGACTTACCTTTGAATTCCTTGTGGAAACATGAATGATAAAAGGCAAAAATCTCACACAAAATAGAAAATTTTTGTCCCCTTGGGATTAAAGAAAAAACTTTTATTACATCCCAGGACCCTTAAATGATAATAGAGATTAGTATTTTTCTCTGTATAACTCTTACTGTTTGTTTTTATATGTGAAAATTGATTTATAATTTTCTAAACCATGACACCATAAAGTATCTAATCAGATAGTTTCTACTTAGACCTACTCACCTACTTCCTAACACACTTCCCTCACTCACTCCAAAGCTAACCTTGTCAAACAAAGTAAGGACTACAAAAGCTGAATAATGGCAAGAGACCGGCATACTTTAATGATGACTCTTTAGTCACTGCCAAGCCACCTGATCACCTGAAGCCCTAGTCAGGAAGTTCTGGGATTCCCAGACAGACATGATGGGCCTAGACCTCTAACAGATCTCTCTCTCCACTGTCACTGGTCATCTCCATCAGGTACAATATAATGGACCCCTTTGTGGGCCCCCACTGGACCTTTCCCCTCAATGCAGATCAACAATGGTAGAGAATGTTCCATTCTCTGAATGGAGGTTGGATAACATATTCTACCTTCCACTTGAGGAAGATGGGTCCTGAAATTAGTGCAGCCTGGAATGTTCCTAGTCGTGACCATGGAATGTGAGCTCAGACCTACAGGGATGCAGAGGTTACATAGGTTCCTATGTGGAATATGCTGAATGTGGGCCCCAGATCAAATCGATGGGGGTTTACAGTTAACGATATTTATACACCTTTCCCATATTTGGGAGCTACTCTTCCCTGAGTCCTTTCTAGTCCTTTTTCCAACTATGACACCATCTCCCCATATAATTTGGGTCCACCTGCATATCAGATGGCAGGCTCAGGCAAAAACTAGTAGGGTCATGCTAAAGAATATACCTAAAATAGATGCACTAGCTATTTCCAAAATGGAGACCACAAATCTTCATCTACAATATTCTTGCCTTTAGGTTCATGACTAGTCAACTATTTGTTCTACTTTATATCTTAATTCTTTTTCAGCCACCAGGTTCCAGATGCTACCATGATGCCAACCTGACTTCCCTGGGCAGATGACCCCACCAGTATGTCCTGGATCGCCACCTCCCTAGACCCTTGCCCCACTAGGGAAAGAGAGAGACAGGCTGAGAGTATGGATGGAACTGTCAGCCCCCAAGTTCATCGGGGAAGTAATTATAGAAGCCAGACCTTCTATCTTCTGTACCACATAATGGCCCTAGGTCCATACTCCCAGAGGGATGAAGAATAGGTAAGCTATCAAGGGAGGGGATGAGAAATGGAATTCTGGTGGTGGGAATTGTAGCCCTCTTATCCTGTGGTTATGTCAATATTTCCATTTTATAGATCAAAATTATATAATTTTTTAAAAAGCTAGTCACAGACCAGCTATAATTGAAAGCACATACCACAAAACCTTTTACCATTCATGTTTCCACAAGGAATTCAAAGGTAAGTCTGTGTTTGGAAGAGCCATAATGAAACTCAAAAGAGGAATAGAGGGAGAAAAACAAAAGAAATAAAAATTCATTTTTTTCTTTTTTCTTTTTTTTTTTCTTGCCTCCAGGGTTATCACTGGGGCTTAGTGCCGGCACTAATCCACTGCTCTTGGCAAAACTTTTTTTAAATTTTTTTAATTGAATAGGACAGAGAGAAATTGAGAGGGGAGGGAAGATAGAGAGGGAGAAAGACAGAGAGATGCCTGCAGACCTGCAGAATCCCCGCCAGTGGAGAGCCAGGAGCTGGAACGAAGGCCCTTGTGGAGGTCCTTACACTTATTACATGTGTGCTTAAACCAGTGTGTCACCTCCTGGCCACCAAGACTCCTCTCTATCTCAACTTCAAGCCATGTTCAGGAAATCCAATTTCTTTTCAGAGAGTAGAGGAATCTGACCGAAGGTGACAAGATACTATGATTTCATCTATACTTTTTACTTGTTTACCTTATTTTTAAAAACAATGGCTATTTAGTTCAACTCAATAAAAATAATAACTATTGAGCACCTACTCAATGCATGACACACAGTTGGAAGCCTTTCTTCTGAATGATTCTGAGAAACAAGAAACTTGGTGTGCAGGTTTGTTAGTGCTTTTTTGTAAATATTAATAGAATCTTGTCCATTATATATATACATATCAATATATTAAAATTGTCTTGGAATTAATGAGGTCTTACCTACAGATGTTATTTGCTAGCTTTAAGAAAACATGGTTATCATATTTATGTTGTATTATAAATATTTAAAAACAATTTGCTGGGATTTTTTTTTTTTGTCTCCAGGGTTATTGCTGGGGCTCTGGCTCAGTGCCTGCACTATGAATCAATCCACTGCTTCTGGAGGCCATTTTCCCCATTTTTTTGCCCTTATTATTGTTATTGTTGCCACTGCTATTGTTGTTGTCAGATAGGACAGAGAGAAATCAAAAGAAGAGGGGAATTCAGAGAGGGGAAGAGAAAGACACCTGCAGAACTGCTTTACTATGGGTGAAGAGACCCCTCCTACCCACCCCCAGGGGGACTTGAACCGGGATCCTTATGCCCATCCTTGTGGCTTCATGCCATGTGCGCTTATTTTTGCTATCTTTTTATAGACCAAATCTCATTACAGTCAAATGCTGTAAAGTTGTTAGGCTTTCTTCTTCTTCTTCTAGCGTTTGCCCTTCTTCCGTAGCCAGTCAACAGCGTCAGGTTGAGCCTGATGTAAAGTTTCGAGACCTCCTTTGAATCTGGAGAGGTGGCAGTCGTTGACTATGTGGGTCATAGTCTGTCTGTAGCCGCAGGGGCAGTTCGGGTCGTCTCTGGCTCCCCAGCGATGGAACATAGCGGCCCACCGGCCATGGCCTGTTCGATAGCGATTGAGGAGGGCCCAATCATAACGTGCTAGGTCAAAGCCGGGTTGACGCTTGCAGGGGTCTGTGATGAGGTGTTTGTTCTTTACCTCAGCTGACTGTCAGCTCTGTTTCCAAGAGACTGGAACAGAGAAGTTCAGTGTAGGCGTAGGGGACCAGATTGGGTGACGAGACGTCAAGCGATGAACAGGGTGGGCGAAGATATCCGCGTATATTGGCAGGTCCAGTTGAGCGTAGACGTGGGAAATTTACTTAGATGATGCCGCATCCCGACGAATATCTGGCGGGGCGATGTTGCTAAGAACTGGCAGCCATGGAACCGGGGTGGAACGGATGGTTCCAGAAATTATCCTCATGGAGGAATATAATTTAGAATCGACCAAGTGGACATGGGGGCTACGGAACCATACTGGGGCACAGTATTCTGCAGTGGAATAGCATTAGGCTTTCTGAGCTGGCGGGATAGCTCACGTGGGAGAGCTTTGCTTGCCTTGTCACGCCAAAACCCAGGTGAGAGCCACTGCTACACCACAAGGGAGCACTATAGCACTGGAGGAAGCCTTAGGACTGTGGTATCTCTCCTCTCTCCCTCTTTGTTTCTTTCTGAAAAAAAAGTCAGCTGGAGCAGTGAAGTCTCAGAAACAACAACAGTAATAATAATTTTAGGCTTTTTGTTTTAACAGTTCTCTAAGAAAAATCCCAAGAATCTAATAATCACCAGGCAATAAAATTCCAGTATATTCCCATGCTCATGGATTGGAAGAATAAATATCATCAAAATGAATATTCTCCCCAGAGCCATATACAAATTTAATGCAATACCCATCAAAGTTCCACCAGGCTTCTTTAAGAGAATAGAACAAATACTACAATCATTTATCTGGAACCTGAAAACACCTAGAATTGCCAAAACCATCTTAAGGAAAAGAAACAGAAATGGAGGCATCACACTCCCAGACCTTAAACTATATTATAAAGCCATCATCATCAAAACAGCATGGTACTGGAACAAAAATAGGCATACAGACCAGTGGAACAGAATTGAAAGCCCAGAAGTAAATCCCAACACCTATGGGCATCTAATCTTTGATAAGGGGGCCCAAAGGATTAAATGGAAAAAGGAGGCTTTCTTCAATAAATGGTGCTGGGAAAACTGGGTTGAAACATGCAGAAGAATGAAATTGAACCACTTTATCTCACCAGAAACAAAAATCAACTCCAAATGGATCAAAGACCTAGATGTCAGACCAGAAACAATCAAATACTTAGAGGAAAACATCGGTAAAACACTTTCCCACATACACCTCAAGGACATCTTTGATGAATCAAACCCAATTGCAAGGAAGACCAAAGCAGAAACAAACCAATGGGACTACATCAAATTGAAAAGCTTCTGCACATCCAAAGAAACTATTAAACAAACAGAGAGACCCCTCACAGAATGGGAGAAGACCTTCACATGCCAGACATCAGACAAGAAACTAATCACCAAAATATATAAAGAGCTCAGCAAACTTAGCCGCAAAAAAGCAAATGACCCCATCCAAAAATGGGCAGAGGAAATGAACAAAACATTCACCACAGAGGAGATCCAAAAGGCTAACAAACATATGAAAAACTGCTCTAGGTCACTGATTATCAGAGAAATGCAAATCAAGACAACACTAAGATACCACCTCACTCCTGTAAGAATGGCATACATCAAAAAGGACAGCAGCAACAAATGCTGGAGAGGATGTGGGGACAGAGGAACCCTTTTACATTGCTGGTGGGAATGTAAATTGGTACAGCCTCTGTGGAGAGCAGTCTGGAAAACTCTCAGAAGGCTAGACATGGACCTTCCATATGACCCAATAATTCGTCTCCTGGGGTTTACCCCAAGGACTCCATAACACCCAACCAAAAAGAGGTCTGTACTCCTATGTTCATAGCAGCACAATTCATAATAGCTAAAACCTGGAAGCAACCCAGGTGCCCAACACCAGATGAGTGGCTGAGAAAGCTGTGGTATATATACACAATGGAATACTATGCAGCTATCAAGAACAATGAACCCACCTTCTCTGACCCATCTTGGACAGAGCTAGAAGGAATTATGTTAAGTGAACTAAGTCAGAAAGATAAAGATGAGTATGGGATGATCCCACTCATCAACAGAAGCTGACTAAGAAGATCTGAAAGGGAAACTAAAAGCAGGACCTGATCAAATTGTAAGTAGGGCACCAAAGTAAAAACCCAGTGGTGAGGGGTAGGCATGTAGCTTCCTGGGCCAGTGGGGGGTGGGAGAGGGCAGGAGGGATGGGTCACAGTCCTTTGGTGGTGGAAATGGTGTTTATGTACACTCCTAGCAAAATGTAGACATATAAATCAGTAGCTAATTAATATGAGAGGGGGAAATCAATTGTATGTCTCAAAGTTTCTCAAAAGACAAACTGAATCTTTTTAATATATAGGCTATGTATTTGATATGCGGACTCTCTCAAAAGCCTAGACCAAGTAGATTAGAAGCTTCCAATAGCACAGCTATATACAAGATACTGGATACTGTCCAGCAAACCATAACAAAGGGACTTTTCAAAGTTAACCCAATTAACAAATAATGTGATGATAATATTAACTATTGATTGTCTTTTTGAACCCTAAGACAGCAGGAACCTCACATCTTCACTATAGAGCCCCTACTTCCCCCAGTCCTGGAACCCTTGGATAGGGCCCACTTTCCCGTATGCATCTCCCAATCCAAACCAAATAACATTGCATCTGCCGATCACAACCTAACCAAAGCAACGATTGCTACCTCAACATGCTTCACCTCAGAATGTATCCAGAGACTTCACGTGTGGAATGACAATCCTTCAGCTTCATTACTCGGGTGAGACCTTTCCTTTAATAGTACACTCTAATTTCATCTCAGGTAGTTCACTTTCTAACAAAGTCCCATAACCTAGATATACACCATTTTCTATGAGAGAGAGCTTATGTGCACACGTATCCATAAACTACTGCAAAATATATACCTGAAAGCAGGACTACACTGGAGTTTGCAGTGAGTACCTCCCTAACACTTCCTCTCCACTATTCCAAGCTTGGGATCCATGATTGCTCAACAAATTGTTTGGCTTCATATGTTAACTCTCTTTTCAATCACCAGGTTCCAGATGCCACCAGGATGCTGGCTAGGCTTCCCTGGATTGAAGACCCCACCAATGTGTCCTGGAGCTCAGCTTCCCCAGAGTCACACCCTACTAGGGAAAGAGAGAGGCAGACTGGGGGTATGGACTGACCAGTCAACGCCCATGTTCAGCGGGGAAGCAATTACAGAAGCCAGACCTTCTACCTTCTGCAACCCTCAACGACCCTGGGTCCATGCTCCCAGAGGGATAGAGAATGGGAAAGCTACCATGGGAGGGGGTGGGTTATGGGGATTGGGTGTTGGGAATTGTATGGAGTTGTACCCCTCCTACCTTATGCTTTTGTTCACTAATCCTTTCTTAAATAAAAAATTTAAAAAAATAAATAAATAAAATAAAATAAAATTCCAGTATAAAGAGAAGACTAGGAGTGATCTGAGATATTTTAAAGAAAGTTTGCTATAGAAGTATTGCAGGTGGCACAAAGCGCAAGGACCGGCATAAGGATCCCAGTTTGAGCCCCCGGCTCTCCACCTGCATGGGGGTTGCTTCACAGACAGTGAAATAGGTCTGCAGGTGTCTATTTTTCTCTCCCCCTCTCTGTCTTCCCTTCCTCTCTCCATTTCTCTCTGTCCTGTCCAATAACAACGGTATCAATAACAACAACAATAATAACAACATGAAGCAACAAGGACAACAAAAACGGGGGGGGGATAGCCCCCAGGAGCAGTGGATTCGCAGTGCCGGCACCAAGTCCCGGAGGCAAAAAAAAAAAAGTATTGCAGATTTCAGCATAGATTCTTTGCTTTCACTTTGAAGAAAATAATCTCTTAAATTCTATATGTTTAATGTGGGTATCATTATCATATTACCTTCAAGTTGTATCTTTTTAAAAAAATTTCTTTATTGGGGAATTAATGTTTTACATTTGACAGTAAATACAATAGTTTGTACATGCATAACATTTCCCAGTTTTCCATATAACCATACAACCTCCACTAGGTCCTCTGTCATCCTTCTTGGATCTGTATTCTCCCTACCCAGCCACCCCAGAGTCTTTTACTTTGGTGCAATACGCCAATTCCAGTTCAGGTTCTACTTGTGTTTTCTTTTCTGATCTTGTTTTTCAACTTCTGCCTGAAAATGAGATCATCCCGTATTCATCCATCTGTTTCTGACTTACTTCACTTAACATGAATTTTTCAAGGTTCATCCAAGATCAGCTGAAAACGGTGAAGTCACCATTTTTTACAGCTGAGTTATATATATATCACAACTTGCTCAGCCACTCATCTGTTGTTGGACACCAAGTTGTATCTTAAAGAGGGACTTTATAAGGGAACTTGCATTTCAAGATAAGTAGTAAAAAAAAAAAAAGTACTTCTATTTAACTCTCCTCTGAAAAATCACTCTTACCCCTCAAAGGAACAAAAAGCAGAGAATAAAAATGTTTTCCTTAATGCAGCTGTCCACTGCATTTTGTATTAGAGATAGTGGGGAGATAGCCTGAGCAAACACATTTCTATTATTTAATTAATTAAACTAGGAGAACACTAGTCTGAGGTGTCTCTAGTGCCATAGTGGCCTACATAAGCAATTTAGTACTTTCAAACCACCACAGTCAACTACGCTTTACGTTGTAGCCAGACAGTTTCCTTTCTGTGCTTACCCACATCCTCTATATGGCTCTTTCTCCTGGCTCCTGTCAGTCAAGTGTCCTTTTTTATAGATACATATTTTACTTATTTATTTTGGGTAGAGACAGAAATCAAGAAAGGCGAGTCGGGCTGTAGCGCAGCGGGTTAAGCGCAGGTGGCGCAAAGCACAAGGACCGGCATAAGGATCCCGGTTGGAACCCCGGCTCCCCACCTGCAGGGGAGTCGCTTCACAGGCGGTGAAGCAGGTCTGCAGGTGTCTATCTTTCTCTCCCCCTCTCTGTCTTCCCCTCCTCTCTCCATTTCTTTCTGTCCTATCCAACAACAACAACAACAATAAAACAACAAGGGCAACAAAAGGGAATAAATAAAATAAATATAAAAAAAAAAGAAATCAAGAATGAAGGAGGGTACAGAGAGGGAGACGCAGCTAGATAGACACCTGCAGCACTGCTTCACTGCTTGTGAAGCTTCCCAGCTGTAGCTGGGGAGTAGGGACTTGAGGCAGGGTTCTTGTGCACTGGTGCTGCCAGATTAGAATCAATTTTTACTAAAAAATTATTTAAAATGTTAATACACATAAGTTTATTTTATAACACTGTAGTTCAGAATACTTACACAAAAGTCTTAAATGCTGCATCTTGAAACAGTGACTATATCTTTTTTTATAAATTAAAAAAATATTTATTTATTTTTATAGCTATAGTAAAATTAAGTAGGAAAGGGGAGATAGAAAAGGAAGGAGGGAGGGAGAGAGAATATGTAAGAGCAAGAGAGAGAAAGAGCAAGAGACAGCAAGAGAGACCTGCAGCACTGTCTCCACTATTTAACCACTTTTGAAGTTTTCCCCCCTGCAAGTGAGAACCAGGCATGTAGTATGGCTTTTGCATGAAAAATAAGCCAGTCTTAAACCAACAAGAAAATCCACATTCATCCCCAATTTTAGATTAGTATGTTTGTCATTTTCTCTTATTTAATATAACAAAACTAGAAAGTATGTTAAAAATGTAGGTGGGGGGAGTCCTGTCCCCTTGGAATGGAAATAAAAATTCTCTCAATTCTAGGTCAACATCAGAAAGAGTCTAAACTGTATATAATTTTTTTAATGATGCTGATGAAAGCAATACAATATTTTACTTTCTCATTGGTCAGTGCCTATGTTGCTCGTTCCGTGTACATCTGTTTTTTGAAGCAGCATCTAATATTTAGTGTTCCTTGGGAGTCAGGCAGTAGCACAGTGGGTCAAGCGCAGGTAGCGCAAAGTGCAAGGACTGGTGGAAGGATCCTGGTTTGAGCCCCTGGATCCCCACCTGCAGGGGAGTCACTTCACAGGCGATTAAGCAGGTCTGCAGGTGTCTGTCTTTCTCTCCCCATCTCTGTCTTCCCCTCCTCTCTCCATTTCTCTCTGTCCTATCCAACAATAATGACATCACTAACAACAATAATAAAAACAACAAGGGCAACAACAGGGAAAATAAATATAATAAAAAAATTTTTTAAAAAGTGTTCCTCATAGCCAAGGAAACTCTAAGGAAATAATCAAAACAAAAACCACAAGTAGGTGCTCAGGTAGCAGACAAATTCTGTTGTATTTGGCAGCACTTGGCACTGATATTAGAATTTAATTCTAATTGGATGGTTAGTCATACAATGAAACAAACACATTCACACACTTGGAAGTAGAACAAAACAATTCATTTGACCTTGAAAGAGAAGACGCTATTTTATTTACTTCTGAACTATTAACATAGACAATATTATATCCATAATTTGGAAATACCACTTGGTACCAGCATACACAAGGTAATATTTATTTCTCACTGCTAGTTAGAACCTATGGGAGTCAGTTATAATAAAGGTCATATTTTTAAGTAATAACAATAAATTATATTATATATACATAACCAACAAATAAGTGCAAAAGCTGATGAAATAAAGCAGTAAAATAGATTACCCAGTGGAAAGTGCCAAGAGGTGCCAGGTTTGATTCTCAGCATTACCAGCTGACCAAGGTTCTGGTCAAACACTTGTAAATTATAGGATTTATTACTGCAATAAGCTAGAAATAAATATTAAATAAATAAACAAACATGAATAAAGATTAAGAAAACAAACAAAAAAAGTACTGACTACAAACACTAAAAATGCAATCTAGGAGAGAAATCCTACCTCACTCCCCGAGCTGCAGCATTATCTTGAACAAATGATCTTTGTCTGTATGTTCAACTTCTCAGTTTAGAATCTGAATGAAATTTTCTTTCTCCTTAGGGAACTGAAAACGACTGAGAAAAATTCTTTAAAAAACAATGAACCCACCTTCTCTGACCCATCTTGGACAGAGCTAGAAGGAATTATGTAAAGTGAGCTAAGTCAGAAAGATAAAGATGAGTATGGAATGATCCTACTCATCAACAGAAGTTGACCTTCTCGTGGTGCATCCCGTGAGTACCCATTTATTGGGAAACTGATGATCCTTCCTAGCCGACTGAATCCACATGGATCCCAGTCACTTTCAAAGCCAGCAACAAGCAGACATCAGGCTCAACCTGATGCTGTTGACTGGCTACAGAAGAAGGGCAAACGCTAGAAGAAGAACAGAAGTTGAGAAAGAAGATCTGAAAGGGAAATTAAAAGCAGGATCTGACTAAACTGAAAGTAGGGCACCAAAGTAAAAACCCTGTGGTGAGGGGTAGACATGCAGCTTCCTGGGCCAGTGGGGGTGGGGGTGGGTGGGTAGAATGGGACACAGTCTTTTGGTGGTGGGAATGGTGTTTATGTACACTCCTAGTAAAATGTAGTCATATAAATCACTAGTTAATTAATATGAGAGGGGGGAAATTAATTGTATGTCTCAAGGTTTTTAAAACACAGACTGAGTCTTCTTAATACACAGGCTGTGTATTTGATATGCGGACTCTCTCAAAAGCCTAGACCAAGTAGATGAGAGGCAACCAGTGGCACAGCTATTTACAAGATACTGGGTACTATACAGCAAACCCTAACAAAAGGACTTTTCAAAGTTAACCCAATTACCAAATAATGTGATGATAACATTAACAATCTTTTTGGACCCTAAGACAGCAGGAACCTCACATCTCCACTATAGAGCCTATATTTCTCCCAGTCCTGGAACCTTGGGATAGGGCCCACTTTCCTGCATGCCTCTCCCAATCCATATCAAATAATATTGCATCAGCCAATCACAACCTAATCAACACAACGATTGCCACCTCAATATGCTTCACCTCAGACTGTGTCCAGAGACTTCACGTGTGGAATGACAACCCTTCAGCTTCATTACTCGGGTGAGACCTTTCCTTTCATAGCATTCTCTAATTCCATCCCAGGTGGATCACTTTCTAACAGTCCCAAAACCTATATATACACCAGGTTCTGTGAGAGAGAGCATATGTTCACACGTATCCATAAACTACTGCAAAATATATACCTGAAAGCAGAAGTACACTAGAGTTTGCAGTGAGTACCCCCACCCAACACTTCCTCTCCACTATTCCAACCTTTGAGTCCATGATTGCTCAACAATTTGTTTGGCTTTGTATGTTAACTCTCTTTTCAGCCACCAGGTTCCAGATGCCATCAGGATGCTGGCCAGGCTTCCCTGGACTGAAGACCCCACCAATGTGTCCTGGAGCTCTGCTTCCCCAGAGACCCACCCTACTAGGGAAAGAGAGAGGCAGACTGGGAGTATGGACCGACCAGTCAACGTCCATGTTCAGCGGGGAAGCAATTACAGAAACCAGACCTTCCACCTTCTTCAACCCAAGACCCTGGGTCCATGCTCCCAGAGGGATAGAGAATGGGAAAGCTATCAGGGGAGCGGATGGGATAAGGAGATTGGGTGGTGGGAATTGTGTGGAGTTGTACCCCTTCTACCCTATGGTTTTGTTAATTTATCCTTTCTTAAATAAAAAATAAATTTAAAAAAAATCCTTGAAGCTCAATGATACTAAATGAAAAGGAGGAACAGGCTATCATCTGCATTATTCTATTACTGATTTAGGACCCCAGAAATTTGAATTTCCCTGTCAATCCATCTGATTAAGTTCACAGGATATTTGCAAAACCAAGAAAAGTAGAGATTAAGAAAGAAAAATAAAGCACACACAATCCTGCTCTATAAATCAAGGTTCTGTCCCTGGGTAGCCTGGGATAGTCCTAATCCCTTCTCTATCAAGCTTTGTGACTTTACATGACTTTTCTGTCTCTTAGTTCTTCTGTCAAGAAAACAGAACTAAAACTGTTGTCGACATCACAGGGGTAAGAAATTAAATTAGTTAATACAGTAGTCCCATTTTATCTGTAGCTTCCTTTTCAAAGGTTTCAGTCAGCCATAGTGTGAAAACAACAGACCATATTCATATAACTTTTATTATATCAATAAGATATTGATTATAATTGCTTAATTTTATTAATAGTTATTACTGTTAATTTTTCACTGTGCCCAATTTGTAAATTAAACTTTGTCAAAGGCCATATGTACAGGGAAAAAAAAACCACTATGTACATATACTGTTTGTTACCACCGCCCCCCCCCACCCCAGTTTCAGGCATCTTCTGGGGATCTTTTTTTTTTTAATTTTTTCTTTCTTTTTTTTAAATTTTTTATTTAAGAAAGGATTAATGAACAAAAACATAAGGTAGGAGGGGTACAACTCCACACAATTCCCACCACCCAATCCCCATAACCCACCCCCTCCCATGATAGCTTTCCCATTCTCTAGCCCTCTGGGAGCATGGACCGAGGGTCGTTGAGGGTTGCAGAAGGTAGAGGGTCTGGCTTCTGTAATTGCTTCCCCGCTGAACATGGGCATTGACTGATCGGTCCATACTCCCAGTCTGCCTCTCTCTTTCCCTAGTAAGGTGTGTCTCTGGGGAAGCTGAGCTCCAGGACACATTGGTGGGGTCTTCAATCCAGGGAAGCCTAGCCAGCATCCTGGTGGCATCTGGAACCTGGTGATTGAAGAGAGAGTTAACATATGAAGTCAAACAATTTGTTGAGCAATCATGGATCCCAAGCTTGGAATAGAGGAAAGGAAGTGTTAGGGAGGTACTCACTGCAAACTCTAGTGTACTTCTGCTTTCAGGTATATATTTTGCAGTAGTTTATGGATACGTGTGCACCTAAGCTCTCTCTCACAGAAACTGGTGTATATCTGGTTCCTGCTGACTTAGGGTTCAAAAAGACCATCGATAGTTAATATTATCATCACATTATTTGTTAATTGGGTTAACTTTGAAAAGTCTTCTGGGGATCTTAAAATATATCCCTAGCAAGAAGAAAAATGGAGGACTACTGTATATATAAACAATTCAAAGAATATCCAGTACGTTATAGGAACTAAACAAATATTATTATTGGTGTTCTTGATATTATTATAGCTAATTATATTTAAGTATAATATATAAATTACAATTTAATATGCAACTCTATAGGATATGGATATATAGGCAATGTGTACAAATTTCAACAATAACCTATACTATCAGCCAGAGATTACTTTCCATTAAAATGCTCCTCTTTTAGCTACTGGCAGCCTCATGGTTGGCATGTGGTATGGTTATTCAATCTAATAAGATGAAGTTGTACACTGAAATATGTAGAACCTTGTAAATTATTTAACCTCAGTAATGAAATTCATAACGTTAAAAATAAATTCCCAGGGGGTCCGGCAGTGGCACAGTGGGTTAAGCTTACCTGGCGCAAAGCGCAAGGACCGGTGTAAGGATCCCGGTTCAAGTCCTCGGCTCCCCACCTGCAGGGGAGTCGCTTCACAGGCAGTGAAGCAGGTCTGCAGGTGTCTATCTTTCTCTCCCCCTCTCTGTCTTCCCCTCCTCTCTCCATTTCTCTCTGTCCTATCCAACAACGAACAACATCAACAATGGCAATAATAATAACCACAACGAGGCTACAACAACAAGGGCAACAAAAAGGGGAATAATGGATTCATGGTGCAGGCACCGAGCCCAGCAATAACCCTGGAGGAAAAAAAATTCCCAGTTAAATAAATAAAGTATCAAGAAATATTTTTCTATATACGGACAGGTGATAACTATTTTTGGCTTTGTGGATTATAGTCTCACTCTCAATGGGTCATGGTTCAGTTCTGTCACTGTTGCGTGAAAACCACCATAAGAAAAACTTAAACAAATGTGCATGGCTATGTTCTAATAAAACTTTATTTACAGAAAACAGTTTGCATATGTTCACAGAGAAATGGTTCACTATGCATGTCACTCAGGTTTGAACCTCTGTGTTATATAGAAGGGAGGCTCCTCTTTCTCTTCTCTCTACTCTCTGAATGAAAAAGTGGTCCTAAGAGATGAAAGTGAGTGTGCTAAATTTGTATGACACCCTGATGAAATTGCATATGTGTCTGCAACTCCCCTGAAACAAACCAAGAAATCTTTCAGAGCCACTGTTTCTACTTGGTGAAGGAAACTGGAAGCTCCATGAGGAAAGTGCTCTTCTTGACAAATAACATGAGATAAACATATTTCCCATTACTGTGTTCTAGATATCAACTAAAAGAATGAAGATGGCTTTTACAAGAGTAGAGTGCTGGGTTTTAGAAAGTAACCTATAGTTTTTCGAAAAACAAAAACAAAACAAACAAAAAACAGAAGCCTTACTTAACCTAGGCAACAGTGTCATTTATTTTTCAAAGATTAAAAAGAGCAACAAACTTCTGAAAACATGGTTGATGGAATGTTACTACTTAAAGATAAATATATATTTATATGTGTGTGCTATTAATTATTTAATATTAATTTACAAAATTACAAGATAACAGTTAAGATTCCACACTATTCCCACCACTGAGTTCTGTGTCCCCATTCCCTCTATTAAAAACTGTAGTAGTTCTCTCAAGGTCACAAATATGAGTTGACTATTACTTCTATAACTATCCACCTATCTTTCTATATATTCTGTCCATTTTTTCTATAGTCCTACCTTCTCTTCCTAACTCATACCTATACCTATTACTACTTCCAAATATCTTTCCTTTTTTCCTCTTCTTTCTCTGGGGCCTGATAAATTGGGTTTCAGAGCCCTCTAGTCATCTTCCCCTAACACTTCACCTCCTCTGGGAGTATTAAAGATAAATTTAAGTACAGGGTTTGTGTGTGTGTGTGTGTGTGTGTGTGTGTGTATACATGTACCCAGTGAGTGACACAAATGTAATTTCATAAGGGTTTCATACAAACATAGCACACAAACTTTCATCTCTTGGGGCCACTTTTTTATTGAGAGAGGGAGGGGGAGAGAGAGGAAAGGAGCCTCCCTTCCATATATCACAGAAGTTCAAACCTGAGTGACATGCATGATGAACCATTTCTCTGTGTGTAAACATTTATTTATCATTGCAACAAATTGCCACCAAACATATTTCTTTAAGGCACAAATGTACTTCTTATTATCATAGAAATCTTTCTTCTTGATCTCCTAGAAGTCTTCCTGCTTATTTGAAAGGTATTGGATATGAATTTTTATTTGTTGGATGTTGTTATGGATGTTGTTAGTTCAAGAGAATATTGAAATGAAAATATTATGACAAAGAGAACTTACAACCTTTAAGAAACTCATATATGGATTACATATAAACAAATTATAATAAAAAACAGTTCACAAAAGATTATTTGTAAATTAAAAAACTAAAAACAAGACATTTCAGTGTGCATCTAGAGAAAGTAAAGCAGAAACAAAAACTTGACAGTTATTAATATTAATTGGAAGTGTTCTCAAGAATAAGAAGCAAATAAAAGGGGTAACCAGAAAATGAGTATCTGATATGATTAAGACTGAAAAGCTGGACTGAAATTTTTAAATCTGGCCCAATCAATTGCTAACTAAATAGAGATAACAGTGAACCTAATCACAGCAAAGTGAACTAGATTACTCAGTGATAGCTAACACCCAAACTCAATGACATGGCACAAAAGCATTACTTGTCACTCTTACACAGCTCACTTTAGGTTCACATGGACCTCAAAGGTGATTGTGAGTAACCATTCCCAACAGCTTGACTTTTTTAAAAAAATATTTACTTAGTATCATTATATTTATTTATTTTTACCAGCTCACTGCTAGGCTCTGGCTTATAGTGGTGCAGGGGGCATTGAACCTGGAGCCTTCAGAGCCCCATGAATGAGAGCCTTTTTTTTTTTTTTGCCTCCTGGGTTATTGCTGGGGCTCGGTGCCTGCACTATGAATCCACTGCTCCTGGAGGCCATTTTCTCCCCTTTTGTTGTCCTTGTTGTTTATCATGGTTGTGGTCATTATTATTGTTGTCAATGTGAAGCATACAACAATCATTGTTGCAGGATAGGACAGAGAGAAATCAAGAGAGGAGAAGACAGAGAGGGGGAGAGAGACCTGCTTCACCACTTGTGAGGTGAGCCCCTGAAGGTGGGGAGCTGGGGGCTCGAACTGGGATCCTTATGCCAGTCCTTGTGCTTCACGTCATGTGCGCCCAACCCATGTTGCGCTACTGCCTGACCCCAACCATTATGCTATCCCCTCAGCCCCCTGACTCTTATACCTCTTTCTATTGATAAAGTTCTCTGTGGTGTCATAGCAGGGAAAGAAAAAGTATGGAAAATTGATTATTAGAAAGAAAGAAAATTCAGGTGACGATCACTTGAAGAATTTAAAAATGATATCATTTGATTTTAGAACTTGAAATGCCCTACAAACAATCCAGTGATGTGGAAACAGACACCCTAAGAAAGCATCAAGACTTTTGTTCAAGGTTATAGAACCTGTAGTGGTCGAGTCTGGAGTCAAATTCAGATCTCTTTCCTAACTCTTTCCTTGCTGGTTGCAGTTCCACCAACCTTTGGTGTGTTGAACACTCTTAACCTCTTGTCTCATATCCTAATGACCTGGGCAACATAGTGCCCCTTTTCCAAATTCACATGTATGGAAATTCCAGAAATGATGATAAAGATATAGGAAATGTCCCCAGGCTTCAAATGATATCACAACAGCTATTACTGCTTTCCAGTTATTGTATTTTAACAATAGAATACTAATTATCTAGCCAACTATTAATAAGAATCCAGAATCAAATACCATATCAAAGAAGAACAGTTTGTGGCAGAAAGGTCTGAGGGAAGCCATCACAGAACTTTGCAAATGATTTTTAGGTCTTTCAGCTTTACTTTAGAGCATACTGTGCTCTCTAAAGCAACACTAATTTAAAATAAATCATACACTGGGACCTTCCTAATCATGCCAGGTCTAATACTAGCAGTAGAGAGAACAAGCACTAACTATCACAGGTGAGTTTTATTTTCACCTACTGAGTGAAGGGGAAATCAAACTACATGCTAAAATAAATGAAGTGCTAATTGGGTTTACTGAAGGATATGGTTGGCAATGGCTAATCCAATAATTTTCCACTTGAAAGCAATCAGGCCCCCAAAGTAGTTTGAGTTATTTTTAAAATGAAAAGAATTAACAAGGGTCTGTTATTTTTCCATTCACTTAGACTATTCCCACAAACTTTCTCCTTTCTCTTCCTCTGTGTTTACTGGGACCCTGGAGTAAAGGGGTAGGGGTAGGGGTGGGGGGGGCAGCATGGTCCAAAGCTATGCTAAGGAGGAAAATTGCCCTAATATAGTCCAGTAATGCCGGACTAGAACTACTACTGTTGTTACCTCTTTACTAAGATACCCTTATTACAAAACTGACAATTCTTAAAATGATTCAGAAATGCAATTATTGTATATAAGACTTCAAATACTGATTTAAAATGTGTCTGTGGGGTATCCTCCTTCTTATTCATACATGTCATCCAGCCTTACTAAGAATAAGAAGTATTATTTGAGGGAGTCGGGCAGCAATGCAGCAGGTTAAGCGCATGTGGCGCAAATCACAAGGACTGGCATAAGGATCCCAGTTCAAGCCCCTGGCTTCCCATCTGCAGGGAGTTACTTCACAAGCAGTGAAGCAGGTCTGCAGGTGTCTCTTCCTCTCCTCCTCTCTGTCTTCCCCATCTCTCTCCATTTCTCTCTGTCCTATCCAACAATAACAATAATAACTACAACAATAAAACAAGGGCAACAAAAGGGAACAAATAAATAAAATATTTAAAAATAGAAAGAAACATTATTTGGGGGGCAGGTGGTGGCACACATGGTTGAGCACACATGTTTCAGTGTGAAAGGACTCAGGTTTGAGCCCCTGGTCCCCCCCTGGAGGGGGATAGCTTCAAGAGTAGTGAAGCAGGGCTGCAGGTGTTTCTGTGTCTCTCCCTCTCTATTACCTCCTTCCCTCTCAAGTTCTGGCTGTATCTATCCAATAAATAAAGATAACAAAAAAGTTTTAAAAGAAATATTATTTTTTCAAGTAGCAGCTTGCTTACTACAGTAGTTACATACCTAAAGCTTAATATGATTCTCCCCCACAGAATCTGCAAAATGTTGTTTAGTGTAAAGAGACTATAACAGCCATATCATTAAGTATAGTGTGTGTCTTTTAAAAGACAAAGCGTTTTTTCTTTCTTAACTTTGACCTTGATAATATTCTCCACCTAGTGGGTTTTATAGGTCAGGGAGCTTTAGATAAGAATAAAAGCAGCCCCTTAGTAGAGTAGCTTAGACTTCTCCAAGATGATATCTGACATTTACATCAAGGAAGAGCAAGTATCTGAGCTAATGTCATATGTCAAAACCAAAGGGGATGGCTTAGCAAGGGCATTGGCTCTGGCTTTGCATGAGGCAAGCTGAGAAGATGTACATCATTGCTCTCCCACACTGAACTCCCCTCCCTTTTGCTCTCTTGCTTGGAGCTGACTCCTCCTTCCTGCAGCTCCGAGGATCACAGGCTGATTGAAGAAAGGAGTGCTTCTGATGGGAGTGGCGCTGTTTCTCTCTCTCTCTCATATCTCTGCCTTTCCCTCTCCCTCCCCTGCCCTTCCTACTACCTATCCCTCTCACAATCCTTCTCTGAGCCAGTAAAGCTGAAACCTACTTGATAATCTCTTTGCTCTGAAACCAAATGCATCACTTGACTGCGCGTTAAAAGTGAATAGAGTTTGATCACCTCAAGCTACAAGCTGCTTTGCTCCATAAGAAGGACCCAAAAGGACCCGAGCATCATTGTTTTTCAATCTACCTGAGAAGCTTTTACTTTCTGCCTGAGACTCCATGATTTCAGGAGGGAGTCTTTTTTTTTTTTTGACTGTTGAAAAGTTTCTTATGCTTTAAAGGAATCCAGTTTTTTAATTATGGGTTGAGTCGGATCTAAAGGAGTATTTTTTTTTTTTTTGCTTGACCCATAGGGAATACTTAGAGGGAAACTTAGGAAGAGAAAATGGGATCTTATTTTCAACTAAAAACTATACTTTATTCTGAGAATATTTACAGACTAATTGAAAGGGAAATTAAATACTGACCAAGGACAATGTCTGAACTTCCCAGTAACTTATCAGCAATTGACTCTACCCTGTGGAAAAGAAATTCAACGGACCTTTTAACATCGCCAGGAACTCTGAATATTTATCTATTTTGCCTGACGTGCTTGATGACTGTAGCAATCCTGGCGGGCAGCATTTATTCACTAGCCTCCCTGCTGAGAATGCAGAACAGAACTGTTGTGTCCATGCTTGTGACTTCCTGGTCTGGGGATGATCTCATGAGCGTCCTGTCTGTGACCATCTTCCTGCTCTTACAGTGGCCCAGCGACGTCCCCGGCTACGTCCAGTCTCTGTGCACCACCTCTGCCTTACTCTACTTATGCCAGGGTCTCTCGAGCAACTTGAAGGCGACTCTGCTCGTGTTCTACAACTTTTACACCATGCACAGGGATGTGGGGAGCCACGCAGCCTCCGGCAGGGACCGCCAGGTGTTGGCGGCGGCGCTGGTTGTATGGGCTGCCAGCCTGGGCCTGTCCGCGCTCCCGCTGTGCGGCTGGGGCACCTTTGAGCGCACGACCTGGGGCTGCGGGCCGAGCAGCTCCAGCTCCTACGTGCTGCTGCTCTTCGCCGTGTACACTGCGGCCCTTGGGCTCCTCGCTGGCTTCTCGGTCCCGCTCACTCACCAGCTCCTGTGTTCCCAGGAGCTCTACCCCAACTACCAGGAAATTTCCCGCGGCGCGTCCACTCCCGGGACCCCTCCTCCGGGGAGTGGAGAAGGGTTCTCCCCGTGCCCCGATGAGGCCCAGGGCCCTGCCCCGCGGTGCCTGGAGGGCTATTCCCCGAGTTCGGACACGGACTTTGCAGCTGGGCCAGGGAGCAAAGCTGTCGCCGGGGCTGGAGCCTGCGTGCGCGGTGCCCCAGGGGCGCGCCTGGGCGCCCGCGGCCGCGCGGTGAGCACCGCGCAGAGGCGCTTCTCCTTCGTGCTTGCGCTCACCAAGGCCGCGCTGTGGCTGCCCATGATGGTAAAAGTGCGGGTCCCCGCGGGGCGCGTTGTATGTGCCAGCCGTGTGCGTGCATGGTGGGAACCTCGTCCGGGGCTGGGACAGTCCAAGGCGCGCAGCTGCATCTGATTACAAATGGCTTTGCTGGGGAGCCATGGGTGGGGGCCGTGTTCACCTGGAGGGCTAGTTACCCACAGGGCCTTTTGCTGCTCTGTGCTTAGGTTTCAGAACTGGGGAGGGATATCTGCGTTCGAGAGCGCCTGTGATTCAGTATTCTCAAATCTACCTAAAGCCAAGAGTGCTCTCTCAGAGAAATCTGGAGATATTTAGGGGGGGGGGGTGTGGGACTTTTTTTTCTCTCCCCTCCTCTTCATTCTTACCTGTTAATGACGTGGGAAGAAAAGATGGAAGGAGGGAAAGAGAAAGAGAGAGCATAAAAACAGACTTCTGCTGAGGCCAGTTAAGAGTGACAGAGTGACATCCTGCTGTGACAAGCACACCTGAGCAGAAATGAGGGTCCAGGGATATGACAAAGACCTGGAGTAGCAGGTGCAGGTTTTAGAAACCTGCCTGGTTTCTGGGCAGTGTGCCCTCATGTGGCCCATGGCCTCCAGCGTGAGACCTGATGGGCAGCAGCACAGACTAACGCCCACACTAGCGAACCCTCAGGCTTCCCAGAAGTTCACCACCAAAGCCCCACCAGGGAAGAAAGAGGTATGGGGAAAGGAGGGAAGGAGGCTGGGCAGCAGCTTGGGGAGGTTTCTGCCTGGGGAGATTGGTAGAGTGCACATGGAAGAAATCTGAAGCTCTCTGCCTTTGCAGATTCACATGCTGGTCCAGCACGTGGTGGGGTTTCAGAACCTTCCCTTGGAGACACTCAGCTTTCTGTTAACTCTGCTGGCTTCGACTATCACCCCAGTGTTTGTCTTGTCCAAACACTGGACCCACTTGCCCTGTGGCTGCATTATCAACTGCAAGAAGAACACCTACCAGGAAGCATTTGATGGGAAAAACAGTAAGTCTGTCATGCTGTCGTGTAGTTGGAAGCAAGAGATTATACAGTCAAATCCAGAAACGTAGCCAAGTGACAAAGCTGTCTGAGTAGGAGGTACAGGGGGTCAATGACAAAAAGAAACAGTAAATGGGAAAGAAACTGTAACTCATAGACAGTGTGGTGATAAGTTCTTATTTATTTACCAGAGCACTACTCAGCTGTGGCTTACAGTGGTGCTAGAGACTAATGAATGGAACCTAGGTCCTTGACACCTCAGACATGAAAGTTTTTTGTGTAACCATTATGCTATCTCTCCACTCTGGAAAAGACTGAGATAAGAAAAATCTGAAACAACCCAGTGAAATGCTTGTAAACCCAATGATTTCTTTAGACAAGAAAGACAGAATTTATTCAATATGATAAGGTCAACAAAGGCCTTAGATGAGCCACCATAGCTCTCAGCATAGAAAGAAGCCCCCCTCCCAAGCCCACATAGGAGATTCCTGTATCTGAAAAAAAGGTTAATTCTATATAGAGTTAAAAATCAAGAAATATTACAGCCCATTATTATGTAATGGAACATTACCTAAAGAATGTGCTTTCATTATTTTACCACTGTGTTCTTCTAGGGCATAGGAAAGTTTTCAGAGTAAGCAGTAAGAACAGTTTCAAAATAAATTTAAATTGTATGTCAGTGCCTTTAGAAACATAACCATATACACATAAAAAATAATAAAATAAAATCTAAGTTTCAAGAAAAGATAGAGGCAACAAGGTTTTCAATGTATGTTCATATGTGAATAGGATACGCTGTCTACTTAAAAAAATCTATTCTAAAGAGTACATCTAGAGTGGACCAGCATCAATGCCAAAACCTACTGGTATGCAATTTGTTCCCACACTGAGAGGAAACATTAAGAATGATCTGTCTATTTTGGCTGACTGGAAACAAAGAAAAGACATTTTCTCTTTTCAGACAAAAGATAGGGTGCTCTACCATTTAATAAATGTCAGAATGCATTTTTTATAGTAGTTATTTTTTGTTCAGAATAAACAAGTATGCTGGTCTTTGACAGAGAATGAAGGGGAAGGAAACATCAAGTCATTCCAGACTGTTTTAGACGTTTTTGAAAACTAGGCAATAATACAACAGAGTGATTTTCTAGATGCTAGTAAATTGTGAACTGAGTCATTTTGCATGCATTGGTAGCATTTAACATTTAGTATGTCTAGATGCTTTTCAGACTAGAAGACATTTTAGTGTTAAAGGTGTTATAAATTTTTACTGTTAATAGATGCAAACTCATCTGTATCTTTAAAATAAAATAGCCATGGAATTTGTGATAATAAACCTTTTGGGCTACTTACAACAGAAAAGAAGTTATTTATAAACCTCAGAGCTCTAACATAACAAATATTGTTTTGATGCAGTGAAATAACCCTCTCTTCCAGTAATTAAGATTGTATGTGTCTGTGTGTGTGTGAGTGTGTATGTGTGTGTGTGTGTGTGTGTGTGTGAGTGTGTATGTGTGTGTGTGTGTGTGAGTGTGTATGTGTGTGTGTGTGTGAGAGAGAGAGAGAGAGAGAGAGAGAGAAGAAGAAGGAGAGTTTAATGCCAGCAAAATCAAAAAGCCTTAGTGAAGTGGGTTAAGGAGGCATTTTTAAGTATGTGAAGAGAGACTTATCTGAGCTGATAACAATGCAATGCATCCAACCTGCCATGGCAAGTGGTTTAGAAAACATTCTCTCCTCTGTGTATGCTGTGCAAGGTAGAGGAGTCCAGGGCAGGCTGGCTGAGTCAACAGAAACATTAATGTCTCATGCCTGAAATGAAAAACACACCTTGTAAGATCAAAATAATAGTTTTCTAAATTTATCATTGTTCTTATTTGTATCTATTTCAAAATCCAAGAGAAAGTATTGACATATACAGGTTTACCTAAAGGGACATGGATTCAAAAATAAGAATTTGTGAGACATTAGTTCAAACAGTTGGAATTTCCGTTATGATCTCAGTGGATTGTCTGTCATCGGGAAAGTCTGAGTATACGAATGACATATTCACCATCTGAGAAACCACCAGAAGTATTCTTAATTGCTGGAATGACATAAAAATAGAATTGTGAATCCTCAAAGATGACTAATTCTCAGATGGGCAAGGGGATTGGCCAACTGTAGTACTTTGATTCTTTGGAAATATGTCTCCAACATGTAAGTTGTTGGTTTTTGTTTGTTTTTCCTTACTCTAAGATCCCATTTACATTCACAAGTGAACTTTTAAAACAAACACTGGAATGTTGGGTAGTATGCCAGCTCCCCCAGCTTCTGTCTCTAATCCTGCTTAACTAAGCACCAGCATGCCTGCACGGCATTGGTTTGATCCCACTCAAAGCTGCGGTCTATTTACATAAATCACTAACTAAGCACCACCCTCCCTCCAGGGCATTGGTGGTTCTGTGGTAGAATTCTCGCCTGCTCCGCCTCCTCTCGTCATACCCTGATTTTCACCAGTCACTTTTCTCTCCACCCTCTCTATGTCACATCCTGTTTACAAGGCAAGTATATATAAGGACAGGTTTATGAGTTTTCAGTTTAGTTTAGTTTTAGCATAGCTTGGTGTAAATTGCGCTGCATTCTGCATGAATAAAGAGATACTGCGTACAACCCAGCCATGAGTCCCTGGTTGTCTGTCTCCCATCAGTGAAGCTCAGCCTGGCACTGGAAAATATGTTTTCCTAACTGATATTTATCATAAGAGAGAAAGATAGACACCTGCAGACCTACTTTACTGCTTGTGAAGCGACACCCCTGCAAGTGGGGAGCCAGGGGGCTTGAACCAGGATCCTTACGCCGGTCTTTGCGCTTCACACCATATGCACTTAACCCACTGTGCTGACTCCCGTGACCCTGCCTCCTCCTGTAGACTTATTTTTATAAAATTATATAATTTGTCTATTATTAAATATCAAGATATCATTAAAAACAAAATACTAGAGATAACTCATGCTTTAGCCAGGGTTTGGGGGACACTGTTGCTTTTCACAAAAAATACAACAATGTATTTATTTTTCATAAATGTAGTATACATTTCAAAAGACCCTGGGCTATATTCTGATGGTCTCTAAAGTTTCTTGTGTGTTAATGAAAGATCACTGGATATACACACACAAAGAAAAAATTTTTAAGCAACTCAAGTATGTTTTTCCAATGGCATAAAAGATGGCATGTGGGGGTGGGGGTAGGCTTTCAGGTGCTGGTGCATGATACTGGAGAAGGACCTAGGGTGAGAGTATTTTATAAAAAACTGAGAAATTTTACACACATAGCAACAACTATATCTACTGACATAAACTAAAATAAACCATTAATCCCCCCCCAATTAAAAAAAAGATGGCAGGAACTCTAGTGCTTCTGAAGTCCTCCTCTTATAAATAGATCAAGCTTACGTAATTTTTAGATTTGTTTGCTTGTTTATATGCAAGAGATAGACCAGAACACTTATCTGCTCTGTGTATATGGTGGCTCTAGAGAGTAAACTGGTGCCTCTTGGGCCCCACATAAGCAAGTCCTGCACTAAAAATCTCTCTGACCCTAAATCAAGTTTATAAAACTATCATTTCTCTTCAAAACATACTCCATGCCAGCAAAATTGGTTTGTAAATCTTCAATTCTGGAGGGGCCAGGTGGTGGTGTACCTGGTTAAGCACACACATTATAATTCACAAGGACACAGGTTCAAGCCCCTTGTTCCCACCCGCAGGGGGAAAGCTTCATGAGCGGCGAAGCAAGGCTGCAGGTGACTCTGTCTCTTTCCCTCTCTACTACCCCGTTCCCTCTCAATTTCTTTCTGTCTCTATCCAATAATATATATATCCCTCAGTTCTGGGAAAATTTCAGTAATAGAATCAGTCTGTGAATGATATAATCATTTATTCTAAAATTAATAGAATTTTTCCTGCTGTAATTATAAAAATTCTGTAACTTTTCACAAATGTTTCTATCAAGAATTTTTTAAACAACTATAAAAGTATCAAAAAACAAATCATGTTTTAAAAGGTGAAAACCTTAGCATTAAATTGCATTATGTCTTGATGTAGCTTCTAAAAAATTTTCATTATTACATTTTATTTTTTTTAAAAATTCTAATATTTAATGCCGATCACACAGAGAACTTCTATCGCTTGGGCTGAGGAAGACAGTGCCATCTGTTGTGCAATACATTTTTATGCCTGAGGCATGGCAAGTCCAGATTCAAGCCACCACTATAAGTCATAGTAGAGCAGTGTTCTGGTTTTAAAAAATAAAGGAGAATCCTATCACTTTCTGTTATACCAGGCATGCTATTGTATCATGACTTTACATCATATCTAGTTTTCATATTATATTTGGAGTATGACCATATTTCACTTTATTAAAATTAAATATTCTTTTATACATTCTTGGTAAACTTATGTTGTGACTAATCAAATTTATAGACATGTTGTAAAGTGCTTCAGCTCACAAAAATATAAATCTATACATTGTATAATTCACTCCAAATATAGTTATGTTAGAAATATATGTATTACTTTTTACAACTGTATTAGTGAAGTATTATCTAGCTTTTAAGGTATGCATTTGACCAGAAATGGAATACATCAAAATGCTCAAAGCAGTGGTGTATTTTGGTGGTATTGTCAAATGAATAAATCATATACTGTAAAGATATACTTACTAATTGGTTGTAGCAAAGTAAAATACATATATTTTGTCCCAAAATAAAGACATGTAAAGATAACAGACTGAATAGACTCAACTTAAAAAAGAATGTATTTAAATTTTTCAAATTTATGGTTGATTTTCTGTTACATCAAACTGCTTTAAGCCTGAGGAATCTTTGGGACTATATCTGCTCTAAGCCCTTTGTTGTAAAAGTGAAGAAAATCGACCCAGAATAGTAAATGTCTTGAGTTTGTGAGGCATAATTAACAAGAAGTAAATGAAGATGCTGGTTAAATTCATAGTAACAAGGTTAGATGTGTTTTACTATTTTTATTGACTGCATATCCAACTACTGTTTCTAACTTCCTTTCTAACCATGGAATTTTGCTTTTGTTTTTACATAGTCAAAAGGAGAGGATTTGAATTCAATTTATCCTTCCAGCGAAGCTATGGAATTTATAAAATAGCACACGAAGATTACTATGATGATGATAATGAAAATTCTATATCCTTTCACAATCTTATGAACTATGAGTGTGAAACTACAAAAGACCATCAGAGAGACACTTGTAATATCTTCAGTACCATAAAAGTGGAAATCAGCACCACACCCTCTCTGGACAGCTCCATACTAAAAGGCATCAACAAATGCACTAATACTGATAATACAGAAGCTAGACAAGATTGCCATGATGAAAAGAGTGTCGATCCAGTGATTTCTGGGTATACAGGAGGTAATAGTGCCTATGAAGAAACTACTTTCTTAAAAGGACCAGAAAGAAGACTTTCTCATGAGGAGAGTCAGAAACCAGACATCTCAGACTGGGAATGGTGTAGAAGTAAATCAGAAAGAACCCCTCGTCAGGTACAGTAAAATCTGTTCTTCCTGTGAAATTAAAAGTGAGACCAAATATGACAGGCATGAAAAATTATAAGTTGCTTATTTCATTCAATTCAGTCTGAGTTTAATTTTTTGTCTTGATTATTGAATAATTACCATAATACTATATTTATTTCACAATGTCTTTTGAGGGAGTTTCAATTTTGGGATAGTTATAGATTTTCACTCAAAATCTAAACACTTTGAAATTGGCAGAGTTATGTGTCCTCTTCAAGTATGGTAGTACATTACATTCTGTTCTAACATTAAGTAATTTGCTTACATCCAGACTAAACTATGAGAATTTATCTCAAATTTATTAACTTATAGGTTTTATTATTCTTCTCTCAGACCCCCAAAAACATACATGTCACTATGAAAGATTTCTTTTTTAGTAAACACCTGAACCCTCCCCCCCCACACACCCAGAGTCTTTTACTTTGGTGCAATACACCAAACCTAGTCCAAGATCTGCTTTGTGTTTTCTTATTTTTCAACTTTTTTTTATTAGTTACTTAATAATGATTGAGAAGGCTGTGGGATAAGAGGGATAGAAATTGTAGGATTTCCACCACCATAGTGCCATATCCCATCCCCTCCATTAGAAGGTTCCCTATTCTTTCTCCTTCAGGAAGTAGGAACCAAAGATCTCTATGAGGTGCAGAAGGTGGGAGGTCTGGCTTCTGTAATTGTTTCTCTACTAGACCTGGGCACTGATAGGTCGATCTATACCCCTAGCATGTCTTTACCTTTCCCTAGTGGGTGAGGACTCTGGGGAGGTGGGGTTGCAGGACACATTGGTGTGGTCATTTGCCCAGCGAAGGCAGGTTGGCTTCATGGTAGTATTTTCAACTTCTGTCTATGAATGAGATCATCCCATATTCATCATTCTATTTGACTTATTTCACTTAACATGATTCCTTCAAGCTCTATCCAAGATGAGGTGAAGAAAGTGAAATCACCATTTTGTTGTGCCTCCAGGGTTATTACTGGGGTTCAGTGCCTGAACTATGAATCCACTGCTCCTGGAGGCCATTTTTCTCATTTTGTTGCCCTTGTTGTTATTGTTATTATTGTTATCATTGCTGTTGTTGTTGGATAGGACAGAGAGAAATCGAGGGAGGAGGGGAGACAGGGAAGGGGAGAGAAAGAGAGACACCTGTAGACCTGTTTCACCACTTGTGAAGCGACCCCCCCTGCATGTGGAGAGCCGGGGGCTCGAACTGGGATCCTTGAGCCGGTCCTTGTGCTTCACCATGTGCGCTTAACCCGCTGTGCTACCGCCCGACTTCCAGAAATCACCATTTTTAATAGCTGAGTCGCATTTCATTGGTATATATACCACAACTTATTCAGCCACTCATCTGTTGTTGGACACCTGATTTGCCTCCAGGTTTTAGCTATCACAAATTGTGATGCTATGAACATAGGTCTACATAAATCTTCTTGGATGAGTATGTTGGGTTCTTTAGGATATATCTCCAGGAGAGGAAATGCAGGCTCATAGGGTAGGTCCACTTAGCTTTCTGAGAGTTCTCCAGACTGCTCTCCACAAGGTTGGTCCAATTTACACTCCCACCAGAAGTGCAGGATGGTTCCTTTGTCCCCACAACCTCTCCAGCATTTGTTGCTGCTACCTTTTCTGATGTATGACATTCTCACAGGAGTGAAGTGGTATCTCATTGTTGTCTTTATTTGCATTTCTCTGACAATCAATGACTTAGAGCATTTTTCTTTTTTTTTTTTTTTATCTTTTGAATCTTTTCAATAGTGAACATTTTGTTCATATCCTCTTCCCATTTTTTGGATGGAGCCATTTGTTTTCTTGTGGTAGGTTCTTTATATATTTTGGTTATTAGCCTCTTGTCTAATGTATAGCATGTAAAGAACTCTGGAAGTTCTCTTTGTTTGGGTGGTGGTTCCTTTTGCTGTGCAGAAGCTTTTAATTTGAGGTAGTCCCACAGGTTTATTTTTGTTTTAGTCTTCTTTGTAATTGGATTTGTATCACTGAATATGCCTTTAGAATTTAGGTGGAAAAGAGTTCTGCCAATATTTTCGTCTAAATATTTGATACTTTCTTGTCTAACATCTAGGTCTTTGATCCATTTGGAATTTACTTTTGGGTCTGGTGAAATGTAGTGGTTCATTTTCATTCTACTGCATGTTGCAAACCAATTTTTCCAACATCTGTTAAAGATACTCTCCTTTTCCCATTTAATAATCTGGGCACCTTTGTTGAAGATTAGATGTCCATAGGTGTAAAAATTTATATTATTGATGGTAAAAATAAACAGTACAATATTCAGGCAAGGTAAAACTATATATTTTCAAAGATTATTTGAAATTATATCATAAACTTAAAAATAGTAAGACATCTTTGAGCCATAAGTTTACTTTACTTGTGTAAGCTTCTTTAGCAAAAGCACCTATGATTTGCAACAGTATAACTGAAAAAAAAATAGGTTTGGGAGCTTATAACTTTTCCTATGACCAAGGACAGGCTTTTACTCTTACTCTATCTTAAGCACCAGGCATTTCATGGGAACAGATGGTGATTTAAATTGTTTTCATTCTTATCCTTTTCTTCCAAGTGCCTTTTTGCTCTAACAGCAATATTTACTATGTATCCTTTGCTGATATATTAAACTGTGGTAGACACTGCAATTGCTTCCTTTTTTTTTTTCAACTCCAATATCACTTTGTTGAGGAAATTTTGACCTAACAGGATTTTTGTAGTCATATTTTGTTGTACATTTCCACATCTCCCAAGATCACTCTCAGTATATTTCACCCTCAACCAAACCATCATCTTCTTCCACCATACTGCCTTAAGTTTCCCATCTCCCCTTGGTAATCCTTCCACTTTCTGAGTCCCCAGATCTGCTGTGCTAGTCTGCAGTTTACTAGAGACTTACTTTGTATTGTCCTTTGCTTTGGTTCTTAGAGCCCATTAGTGGGTGAGGTCATCTAGTTCTCATCTTCATTTTGGCTTATTCTTGCTCAACGTAATTTCTTCTAGTTCTATTTGTGTCATAGCAAAGGAAAATATGTCATCATTTTTATAGCTATGTAGTATTCCACTGTGTATGTATACCACTTCTTTAACCATTCACTTGTTGCTGGATATTGGTGTTGTTTCCAAATGTTGGCTATTAACAAATTGTACTTCCAAGAAAATGTGTGTGCATGGATCTTTCTTGATAGGTGTTTTTAGAATTGCTGGGCCATGTGGAAGGTTGATTTTTAATGTTTTCAGAAATTGCCAAACTGTTTTCAACAAGGACTACACCAATTTACATTCCTGCCAACAGTGTAGAAGGTTTTTTTTTTCTCCGTATCTTCACCAGCATGCACTTATTTCTATGAAAGCACTCTTTTGGTTTTCCATGGCTGTTCTTTCAAACATCTGGATTCACTTTATCTGCTCAAATCTAATGGTTCTATACTGACTAGTGTGTGCTTTGTAATTAGGCCAAAAAACAGGTTCGACAGAATATACTTATTGAATTATACTATGTGTTACTTATTTTACAATTTACTTTGTTTAATTTTTGTACACACTTACATTAGTAACCTAATACTCATTACCTCTTTTTAAAATACTAGTAGGAGTAAAAATCAGGCCAAGATCAAAGATATAAAGATAGTACAATGGCTTTAGTAGGCTTACTGGCTCTAGTAGGTTCTACTGGCTTCAGTAGGTTGACTAGTTATTTCTTTTAATTGCAAAAGATCATAAGCCCAATGCGAATTCTCATTTTAATTTTTATTGGGGAAGTGTTACTTTAAGAGACAGTTTTAAAAAAAAAGGAGACAGCAGTTCTTTCTGGGCTGCAGTTTTACATCCTTCACAAATATCTGCCAGCACACCTCACTCACCTCAAAATTGCCTTCCATCCCACACTGCAGGGCGAGGCTCCAGTAGATCTAAGTGTGATCTAACAAAACTGATTGGAGCTGAGAATGCTTATAAGAGCAAAATTCAGTCTTCAACTTAGCTACACAGTAGTTTCTTTTTGAAACTCTAGAAGGTTAGACTTAACTAGTCCACTGTTAAAATACTCAAAGAAAAAGAGAAATGTCAAAATCCTTCAGTTACAAAGTTTAAAGGTGGTGGTCATAGTGTGATTGTTCTGCAAATTCATAATTGTTTTTCAGAACCCAAAGGTTTTGTCTTCTATGAGTAATTTAGTGGCTGGTGGGTAATCACTTTATTTTCTCTGTTTTCATATCAATTTCAACAAAGCAACTAAGATCCGATTTTCTTCTCTTTTAATGTATTATCTTAAGAGCTCTAGAAACTCACTTATTTCTGTAAATCAAAAAAAGATATGTGGCTCCTTGTCATGTAGTCTTACTTGTGATCTTGTCACGATAACATCTGAAAGGTAAAGGGCCCTCTGTTATGCTCACAAAATAATAAAATAAAATAAACCCATATCAATGATATCCTTAAGAACTAACTTGCATTGCTATTGATTTGCATAGTTGACCTAATAGTAACTTGCCTCTGCTTTGTCCCTCACTTGAAAAGAATTATTTCAGAATCTGTTTTGTTGTTGTTTTGTTTGTTTGATAGACTGTGGGCATTGGGTTTATTTTATTTTATTGTTTGCAGGCATAACAGAGGATTTATAATTTATGTATTTGTAATTTTTGTTATTTGTAATACACAATTATTGTAGAAGATCTAGAAATTACTTGCATACACACACACACACACACACACACACACACTACCAAGCACCTAAAAAGTTAACTTTTTTACATTTTATCTTACAATTTCTTGGTTCTTTCCTATATATATATTATTTTTTTAAGATTTATTTATTTATTCCCTTTTGTTGCTCTTGTTGTTTTTTATTGTTGTAGTTATTATTGTTGTTATTGATGTCATTGTTGTTGGATAGGACAGAGAGAAATGGAGAGAGGAAGGTAAGACAGAGGGGGGAGAGAAAGACAGACACCTGCAGTCCTGCTTCACCGCCTATGAAGCGACTCCCCTGCAGGTGGGGAGCTGGGGACTCAAACCAGGATCCTTATGCCTGTCCTTGAGCGTTGCGCCACCTGTGCTTAAGCCGCTGCGCTACCGCTCGCCTCCCGCAATATTATTAATTCTGGCTGGCTTAAAAAATCAAGGTTCAATGCACTTTGCACAGTTGCTCATTTAGTATTCACTAATGTGGTAGATTCACTCATTATATATAATAGCTACTACTATCCAATTTTAAAGTAGAAAAACTCAGAGAGAGAAATTAAACCTAAAATGTATCAACCTCTAAGGGGACTAGGCGATGGCGCGCCAGGTTAAGCGCACATATCATCATGCAGAAGTACCTGGGTTTGAGCCCCGCTCCCTACCTGCAGCAGGGTGGGGTGGATGGGTGGGGGGTTGGGGGGTTGGGGATGGAGGGATGGAGCGGGGCGGGGCATGCTTCACAAGCAGTGAAGCTGGTTTGCAGGTGTCTCTCGTTCTCTCTCCTTCTTTATCTCCCCTCCCCTTTCAATTTCTCTCTGTCCAGTCAAGTGAAAAAGAAGTGTATCAGCCTGAGAGAAAACTTAGACCACTTAGCTCTAGAATCAGTTCAGATGTATGCCACCTTAACTGTCCTGGAAACACAGTATTTGAAAGTTAGTAAGTGATTTTCTTCCACAAGATTTAATCTATTCCTCACACAGGAGCTGATTAATATCACCTGGGGAACCTGTTACACTACCCCGTTCCACCCACAGAAATTCTGATTCAACTTTCTTGGAAGATTTGAAAATCAAAATAGCTTAAGCTCCTTTATGTAGATATTTGCAAAATATATTCTCAAGGAAGGACTTCTGTTTAGAATGCATAACTTATTAAGAATACCAGTGAATCAGGATGACAAAATAGCTCACTCAGATAGTGTGATGCCTTCTCATATGAGTGAGTAATCCAGGCTCAAACCCAGTCCCCCATGGCACTGAAGGAAGCTTTTGGTGCTGTGGTCTCTTACACCTTCTCACTGCCGCATTGCAATGGTAGCAAAAGATTTATACCGGCACATCATATATAAAGGAATTTAAATATGTTATGACACAATATTTACAAACATATATAAAGGAACACCGTATCACTAGTACTCTGGAAAACTCAAATAGCAATGAGAAATCACTGCACACCCACAAGAACAGCTAAAATTAAACAGTCTGACAATGCCAAGTGTTAATGAGTCTATGGAACAACAGTTGCTCATGCAAACTACTCATGGAGAAAATTGCTAGATTACTTTGGAAAGCAGTTTGGCAATACTATAAAAACATATATATATATATATATATATATATATATATATATATATATATATATATATATATATCATGTCCAGAAATTCACTACTGGGTATACACTCTGGAGTTTCACAGTCCAATACAGTAGTCACTAGTCATACTAGCTTTTTAAATTGAGGTTAGGTGACTTCTTAAATGAAAGGTTAAGTTCTTCAGTTGTACTAAGCATAGCTCAAATGCTTGATATTCAAATGCAGCTGGTGTGTAACTATATTGAAAAGCACATTTCCATTAATATTACTTCCCTGAACAATGCCACCTGAGAACACATGCTCATGTTTTCTGGAAGCTCTGTTTGTAATAGTCCCAGCATCTAGGAATAGATCGAGTCCGTCAGCATTATAGTGGAT
Source organism: Erinaceus europaeus (assembly GCF_950295315.1). Lineage (NCBI taxonomy): Eukaryota > Metazoa > Chordata > Mammalia > Eulipotyphla > Erinaceidae > Erinaceus > Erinaceus europaeus. Next base: position 35,514,069 of record NC_080170.1, read on the forward strand.
AAACACATCATTGAATATTTTTATAAAAGGATACAACATGCAGAAGTATATTTTTTTCCATTAAGTATGTGAGGCTTAAATACTAGTTCTCTCTGGAACCAGGTGGTGGTAGAGCACATACATTTTCATGCATGAGGACTTAGGTTCAAGGCCCCAGTCCCCACGTGCAGTGAGGGAAACTTATTAGTGAAATTAATAAAAGAAAACAAGATGTGTATATTATTTTAGTTAAATAGCTTGTATAATGTATGTGCTAGACCCTGGAAAATTGATTCTACACTTTACTAAAAATCAGTGAAATTTAACATATTAAAGTTACATAAAAATATGAATTGAACCTTGTTAATGTATACAGACTCTTAATAGAAAAAAAGCCATAATACCTGCTTGCATTAAAAGCTAAAAACCAGGTATACTGAAAGTATGGCCTTAGTGAACTTATACTGTGACATGGATACTTCTTTAGGGCTTAAACTCTCTTTTTTTTTAATCAGTAGAGCTTAAAAAGTTTCCAAGAGGGGCCGGATGGTGACGCACCAGGTTGAGCACACACTCTACAGAAAATGTCCAAGGATTGAAATCACATTAGCTTATCAACTTCACATTTTCTTTTTTCTTTTTTTTTTTTTTGCAGTTTCTAAATTTGTCCTTTATTACGGATGAGTTATGTGCAAAAGTAAACTTAGAATAAAAGCTCAGAGGACAGGTTCCCCAGGGTTCCTGGATCTAGTCCAAAATGGCAAAAAAAAAAAAAAAAAAAAAAAGACCAAAAGACCTAACTACACATTTTTCCATTTGAAAAAATGATTAACATGTGCAGGCTTCTATGTACAGTTTCTCGTTTTTCTTGAATTTCATCACTGCACTGTCTATATAGCAACATTTTCTAGTAGCTTTAAGGATCATTCTGTTGAGAGATACATCTTATAATCTCTTTAGTAAGTAGGCTCTTTTACCAGTTCTTGTTTAAGCTGTGCTTCTTTGCCTTCACAAGCATTTTTCTTCATGTCTTAAAAATCCCTTTATTAAAAGTATATATATTAGCAAGTTAAAAGGTTAGAACGCCTGTTTTCCTGTATCATTCCTTCATGGGATAGAAGTGACTACAAGCAGTGGACCTACCCTTTGGGTTGGTCTAGCTGAACACATTTTCAAAGGTCCTTGCTGTCCTCAGATTTTTTGCAAGCCACAGACCATTTGTCCAGTGAACCTTTCCAACACTGGCCTTCCCATCTTAAGTGATAAGTCATTTCTTCTATAGTCTTCTTTAAGCCTGACCTGACGTTCATTGACAGCTTAAGCTCCAATCTTTTCTTTCTTCATTGGATCAATTTTACAACCATAATGCCATAAATGCTTTGTGGCATTTAGCTCACTGCTTGTGATATGCTAGTAAATCATAGTAAATTATGTTAAGCTCAATGATCCAGTATAGTTACTGAAGTGACTTGGGAAAAATGTTAAGCTCAATAATTCAGTGTAGTTACTGAAGTGATTTGGGAAAAATCTATAAAGAATATTATGGAGGGCACAAAGACCCTCCTCTGGACTGTCTTCTTATCACAAGAAATATCACTTAAGGTAAGTTAAACAACTTGCTAGGAAGCTCAAAGAGTGGTTCTAAGAATTCAGTATTTCAAGACAAATTATTTTAAATACATTAAACATTTATTCATGCATATGATTATAGTACAGAAGCATTAGGCCAGTGAAATTTTTGGAAAAGTATGTATGTTATACAGTAGAGGCTTCAAAAATGCTGCAAACAGAAAAAATGGCAGTGAGAGCAATTGTGGTTTCAAGTTAGAATGGGGAAGTAAATTAAGTATGTGCAATAGTTATTTTCCTGCTTTCTGATAAAGAGAACCCAAGGTGTCAAATGGCAAGGACTTCCTAGTAATAGTGCCATGAAAACACCTCAGTTCCTTACGCGTGCAGACCAAGAGGCTGATACCGGCCATTGCAGTTTGCACCACGTGGCTTAACCAGGTGTGCTACCGCCTGACTCTGGGGCATTCAAATGAATAAAGATTTGTATTGCTTTGCCGCCTTGAGCTTAGTTCCTGGATCACCTCGCGCGCGGTGCTAGCCCAACAGGAATCAAATTCATATAGACAGTTCCTGTGGGCCAGAGGAAAACAACGCATTCTCATTCTCGAAATCTGGAAACAGTCTATATAAATTTGATCATACAAAGGAAAATATCCTTTCTAAATATACTATTTTAAATTTTGGGTAAAAGAACATAAAAGTAAGTAAAGATCATATCAGAGAGAAATGCAACTGACACCACTTTACTAAGTAAAGCAACTTTATTTTAAAGATTAATGATTCTCTATTTCAAAAATTAATGATTATTTTATTTCACAGTTTTAAAGTCTTGAAGAAAAGTAAAAAGGTGTTTTAACTTTCTCTGTTCATAATCTTGTTGTTTGTATAGCATTTAACAATACAGAATGGACTTCTACATCCATTGCTTAATCTTTTCCTTTCTCCCTTCCCTCCCTCTCTACCTCCCTCCCTCCTTTCTTCCTTTTTTCTTTCTTTATTCCTTCCTTTCTCTCTCTCTCTCTCTCTCTCTCTTTCTTTCTTTCTTTCTTTCTCCAGAGTTATAGCTGGGGCTCAGTGCCAGCACTACAAATCTACTGCTCCTGGAGCCCATTTTTCATTTTTATTGTAGAGGACAGAGAGAAATTGAGAAGGAAGGGAAGATAGGCGCAGAGAAAGACACCTGCAGACCTGCCTATGAAGTGACCCCCACTTCCAGGGCTCGAACCAGGATCCTTGCACGGAAACTTGTGCTTCATACTATGTGCACTTAACTCAGTGTGCTACTACCCAGCCCCAATCTTATCCTTTCTCCAACTCACAGCTGTATCTTCTGCTCAATACCTAATGATCTTGAGGATCATGGTACATGACAATGAAAAAAATTCTAAGTAATGTATGAGAGTGTTTTGCAAACACCTATAGCAGAGATGAGAACTTGTACCCATGTGTCAACAACTGCACTGCAAACCATTAAATACCCCAATAAAATAATGACAGTAAAAATAACAAGGGAGTCAGGTGGCAGTGCAGTGGGTTAAGCATACATGGCTCAAAGCACAAGGACCAGAACAAGGATCCCGGTTCAAGCCCCCGGGTCCCCACCTGCAGGTGGGGTTGGTCGCTTCACAAGCGGTGAAGCAGGTCTACAGGTATCTATCTTTCTCTCTCCCTCTCTGTCTTCCCCTCCTCTCTTGATTTCTCTCTATCCTATCCAACAACAATGACAGCAACAACAGCAATAATAACAACAACTACGATGATAAATAACAAAGGGCAACAAAAAGGGAAAAGATAGCCTCCAGGAGCTGTAGATTAGTAGTGCAAACACTGAGCCCCAGCAGTAACCCTGGAGGCAAAATAAATAAATAAATAAATAATAACAACAATAATAATAGTTGCTATGACCCAGGTTTAATCTTGGTTTCCAACACATTGGAAGAAGCTTCATGCTGTGTTATCTTTTCCTCTCTCCCTCTATCTCTCTCTGTTAGAAAATATTAGCTTCAAACAGTAATGACAAGAAAAAAAGTTGCTTTATTACTGTCTTTAAAAATGACTACCTTAATAATATCAACCAATAACATGCAAGATGTACTATTTCTAATAATTAATTAGATGTTCAGGTTATTATTTCATATGTCTACTAGTCTATAAAGTGACAGTAGTACCATGGCCCCACACTAAACTAAGATTCTACCAATATAATGAGAAATGTAGATTGATCTGAATCATTTTTAAATATTATTTATAAGTTGAAGCTTCTCTGGGCAATATAAATGTATGTATCTAAGTGGAATGCGATGTTCCAGTAAGAATTTTCCAGAACTCCAACTTACTTAAGTCTTGAGATTTTAGGTTCAAAACTAGATACACAGGGGGTACAGCTCAGTGGTAGAGCATTTGACTGCAAAACTAGATACGCAGTTAAATATTTATAATTCTTGATAGCTGCTGTCCCTAATTTGAGTCTCAGGAATCAGGAAACACATTAGTAGGCAAGAAACATAGTTTTCAAATATTAAATAAGCATTCTGAGGCCCCTTCTGTGTTTTCCTATCAACAAATTACTTTCAAATTATCTCCTGCTTTCCCCATCTGGATTTTATTAAGATGTATACACTAACATTTGGAAATCATTACCTTTACAGACAGATGATTTGTTTAGGTGTCCATGGTTTCAGTCTTGTTCTTAAAATTGTTATATACCATGTATTTAAAGATGTTTCTCTAAATCTATCTTCTTACCTTTCTGTTTATATTCTAAAAATTAATGAGTGCTACTGCAGAGTAGCACTCATTAATTTGTACTACTTCTTAGGCTAGTGTCTCAATCTTTTTAGCATCCTAGTAGGCTAGTGTTTCAACACTCAGTTTTTCCTTCTAAAATATTCCAGCATGGGATATTTTATATTTCTTCACATATACAAATTATAGCATAGGTGATCTAAAGTGATATACTTCATAATTATAATCTTACAAAAGAAGAGAGTTTGAATAAACAGAAGACAGAAAAAAATACTAATGGAAGGGTTGGGATGCTAGTCTAGAAGCCAGTTATAAGATTGGAAGTTGGTGACTAATGTTATGGAACAAGCATCCACATGTCTTTATAATTGGAAAGCTTAAGACATTTAGATCTGGGTTCAAGCTTTAGATACTCTAAAGCATCCTTACAATTATATTCTAGAATAATTCAGACTTTTAATTTACTGCATCTTAGCTTTCTGGTATGAGATTTTTATGGTCTAAAGATTCACTGTACAAATAATGTAACCATAAGCCACATGTGACTGTTTAATCAAATTAATTGAAAAAATTAAATTAATTAAAATTAAATAAAAGCTAAAAATCAGCTTCTTAATGGCAGTGGCCACATTTTAAGTCTTTAATACTGTCTGTATTTAGTAGCCACTTCATAGAAAAATGAAATCAGTCATACAACATTCCCATCTAAAAACTTGCAGAGTTCTCTTAGAGCTCCATATATCTTTATGCTTTCAACTTTTCTTAAATAGCTCTGAGGTACATTTTTTACTGTTACTACCCAAATCAGGTACTTGTTAGAAAAATTTGTAACTCCAGTGAAAACTTGGAGTTCGGTAGGAAACTGAGGAGAAAGATGAAGGAGACTTTATTTGGGAAAACAAAAACATTGGAATAAAAATAAACAAGTTTTCCACAAATTAAAGTTCTTAAGAGTACATATATTTTTGGAATGTTGTTATTTGCTCAGCAATTTGCAACTAATTTTCCATGTCATTTTTCAGATGAAATAACTGGATGCAAAGATACTTTAAATGTAAAGACAGCATAGAATCATGAGAATCCTCCAAATAAGGTATTGACTGAAACATAATTTTCCAAAACGAATTGGAAAATCAGCATACATTTAAAGTAGATTTTATTAAAATCTGTGCATGATTCATACATCAGTCTGCTTTCCTCCTATTCAAAATAGCTCTCCTCCCAATTATTTATTTTAAATATCTCTGCACCTGAGTTATTACAAAATTCTGTGTTCATCCACAAAAATAATGCCCAGTGGGGGCAGGTGTTAGCACATCTGCCTAAGTGTACCTGTTACCATGCACAAGAACTGTGTTCAAGCCCACAGTTCCCATCTGCGGGAGGGAAGCTTCACAAGCAGTGAAGGTGCCTCTCTTTCCCTTTCGCTCTTTAACCCATTCTTTCTCAATCTCTCTCTGTCCTATCAAAATAAATAGTTTTTTTAAAAAAAAAATTCCCAGGCTTACTTTCCTCACTGTCTTTTCCTCTGGTCATTTTTTTCTAGAGTCCTACTATTGAGGATCATAGAACACTTACTATTTAATAATAGAAAACAGCACAAGTGGAATGAAATGTGTCCAGGTTGTTTTCCCTACTCAATGCAGATTTTTAGCACTCTAGAGAGATCTGGGAGCATGTTTCATGTGTTGGTAATAACATATTCACTAATAAGAAGCCTGGCTCTTCAGATGTGATCTCATTTATTTTACCTCCTTCCCATGAGATGGGAAAAGGGGCAGTGTTTAAGTCTAATAAGACATCCAGAGACACTATATGATTGAATTAGGCATATAATTTAGGTTTTTCTAACTTATACTCTCCCTAAATTAAAGGAGACATGGAATCTTACCTACACTTGGTCCAGTCTACATCCAGTTTAGGTCACATGGGAAGAGTATGATGTGCATGTGATATTCATTGTACATATATTGAGTCAAGGGCTTGAGAACTAAATAATAAAGAACAGTGAGACAAGCCCATACTCTCAAGGATGTCAAAAAGACTGGGTGGGAGGACACAGATAATGACTACAGCTTAGGATAATGAACTATTGTGCTTTATACAGAAGTGCTGCAGATACAGCTAATTCTATTGGAGAACTGAACTCTCCATAGTTGTCACCAACTTATGAAAGGAGTAACCTAAAAGGGGGAGAGAAGGGGTTGAGCAGGATGAGAGCATTTCCAACACACAGAAATATAACAAGTTCACTTTCCACTTGTGCGAAAATTTTCTGTTCAAAATGCACAAATAGGTACCATACACATACATATATATGTATATATCATCAGCTACAGAATTTAAATTTTAACATGTAATGTGTACTATCCTGAGATTCTTTTGGTTGTTTCTTTTAAAATATAAAAAAAAGGGGAGGAAGATGCTTCAGCCCTCTTCCAAAAGAGAAAAGCTAAAATTATCCCAGATAAATAAGAGGGAAATAGACTCTTATAATACTTCCTTATAATACTTATAATACTTCCTAATTTTATTAACTAGACTAATTCTGTGCTTGAAAAATTATACTTTCAGATTACCATATCTTAGTGTCCATTCATAAAAACTAAATTCCCAGTGGTTCTTATTTTTTAGTCCCTGATCTTAATGTTTTCTTCAGTTTTATTTTTCTGTAAATTTATCACCCTTATGGAATGATTAGTCTCTTTAAAGCAGGCTGTAGATGGAGCAGACTAAGAGGTGACCTCACCTGAAGGAATGGTGCATATTGCCTGAAGGAATTGATTTATACCACAAAGGGCTTCCACACATCTATGAGGTAAATTCAGGCCCTCGAGGAAATCTGAACTCTCCTCTGATTTATGGTGGTGCTGGGCATTGAACCTGGGACCTCAGAGCCTCAGGCATGAAATTCTTTTACATAACCATTATGCTATCTTTCAGCCCTCTCTTAAAACATCCACATTAAATAGCCCTTTCCTAAAATGATTAGGAGCCCTACCTACAGACAGATTTCTCCTCCTTCAACAGATTATTTCCTACAGGTCAGGGCTGAATCCTTTTCCGCAGTTGTTTATCAGGCTGAGCCTTTGCAGATGCAAACAAAACTAAAAGATACCCTTGGAACCTCAGAAAAGAAGATTAGCTCCTTGCAGTTTTCTAAGTTGTAGTTGTGGGATACCAGTCAGAGACAGGTGCTTCAATGTTAACTTGCTCTGATCCACAACTATGGTTTGACCTTTTTTTGACCTTCAATTCCCTCAACTGAGAGGTAAACACAAATAGGTCACATCACAGGTACTGTGATAATTAATACAAGCTCAAAGTACAACCATCTTTTATATGTTAGCTGTCTGCTGTTAATTAAATATGTGTTTATTCATGTATTCACTCAACTAATATTTGTTATGAGCTATTAGTCATTCCTTTATCTGCGCAAAAGAGGCAAGAAATTACAGAAGTGTGTGACAGTTACTGCACCAGATGGATGGAGATCTTTGAGTTTATGCCATCCCCCAGTCAGTTCCTAAGGATAGAGTGCATATGTAGATTTATTGGTAGAAACAAACAAACAAGCAAAAAACTAAAAAGAAACTTACCCAAATCCTACATCAGGGAAACAGCCCAGTAAATTTCTACCCAGAACATCAGCCTCTAGGACTTATTTCCACCTTTTTAATTAGCCTACTCACTCTCCCACAGGGCCATGCTAGAACCAGGAGTAATGCACAGGACACAAAAATTATTCTGTTGAAATTTTATAAGAAGTTTGTACCCAAGGATGGCATGCTTCTGTTAAGAGCTCTTCTTCTAAGTTTTTAAGTGTTTTAGTATATGCCATCAGTATTAAAAATACAAATGCTTACTCTATAATTCTCTAAAGGTCCCTAAGGGTTCAGTTGATAACCCAATGCAATGACCTCTGAACTATCCAGCCTTACAGAATGAGTACTTCAAGTTTCTTTTCTGCAACTCCTCTACCTAACAACATCTAAGTACAAAGTCTCCAGACCAAACTGACCATTAGCCTGTAAGCTCAGATGGGTACTATATACTCATAATCTTTAAGAAACAGTTTTTCTCCTTTTTTTAATTTCTTTATTGGGGAATTAATGTTTTACATTCAACAGTAAATACAATAGTTTGTACATGCATAACATTTCTCAGTTTTCCATATAACAATACAACCCCCACTAGGTCCTCTGTCATCCTTTTTGGACCTGTATTCTACCCCCCACCACCCCCACCCCAGAGCCTTTTATTTTGGTGCAATACGCCAATTCCAGTTCAGGTTCTACTTGTGTTTTCTCTTCTGATCTTGTTTTTCAACATCTGCCTGAGAGTGAGATCATACTATATTCATCCTTCTGAAGAAACAGTTTTTCTCCTAATACAGTCCAACTCACAGAACTATTAATAGGTATTCAAGGCTGAGGTTTATTTACACCCCATGTGGGAAAAGTTGTTAGGAAAAATGGTAAGGAGTCACCAAGGACTACTCAATAACTATTCTATAGTCAGAATATTGGCCTTGTAGGTGGGATTTTACCCATGAATACTAATAGCTCTACCCTGACAGATGAAGGCACTTAAGACCCAAACATGACTTTCTTTCTTGTTGCTGGGAAGAATTTTGACTCTAGCTCTGGTTCTGGGACTAGTCATGTGATATCGGGTAGGTTCTTTGCATTTATTTTCACATGAAAAAGATTGGAACTAATATATATATATGTATATATGTATATGTATATATACATATATACATATATATATATATATAGTCTTAAATCACTATATTCTATAACTATTCAAGACACTGCAGCCCCGAAATTTCACTTCAAAAGTTTCTCTCCAGAGCATTTTCCTTCCCTGATTATGTAATCATTGTTTTAGGTTCCCATGGCAACTCTGTAATTGCCTTGACTGATCTTTCTTACTGAGGTTGCTTATATCAACTACAGAGCTATGTACATGGAGGCAGTATTGATTCTTCTTCTTCTAGCGTTTGCCCTTCTTCCATAACCAGTCAACAGCATCAGGTTGAGCCTGATGTAAAGTTTCGAGATGCATTGGATTGACCTTCCCGTGGTGCATCTCGTGAGTACCCATTCATTGGGGAAACTGACGATCCTTCCTAGCCGACTGAATCCACATGGATCCCAGTCACTTTCAAAGCCAGCAACAAGCAGTATTGATGAGGCCAAGAGACACTGGGTTTGAATAATTACTTTTATGTGCAAGGCATTCCTAATTGCTGTTAGTGATTAAAGAGTCTGGGAAAGTCTCAAACAGGAGAAAAAGGCTAGACTTGTAGCTTAAGCTCACTGAAAATACAATCTCACCTGAGGCTTTAGGAAAATGCCTGGAGCTCTTTAATCTTCCCAGTATTCTAAGCCTCCTCTGAATTTTCAGCACTCATAATCCAAAGTAGTAGATTTCAGTCTAGTTTCCTGTATGAAACTTTCTGTCTTCTTCAAGGTGGAGGGGGGACTGCTGCAGCTCTGTTTCTCAGGCACAATTCTGTGGAATGTGCACTTCTGAACACTGGAGAATTTCTCATACAAATCAGAACTTTATCATAAAAAGTTCATAAATGAAGGGGCCAGGTGGTGGCACGCCTGGTTAAGTGCACACATTAGAGGGCACATGGACCTGGGTTCAAGCCCCTGGTACCCAAGTGCAGGGGAAAAACTTCATGAGTGGTGAGGTAGGGCTGCAGGTATCTCTCTGTCTCTTTCCCTCTATCTCCCCCTCTCCTCTCAATTTCTCTGTTTCTATCCAATAATATACATAAATAAATAAATAAAATATTTTAAATAAGTTCATAAATGATCTGAGAATAGTCTGTAAGGATCAATGTATAACTATATAGCATCAACACGTAACTCAACTTCAGTGTTCCCAGCACTGTGTTCAATTATCACTGCCAGAGACTAAAGCAAAATAAGAATTAAAAAATAAAGCTGCCTTTCAAGGAAGGAAATCTGTACGGAGTAGTTAAAAACAGTCTTACCCAAACCCTACTTGAAATGTTTCCTAGTGCAGGAACAGTCATAAATTAAAGAAGCAGAGCCGGTAGGTTATCTCAGGTCCCAGACGGTCTGAATGTAGCCTGCTCGGTTCCATGTCCATTTTCCAAACTCCTGTCATATCTAGTTTTCCCACCAGTGGGTCAAGTAATTTCATTTGCAGACCTAGCCTTACAATTTATTTTCAGATACATTTGGGTTTTAGGAGGATATAAGCAGGTGGCTTCGATTAATTGAGGTCTCTATTAATACATCACTTCTCCAGCAGGCTGGCCTCAGGACAGAGGCACCATGTCCTGGGTGGCCTTTACTATGATAATAACTAACATAATTTTCTATTCTATCTATATCTCAACAACTCCATCTCAACCCTAATTCTGCCGTTCAGTTCTAGTCCACATAGAAGACAGAAGAATTCACTAAAAATAAATTCCCTAAAGGAGCCATCCTCCAGGAAACATTCCTTTGGACCATATTAGATAAACAGGATATATTCTCACTGAGGATATATTAAAGTATGTATTTTTGTTGAATATGATCAAGAATATGTTCCTGAAAATGTTGAATATTTATTTAAATACTAAATACCTTTATTTATTTATTTATTTATTTATTGTCTTTTGTTGCCCTTGTTTTTTATGGTTGTAGTTATTGGTGTCATCGTTGTTGGATAGGACAGAGAGAAATCGGGAGAGGAGGGAAAGACAGAGAAGGGGAGAGAAAGATAGAACCTGCAGACCTGCTTCAACGCTTGTGAAGCGACTCCCCTCTAGGTGGGGAGCCAAGGGCTCAAACCGGGATCCTTACTCAGGTTCTTGCGCCTTGCGCCACCAGCGCTTAACCCACCGCGCTACCGCCTGACTCCCGAATAAGAATTTTCTTATATTCTTTATGAACATAGCCAAATAAAACAATGATCCCTATAAGTCTTAGCATTTATATAAACTGAGCATTTATATAATCATTTAAAGTACAGCTAAAGAAAAATATATGAAATGGCTACGTTTAAGAGGAGTATTCTCAGTATTGACACTTAATTCCTGGTATATTTGTTCAATGGATACCTGACAGGTTCTGATCTTTTAAAAACTGGCTTTCTAAAAAAAAATTTTAAATTAAATTAAAAAACTGTCTTTCTGCAAATAATTTAATTAGTTTTCTGGAGCCACCTGGTGGTCACTGGTCCATGGCCAGAATCCCTATTTTAATGGCCAGTCTTGGATTTGTTAGCATTTCCTATAGTGCATATCCCTGTTTTCCCCTGAAGAATACTACTCCCTGATCGTCCAGGTCTTACCTAAGTGACTAAAATGCCTTAAAAAAAAACCCTTATTTTATTTTATTTATTATTAGAGACAGAGAAAAATTAAGAAGTGATGGGGAGATAGATGATAGACAGACAGACAGACAGACAGACAGACAGACAGATGGAGACACCTGCAGCCCTGCTTCACCACTTGTGAAGCTTTCCCCCTGCAGGTAGAGATGAGGGGCTTGAGCCTGCATCCTTGGGCACTGGTGTGTGCACTTAGCCAGGTGTGCAATTGCCTGGCCCCGTGACTGAAATGCCTTTGCTAGCTTTCTTATGTTTATAATCTGTAGGTCCTCTACACAGTCTTCCTGCCAGATTCGTCACAAATCTCAAGATTCAACAAGGTCTGCCCTCATTTTTTTTTACAAATACCTAGACTATGTTTTCCAGTCTCTCATAACAATGTCAGAGCTAACACTGAAAACTCAGAAAGAAATATATTAACTTCCTATGCTGAAAAAAAAATTCTTCCTGGTGTTCAGCAGAATAACCTCTGTTGGGAGATTTCTTATTGTTTGGAATATGATAGGAGAAACTGAGCAGGAATATAGCAGTTCTAACAGTAATTTCATTCATTGGGACTGGGAATAATATTTCTACTTACTCTCTTGTAAAGACAAAAGCATACTGCTAAGAAATTTGTGCTAGGAAGTAATCAAGTAATTTTTTTAATGGAGCATATCACCAAACTCAATTTCATCTGCTATGTCTTAACAACAGGACTTGCCTGCTATTGCCTAAATGTGCTCTTAAAATCACTGTCTGTTTCTCAGATTAGTTGCTAAATTCTCATATTGATTCAAAACATACATTTATTTTAATATATAATTTAATGAAAGAGAATACACACATACACACACCCAGAGCATTGCTCAGCTCTGACTTATGATGGTGCTGGGGATTGAACCTGGAACCTCAGAGCCTCAGGCATGAAAGTCTCATGCATAACTGTCTCCCCCACCCACCTCCATGTGCCCCAAACTACATTTGAAAGAGGTGCCTCATCCCTCTCCACCTAAATAATTACACCTTATCATTTTTTTTTTTTTACAGAGAATTGGAGGGTGGGGTCTGGGTTTGCTTGGGGAAGAGGTGATCAATCACAGCACCAAAGCTTCCTTCACTGTGTTGGGGCCTGACTTGAACGTGGGTAGCACCACAGGGCAAAGCAGCACTGTCCAAATGAGCTATTTTGTCAATCCTGTATCAAATATTTTTAAAGTGATCAGATATTTCCAGTATGGTGTGGAAATTGTCAAAAATAATAATTAATTATTATAAGAAATAATAAACCCTATTTGGTGACCAGTAGAACTGATTTAACTTCTGAACATAGCAATTCAAACTGTAAAACCTTATTTTGTTGGCACTTCAGAAAAATGTCAACTGAAAAGGTTTCATTTCTCAGTTCAAAATGATTAAGCTGTCATTGATTTGAAGGATTTGTAATTATAGTTATCTGAAAAGGATATGATGAGCATGTTAAGGCTTTTTTTTTTTTTTTTTTTTACCAGAGCACTCCTCAGCTCTGGCTTATGGTGGTGCAAGGGACTGAACCTGGGACTTTGGAGCCTCAGGCATGATAGTCTTTTTGCATAACCATTATGATATCTACCCCTGCCCAAGGCTTCATATTATTTTCCCTTAGATTATGGCTATATGAGTGGAACAGTCCAGCCCAGATGAGTTGCAACAGATGTTGAAGTGTTGTGAATGCCCCTGGATATCTAGCAGCAGTGACCTTCTCCCAAGGACATCCACATAGCTCTCATAAGGAAGTGTTTTAACTCGTAAGGAAAAAAAAAAAAAAAAAACCTTAATAAGAAAAACCAAAAAAACCTTAATTATATCAGTTATGATTTATTGTATCAGTTATGAAGATTTACTTAGGGGACCAAGGCTCTTAAACTTAATTCTATATTAGAATTTCCTTGTTAAATTCGATTCTCATCTTGACCAATTAAATAAAAATTTCTGAGCGTGGGACAGGGAGGCAGCACATCAGATACTCATGTCTAGGAACCCAAGATCCCAGTCTGAATCCCTGGTGCTACTGTATGCCAGAGCTGAATCAGGTGCTCTGGTCTCTGTTTCTATCTCATGAAAATAAATATTTAAAAATAAATTTTTAAAGTTTTTTTGTACATAAGAATATGGTGTATATGGTTTTTTTTTAATTTTCCTGAAGAGAATGTCATTAATATCTATACTTGGAACTGATTTCAAGTATATCTGCCTAATTCAGATATTAAAATAGCTATATAAAAATTTTAAATAGATTTTTTATTTTCTTTATTTGTTGGACAGAGACACCAGAAATCAAGAGGAAGGGAGAGACAGAGAGGGAGAGAGGCTGAGAGACAGATACCTACAGCATTGCTTCACCACTTGTGAAACTTTCCCCCTGCAGGTGGAGACTTGGAGCTTGAACCTGGGCCTTTGTACATTGTAGTATGTATGTTCAACCAGGTGTGCCCAGCACCCAGCCCCTAGAAAATTTCTTTTTATTGTTTATGCAATACAATTTCTTATTATTGTTTATACCCTGTGGCTTGGTAATAAACTTTAATGTTCAATTTTTTAAAAATTTATATTGGGGGACCAGGTTGGTGGCACACCTGGTTAAGCACACAGTACACAGTGCACAAGGACCTGGGTTCAAGCGCCTGGTGCCCACCTACAGAGGGAAAACTTCATGAGGGGTGAAGAAGGGCTGCAGGTCTCTCTGTCTCTCTCCCTTTCTCTCTCCCCCTCCCTTCTCAATTTCTCCCTGTCGCCATCAAATAAAAATATAAAAATAAATAAATTTGACATTTAAAAAAATTCTTCAAAATTTATATTGGACCCTGGCTTAGCTAAATGGATTCTGAAAGTGGCTAAGCTAGTAGGCTTTTGTTTAACCTATAAATCTACCACTGATTCTAATACAGTTGGATAGTAGCAATTTATATTGAGTTTACTTAAACACAGCAATTTTAATTTTGCTAATTATTCAGAATAGAAAAGATGAAACAAAGGCACCTCCTAATGAAAGACAGAAAGGAGAGATATTGACCTGGAGAGGTAGTAAAGAACTATTTGTGGTAGTGCATATTATCCAAAGCATGTGATAAAGGAATGTTCTCTTTTTTTTTTTCAGTCACAGAAGCACGTACATGATTCTCATCAGTAGAAATACTTTTTTAAAAAAATCACAGTGAGCAGTTGCCTCTACATTTTAACTTTGATAAGGAGCAAAAAAAAATCACAAAGGACTTCAAGAAAATTCAGCAAATAGATTTATCATGGCTCCTTGGACACACCTGTGATTAGTAATGAAAACAGCATCTACTTTCATCAGTTCTCTTTTAACTTCTTTAAAGCTTCAGTCGTTCCACTCTGTGAGAGAAGCACTGTGCTTATGTTTGATCCCTTAAGAGCAAACTATAACAGTGATATATTTGTTATAGATGGAACTTTGAGGGGGAGCACTATAGTTAAGTAAATATATATATATGTGTGTATATATATATATATACATATATATATATGTATATATATATATATGAGACGGGCGGTAGCACAGCAGCTTAAGCACACGCGCGCAAAGCACAAGGACCAGCATAAGGATCCCAGTTCGAGCCCCCGGCTCCCCACCTGTAGGGGAGTCACTTCACAGGCGGTGAAACAGGTCTGCAGGTGTCTTTCTCTCCCCCTCTCTGTCTTCCCCTCCTCTCTCTATTTCTCTCTGTCCTATCTAACAACGAGGACATCAACAACTACAACAACAATGAAAATCAACAAGGGCAACAAAAAAGGGAAATTTTTAAAAAAATATATATATATATATAATAATCTCTTAATTATTTTTCATGAAAATGAGGCTTTAAATAAAACAACATTATTTTATTATTATAAATCACATAAATGAGTAATATAAAACAATCATATAAGTATAATAATAAATAGCACAGAAGCAATTCTCTTGGGGGGGGAACCTCTCCTCCTTATTTCATTTTACTTTGTTTTGTTCTTGATTTGTGTTAAAAGATTACAGTAGGAGCCTAGGGAAATGGGCATTAGTTCAAATGGTAGAAAAGCCTTCCCACTAAGCAATATTTTCACATTTAATTATTCAGGTTTCTGCAATACAATACAATGCATCCATTTAACTCTCTATAGATTTCAGAAGTTCTGTAAGAAACTGTACATAAACCACTGAAGCCTGCAATGTCAGGCAACAGTAAATCACAACTTTTCTCACACACACACACACACACACACACACACACACTTTTCATCAACAGCTTTGATGTATAGGAGAGCATATATGTAGAATGAGTGCTAAAACAAAAACACTTAAGTTCATTTACCCATGTGCCTAATCCTTAGATTTTTCTGGGAAATATCAAAAGTTGGGGTGGGTAGCATTTTGTATTTTAGTTTGTTTCTACAAAACAAATAAGAAAAAAAAAAGAAATAAAACATACATACCTATCTCTTTATATAGCCTGCATCATCCAGACATGTGTAATGTCTACAAGGAGAAGCAACTTGAATAAAGAGAATATATAGTATACAGAGAAACCAAACAAAACAATGAATTAAATAATATAACCACAAAACAATAACAAGAAGAAGCAGGACTGACAAAATTGCTCACTTAGATAGTGTCCTGTTTTATCATGTGTGCAACCCAAGCTTGAGCCCTGTCCCCATAGTGGGAAAAAAAAAAGCCTATAATTTCTTTATAAGCAATGAAATGGGTATTGTAAGAAATGCAACTTCCTTCAACTAGAAACTGAATAATTAAGGAACAAATGATAAAAGCAGGAAATTGTTCTATACTTTTCATAATCAGGGATATGAACTTATATGAAAGTTCAGTGTTAACTCGTCTTTATGGGTTTTGCTTAGACTGCCCCTGTGGATTCTGAGTTATGAGAAAATAAAAATTGGACTTAGGATAACTTTCAGAATTAGGATCTATTATGTTAAAACTAAGGTTTAAAACTAAGGTTTGGGCACATCAAGTTCTCTGGTGAAAATATCCTAGCTACAAGCTGACAAAATTGCCTGAAAGTATTTTGGATAGATGTCTACATTGATTAAACGCCGGACAAAGATGCCCAGTGGGGAGTTTTGATGATGGTATTGAAGAGAATTCAGTGGTGAAAAGAAAAAAAAAACTTAAAAAAACATGAAAGTACTTTCAGAAAATACAATATTTACAGAGTGTAATCTTTTAGCATGAAACTACTGAGGGCAAAATGTTCTCAAACCATGTGTTACATTTTTTAAGATAATGTTTTGTACTTAACATAAGTAAAACTGCCTATTAACACAAATAGTCTACCTCTACTAGAGAAAGAAAAGGAAGAAAATGGCTCTTTGGTGAACATTTGGATTAAAATTTCATATTAAATATCTCCTAAGGAGCATAGGATATTAAAATTTCCAGAAACAAGCCTCTATCTGAAGCGACTATGCAGTCAGTTCCAGCTATTTCTTTGCTCAAGCTGTACCACACCGTATAAGAATTGAAAGGCATGCTGGAAAGAACAAGACTACTAAGCACCCCTGCAATAGCATTCTGTCAGAAAGGTTGTATGTGTTGAAAATCCACTTTGCACAGCCTATTTCAAGTGTTGGTCTGAAGAACCAAGTCTGCATCTCCAGTAATGGTATAACACAAGCAAAGGCCAATAGTCAGCAGCTTTTCAATCTTCCTTGCTTCCTAAAATCCGTCAAGAGTTATTTCTGCTACTAAGACATGGCTCCCTGAGCTACACATGCTGATCTAAGCAATGCTGATCTGTATGTCTCTCTTTTCTAACTAAAAACAATAGGATATTCCTTTTTGTACATTTTTACCAATCTTTAGTCTGGAACACCCCTCTCTATTCCTAGGTATTGGAAAGGAACAGAGCCCTTAGCCCAAGCTCTTAACACCTGAGGATTTGTGGGAGAAGACCTGTGTGATCTACTTTTGATAGGTAATCAAGCTCTCAAAGAGCTCATAACCTTTGATAAATTGACCATCCAAACAGCTCTAAGCATCAAAAATAAATTTTCTGAAGCAGTCTTTCCCTTCACGCTGTTTGACACAAAGATTAAAATTGCTTGTGCAATTTTATTTTTTCCATTTGTTTGATAAATAGTTATTAGAGGACTACAATGTGCCAGGAACTGAGAATACAGCAATGCATTTTTCTCTTCATGGCGTACTATCTGCCTAAAATTCCATCACACGGATAGAAAGTGTTGAGATACAGGCCCCTGGGCTCTGGAACAAGTCATGTACATTCTCTTCTTCTAGGTCTTCAGTGCACTAGACTGATGAAAAGATGAACTGTACTTCATTTTCATTATGTCTAGTCCTAAAATGTACAGTGACCACATTCCTAATACAACATTTTGATTTGCAATTCTTACAAATGTAAACAGATGTGACAGGAAAAAAAATTTTACACTGTTGTTGTCATCAGGGTATAGGTAGGCTGGGTGCCTACATAACCAGCCCACCACTCCTGGCAGACATCCTCTTTTTTTTTTCTAGGAAAAAAATATATAAATCGGAACTCTAGATAAAACCCAGACTATGTGTCATAATATTTATCAATCAGTGATGAAAAGTATGCTTTATTCCCTACTTCTCCAGGAATCAACGGACTTTTCAGTCCTGGCATCTCAGTAGAATCTGACTCTCGTATTTCTCATCTCTTTCCTTAAATGCTTATGGCTTCATCTCTTCTCAATTATCTCTTCTACTCTTTGCTCCACTCCTTCAAACTATTAAATTTTATTATCGCATGGAACGAGGGAAACTGCTCAGCCTATCATAGCACCAACTTTCATGCCTAAGGTTTAAAAGGATGCAATTGCAATCCCTGGCACCTTAGGCCAGAACTGAAGAACTGAGCAGCCATCTGTTTCTCTCTCTCTTTCTCTCTCTCTCTCTCTATGAAAATTTTAATATTACTTGTGTTTTACTTCCTTTCATATGTCATGGTTTTTCTTTCTACTTTGCATCCTCTACCCAAATCTCTATGGATTGTTTAAAGATTTATCTATTCAGTAGTACTATATATTAACAAGAGGTCTCATGTTCAGCAACTTCTCCAATGTCTCTAAACAAATTAGATAGTCTTTTAAAAATAATTCACCCTTTGCTTCTATCTCATAGCATAAATGCATCAGTCAAAATCCAAAGGTTTGTTTTTTCTTTATATTACATGAGTAAAATCATCTCATATTTCTTTATTCTGATGACTTAGATTAATCCCTTTCATATCCATCCAATTTCTTGCAAGTGGGAAGATTTCACTTGCTATAGTCAAGTAGTCTGACTCTATATTTGTAGAATATATTGTTCAATTATTCATCCTTAGGTGCAGGGCTGTCTTCTATGGTTTGGTTATTATAAATAGAGCTGCAATGAACATAGGTGTACACATGTCTTTTTTAAGTTAACATTTTAATATTTTGATAGATACTTAGGATTAGAATTGCTGAGTTGTATAGACTTTTTTTTTTTTTTTTGGTGATTTTGAGGAATCCCCATACTGTTATCCATAAAGGCTGCACCAATACTTGTTATTTATGGTCTTACTTTATATAGGTAATTCTCAAGTATGAAGTGATATCTCATTATGAGATTTATTTGCCTAATAAGAGGTGAAGCTGAGCATTTTTTTTCATGTGTCTGACTACCACTTGTATGTCTTTTTTTTTTTTTTTTGAAAAGTATATGTTCAGTTCTTCTGCCCATTCTTTAATGTTTCTTGGGGTTGGGGTTTGTTTTGTTTTTGTGTTATGTGAAGGTTTTCTATATATCTTGGGTATCAATGTCTTGTAAGATATAGATTGTGCAAATAAGTTTTCTCATTCAACAGGATGTCTTTTCAATTTTAAGCACACTTACTTTTCTGTACAGAAGCTTTGAAGTTTGATTTCGTTCCATATGTCTTTTTTTGTGTGTGTGTGTTCCCCTTCCCATTGGAGTTGAATCCACAAAGACATCACAGAAGGTAGTCAAGTATAGTAATTATGTTTTCTTCCATATATCTTATGATTCCAGGTCTTATGTCTTAGGTTTTTAATTCATTCTGAATTAACTTTTATGTATGGTGTAAGACAGTATGTTAGTTCCATTTTCTGGTGTATGTAAATGCCAAGTTTTTTCAACAGTAGTAAGTCAGATTTTGTTGTTGTTACTATTGCTGGGACATCCAAGCCAATCCGGGCCAACTTTTTCAGGTAGAGAGGGACAGAAACACAAGGAGAGAGGAAAAGACACCACAACACTGTGCAGTTGGCGGGGGGGGGGGGGGGGCAGGCTTGAATCTGGGCTATATACATGAAAAAGGAGGCACACAGTCCAATGAGCTATTTGCTGGTTCAAGGTCAGATGTTTTTTACTAAGACTGGCACCATTTAGGTTATCTGGGCCTTGAATGTAATTATTTTGGGAATGTCTTTTTAAAAGTATACAAATCATTTAAGAAAGAATACAAAGTTAAGTATGGAAATACTAAGACAGGAAAATAATCACAGTGAAAGCACTGGTGCATTGGAGACTCAGGCCTCTTCCTTATGATATACCCCATTCCCCAGGTATGCTCAGCTACAAATGATTTCTGTTGCAGTCTGGCTTCCCTTTCCTTCTCCAAACACTAAAGCTTCCAGTCCTAATCAGCATTTAGAGTAGCCCATACCACTTGTGAGTGACTCTGGAACTCTAGTTTCATGGTAAATTTGTCTCCTCTCTGACGTTCTGATATTTTAAAATCACTTCAAAGTGTCCTAGCTAATACAAATGCCCCTTTGCTTTTTTTAAATTGTGATTCCTAATAAGGTTTGGGAAATCAGAGACAGTGAATATTTAGCAAGACATTTCTCAATGTTCTTTTCTGGTGTGTTTCATAAATTGTTTACTCTATAAGACATCATAGTTGTTTTTTGTTTGTTTTACCTCCAGAGCTCCATGCCAGCACTATGAATCCACTGCTCCCAGTGGCCATTTTTTTCCTTTTTTTTTTTTTTCCTATTTTATTCAATAGGACAGAGAAATTGAGAGATGGAGAAAGAAAGAGAGAGAGAGAGAGAGAGAGAGAGAGAGAGTGTGTGTGTGTGTGTGTGTGAAAGAAGGAGGAGGAGGAGGAGGAAGAGGAGGAGGAGGAGGGGGAGGAGGAGGTGGAGGAGGAGGAGGAGGAGGAGGAGGAGAGAGGAGAGCCAGCCCGAGAACTGCAGACCTGCTGCAGGTGGGGAGTGAGAGATACCATAATTTTACTTTTTTTTTTTTTAGTATCTTCTAGTTTCATATCTGTCTACAAAAAAAAAAGCTGGAGAACTGTTTATAATTATAAATTTTCATTCCAATTTTAAACCTACTGAGTTTATTCAGTTTACTATTCTCCCACAGTGAGCCAAAATATGTGCTTCTAGAAAACTGCAGGTGACTCATACATGGTCAGTTCAGCACCAGTCTAAGACTGAGATTTGGAAACAACTGACTTGAACTCAAGAAGAAAAGTTGTAGGCCTGATTTATTGAGAGACAAACTGTCTCCATCCATGGAACTGTTTTTCTTTAAGCACCTTTATAATGCAGAAAATCACTGATATTAAGGAGAAATGCCCAACTGTGGATTCTTAGTACAGTCAGTATAATAACTAACTTCCAGAATTGAAAATTTAATAATTACACTGACCAGCATTTGAAAAAAAAAAAACACAACAACTTTGGATCATCTTTTTTCATCCTGTAATATCAAAACATTCGTTAAATTGTTCTCCTACCCAACATACAGGTAGCTATGAATTAAACCCCAAAACTGAAAGAAAATAATTTCACCAATAAAAATATTATCAGGGGGCCAGGTGGGGGTGTACCTGGTTGAGCGCACATATTACAATGTGCACAGACCCAGGTTCAAGCCCCCCGGTCTCCACCTGCAGGGAGAAAGCTTTGCAAGTGGTAAAGCTGGGCTGCAGGTGTCTCTCTGTCTCTCTCCCTCTCTATCACCCCTTTCCCTCTTGATTTCTGGCTGTCTCTATCCAATAAATAAAGATAATTAAAAAAATTTTTTAAGAAATTAAAAAATATATCATCTGGCATACTTAGATTTGTAAATTTTATTATCACAATTTTTTTCATTTTTTATTTGTGATCAACAATGTGTAACAATATTATGATTATAGGATATAGTTTCACAACATACCTCACACAACAAAGCTCTGTGTCCCCATCCTCCCATCTCCAAAGATAACCACCAGAGTTCTCATAAGTCTTAGAAATAGTTTGCTTCTGGCTTATTTGTTGGTTTTTAAAATTAATTTATTTATAAAATAAAAAATATTGATAAGACAGTAGGATAAGAAGGGTACAACTCCACACAGTCCCCACCACCAGAACTCTGTATACCATCCCCTCCCTTGATAGCTTCCCTATTCTTTATCCGTCTGGAATCATGGACCCAGGATCATTATGGGATGCACAAGGTGGAAGGTCTGGCTTCTGTAATTGCTTCCCTGCTGAACATGGGCGTTGACAGGTCAATCCGTACTCCCAGCCTGTCCCTATCTTTCCCTAGTGAGGCAGGGCTCTGGAGAGGTGGGGGTCCAGAGTACACTGGTGAGGTCCTCTGTCCAGGGAAGTCAGGTTGGCATTGTGGTAGCATCTGCAACTTGGTGGCTGAAAAGCATTATGTTATTTTCATAAGTTCACATGTATCAGTTCTCTGGATTCCACATGAGTGAAACTATCTAGTACTTGTCTTCCATTTCTTATTTCCTTAAGCATAATGACCATCAGTTCCATCCATTTTGTCCTAAAGGACACAGTATCACATTTTTTTTATTGCAGAGTAGTTTTCCATAGATACATATCCTATAACTTCTTTAGCCAGTCATCTGTCAGTGGGCATTTTGGCTGCTTCCAGTCTCAGGCTATTGTGACTAACACAACTAAGAACACAGGGGGGTCAGCACAACTTTTATGATGTTGTTATATATGTGTTTATTGTTTCCTCCCCAGGATTAAAAAATAGGTATGCCATTTCGCTTTCATATAACTCATTCCCTCTGAAGGCGAGTGATTATTTTCCAAAGTGGGAGTATATGGGTGATATTCTATGTACAATGCATCATTAGCATTCTCTTTTTTGAGATCCAGTAATATCACTAAGATCTTTAGTCCATTTTTTCTAATGAACCTTTGTAATAATGATATTTTATTTTTTTCTGGATCATTCATAGATATTTTATTGATTTTTCTTTTTTTTATTTATTTAAGAAAGGATTAATTAACAAAACCATAGGGTAGGAGGGGTACAACTCCACACAATTCCCACCACCCAATCTCCATAACCCACCCCCTCCCCTGATAGCTTTCCCATTCTCTATCTCTCTGGGAGCATGGACCCAGGGTCATTGAGGGTTGCAGAAGGTAGAAGGTTTGGCTTCTGTAACTGATTCCCCGCTGAACATGGGCATTGACTGGTCAGTCCATACTCCCAGTCTGCCTCTCTCTTTCCCTAGTAGGGTGTGTCTCGGGAAGCTGAGCTCCAGGACACATTGGTGGGGTCTTCAATCCAGGGAAGCCTGGCCAGCATCCTGGTGGCATCTGGAACCTGGTGACTGAAAAGAGAGTTAACATACGAAGCCAAATTGTTGAGCAATCATGGACCCAAAGTTTGGAATAGTGGAGAGGAAGTGTTAGGGAGGTACTCACTGCAAACTCTAGTGTACTTCTGCTTTCAGGTATATATTTTGCACTAGTTTATGGATACTTGTGAACATAAGCTCTCTCTCACAGAAACTGGTGTATATCTAGGTTATGGGACTTTGTTAGAAAGTGAACCACCTGAGATGAAATTAGAGTGTACTATGAAAGGAAAGGTCTCACCCGAGTAATGAAGCTGAAGGGTTGTCATTCCACACGTGAGGTCTCTGGACACAGTCTGAGGTGAAGCATGTTGAGGTGGCAATCGTTGTGTTGGTTAGGTTGTGATCGGCGGATGCAATATTATTTGGTATGGATTGGGAGAGGCATACGGGAAAGTGGGCCCTATCCAAGGGTTCCAGGACTGGGGGAAGTAGGGGCTCTATAGTGGAGATGTGAGTTTCCTGCTGTCTTAGGGTCCAAAAAGACAATCAATAGTTAAAGTTATCATCACATTATTTGTTAATTGGGTTAACTTTGAAAAGTCCTTTTGTTATGGTTTGCTGTACAGTATCCAGTATCTTGTATATAGCTGTGCTATTGGACGCTTCTAATCTACTTAGTCTAGGCTTTTGAGAGAGACTGCATATCAAATACACAGCCTATATATTAAAAATATTCAGTTTGTGTTTTGAAAAACTTTGAGACATACAATTGATTTTCTCCCTCTCATATTAATTAACTACTGATTTATATGTCTACATTTTGCTAGGAGTGTACATAAACACCATTCCCACCACCAAAAGACTGTGACCCATCCCTCCCACCCACTCCCACCCCCCACTGTCCCAGGAAGCTGCATGTCTACCCCTCACCACAGGGTTTTTACTTTGGTGGCCCTACTTACAATGATATTTTAAAAAGAACTCCTTTAGTATTTGCTGTGTGGGAGGGAAAGATTTTGGAGATCTTGACTCCTAAATCAGTCTTAGAAAACAATATCCACATATCATATTCTATTGCTTTGTAAGTAGTGAGGAGAAAGGAAATTAAGTGTGAGAACGCAGCAGTCTTTTCATATTCCTTTGAGTTTATGATCTGAAATTTTACTTTGAATTTTCATCAAAAGAGAATCGCAACTTGTTTTTCTTTTGTTTAAAAAATTTTTTTTCTATCAAAATAACATACACTCAGTATTTTTTAATTCAAACAATACAGAAAAGCACTAGAAAGAATTGACTAAGCTAAAATACTTCCCAGAGTATAACTCTTCAATTTATCTGAGAGAGGAAGAAAGAGGGGGGGAAGGAAGGGAAGGAGGGCAGGAGAAGAGAAAAAAGGAAGGATGAGAAATCATTTTATATACCCAGTTCATGAAATAGTGTTTGACTCAATGAAAGTAGAGTGAATTGGAGTGTATAATTGATTTTAGAGCCTTACTGGTTCAGATTAGAATTTCAGCTCTATCACCAAATATCTGTTTGATTTTGATAAAAGTACTTACCATTTCTTGGTCTCTGTTCTATCAGAGGGGTACTAACAATACCTTCATCAAGGTTTTTCTTGGCTGAAACTGAATTATATGTGTACATAATGCAGTGGTGAAATATATAATGCCTATTGGTAGAATCTGGTGCCACTGCCTTGATTTAAAAAGCAACAACAATAATAATAACCACAACAACAATAAACAACAAGAGAAACAAAAGGGGAAAAAAATAGCCTCCAGGAGCTGTGGATTCATAGTGCAGGGGTTGCATTGGATCGACCTTCTCGTGGTGCATCCCGTGAGTACCCATTCATTGGGGAAACTGACGATCCTTCCTAGCCTACTGAATCCACATGGATCCCAGTCACTTTCAAAGCCAGCAACAAGCAGCTCCTGACAGCTTTGCTGTTGACTGGCTACAGAAGAAGGGCAAACACTAGAAGAAGAAGTGCAGGCACTGAACCCCAGCAATAACCCTGGAGACAAAAAAAAAAAAAAAAAAGGAAGCCACAGAGAAGGGGACTTGGGTTCAACTAAAGTGCCAGCCTGCTCCACCCAAAGAAGCATACTTTGTGAGAACCAATGTAAAGGAACCAGAGCTGCTGGAACCCATTCCCTATGAATTCATGGCATGATCAATATAAAAACTTAATAAAATAATAGAACTACTAAAAAGTTATATGTGTTATACACTAAAGCATTTTATATATAAATTCACTTTTTTTTTTTTGCCTCCGGGGTTGTTGCTAGGGCTCAGTGCCTACACCATGAATCCCCTGCTCCTGTAGGCCATTTTTCCCCCTTTTGTTGCCCTTGTTGTAGCCTTGTTGTGGTACTAAGTTTTTTGTTTTTTGTTTTTGTTTTAACTATTCTTGTCTCACTGTTCTTTGCTTGAACACATATCCATTTCTTTCTTCCTTTTCATACATGAAAGCTACCTCATATTTCTGCGGCTTGTGTTTCTGGGATTTTGGCTTTTTATTTATTCGTTTGTGTATGTGTATCACCATGCTGAGAGTTATATGTTCCTTGTTTCTTTTTCTGTGGCACTCCACTCCTTGCTATTACCAGACCTTGCAAGCAAAGTACTTTGTTTTTATATGTCTGGTACTGTTTAGATGGCTCTGTCGTATTTGAATGATAGTCTTTTATGGAAAGGTATATGTAGCTTTATTATTTTTTTTCCTGGGACCTGGGTTATTGATGGGAATCAGTGCTGGCACTGTGAATTCACCACTCCTAATAGACAACTTTAGTTCTCTCTTTCAAAGATGAATATATTTAATTTCCTTTCCACAACTTACTACACTCACCAGATGACCAGTATTATTTTGAGCAAGAGTGGCTGACTTGGTATCTTTTCCTTGTTTCTGATCTTAGGGAAAGCAGCATCTCACTATTAAGTATAATGTTAGTTGGAGAATTTTATATATGTTCTTTGTCAAAACCAGGGAGTTGCTCTGTTACTACTTTTCTTTCATTAAAGATGGGTGTTAGGGGTTAAAAATAGCTGTCCTTGTAAAGTGTACACCTTACTACACATGAGGCCTTGGGTTCAAGCCCCAGTACCACATAGTAGCACCATGGGCAATAGCAGTGGAGCTCTGTGGATGGTGGAACAGTACTGTGGTGTTTCTCCTCTTTTCTGTCTCCCCTTCTCTCGTCACTATTTCTAAGACAAAGAATGAACAATAGGTGCCGAGACGCTGCGCAGTGGTGGTATTGCATTCTGGGTTCATTCACTGGCATTGTAAAACTAATTAATTTTATCAAGTAGATTTTGTCATCAACTTATACAGTCATGTGATTTTTTTTTCCTGTAGCCCATTAATGTAGCAGATCACACCACCTGGTTTCTAAATATCAAAGTATTCTTGCATTTCTGAAATAAATTCCACTTAGTTATTACTGCATGAATCTTTTCAGACTGATTAATTTTATTTGATAATATGTTAAAGATTTTGTGTTCATCCTAGTGAATGACATCAATCTTTAGTTTTCTTTTTTTGTATTTCTGTCATGTTTAGTAATTGGAAAAAACTACATAAAAATAAAAAAAATCATATTGTTGGGAAGAGACTGTAGAATTTATATGAGTCTTTTAAAAAAAAGTATGTTGGGAGTCAGGCGGTAGTGCAGCGAGTTAAGCGCAGGTTGCGCGAAGTCCAAGGACCGGCATAAGGATCCCGTTTCGAGCCCCTGGCTCCCCACCCGCAGGGGAGTCGCTTCACAGGTGGTGAAGCAGGTCTGCAGGTGTCTATCTTTCTCTCCGCCTCTGTCTTCCCCTCCTCCATTTCTCTCTGTCTTATCCAACAACAATGACATCAATAACAACAATAATAACTACAACAATAAAACAAGGGCAACAAAAGGGAATAAATAAATAAATATTTTTAAAAGTATATTTATCCAGTGAAACCAGGGTTGTGTGTAGACTTATTTGGGGGCACCATTAATTATGAGTTCAATTACTTTAATAGTTAAAATGCATCAAGACAAAAAAAATGCATCAAGACTTTCCCAACAATCCAATAGTTTATGTTTTTCATAGTTTTATGTTTTTCAAGGAACTGATCACTTCCATCAAAACTATAAGTCTTAAAACATGTAAAATTGTTTGTGGTGACTGCTTATTATCCTTTTAATGTCTGTACTGTTTGTAGTGCTATCCTATTTCACGGCTAATAGTGGTAATTTGCATTTTCTCTTTTTCTTTGTCAGTGTCCCTAGCTAGAGGCTTGTCAATTTTACTGATGGGCAGAATAACTTAATTGAAAACATTAACAACTTTATTGATCTGTTTACTGATTTTATTACTGTTTTCAATTCCACTTATTTCTTATCTTTATTATCTCTTCCCCTTATGCATATTTTGAACTTCATTTGCCCTTATTTTTTAGATTACTGAGTAAGAAGCTTATATTATTGCTTTGAGACTATTTGCCTTTTTCAGTGTTACTTCAGCACATTAAATTTCTCTCCAAGGAATGCTTTACTGCACTCCACTAACTTCGTATGTTGTAATTTCATGTCAACTCAGTTTACTATCTTTTCTATTTCCCCTGACACTTCTTCCTTGATTCATCAGTTATTTAAAGTGTGTTATTTTAATTTTGAGTTGGGGACTTTCTTAAATCTATTATTTGTTTCTACCTTGATTCTACTGTGGCTGA
Organism: Erinaceus europaeus; assembly: GCF_950295315.1. Classification (NCBI taxonomy): domain Eukaryota; kingdom Metazoa; phylum Chordata; class Mammalia; order Eulipotyphla; family Erinaceidae; genus Erinaceus; species Erinaceus europaeus. The sequence goes on from NC_080170.1 coordinate 35,542,011, forward strand.
AAAATATACTCTAAAATTTTAAGATTTGCAATGTCTTAAGGTTGTTTTATGGTCAAGATAGGATAGATCCTAGTGGTATGTGCCAGGACACTTGAAAATGTCTACTCTTCTCTTCTTAGATGGGCTCTTCTATAAACAAGATATTCTTTCTATAACTGTAAATAAATGTTGATTAAATTCTTGGTTCAAAGTGTTTTTCTATAAACTTTCTCACTTTCTGCTTAGTTCAATTTTTCAGAGAATGGTATTTAAGTCTCCATCTATGATTGTGAATTTCACTACTTTTCCTTTAAGTTCTTTAAGTTTTGCTTAACATACTTTAAAGATTTGCAATATGTGCTATGCTCATAGTTAAGATTGTTATTTCCTGGTAGACTGATCCACACACATACATGATATATGTAGTAGGCATTTTCTTTGATCTTAAGCCTATTTTATCTATTATGAATGTAGTCATTTTTGCTTCTCTTTATGTTTGCATGAATAATTATGTTCCATCATTTTATTTTTACTCAGCTTATACCATGATATTTGAAGTGAGTTTCTTATAAACAATATAAAGTTGAGTCATGATTTTAATCCACTCTGGATATCACTGGATTTTACTTAGTATATTTAGATCATAAGAATAAAACACTGCAGAGGAATAGGATGCCTGATTGCGACAAGCTTTGAAGCTCCTTATCTCACTGCTGGTATAGATACTAGAACCTGAAATCTCAGATAACTCCTGTATTCCTCTCTCTAGTTCATCTTCAAATAGTCACTCACTTTTTTACTTCTTTATTGGAGGATTAATAGTTTACAGTCAAAAGTAAAATACAATACTTTGTACATGCATAACATTTCCCAATTTTCCACATAACAATTCAACCCCCACTAGGTCCTCCTCTGCCATCATGTTCCAGGACCTGAACCCTCTCCCCCACCCCCACCTCAGAGACTTTTACTTTGGTGCAATACAACTAATAGCTCACGTCTATCGAGTGTGGGGGCACTCAATTAGCCATTTTTATTTATGTATTTATTTTTAATTTCCTTTCTTTTTTAAATTTACTTATTTATTATTGAATAGTGAAAGACAGAAATTAAGAGGGGGAGAGTTAGATAGAGAGGGAAAGAGACAGAGAGACGCCTGCAGTCTGACTTCACCACTTGTGAAGCTTCCTCCCTGAAGGTGGGGACCAGGGGCCTGGCCCTGGGTCCTTGCGCACTATAATGTGTTAGCTTAACCAGTCATGCCACCACCCGGCCTCCTCAACTGGCCATTTTACAAATAATACTGAGGATTAGTGAAATAGTGATTACAGAGTTAGGGACTCAATTGAATTCAAAGTCAGGTTTCTCTAACTCCACAGCAGTACATTACTAGCACCTCCCACCACTTTAATACTTTTACCATCACAATGTCCCTACATTTGCACAGCCCTATTAACAGTTCAAGTTAAGGCTCCTAACTGATATGCCTTCCACCACACATTCCTTCCTCCAAACCATCTTTCATAGGGCCCTCAATTATTTTCTTAGACTTCATGTGGCATAATGGAAAGTATCTGGAGTTCAAGCTAAGTTTCAGATCACAGTTAAAAATTTGACTTGGGGGTCAGGCAGTAGCACACACTACAGTGCACAAGGACCCAGGTTCAAGCCCCTGGTCCCCACCTGCAGGGGGAAAGCTTCACAAGTGGTAAAGCAGGGCTGCAGGCGTCTCTCTGTCTCTTTCCCTCTCTATCTAACTCTCCCCCTCTTAATTTCTGTCTTTCACTATTCAATAATAAATAAGTAAATTTAAAAAAGAAAGGAAATACAATACTTTGTACAACCCCCTAGTGGGGGTTGAATTGTTATGTGGAAAATTGGGAAATGTTATGCATGTACAAAGTATTGTATCTCCCCCTTCCCTTTCAACTTCTCTCTGTCTCTACCCAGAAATAGATAAATAAATAAAAACGTAAGTTACCTTCTTCACACTCCATTTACTTGTCAGTAACAATTGCAAATTGTTTTACCACCTTATAGATTATTATTAAATTAAATTCCATATGTAAAGTGACTGTACATAGCAGAAACTCCATACATCTTAATTTCCTTCCATGCTAAATATGAAAACAACCATCACTGGGTTCCCACTTGCTTGTGGGATACAATCAGAACTTCTTATCTTGGTGCACTAGACTCCAAGCTCTGGGCCTGCTGGAGAATAGGGTCCACTGTCCTGGGAAGTCCAGGTCGTTGTTTCCATGAGATTCAAGCGAGCTGACCCCCAGCTCTCTCTTTAGGTCGAGAGAAGGGCAGGTTCCCCTGACCTCTTGAACTAATGATAAATGGCTTTCCCAGAAAGGGGGCTGGCTTTCTGCACATGCCTCTTCTCTCTCCTTAAAACAAAGGCCATGGACATTGTGTTTGGCCTAACTTGAAAGTCACCACGTAAGTTCTTGCTAAACTCCTCCCTCTTACTCCCCCTTCCTCTGAAGTGCCTGTAATTTACCCCTGGGAAAATATGCATTGTGAAGCTTGTGATCAAACTTCGTATAGTAATTCTTCATTTATGATCAAATAGTTTATAAGTCAGCATGCAGATATGCATTGTGTTGCTCTGTGCTTGGGTTAATGATGACCTTGACTTTCTACCTGGGCAATGGGTATATGTACTCGCGTTCTCTCCCAAATAAACGAATTGCACCTCCGAGGCTTTTCCCAGGGCTGACCAAGTATTTGTCTCCTTGCATACATTGCCCTCGACACACTGAGTTGCTCTGGGACCCTCAGAGGCCCGCTCCTGACCTCTATCTCCCAACCGATCCGGGGAGACGGGTGGAACCAGGAGCGAGCCTGCATGGACCCAGTCTATTTTCAGTCTCACTTTCTTCTATTTTGTCATTTCCCCCAAACTCCATTTGCATTTTTCCTACTTTCCTGCCTGCTGGAGTTCCTGTAGAGCTCTACTTAGAACCCATTTTCCTAACCTAACCATACAGTGAAGTTGAAGGGCTAAGAACAGAGAACCTGAAAGATAATTCTGTATTTGAATTTTACTTTGGCATTTACTTTCATAAAATATTTCTTTATTAATATGGGGTGAAGAAAGGAGGAGTATAGAGGTGGAAGAGGAGTAGGAAAAGGAGGAGTGGGGAAGCAAGCATCACTCTGGCATGGGTCACTGTTAGTGCTCATTCAAACACCAGGCCTAGTCCAAAGTGCTAGTCACTGTGCCATCTCCTTAGTCACTACATTATGTTATTCACTAGTGAGAGTTATTGACTTATCATTTATAAAACTGGGATTATGATTGTCTTTATAAGGTTGGTTTTAAAATTAAATAAGAAAAATGTATCTAAAATGCTTAACAAGAAGTCTCATAAAATGGCTTGTGTTCAGTAAGGTCAGCAAATATTCATTGTGATGAATATCAATCCTAATTTGAGAGGTCACCTCAATCACCTAAGAATTATCTATATTATTTTAATTTAAATTAAAGCTGTCCATCACCTGGATTATTCAGGAGGGTTCGGTGCTAGAATTCTCTCACTTCTAGGACAGAACACTCATGGCTCCCCATGCAGAGGAGGCAAATTTCTGCTAATGTGGCAACATAATGCAGTGGGAAGATCAGTTGGCCGAAAGTCTACAAACCCAGGTCCCAGTGCCATTCTTGCTATTTACCTGGGTGACCCTGGCCAACTCACTTTACCTCTCTGGTTGTCAGTTCCTCCTTCACAAAATGAAAAGCAACAACTCCATGGACTCCAGCAAATGTGATGATTCTAAATGCTGTAGCATATTATTCTTAAATTGAGTGATTCAGATAATCCACAGAATGCTACACCCTTTTAGGAGAGAATTTTGGAGCAACTGTTTAACTGCAATTTGACCTTGGATTCACCTAGAGGCTTAAAGTGAAAGACTAAAAAAAAAAAATTCAATAATCCAAGGTCACTAAGCCAAAATCAATTATCCCAGCAGATTACTTGTGCTAATGTGTTTGCGTGGCACGCTTTCTCCTTCTGAAGCATTTGTGAGATTTAGAGACGATTTTCATTTCTAAAGAAAAAAGCTGTAACCACCTACACTCAGGAATAAAGCGATAATGGATTATCATTATTCCTGACAGCAGATGCTAATTTGTAGACTTATAAATGGAAAGAAAGCAGACTATGAAATGAATAGTTTTATGTGTTCCGAATCTATCATTCTTTATCATGCAATAAGTTTCCACATACAATTCAGTCACATAATACTCCTTTTTCATTTTTATAAAAAGAAATGTTTTGATATGACCTTAGTCTGCACTTGCAACTGTCATGTATAATGTAGGACTGTTAAAATTATAAACTAGTAATATTTTTAAAACATCACATTTGAATGCTTTAGGAAGTTAAAGTATAGAATCTAAAAAAAAACTTTGAAAGTAGTACTGCAGATTCATTCATTCATTCATTTATTCATTTATTCATTCAGTAAATGTTGTTTGTCATGTGTTAGGCACTGAAAATAAAGATCAACAGGAAAATAGTCTCTTCCCTTGAGGAGATTACATTTTATGTGGATTTGACTAAAATTCCACATAGTTCCAATCTCCAGGAGGAAAAAAGGAAATTTTACAACACTGAAGAATATTTATTTGGGGCCAGGTGGTGCACCTGATTGAGTGCACATTACAATGCACAAAGATCCAGGTTCAAACCCCCAGTCCCCACCTGCAAGGGAAAAACTTTGCAAGTGATGAAGCAGTGCTGCAGGTGTCTCTCTGTCTTTCTCCCTCTATATCACCCCCTTCCCACTTGATATCTGGCTATCTCTATCCAATAAATAAATAAAGGTAATAAAAATCTTAAGTTAATTATATATATATATATATATATCTTTTTTGTATGTTGCATATTTATTTTTATATTTAGTTGCATAAACCATTGTATCAGTGTCCCGGGGCTGCTACAAATATCTCAAAATAGATAGCTTAAAGCAACAGAAATCACCTGTCTCGATTTTCTGAAAGTCAAGAGTCCAATATTAAGATGTCAGCAGGATCATTTTCCTCTGAGGCCAGTAAGGAAATATCCTTTCTTTCATGGTTTATAACAGTATACTTTAATCACATGACCATCTCCCCTTTTTGTTACCTTCTGTCCAACTTTCCCTTTTCTTAAAAGGACACCAGTCACTGGATTAAAGTCCACCTGTATTTTTTTTATTACATTTGCAAAGATCCTATGTCAAACTGCATTATATTCACATCTTACAATCAGATACAAACTTTGAAGGGGACACTATTCAACCCTGTACAGAGATGAAGAAAAATCAAACCGATCAACAGTCTTTTCTATTGTCTTCTTACAATTAACTTTAACTTTCACTTCGGAATTCCTTTTTATTTCCAATCTACTTTCAAACTTATCCTTCATCTTTTTTAGTCTATAGGTAACTAAGTTCTAAAGTGTGTGTGTGTGTGTGTTCCAAAATAAAGTTTTGCTTATTTGAATGTAATGTTTAGAATGGCAGCTCACTTAAATCAAATGATTGTAACAGTATATTCAGTAAAATTGGTGAAAATAATATCACTCATTTTAGTCCCTGGCTACAGAGAGTGATCACTTTTTTTTTGTCTGCCTAAGATTTTTTCTGATAATTTAAAAGTTTTATTTATTTATTTATGTACTTTCAAATGGCATATCGATTCTTTTAAAAAAATGCAAGTAGAACTTGGGTCCTTGTGCATGGCAAAGTATTTGTTCTCCCAGTTGAGCTATCTCTTGGCTTCCTATGCAAAATTTTTATTTCTTATTCTTTTTTTTTCCCTTGGGTTTTGCCCAGGTGGTACTCTAGAATGATGTTAAATAATAGCACTGATCTCAAGTATCTTTTCTCATCTATAAAATTTTAAGTCTACTCTGGGAAGAATTCTCAGGTCTTCTTTGTCCTCTCATTTCCTAGGTTAGTTATTCTGATCCTATATTTTCATAATATCCCAGCCCTACCTAATTATAACATGCATCACATGAAAATAAGACTGCTTATTATTTTTTTAAATATTTATTTATTCCCTTTTGTTGCCCTTGTTGCTTGTTTTAGTTATTATTGATGTCATTGTTAGATAGGACAGAGAAAAATGGAGAGTGGAGGGTAAGACAGAGAGGAGAGAAAGATAGACACCTGCAGACCTGCTTCACCACCTGTGAAGCGACTCCCCTGCGGGTAGGGAGCCAGGGGCTCTAACCCGGATCCTCATGCCAGTCCTTGCGCTTTGCACCACGTGCGCTTAACCTACTGCTATCGCCCAACTCCCGAAAATAAGACTGTTTATGGGCTTCAGAACTGTGTGTGGCATATGGGTTCTTAAGATAAGTTTCTTTGGGAGTCGGACGGTAGCGCAGCAGGTTAAGCGCATGTGGCACAAAGTGCAAGGACCAGTGTAAGGATCCCGGTTCAAGCCCCTGGCTCCCCACCTGCAGGGGAGTTGCTTCACAGGCGGTGAAGCAGGTCTGCAGGTGTCTATTTTTCTCTCCCCCTCTCTGTCTTCCCCTCCGCTCTCCATTTCTCTCTGTCCTATCCAACAACGATGACATCAACAATAAAACAATAAGGGCAACAAAAGGGAATAAATATTTAAAAAAAAAAAAAGATGTTTCTTCATTTTAGTGCTAAAGACCTACCAGTTAATCCAGTTCTACTATGTAACAGGGCTTCAATTAGTCTGTTGTTCTACCTTCTAATTTCTCTCCACGGTAAAAATAAATAAATATGAAAACCTCTACTGATACTGCTCAAATTTTTTTCATTTTCCCTCCTTGTATCCCTTTTACAGCTTCCTTAGTTCAAACTTCCATTTTACTTAACCAACAGTAATGTTTCTCTAGCTTAACAGGCACATCTTTTTGACAGGAAAAAAACAACACTATGAAAATCACAGTTTTATGATTTTGCTTAAAGAACAAATAAATGTTAAATTTATAGTTCTAGTACTGGTCTAAAGCCAAAACAAATCATTTCTACACTAAACATTTTCCTAACGAAGAAAAATCAAAACTATTAAATGATTTTAAAGTCCTAGTATCATTTTGCTTAAACTTACAAATTTTGAGTTAATAGAATGCACAAAAAAATGTATGCTTAGATCTATAGGATCTGTTTTTCCATGACCTGAAATGGAGATTATCTTTTTTAATGTTTCACAAAATAAATTTTATAAACTGAAACATTATGTGCTATTTCAGAATGATCAGATCTCAAACAGCTAACCTGCTACTAATGAGCTGTCATTTGATAACTCAGTAAAAGTTGTTTGTATTTGAGGGTAGCATGGGGGAGTTTTTGAAGTCTGTATTATGTAGACATAAAAAATCAGGTGTAAAATATTTTATAACATTTACTTGTATATTAACTACTCATGAGTGATACATATTAAGACTCACCTATGCTATACAGGTACATACATGCTAAATTGGTACATATTAAGACATAGCTATGTTATGGTGTTTAAAGAACAAGTGAAGGTCCTTTTAATAATGTCATTACTCCTGGGTACTGTTGATAATTTAGTTTTCTATTATTATTTACTTTCTTTTAAAACTAGTCTACTCAATAGAACTTTTAGGATATATCCCCAAGAGAGGAATTACAGGATCATAGGGTAGATACATTTCTGAGAGTTCTCCAGACTGTTCTCCACAGAGGTTGGACCAATTGACATTCCCATCAGCAGTGCAGGAGGGTTCCTTTGAGCCCACACCCTCTCCAGCATTTGCTGCTGTTATCTTTTCTGATGTATGACATTCTCACAGGAGTGAAGTGGTATCTCGTTGTTGTCTTTATTTGCATTTCTCTGACAATCAGAGACTTGAGCATTTTTTCATGTGTTTCTCAGCCTTTTGGATCTCTTCTGTGGTGAATATTCTATCCATATTCCCTCCCCATTTTTGGATGGGGTTATTTATTTTCTTGTTGTTGAGTTTGGCAAGCTCCTTACATATTTTGTTTATTAGCCTCTTGTCTGATGTATGGCATGTAAAGATCTTCTCCCATTCTGTGAGGGGTCTCTTGGTTTGGGTAGTGGTTTCTTTTGCTGTGCAGAAGCTTTTTAATTTGATGTAGTCCCATAGATTTATGCTTGCCTTCATCTCCTTTGTAATTGGATTTGTTTCATTGAAGATGTCTTTAAAATTTATGCGGAAAAGAGTTCTGCCAATATTTTCCTCTAAGTATCTGATAATTTGTGGTCTAACATCCAAGTCCTTGATCCACTTGGAATTTACTTTTGTATTTGGTGAAATACAGTGGTTCAGTTTCATTCTTCTGCATGTTTCAACCCATTGTTTCCAACACCATTTGTTGAAGACTCTGCTTTCCCCATTTAATAGTCAGGGCACCTTTGTCAAAGATTAGATGTCCATAGGTGTGGGGCTCACTTCTGGCCTCTCAATTCTATTTCACTGGTCAGTGTGTCTGTTCATGTTCCAGTACCAAGTAGTTTTGATGACAATGACTCAATAAGACTTTTATAGTACACCATTTCAAAGATAAATCTTACACAAATGTCACAAGCATTGATAAAGAAATGTCATTTATTTTCTTGCAATAAAATAAAATGCAAGGTGTTTTTTTTTTTGGTGTTTTTTTTTTTTTTAACTTTTGTCATTGCCAGGGCTTCCCTACTCCAGACCAACATTTTTCAGATAGAAATGGGAGAGCCAGAATGGGAAAGAGAGGATGGCCACAGCAGGGAACCTTCCTATGGAACTCTGGTGGTGGGAATTATATGGAATTGTCTCCTCTTATCCTAAATCTTGTCAATCATTATTAAATCACTAATAAAGAATAAATAATTAAAAAATTTAAAAAGCTTCCTCCAACCCAAACCTGATTCACAAAGCAGGTGCCTTACCAGGTGAACTATCTTACTAGCCTAATAAAAGGTTTTAAAAACTGTATCATTTCCTTGTTGACTGTAAACCATTAATTCTCCAATAAAATATAAAAATATATGTAATAACTACTTTAAAATTGTATCATTTATTTATTTTTATGTCCAGTTTCAAATACCACTCCCTTATGATATCTACTGAAGATGGTTATTCCTTTGGACGCAGAGAACTTGGCTCCTATCTCTGTAACTACAGAGAGAGCTAAAGACTTTGTTTTTCTTTCTTTTTTCTTTTTTTTCTTTTCTTTTTTCGTCTTTGCCTCCAGGGTTATTGCTGGAGCTCGATGCCTTCACTACAAATCCACTGCTCCTGGAGGTCATATTTTCCCATTTTGTTGCCCTTGTTGTTATTTTGTAATTGTTGCCATTGATGTTGTTGTTGGATAGGACAGAGAGAAATCAAGAGAAGAGGGGAGACAGAAATGGGAAGAGAAAGATACACACCTGCAGACCTGCTTCACTGCTTGTGAAGCAACCCAGCTCCCCACCTGTAGTGGCATTTTATGAGATTAATTTGTAATCAACAAAGAAATCAGTTGAATGTAGAAGGCATGAATCAACAATAATTACAAACTATTAAAAGAATCTGTCTTGTTCTTCTAACTTTTAAGCACTTCTCAGTGGTAAGTACATGCAGTCTTTTAGAAATCTCCATGCACAAAGTTTTCAATGTAATATAAAAGGCTTAAACTTTCAGGCAAAGTATTTTTTGTTCTGTTTTTACAGAGATGTGGGGGAAGTTCTCTGATTGAGTTTACTCTAATGACTGTGATTTCTCTGTGGAAAAGCAAGCACACTGCAGCACACTTCTGGTGACATTTGGTATTTCTGTGTATTTAAACATAATAGTTTAAATATTCTTTGCTCTTAATAATCTGAATTGTAACTTCATAATTATCATTATCTCTGGCATACTAAATGGGGCGAATTGTGGTTTGATAACATAGTCTGCACTTCTTTAAACCATTTTTATGTAATTCAAAATCTAACTATATGAAAAACAGGACTGGGAGATAACATATTAATTATGCAAAGAAAAGACTTTCATGTTTAAGGGACCAAAGGCCCCAGATTCAATCCTCATCACCACCATAAGCCAGAACTGACTCTAACTAACTCTCTCTCTCTCTCTCTCCTCTCTCTGTGTTCTTTACTATTGCCCATCTGCCACATTTTGCTTAACAGTTGAAATGTCTCATATATTAAAGGTTCCTGACTATCCTTATTTAGAGGTTGCATTTGACCTAGGAGAGTACCTTGATGGCAGAATTAAAATCCTGTATTTGTATAAAATTTCTAAAGAAGTGAGTCTGAAATATTAAAACAGCATTTTGCTCAATGAAACAAATTTCAAAAAGGTCCAACTTCACAAACTACTGCACAGTAATAACATCTCTGTTTTTATCCCTAGCGTTCCAGTGGTGGCCTTGCCATCCCCTTGTGTGCATTCCAGGGGACAGTGTCTCTCCAGGCCCCTACAGGGAAAACTCTGTCTCTTTCCACCTATGAAGTAAGCGCAGAAGGGCAGAAGATAACCCCAGCCTCTAAGAAAACAGAAGTGTATCGATCTAAAAGTGTTGGCCATGAACCTAATTCAGAGAACTCTCCATCCACCTCTGTGGATACCAATGTGAAAATACACTTGGAAGTTCTCGAAATCTGTGATAATGAAGAGGCCTTGGACACTGTGTCAATCATTAGCAACATCAGCCAGTCCTCCACACAGGTCAGATCTCCATCTCTACGCTATTCACGAAAAGAAAACAGATTTGTTTCATGTGATTTAGGGGAAACAGCCTCCTACTCTCTCTTTTTACCTACAAGTAGTCCTGATGGTGATATCAACATCTCCATCCCAGACACTGTAGAAGCACACAGACAAAACAGTAAAATGCAGCTTCAAGAGAGAGATGGCTACCAGGAGGAAATCCAGTTGTTAAATCAAGCTTATAGGAAAAGAGAGGAAGAAAGTATGGGTAACCCGTGATCATTTGAATAGTGAAATGAAAGCAACAATGCTCTGCAACTCCAAACCTTTGTTTCGACCCTGATTTTCCTTTCAATTTGTTGGTTTTCATCAGCTTTAAAGACTTACAATTTGATTACTTTCAGTGTGAATAGCTAGAATCAGTACCAAAATTTAAGTGCTTTGGGGTGTTACCTATAGATCACGCACTATAGCAACTAAAAGATTTTATGTGATTTCTCATGTGATTTCCAAGACTCTTTTCTAAATCAAATTAGGCCTAGGTTATTAATGTTTTTGCCTTTGTTTATCAAACTCAGAATAAAAAGAAAACAAAGTTCAATTGGGTATATTGTTCACAGGCACATGCTCCTACACACAGTATTGGCTTTTACTACACAAGGGAAAAAGATAATTTGGGAATGGAAGCAATTGCAAGTTTCGTATTTGAAGAAGTTTGTCTACATGGCGTTAGCAAAACAAATTTAGTAGTTACTATGTTAGCATTCTACTTTGTCTAAGAAGTATACTTTTATGTAAAATGGAAAATTAGCTTCTGACATAAAAACATGCATGTTCCTACTCTGTACATATTTGCTTCTTCATTTCTATGAAATACCAATTGTTTACTGAATGTTTTTCTCTCTTAAATATAAGTATCTTCTTTTCCTCTTTCCAGTATGTTAAGATGGCTCTTACAACAAACGTGTTATAAGCGGAATTAGAAGTAGTAATTAATCTTAAACATTATTGGGAAAAGATGTAAACATATACTTAATCATTTCTAAAATATTATTTGAATGGAAATTGGAGGGGGACACTGTCAGTTTAAGTTTTGTTTTCGATATTATTCCAAGGCTAGGTGCTTTTTTTCTTTCCCACAGACACCTGCATCTAAAGCAAAGAAATAGTCCAATATATTTAACTAAATAAGGCATGCAAGTCAAAGACTCATTGTCAAGTGGCTTACATTGCCAAAAGTGCAGTTATCTTGTCACATTAGAAATAAGTATTTCAAAAATCCTGAAGTATTTGTTCTTCAAGTTGCTTTATTATGGTCATTTTTAAAACATACATTAAATACACTATTGTTTATTTAGCAGTTATTCAGAGTTGAAATTATATGGTCTAAAACTTGTACACCCTACTTACATATCTTATTTACCACAGACTAAGTGAAATATTTTTAATGATTTACTTTGGTTTCTATTTCATCATATTAAATTAGAATTCTAAATTACCTGACACAAACTTTCTGCTTTTATCTAGAAATTTTTGACACTAAGAAATCATTTTCAAAATAATTATCTTAATGATCTTTTCCTACCACTCAGTTAACTTTTCAGCCTATCTTGATTTAAACTTGGGATGCAAATATAATGCTATTAGTAATGTTTGTAAAGGAAGCCTCAAATAATGCATAACGTATAAATTCAAATTCAAATGTGTTCCCAGAACATTTTAGTATTTATTTATTTAAGATAGAGGCATAGAGAAGTTGAGAAGGAAGGGAGAGAATACCTGCAGCCCTGCTTCACCACTCACAAAGCTTTTCCCTTCCAGGTGGGGGCGGGGGGCTTAAATCCGAGTCCTTGAACACTGTAATGTATGTATTCAATCAGATGTACAATGTACTGCTATCTGGGCCCCTACACACATATTATTTTTAAAAGACTTTTTTTTTCTTTGCCTCTAGGGTTCTCACTGAGGCTCAATGCCAGCACTATGAATCCACTGCTTCTGGCAGGCATTTTTTTCCATTTTGGGTAGGACAGAGATAAATTGAGAGGGATGGGGAGGTAGAGAGGAGGAGAGAAATATAGACACCTGCAGACTTGGTTCACCGCTTGTGAAGTGTCTCCCCTGCAAGTGAGGAGCGGGGGCTTGAACCAGGATCCTTGAACAGGTCCATGCATTTAGTCCTGTAAGTGCTTAACCAAGTGTACCATCGCACGGCCCCATAAATGACTTTTTATCCACAAATTTAAATATTATTTTAACACAGTGACAAATGGCCAGATCAATCTGATGTTATAAACTACTATCATTAAATACCTGTTACAAAAGAAAATGTTGAATATTCTTATAATATTTTCAAAATATAGGATTTGATATGTCAAATTTATATGTATAATTTTGTGAAAGAGAAAGTGATATGTTGCTTTAAAGTATAATATCTAGTGGCAAGGAATTTAAACAAAGAGTAATATTATTTATAGTGATTATGATTCTTAAAATGTATTGCTGGTATAGAAAATACCACTATAGACATTGTGTGCTGTGCTTAAATATATTACCCTTAAGTTATTATATTGTTCTTAAATTAATAAATGCTATATTTCACATAGTTTGCCTCTTTTCTTTATAAATTGGTATATCTGAAGACAAAAACTATTTGTTATCTACTAAAAAAAAAAAAAACATGAGCTCTACAAACCAAAAAGAAACAACCCTAAAGCTCCCTAATATGAGCACAACATATAATCCCAAAGACTGCCACAAGCTGACTGACAGATCACCATCTGAAGACAGCAGATATCACAGAATTAGTCAAATTACATCAGAGAAAAGACTTGACTATACATTACTTGGACATTTTTCTCAATGTAGTTTTGTAGTATGATTGATGTCCATAAAATTTTATCTTAATTTTCTAAAGATGTATTTATTACGTATGACAAAGACTATCACATGAAACAGGGAAAAGGAAAGAGAGACAAGCCAGAGCACCACTTTGCTACAAGCAGTGTCAGAAATTAAACCAGAGATCTGGAACTGGAGGCATTAAGTCCAGCGTCCTACCAGTTGAACTATTTCCTCAGTTGCTATCTTTTAAAAATACATTTGTTCATTTTATCTGATAGGGCAGAGAAAATGAAAGGGGAAAGAGAAATAGAAAGAAGAGAGAAAGACACCTGCGGCACTGCTTCACCATTCGTGACTCAGTTGTTAACCAAATCTTTGCTAGAAACTGCTGTAGGTGCTTTAATATTATAGATGAGAGCTGGAGAGACAGAATAATGGTTACACAAAAGATTTTCATGCCTAAGGTTTAATCTCCAGCATACCACGATAAGCCGGAGCTGAGCAGTGCTCTGGTAATAATAATAATAACAACAACAATAATAATAAAGTAATTTTTATTTAAAAATAAATAAAATTATAGGTGAATTTAATTTTCAACAGAAAATATCAAAAACATGTAAAGTTGTACTTTACAGGTGACAGCAATCACAATTTGAGAGTGTTACCTCAGCAATTTCACTAATTTTCTAGGACTTACAAAATACACTGAAGCTATATCCTCATAGTATGATATATGACTGGGAAAGCATGCTGATTAAAGTCAGCCAAGACTGGGCTTGGTGTACTGCACCAAAGTTAAGGATTCGGGAGGAAGGGGGAACTTCCAGGTGCTGGTGCAAGATGGTAGAGGAGAACCTAATCTGGGGGTGAGAGTGTTTTGCAGAAAACTGAGAAATTTTACACATAGAACAACAATCATATTTACTGCAAACCATTAATCCCTCCAATAAAAAATATCTAAGTGAAAAAATAAAATAAAATCAGCCAAGAATAGTACATAGAGATCAGAAAAAGCGAGATATCCGTTGTCCTCTCTCCAAGGAGTCATGAACAGTATGACTTTGCCACCTCAATGTGATAACATATAATACACTCACACACCTTGTTCTTGCACTTCTTAAACTTGGTGTCCAGTCTGTATTCTAGTGGAGGCAAGGGTTGACATGGGTGACTGCCCATGTGACTGATCTTAATTTCCAGCTCCTAAGGAGGTCTACTTGACAAAGAATGACCCAACGCACTCACTCTAAGTCAGAGTGTTACTATTTGGCTATTTAAATGCCCTCAGATGAAGTCTTTTCTTTCAGACATCAAATTCCAAAGACTTAGAACTCAGCAGTGGAAGTGGTAAAAAGAAAAAAAAAAAAAAGACTGAATTCTGACTCAATAAATTAAAAGTACCCCTGTGGCCATTTAAAATAAATTATAGCTTACTTGTGTCTGTCTAGAGATTTTAACTTAAAAAGAAAAATTACCTCTGGCATGTATTTTCTATTTATAATCTGGAGAATCACAAATCACAGAAGCTAGAAACTGAAAATCTACAGCGCTCAATCTCTTTTGCCAACAAGGTTTAGGTTAAGCATGTGCCCGTGAGAGGCATTTGCACAAGAGTTAGAAAGCAAAACTAAAGAGAAACAGAGGCAGTTACATGAAAACTCTTCACTAGATAAGGTTTTCTACTCTTCAGGGGCCTATGTGCTTTTCAACTTAAAGTTTCACAGTTTTATTTATTTTTTTTTATGATCAGATTCTTATTTGCAGTAATCTGACCAAAAAAGGGCAGGGCCTGAAGGATGATACACAAGAGTTCTTAGTGGAACTGACCTGTCACTGCAGCTTCTGCTACACTGGCTGTCAGCAGCATGGCCATACCTAACTTCACAGCTGAGAGTGAGTGTGTGTGTGTGTGTGTGTGTGTGTGTGTGTGTGTGTGTGTGTGTGTGTGTGTGTGTGTGTGTACACACACAGGAAGAAGAAACTCACATTTTGTGAACAGTTAGCAAATTTTTGTCATTGCGGCCCCCATTAGGCAACCACATGCCATACACTACAGCATGTCAATAGTGCCCCCTGCAGGGTGCTGTAAGTTTCAAAGACTGGGTTGCTGTCATTGGGAGAAAAGGTACATTTCCCAACTTTTGAATTTTTTGGTTTTAACTCTAAATTGGGGATATTAAAACTAAATCCAGATTACACACTCCAGACCAAGACCAATTTGTTTATGTAATCTCTTCAGCTTGAGCTACAAAGAAAAAGATATTTGTATATCTTTCCTACAGTTTTAGGATTTGAATTCCAACACACACACACACACACACACACACACACACACACATTCATATATACAAAATCACGTATCCTTTTCAATTTGTAATTTTTTGGCATTTTGGTAGTCAAAAATCCAAGTATAAGAAATTTAATGCTATCCCCATCAAGATCCCAAGCACATTTTTAGGAGAATAGAACAAATGCTACAAATGTTTATCTGGAACCAGAAAAGACCTAGAATTGCCAAAACAATCTTGAGAAAAAAGAACAGAACTGGAGGCATCACACTCCCAGATCTCAAACTGTATTATAGGGCCATTGTCATCAAAACTGCTTGGTTCTGGAACATGAATAGACACATTGACCAGTGGAATAGAATTGAGAGCCCAGAAGTGAGCCCTCACACCTATGGACATCTAATCTTTGACAAAGGGGCCCATACTATTAAATGGGGAAAGCAGAGTCTCTTCAACAAATGGTGTTGGAAACAATGGGTTAAAACATGCAGAAGAATGACCCTGAACCACTGTATTTCACCAAATACAAAAGTAAATTCCAAGTGGATCAAGGACTTGGATGTTAGACCAAAAACTATCAGATACTTAGAAGAAAATATTGGCAGAACTCTTTTCCGCATAAATTTTAAAGACATCTTCAAGGAAACGAATCCAATTATAAAGCACACTAAGGCAAGTATAAACCTATGGGACTACATCAAATTAAAAAGCTTCTGCACAGCAAAAGAAACCACTACCCAAACCAAGAGACCCCTCATAGAATGGGAGAAGATCTTTACATGTCATACATCAGACAAGAGTTTAATAACCAACATATATAAAGAGCCTGCCAAACTCAACAACAAGACAACGAATAACCCCATCCAAAAATGGGGGAAGGATATGGACAGAATATTCACCACAGAAGAGACCCAAAAGGCTGAGAAACACATGAAAAAATGCTCCAAGTCTCTGATTGTCAGAGAAATGCAAATAAAGACAACAATGAGATACCACTTCACTCCTGTGAGAATGTCATACATCAGAAAAGATAACAGCAGCAAATGCTGGATAGGGTGTGGGGTCAAAGGAACCCTCCTACACTGCTGGTGGGACTGTAAGTTGATCCAACCTCTGTGGAGAACTGTCTGGAGAACTCTCAGAAGGCTAGAAATGGACCTACCCTATGATCCTGCCACTCCTCTCATGGGGATATACCCTAAGGAACCCAACACACCCATCCAAAAAGATCTGTGTACGCATATGTTCTTGGCAGCACAATTTGTAATAGCCAAAACCTGGAAGCAACCCAGGTGTCCAACAACAGATGAGTGGCTGAGCAAGTTGTGGTATATATACACAATGGAATACTACTCAGCTGTAAAAAATGGTGACTTCACTGTTTCAGCAATTATGGGACAAGCATTGAGCAAACATGATTTGTTTCTTAAGGGCCTCAAAGAGTCCCTCAAGACACGAGGAGTAAGGGTTAAGAAAAAGGATCTCAAGAAGTTTTTCGATTTTGTGATGATGTTTGTCCGTGGTTTCCCTTAGAGGGGACTACTGATGAAAAAAGATGGGCCAGAGTAGGAAACTGTTTAAGAGATTTTTATGAGACCTTTGGTCCAGAAAATATTCCAGTCCAGGCTTTTTCTTATTGGAATTTAGTATATGATATACTCAAAGTCTATAAACATTGCCCTGATGTACAGGGAGTCATGAAAGAGGGAGAAAAAGTCTTACAGAGACACTCCTGGCCACCTTCTGTTTGTGAGTCTGTCTCTATTCCCATGCCTGATTCAGGAGACCCCACCCCTGAGGCCGCCGCAATCGAAACAGCACCTGCAAAGTCCCCTCCTGTTAAGATTTACCCCTTTGACAACCTTAAGACCCTCCGCCAAAGATGGGCCTGATGATAGTCTTTCTCCTGAAGAGGCCTTATCCCTTGATGAAGAGATGGCCAAATATCATAATCCTAACCGGCCACCCCTACGCTCTTCTTTGTCCAGACCACCTCCCTACGCCACTGCCCCTCCATTTTGTGCTCCGGCCCTCAACTTGGCCAATATTACTGACTATACCACCAAGGCTAAAACTCAACTAGCACAAAAAACAGCTTCCCTTAGAAAATTAATAGAAGAAAAACAAGAGCATTTACAATTAGTTAAAGAACTGTGGGCTCTTGATTTGGCATTATCTTAAAACTAGCCAGCCAAAAAGATCCAGCTTTTTTCCTCTACTCTCAGAAAGCGTTAAACCAGTTCTGAGTGAGATCTTATCAGGCTAGCAAGCTATTCTTTAAAGAAAAAAAAGAAATCAATCAAACAAGACATTCTAACTTAAAAGCTATTAATCAGAAAACCAGCAGACACTTTTGACAGAAATTTAATGATTTCTTTAAAACTCTAAAATGTACCTTAGCCCAGAAAAAGAACTTCCAAAGATTTTTCTCCGCGTGTGGCGGTAGACTAAGCCGGCCTGTTCCATCCACACAGCCAATCACGGCACAGAGCTACTGCTCCACAGATTGGCAAAGACTTCAGTCAATCATTCCCCTAAGCCACAAACACCCCGGGGGGGGGGGGGTTGGAGAGGCTGTGAATTGGAAATCCAAAAACCGCTTTTCAAAGGGAAAATTTTTCTTTTCACCAATAATGTCTGTTTTAAACCTGTGTGCTAACCTTATTGTTTTCATTAATGTGTGTTAACCCCCAAGTAACTAAAGTTTGTTTTAAGTTTTAAATAAGATTTAGTTAAACTAAATGTGGTTTTAAAGATCCCGACTCATAGAGTTGGCACATCTTTACCGGACTAAAATATAAGACAGTTTCGTCCTTCTGATAGCTAATATCAACATCAATTCATTAGTTAGAATTTTTATGAGATCTCAAGGCGTGGTAAGATGCCCCTGAAGTCTCTCTCACTCTTGTGAGAATTCTAAATCTTACTAGCACCCCAATACCAACTGCCACTGTTTGTAACAAATTCCACGCTTAGACTGGCTTTCTAATAACCCAGTCTGGGTAGAGCAGTGGCCTTGCCAGGAAAAAAGGGTTAAACATGGTATTCCTGGCCTGATAAAAAATTTTTTTTATTTGAGAGATGTGATTCAAACAAATTATTTAGTGTAAAATGGTCATCTAAAAGAAATGTTAACAGTAAAAATTTATTTTGAACATTTCAGCTATGAAGTTTATCTTAGCTTTTTAAGTTACCTGTCCAAATCAAAGTGAAAGATCAATTACATTGTGTACCCACCCTTGTTCATAGCTGCCCTAAGGGTGTGATAGCTTTGTGATAAGCAAAGATCCTAACAAAGTTTAACATTTTACTTAAAATTGTTTAAACGACTCAAAAAAAAAGTTTCTAACACAGTTCTTATGTGGTAACATAAAGGTAAAAATTCATTTGCTAAGACAGCTAAAGATTTAAAGTAAAAGTCTTAAGTATTTAACATGACAATTCTTCATCTCCAAATTGATATGCAAACTATCTATGTATTTAACTGAAAAAGTTCCAGCACATTTTGGAGGGCCCCCAAAATGTCCTGTGAACTGTTTTGTGGATATTGGTCCACAACAAATTTGGCATTTGTCTGACACTGGGGATGTTTTGAAAAGCATTGTCACTGGTGTGTGTTAACTCTTTAAGTAACTTAAGTTTGTTTAAAGTTTTAAAAAAAATTTAGTTAAACTAAATTTGGTTTAGAGATCCTGGTTATGAGAATTGCTGCAGGAGGTTAAAAAGATAACTTTTAAATTTATGTTCTTTAAAATTCAAACAGAGCCTCTTAAAATTATGTATCACACACTGAAGATGTGTCTAGATCTTGACTGTGACAGGTAAAAAAAAAATTCCAAATAAAACTTATCAAATAAATATGAGACAGCCTAATGTAGAGCTGTATAGATGTTTTAACTAACCTTTTTACATTTTATTCAAGAAGTATGCCCCTGGTTTCCCTGAGAAAGAACTTTAGATATTAAGACATAAGAGAGACTAGGTAAAAAGTTAAGAGAGTTTTATGTCTGATGTAGACAAAAATGCTCCGGTTAAAACTTTTATTTTGAAACTTGGTAAGAGATTTTTTTTATCTTACTCATGAGTTACTTTTGCTTTTACAGCGACTCCTTCTGATAAAGTTGTTACTGAGATAACTCCCCTATTTAGAAAGACTACAAAAATTATTATCAAATAATTGGCTTTTGAGAGTACAGATTCTACATGTCAAACCTTAATTAGTTCTTTTAGAGAGTAAAAAATTATCTGGCTTGTTTTAAGACACTGTCAGAGGTTTATTCTTGATAAATTAAGTTAATACATGGTGTTTCTGGTCTGAAAGATTTGTTTTGGCAAATCCCGATTTAACAAAATTATTATTTTGAACATTTAAGCTATGAGGTTTTATTTTAGCCTTTTAAGTTGCCATATTAGAGTTCTAAAGAGCAAAATCTATTAAGAGTTTTATATCTATGCTTACTCATGATAGCCTTGTGATGAGTAAAGATCTTAGTAAACTAAGTTATAGTAGTGTGCTTAAACTGTCTAATCAGTTTAAAATAATGCTAAAAAATGGTAAACATTTTATCATGTCAACACACTAGGTATTGACTTTCTATAACATACTGGTATATTTTAATAAAGAGCCCTCTAAAATCATATAAAAGAACTCAAGCCAATTCTAACCATTAGATCATCAATTAACTTGGTACAAGTTCTCTCCCTAAGTAAATAATTATAGGTACATCTGCACATAAAGAACTGACTGCTCATATGGTAAGATTTAAAACTAAACATTTTTCTTTTTTATTTATGGGTGTATGATGACTCCTAAAGTCACTCATATCCTAAAATTTTTCTCATTTTTTTACAAGCCTCTTAAAAATTTTAACGCTTGACCTGCCATAGTGAGAGCACTTACTAGCTCCTGCACTGTTTAATTAAGATCCTGCTATTCAGACTTTTAAGATTAATCTCCATTGATAAAAGCCAATGCTCTCTGACAGATTGATGTAATTCACCTGCCCATGTTTAATAAACAAAAACTTTTTTTTTCTCAGTTGGTATTTTTTCCAAATTTGTGTGGGCTGCAGCTTGGACAAGAAGGGGCTCAGGAGCCTTGTGGGCCATATGCTCTCCTGTTTTGTTTCAATAGACGTCCAATCCATGTATTTTTGTTTCATTTAGAACATTAAAAGCTCAATAAATTTAAAAAAAGGGGAATGCACCCCCCCAATATTCAGTTGGCTAAAGTGTCAATGTAGTAACTATACTAAACCTTAATATTTACAAAAATTTGAATTGTTCATTTATTATATCTCATTGACAAAGTCACCCACTCTCCCAGTCAGAGACATATTCTTTTTTTTCTCTTTTTTAACACTGGATGTCCATGTTTGTTTTCCTTTTATTATGGTGGATGACATTATTGCTCTTGCAAAATCCACAGAGTCCCTGTTGGCAAGTCCTTACCACAAAGGACACCATGGCAGTATATACTCCAGCTAACCTCACCAGCCTATCCAAGTCTTCTCTTTCTGCTAACCTACCACTGCTGACTTCATCCTTACATGTTTATTGATTGCTCACTTTTCTCCCAATATTCCTCATGTTCAAGGAACCTCACCTAATGTGTATGCACCTCCTCTGTGTTTTGATACAACACCACCCTATATTTTCATGTCAATTCTTCTCTACCTGGTTCTTGCCTCCTAGTTTTGCTTGTTCCATAACTGACCCTCTATGAAGAAGAAAAATTTCATCAGTTGGCGCTGACGACCACCAGAGGACCA
This sequence comes from Erinaceus europaeus, assembly GCF_950295315.1. Taxonomy (NCBI): domain Eukaryota; kingdom Metazoa; phylum Chordata; class Mammalia; order Eulipotyphla; family Erinaceidae; genus Erinaceus; species Erinaceus europaeus. Next base: position 35,563,539 of record NC_080170.1, read on the forward strand.
GACGTGCTATGTTTCTTCCCCTGGACATCACATCCACTGACTGCTTCCCTTAGACTTGCTGTTGGCACGCTAGGACACTCACACTCTATACATTCCTCCCATGAATTTTCTGACAAATTACAACAGGTTATAGACTCCACCAAAAATAGTCTTGAGTCACTACAGAGCCCCTTATGGGACCCTTGATTAGTCTTTTGTTAATGATTACCTTAGGGCCCTTTATTTTTAATAAGATTCCTGGCTTTATAAAACAACAAATTGACTCTTTGGCATCGAAACCCTTACAAATATATTACCACAGACTTGATTTGGCTGACAGAGGCTTGGCTGAACCTGAGGGTGACAGACCTCTTTTAAGAGCTGCATAAAACTCAGATTTATGCACGCCAGCCTTGGCATGGTGTGGGCACCGGTAAGGGGTGCAGGGCTAAGCACTGCAGGGGGAGGACCCTATAGTCCCGCCTCTGAGTCCCCCATGAAGCAAACCTGATTTGCATGGAGGTTGGTGTTGGTCATCAGAACTCTTCGCCATGAGTTTTCCTCACCTTGAAAATAGTGACTCTGCCTCCCCTCCCCAAAAGACACCAAGGGCCATAAGAAATGCGGGAAAAATAGCCTTCTCCCGCGGGAGAAATCAGGTCAATACTTCTCCCCTCTGGTTAATGCCTGCTTATCTCTTGATAAGATTCCTAGCTCTCACCCTCATTTGCCCGCCTCACTTAAATTGTAAAAGGGGAGGACATGCCGGGGGCCAAGGCCTTAGCTAAGTCTCTCATATAGCTAGTGAGAGGACATTCCGACCATTGGAACTGAGATTACCATCTAGTGTTTGGAAAGTCGCTCACCCACCTCCCTCCCCCACTACCTTAGCAGAACTTCCTCATTGTTTGTGCTTATATTGAGGCTGCAAAATAAAATTTTCAGAGCTTGATCAGACCTCCTGTCTTGCTCTCGTTCTTCGTGTCTCTTGTCCTTTCCATTCTCTCGCCCCCTACCCTAGGTTTCCGTCGATAACCCTGCAGGCCGGGGAACTTACTGAGTACTTAAATGAAAAGGTGGAAAAGTTTACCTCAGAGGGAAACTTTAGTTTCCACTACATAATAGAAATGTAGCTCCCAGATACAATTTTTTTGGTGGTGCACAATAAAAGGCACACACTCAATGCAATATCTTTCCAGCCTTTGCCAAAGCTTTCAAACATTAGAACCAAAGCATATTAGGGTCTAGACAAATCCATGATCAGCTAATTACAGTAATGAAGAAGTATACCTTCAAGCTTATAGAAACCTAAAGATTGTGCATTTTCATCATCTGTATCTTATCTTAGAAAATAAATATTAATAACAATGTTATCTTAGTACTCATTCCTAACATTTTCTCCTAAATTCCAAGATTGTAGGTCTAGGTTGAACTGAGGAAAATCCACTAATTTAATAAGATTGTGAAATCTCCCAGAGCAAGTATCATTATGGGAAATTCGTAAAAGGGACTCTAACATCAACCCTCTAATACTCTAGCCTCATGCCTCCAATTTATTTTTGTTTCCTCTAATAATGAATAAAAAATTAGAAGATAGTATCAATCATTCATAATTAGAATGACAAAATGTCTGGTTTGCTTAGGAAAGTCTGAGTTTAAAATTATTTTCATAGCATAATAACTTTTTCCAATATACTATATTTATTAAAGTCAGAGAGAAATCAAGTGAGGAGAGGTACAGAGGGATAGAGAGACACCTGCAGAACTGCTTCACCACTTGTGAAGCTTCCCACTGCAGGTGGGGACCGGGGCATTTAAAATTGTCTTGCTTCATAAATGGCGAAGCTGGGCTGTAGGTGTTTCTGTCACTTTCCCTTTCTACCACCTCCTTCCCTCTCAATTTCTGTCTCTATCCATTAATAAGTAAAAATATAATTTAAAATGGGGACCAGGAGGTGGCGCACCTGGTTAAGTGACACATTACAGTGAGCAAGGACCCAGGTACAAGCCCCTGGTCCACAACTACAGAGGGAAAACTTCACAAGTGGTGAAGCAGGGCTACAGGTGTCTCTGTGTCTCTTTCCCTTTATACCCCCAATTTCTCTCTGTCTCTACCCAATAATAAATAAAAAAAAATATAATTTAAACCTGTGCCTTTGTTATTAACTGTCCACCCCCCTAACAACTCTTTCACTCCTAAAAGTGCCTCAGTTTAGACAATATGCTACATATACCATATGTTTCTTATAATGTATAAATTATATATGTATACTGTATATGCATCATATATATTCTTACTATAATGGCCTTAGTGCTCTTTAAACACCATGAGGAGGCCTAGCTACTCTTACACCTAGTGGGCATCTGTTGCAGCTATAACTAATAATGTGCAGTGGATAGGACGATGCTCCATGATTTCTGAGGCTGGCAAAACTCCTTGTTCTGTAACACTTACCCTTGGAACCCAGCTGCCAGGCTATGAAGAGTCTGAAGGCAGACCACCCAGAAAAATCAAATGAGAAACTACAAGTACATGTTATGCCCATAGTCAGTCCCAAACTAGCATCAACTAGTTTTGATGATGCCTTCAGATGATTCCAGCCCCTGTGAATCAAGGCTTACCATAAGAGAGGGAGAAAGAAAAAATGTCTGATAGTTAAGTCCAACATCCGAATTATAGGAAACAAGAAAGTAATCTGGAATTTTAAGACATTCCTACTATTCCTTTGCTTCCTAGCAAGCCAGAAATTTAGAGATAATAGCGTAGCAGGTGAGAAATGCAAGTACCGGCTCAAGGATCCAGGTTAAGCCTTCAGCTCTCCACTGGCAGAGGGATTGCTTCACAAGCGTGAAGCATGTCTTCAGGTGTCTCTTTCTCAGCCCCTCTCTAGCTTTCTCTCCCCTCTCAATTTCTCTATGTCCTATCCAAAAAAAAAAAGGGGAGGCAGAGAATGAAGGAGTAGATTCACAGTGCAGGCACTCAGCCACAGTGATAACCATGGAGGGAAAATATAAACAAAACACAATACAGTAATCTTGAGAGTAATATTTTTTTAGGCTGTCCAGAGCATAGCACATGAACTCCCTGTTTTCTGGCCTTAGGTAAACCAAGACTTCTATGGTACCAACCAAGGGAAGAAACAAACACCAAACTCAAATAACTACCACTTTCATTCCCAACCAGTATCACTGTAACCTTTTCTTCAAGAAAGTCTTCTGCTAGATGGGTCCTGAAATTGGTGCAACTCGTAATGTTCCTACTGATGACCACAGAATGCAAGTTCGAACCTACAGGGATGTAGAGGTTACATAGGCTCCTATGCTGATTATGGGCACCAGATCAAATCAACGGGGTTTACAGTCAATGATATTTATACACCTTTCCCATATTTGAGAGCTACTCTCTTCCCTAAGCTAGCTTTCTAGCCCTTTTTCCAGCCATGACATCATCTCCCCAGACAATAACCTGGGTCCATCTGCATATCAGATGTCAGGCTCAGGCAAAAACTAATAGTCATGGGTCCTTTGAAATATACCTAAAATAGACCTACTAGCTATTTCCAAAACGGAGACCCCAAATCTTCATCAGCAATATTCCAGCCTTTAGGTTCATGATTAGTCAACAATTTGTATGGCCTTATATCTTAACTCTTTTTCAGAAACCAAGTTGCAGCTGCTACCATGATGCCAACTGGACTTCCCTGGACAGACGACCCCACCAATGTGTCCTGGAACTCCACTCCCTCAGAGTCCTGCCCCACTAGGGAAAGAGAGAGACAGGCTGGGAGTATGGATTGATCTGTCAATGCCCATGTTCAGTGGGGAAGCAATTACAGAAGCCAGACCTTCCACCTTCTGCACCCCATAATGACCCATATTCCCAGAAAGTTAGAGAATAACCCTAAATTATCAGGGGATGGGATGGGATACAGAGCTTGGTGGTGGGAACTGTATCCCTCTTATCCTATGGTCTTGTCAGTGTTTCCATTTTATAAATACATACATTAAGTGGTTCGGGAGGTGGTACTGTGGATAAAGTGTTGGACTCTGAAGTGTGAGGTCCTGATTTCAATCCCTGGCAGCACATGTAACAGAGTAATATCTGTTTCTTTCTCTCTTCCTACTTTCTCATTAATAAAATCTTTAAAAAAATAAATACGTACATTAAAATTTTAAAAACTGTCTTTTTTTTCCTACAATGGCATTTACTCTAAAGTGTCTAACACAACTGCTCCAGGCAGTATTGTACTACTTCATATTAAAGAAACCAGGAAAAAAATATATAAACTTATAACTAAGATTCTGCTAAGAATGAGATGAAGGGCAATAATACAAGGGATAACACTATTCTTTTTTTTTTTATGCTATCTACCTCACCTGATTTTTAATTTCTTTATTGGGGGATTAATGTTTTACATTCGACAGTAAATACAATAGTTTGTAAATGAATAACATTTCTCAGTTTTTCACATAACAATATAACCCCCACTAGGTCCTCTGTCATCCTTTTTGGACCTGTACTCTTCCCCCCACCCACCCCAGAGTTTTTTACTTAGGTGCAATATACCATCTCCAGTTCAGGTTCTACTTGGAGATAACACTATTCTTTCTGGGGTAGTCATGGAGATTATGTGAAATTTAGCATGTCACGTTACTTTTCTGTTGCTGTCATAACAAATAATAAACTGCTACAAATTCAGAGTCTTGACTAAAGCATATTTACTACAATACAATTCAGTTGCCTGGATGTTTTGGCAAAGTATGTCACTGGGCTAAAATGAATATGCTTTGGGGGAGAATTCACTTCCTGTTCTAGTTGCAGATGTTGTCTGCATTCTTTGACTAGTCCCTGCTCCTCCATCTTCAAAGCCAACAATAGCCTGCTGAGTATTCACATCATATCACTATGGACTTCTCTTTTGCCTTATTCTTTCACTTTGAAGGACACCTTTATTTTTTAAGATTTAATTTATTTATTCATGAAGAAGATAAGAGAAAGAACCAGACATTACTCTGGTATATGTGCTGTTGGCAATTAAACTCAAGACCTCATACTTATTAAGAGTCCAGTGCTTTATCCACTGTGCCACCTCCTGGCCATAAGAATTCCTTTAAGAACACAGATTTCATTCATTCAGTTACTCCAGGATAATATCCCCATTTCAAAGCTAGCAGATCAAAAACCTGAATTTCCCAAGGCCATGCAATGCAACATAGTTAATACCTAAGGCAACTGCTTTAGAGCAAATACCACTATAGGGGGAAAAAAAAAACTGCAGAAAACAAAAAGTACATCTTTGGGAGTCATTATTCTGACTATAAATGTAAAATCATCTCTCCTAAAATCTCATAAATGCTAAACAGCAAGAAGATGCCAATTTTCTTCTCCAACCATTTTTCTGTGTTATTTGGCTCAGGCCGTATAATCAAATGCCATAGATTTAATTCCACACAGATTAAACAACAGAAATTTAGTCCTCACAGTTCTGGGGATTCAGACGTCCACAATCAAGGGCCCAGCAAAATAGATTCCTGGAAAGACCTTTCTTCCTCACTTAACCTCTTTGTCTTCACATGGTCTTTCTTCTAAGAAAAGAGAGCTTTCTAGTGTGTTTTCTTTCTTTTTAAATCATTTTTATTTATGTTATTTATTTGATGCAGATAAATTGAGAGGGAAGGGAGATAGGGAGAGAGACAGAGAGACACCTTCAGCCTTGCTTCACCTCTTGTGAAGCTTTCCCCCTCAGGTGGGGACCAGGGGCTTGAAATGTATGCACTTAACCAGGTGTACCACCAGCTGGCCTCTCTGGTGTCTTTTCTTATAAGGTCATTTTACACAGACATTAGTCCTGTAAGATTAAACTGTTGTTGTGGCGGTCTGGTGTCGGGCTGCACCGCAGAGAAGAGAGTGGACGTCCAGAGCAAAGGGGTACACAAATCTTTATTAGAGGATGGGGGGGGGGTTTGGTTCAGACCACGTGGAGCCAGCCGGCAATGGCTGACCACGGGGGGAGAGCTGGGAGCGAGATCTCAGAGAGGGAGAGCTGAGAGCCCAGAGGGGGGGGGTGAGGGAGCTTTTTATTGGGGCTACAACCAGGGGTGCCATGTAGGGCCAGGATTGGTTGAAGGGGGCACTGCTAGGATTTCGCGGGGCTTAGTAAAACCTGGGGGTGGAGACTGCATCAGAATAACTTCTCAGCAACAATTAAACCCCTCACCTTTATGACCTGTTATTCAATTAAATTCAAAATATGAATTCTGAGAGGAAATATTCAATGCATAACATTCTCAACCTAACAATTCACACTATTTGCTACTCATTTTTGACCCTATTATGTACAATATGCCTACCCATGGTTACCTATGGCATAATTCATACTTATCATATAAGGAATACCAGTAGCTACAGTAATTGGAACTATTCATTTGTATGGTATTAAATAATATTTCCAAGAACATCTAAAATGTATTTTAGTCTGCTCTCTTTATGCTTTTACCTCATATGACCCACTAATTTCCATTTTTGTATTTGACAGGACAGGGAGAATTTTTTTAAATTTATTTATTAATGAGAAGGAGCTAGGAGAAGAGAGAAAACCAGATATCACTCTGGTACTGCTGGGGACTGAACTCAGGACCTCATGCTTGAGAGTCCAATACTTTATCCACTGTAGCACCTATTAGACCACATGACAGAGAGAAATTGAGAGGGGAGAGAAAGGGAGAGAAGTGAGAGAGAGAGAGAGAGAGACACCTGCAGATCTGCTTCACCATTCATGAAGCTTCCCCCTGCAGGTAGGGAATAGGGAATTGAACTGGGGGTCCTTGTGCATGCTAATATGTACAGTTAACCAAGTACAGGAAATCAATTTATGTTCCTCATTAAACAAGTTCACTCAATCCTTCTCTTTAGCTAAAATAAAGTTGCTTGCTAATTGTCCTTATCCCATGCTCTTCATCTGAGTTATTCAAATATTGAATCTGAATGCTATTTCTTTTCTTTCTTTCTTTCTTTCTTCTTTTTTTTTTTTTTTTAATCAGAGAAGCTGGTTTATGATGGTGCAGGGCATTAAACCTGGGACTTTGGAGTCGCAGGCATGAGATTCTCTTTGTATAACCATTATGCTATCTATCCTCATCCTCTTTTAATTCCTTATATCTAATAAATCAGCACATCTTGAAAATTTTATCTCCTAATTCTCTGAATTCAAGTCTTTCCCATCTTGCTGTTATCCCATCTTATCTCTTCTACCTTATGCTCTACTAACTAGTTTATGTCCTTTTTTTCTCCATTCCTTTCCATTCAAAGCAGCTAATCAGTTTCCTAAAGTATTTTATTTTTCTTGTTTTTTTTTTTAAGTTTTTTTATTATCTTAATTTATTGGATAGAAACTGTCAGAAATCGAGAGGAAGGGGGGAGACAGAGAGGGAAAGGAACAGAAAGACACCTGCAACCCTACTTCACCACCCACAAAGCTTTCCTCCTGCATGTGGGGACCAGGGGCTCCAACCTGGGTCCTTGTGTATTGCAACATGTGCGCTCAACAGGGGGCGCCACCACCCGGCCAGTATGTTACTTTTCTTTATGTGATATTATCTTCTATGATGAGGCTCATTTTCACTTCTTTGATTTTCTCCATTATCCTTTAAGTTTTAATATAGAATATTTTCCCCTACTGTTTATGTTTCCCACACTGTTCTGTCCACCTATACAAATTTCTCCATTCCCCATTAGTGAGACTAACATTGACTTAACTCAAAAGTGACTGCTTGACTTTTCATTCTTTAGGACTTACCTGACACTAAAACTAAATTTCTTTGAAGTAGCATCACCTGGCCTTTGGGAAGAAACAACTTTTCCTCTAACACTCTTAGGTTTGGCACTTGGGAGCCTGCAAATAAAACTGACAAAAGACAGATTAGCAGGTGGTGACAACTCCTCCTCAGGCTAGTATGTCATTTTTAACAGGATAAGTGGCAGAATTAAAAAGCACTTATAGGAAAATGAATGACTTAGGAATTAATTAATGGGCTTTCATGAGGACAGATGAGAGATATAAGCTTTGTGACAATCTCCATTTAGATATGGTGATTTCTAGACTCCAGTGATGAGTGTTTTCCCTGATCCCCGCCCCCCCCCACACCAGCCATGAGATTTATGGAATGTTCTGTTGGAGGTTCTGCATTTAGACAGATAAGAGATTTTTGAAATGCAAATATTTCTGTTCAAAGTCACTTCCATTCACAGAAGCATATTCTGGACCTCTGCAGATTTTTTGTTTGTTGTTTTTTCATGGCACAGATTTCTTTAGCTTTCATTCTGAAACATGAAAACTAACACTCTCCTTTTCTTGTTTACTAATTATCCCCATTACCTTTATCAGTTAAAATGTGTAACATCCAGTCTCCTGTGAACATCCAAGCCTTTGTGAACCAATCACTTGGCTTTTGAAGTGCTAAACACTCAGTAGTCTGATCAAGGATAACTTTACATATGCATTTTCAACTGTTGTTTTATTTAAATTCCCCAACTGCTCTGAACTACTTGTAAATAAGCAGGGACTTTTCTGTGCCTTATTATTTATCTGAAACAGGTGTCAGGCTGTTTTCAAAACATATAAAGAAAACAGGTGGCTTTTATGTGCTTGGTGGATTTTGTTTGTCTTTTAACTAGAGCGCGCTACTCAGTTCTAGGTGGTGCAGGGAATGGAACCTGGGTCCTCTGAGCCTCAGGCATGAAAGTCTTTGTAGGACTATTATACTACATCACCGCCGCTGCCCCACAGTCCCTTAAAATCACGTCAATCTGATTACTAGCAGGGCCTAATTGGAAGAAACACACCGACTCCATCATGAGAAATAAGTACGACCCCGAACCCATTTCCTCACATGTTAGGGCCGAAACGAAACCCCACGAGCCTTTTGCTCATTGTCCCTGCAGAGCAACTGAGGCAAGGGACTGAGAACAGCCTCGCACACATGACTCTGCCCACGCCACACAACTTCGGGCTCCGTCGCAGGCCTGTGACGTCACCGGAAGCGATTTTACTGTGACTCCGGGAGGCCAGACCTCTCGCGCCGGGCGCCGGAAGCAAAGCGGAAGTGAACCTGCAGCCGCTTCCGGGTCCCGGCGCCATTTGCAACGGCTGCAGGTTCTCACCGCTTGGACCCCGCCAGGACAATGAGCTATGACTACCATCAGAACTGGGGCCGCGATGAAGCCCCCCGTGGCTCGGGCGGAGGCCACGGTGGAAATTATGGCGGGAGTCATGGCGGAGGCCGCGGAGGGAACCGCGGAGCAGGCGGAGGCGGTGGTGGGGGGCGAGGCGGTGGCCGCGGCAGGCATCCCGGACACCTCAAAGGCCGCGAGATCGGCCTGTGGTACGCCAAGAGGCAGGGGCAGAAGAACAAGGACGCCGAGAGGCAGGAGGTAATCTGAGGTCTGCAGTGCAGGGGAGGGCTGGGCGCTACAACCGCGGCGCGCGGCGGCGGAGAGGTGATTTGTCACGCCGGGGTGCAGGGGAGGGAGGTGGGGACGGGTTCTCGCCCCTCCTGCTGGCCCTTTGCTTTGCTCTGGGAACTTCCGTCTTCTTACTGGTGCACGCGTGGTGTCTGCGGTGCCAAGTGCAGCGCAGGGACCTTACTGAGAGGTTCTGGAGGGTTGATCCCACTCCACTGCACGCGGGGTTTATGCTGGCTGCTTGCGGCGTCCAGGGGACGGTTCGTTGCGCACGAAACAGGTGCTGAAGTCAGGTGTCAGGTTCCCACCGAGACGGGCTTCTTACTGACGTTGACTTCTTTGCCTGCTTTGAACACGAAAATAACCGTCTTGTGCATGAGGTAGCGGTTTGAACGGAAAGGTCAAGCACTGTTTTGAGTTTAGAGCATCCAGAAGAATAGCCCAGCATCCCTTTTAAAAATATATATATATTATTGTATTATTTAAAAATAACAGTATACTCACATTTGTGTGTGTTTATGTTGATTTGAAGCGGCTTCTGTTGATGGGCAAGCTCTTTTAGAAAGTAAGTCAGAATCTTAGCAGGAACTTCAAAGGGTGATTTGACAATCTTTTCTCTCGGGTTCTTGATTGTCCTGTTAATTTGTATCCAGATCTGTTCCCTGAGCAGCCTACTCAAATACATGTTTTTTTCTGATAGAACAGGATTATGATTGACATTTAAGTGGAAGCCTTAGGACAGCTCTTTTTAGTGTGTGTGTGTGGGTGTGTGTGGGTGTGTGTGTGTGTGTGTGTGTGTGTGTGTGTGTGTGTATCGTTACTTTATTAACACAAAATAGAACCAGAGCATCGCTCTGACACATGGTTGCTGGGTCTGGAATTCCAGACCTCATGCTTTTAGGTTCAGCTCCTTATTCACTCTGCCTCCTCTCTGGCCCAGGAAAATTTTTTAGTGACTTCTTTAAACATATATTTCTGGGCAGGGGATAGGTAGCATAATTGTTATGCAAAGATATCCTCATGCCTGAGGCTCCAAAGTCCCAGGTTCAGTCCCCCTCACCACCATAAGCCAGAGCTGGGCAGTGCTCTGGTAAAAAACATAATAATAATAAAATAAACATACATTTAATTTTTCTTTAATCTTTTCTTTTTCTCTCTATGAATGAGAAAGGAGGGGAGAGGGAGAGGAGAGAGAAAAGACATCACTCTGTACATGTGCTGCCAGGGTTAGAACTCAGGACTCATGCTTGAGAGTCCAATGCTTTATCTACTGTGCCACCTCTCAGACCACTAAACATAACATTTCATATTTGATACAAAGCAGTTCTCTGGGTTTCAGTTAACTTTTCTTGTTACTCATTTTATCATTGACTTTTGGGGTATATTTCTTTGCAACTTAATCACAACTTTTTTCTTAAAAACCAAACATAGGGGTACCAGAATCATTCACTTCAGTAGTGCACTGCTTTGCCATCTGCTGACCTAGGTTCAAGCCTGACCCCCACTGCATTGAAGGAAGTTTGTTGATACAGTTTATATTCTCCTGTCTAATGAAAAAGTGATTCTAAAGCAGTGAAACCCTGGGCAGGACACCCCCCCCCCAAATTTTCTTTCTTTGATCAAATTAATTTGTTCATTGAGCACTTTTTTAAAAATACAGATGATTTTTATTCATTTATTTATTATTGGATAGAGACAGAAATTGAGAGGGGTGGGGGAGAGACAGAGATACATACTGCTTAACCACTTGTGAAGCTTTCCCTCTGCAGGTGGGGACCAGGGGTTGAACCCGGGTCCTTGCATTGAGCACTTTTTAAAAAGTCCAAGTCGCCTTAAAAGTGGAAGAATACCCAGGATCATTACGGGGTGCAGAAGGTGGAAGGTCTGGCTTCTGTAATTGCTTCCCCTCTGAACATGGGTGTTGACAGGTCGATCCATACTCCCAGCCTGCCTCTCTCTTTCCCTCCTGGGGCAGAGCTCTGGGGAAGCTGGGCTCCAGGACACATTGGTGGGGTCATCTGCCCAGGAAAGTCCGGTTGGCATCATGGTAGCATCTGTAACTTGGTGTCTGAAAAAGAGTTAAGATATAAGGCCGAACAGATTGTTGACTAATCATGAATACAAAGGCAAGAATATTGCTGATGAAGATTTGGGGTCTCTGTTTTGGAAAAAGCTAGTAGGTCATGGTCCAAGAGGTAATGCAATGGATAAAGCGTTGGATTCTCTAGCATGGGGTCATGGGTCAGCCCCCAGCGGCACATATACCAGAGTGATACTTGGTTCTTTCTCTCCGTCTGTGTTTCTTGTTAATAAATAAATAAAATCTTTTAAAAAAGAAAAAGCTAATAGATCTATTTTAGGTATATTTCAAGGGGCCCATGACCCTACTGTTTGCCTGAGCCTGACATCTCATATGTAGGTGACCTAAGTTATTGTCTGGGGAGATGGTGTCATAGTTGGAAAGAGGACTGAGAGCTGGATCAGGGAAGAGAGTATCTTCCAAATATGGGAATGTATATAAGTATTAACTGTAAACCCCACTGGTTTGATTTGGGGCCCATATTCAGCACAGGAACCTATGTAACCTCTGCTTCCCTGTAGGTCTGAGCTCACATTCTGTGGTCATGCCTAGAAACATTCCAGGCTGCACTAATTTCAGGACCCATCTTCCTCAGGTAGTAGGTAGTGTATGTTGTCCAACCTCCATTTGGAGAATGGAACATTCCCTACCATTATTGATCCGCACTGAGGGCAAGGTCCTATGGGGGCCCTACAAAGGCCCTTAATGCACCCCATAATGATCCTGGGTCCATATTCCCAGAGGGAAAAAGGATAGGGAAGCTATCAGGGGAGATTAGATAGGGAGTTCTGGTGGTGGGAACTGTGTGGAATTGTACCCTCTTATCCTATAGTTTTGTCAATACTTCCATTTTATTTAAAAAAAAAAGGGGGGGAGTCGGGCTGTAGCGCAGCGGGTTAAGCGCAGGTAGCGCAAAGCACAAGGACCGGCATAAGGATCCCGGTTCAAACCCCGGCTCCCCACCTGCAGGGGAGTCGCTTCACAGGTGGTGAAGCAGGTCTGCAGGTGTCTATCTTTCTCTCCTCCTCTCTGTCTTCCCCTCCTCTCTCCATTTCTCTCTGTCCTATCCAACAACGACAACAATAACTATAACAATAAAACAACAAGGGCAGCAAAAGGGAATAAATAAATTAAATAAATTTTAAAAAAAGGAAGAATTCTTGAGAGGTAACAATGGAAAGGTGTGCACAGTAATTTTCTAAGAACTTTTATCAGATTTTATTGTGTTTCATACTAGGTTTTAATAATATGGGGTTCTGGACATAATATGAAATTCAAAGAGCTTATTGTTTAGTTGGAAAAAATAACACCAAAATAAACTAAAAGTGAGATCATAAAATTTGTTCTGTATTATTTCCATGTGAATCCAGTTGTGAGCTGGATCATTATGAGTAAACTTGGATTTCTGCTCCCTCCTTAATCTTCACTCTTAGTAAGAATTGCTGAGGCCAAACTGGGATTTATCTTTGATCTCTTTGATGAGCAAATCTGCCTCCTTTGCCTTTGTAATATGTCCCAAAATGCAACCACTTACCTCTATACCTGGCCTTTTGACTTTTCACTCCAGCTCCCCATTAGGTGGTTCTTTTGTAGTGCCACTAATGGGCATCTTTTAAAAGCAAAAATTATATCATCTCTACCTGAAATCGGAAGCCGGGTCACTTCTGTCTCAGTCTAACATATTTCAGTTTCATCCTAACATGTTTTTCAGGAATCTTGGTAAATTAGCTTTGACTGGCCTGGCTTCCTTCTCAGCACCTTTCTAAATTCACTATTTAAATACAGAAATTTAAAAAGTTAAAGCTCTGAAATTTCAGAATGAGAATCAATCACAGGTTATTTAAAAAAGAAAAAGGAAAAAAAAAAAGGATAAAGGGGAGAAGGATTCAGCTCACTGGGTAAAACAGTATAACACATTTTTTATGACTGAGGATCCAGGTCTACATATCTGGTACCACTTGGGAGCACCATACAAGGAGGAAGTCTCATGTGTGTTGAAGCAGTGCTGAGGTGTCTCTCCTACCTTCCCCTCTCCCCCTTAAAAAAAACTAAAGGGGGTCGGGCGGTAGCGCAGTGGGTTAAGCGCACGTGGCACAAAGCACTAGGACCGGCTCGGCAGGGGAGTCACTTCACAGGCAGTGAAACAGGTCTACAGGTGTCTGTCTTTCTCTCACCCTCTCTGTCTTCCCCTCCTCTCTCGATTTTTCTGTCCTATCCAACAACATCAACAATAAAAATAATAACCACAACAAGGCTACAACAACAAGGGCAACAAAAGGGGAAATGGCCTCCAGGAACAGTGGATTCATGGTGTAGGCACTGAGCCCCAGCAATAACCCTGAAGGCAAATAAATAAATAAAATAATTTAAAAAGTCCCCCAGGAGTGGTGAAATCCTACAGGCACAAATATCCAGTGAAGCCCTGGAGATAGAGGCAGGAAAAAAAGGGATGAGCCACTTAATAAAAGATTCCCTGCAGGCTAGTGGGTGGCACAACAGGTAAAGCAACAGACTTGTAAGTGTGAAGTCCTGAATTCAATCCCAGGCACCTCGTATGCCAAGAGAAATGATCTGATTTTTCTCTTTGCCTCTCTTCCTCTTTCATTAATAAACCTTAAAAAAAAAGGATTTTTTATTCACATTTAGATGCAAAAGATACACCTTAGACAGTAGAGTTTTAAGAGAGCTATATCTAAGAAGCTAAGGTACACAAAAAGCTACCTCAAATTGAGGAGACGGGCATATTCTTCCGATGCACTCTTTTCTTCAACAAAATTTCATCAAGGATACTACATGTTTGAAATGATGTTTTAATTATTTAACACTGTGTTAATAAGATACCTTCTCTGCCAAGCAGGCATAGTTGGATGATTAGAATACAACATTTTAAGTACAACAATAAGGAGACTTTGGGCTGTGGACTAACTTAAACTGGAAGATTCTAGAAGACTTTCCAGAGAAAATTATCCTTAAACTGAAATTTGAAAGAATGCAGAGAGAATTGAGTATGTCTATGTGTGAGATTGAACGTTTCAGAAAAGGGGTTTGTGTGGACAGATAACAAGCAGCCTGTGGTCAGGTCGAACATGTTAAGAGCTACAGATCATTGCTTGTCGAAGTTTAATATACATAGGGATCACTAGACATCTTCCTAAAATCTAGACCTGGTGTGACAACAGAGCATCTACTTTTCTAACAAGTGCCCAAATGATGTGCTGCAGGGCGCATTGGCCATTCATACAGGAAAATCTGTGGGGCAGGGCAAGGAAGGGAAGTTTGCCAAATAATATAAGAAGGAACAAGCAGACACTGAAAAATAAGATAGGTGTTGTTTCAGAATCCAAAAGTAGTGTTTGAGGAAGTATATAAAAAAGAGAAAGTGATAACTAGTAGTAAACTGCACAGATGTCATATATAAAAGGTTCTATACAAAAATGCTAATATTAAGTATAGGAAGTAAGTGATTAGAGGACAAGTGTGGGGTTAAACTTCCTTTTACATACTTGTTGAATAACTTAACATCTGATTTCTCATCACTTTTTCTTGTTGTTAATGACATTTTTTTCCTTTGTATCAAATAGAGAGCCATAGTGCACATGGATGAGCGTCGAGAAGAACAGATCGTGCAGCTGCTGCATTCGGTCCAAGCTAAAAATGAAAAAGATTCAGAAGCACATATATCCTGGTTTGATCCTGAAGATCATGGGTAAAACAAAAGTGTTCTTTGAAAAAAAAAAAAAAATTGGGCACCACCTGTAGGGGAAAAAAACCTCAAGTAATGAAGCAGTGTTGCAGGCCTCTCCTCCCCACCCCCCATTTTTCTCTGTAATATATATACATATATGGCACAATGACACCACTTTCATAACACTGACTAGAAAAAAAAATTGAATAGCATCTTTATACTCTAAAGTAACTAATTTAGCAACAAAATATTTTTCTCATGTAAATTTGAGCAGGTTTGGTAAAAAAAAAAAAAAATTAGTTAATGTATTTAATCTCACCGGAAGGCTAAATAAAATTAGTGTACCTGGACATGGAGTTTTTGTTTATTAAGTTACCATTTATTGTTCTTCCTATCTATTGTTGCATTTCTAAAGATAACTCTGTAAAGAGATCTACAAGAAATTAAATCACTGCTGTTTTAGGAAAGTTACAGGAACTGTATCATTTTGATAAAACAATACATAGAGATTTTTCTAGGACTGTAATTGTATAGCCTCCCACTGAGAGCTTGGAGATGTTAGTAGAAAAAAAATGTGTAGTTGGGAGACAAAACAAGGCTCAGGAAATCAGAAAGTGGTAAGGCGTTTATAGTAGAGGGACGACTACAAGGAATAACATCTGGTAATGAATTTACAGGGGCGAAATTTTGAGTTTATTTTAAAAAATGAAAGTATTTTCACAATTGCTCTACAAAAAGAAGAAAAATGTTGATGAGTTATTCTGGATAAAAAGCATATTGTCTTGCTTCAGGATTAAAGTGACTCTTTGCCTTTTCTTTTTCTTAATGTTATTAAAATAGATATGGTACTGAAGCATCTACTGAAAATAAAGCAAACTCAGAGAAGAAACTTGAGGTCCATGAAAAGAAAGTTCCAAATCAAGAAAAGAAAGCTTTTAGAATCAGGGACAAATACATTGATCGAGATTCTGAGTATCTTTTGCAAGAAAATGAACCAGATGGAAACTTAGACCAGCAGCTGTTAGAAGATTTGCAAAAAAAGAAAACTGATCTTCGGTATATTGAAATGCAGGTAATAGAAAGCTAAGTGTGGGAAACATTTTTGCTTTATATCTCTTTTCACACTGATCAAAATGCATGTATGTTAATAGTTATACTTACAGTTAGCTCCTAGTATGTATTTCAGAGAGATTCCTTGATGGACCATCATTTGCAGTAATTCCTCCAATAATCTCTGCCCCCATAATAGAGAAAATCCAATAATGAAAATAGAATTATTAGGTTATTGGAAAAGCCCTGGTGCATTTTTTTTCATGTGGCAACATATGTTTTGTATACAAAAATGCATCATAGCTTTTCCAGCAACCCAGTGTATTGAGGCATAACCTGTAGTAGCATATATGGTGAGGGGAAGAAATAGCTGGCAAAGGAAAAAAAAATCATACTAAAGTTTAAATTATAGCTGAATGAGATGTGTAAGACAGTATGAGTTGGTTAGAATGTGATTTTTTTTTTTTTGTAAGCATTAAGCTGATTTTTTTCTTTACAAGTAACAAGTTTCTTACTCTGGAGCATTGCATGCAAGGCTTGTGCTCTACCATTAAACTATCTCCTCAGCCCTCTTATTTTTCTCCACTGTTTAGTGGAGCCAGGACCTTGTGCATGTGTGATCTTATTGTTTCCAAGCCGCTGTTTCATTCTGTTAGGGTGAGACAGCATGGGAGAGGCAGACACGCTGAAAGAGAGGCACCATAGTACTCGAACTTCCTGCAGTGCCGTGATACCTCTCAAGGGGTACGGGGTTCGAACCTGGGCTGCGTACATGACAAGGCAGGTGTCCTACCTGTTGAGTTATTTAAGCACCCTGCGTTCTCTCCCTGTCCCACCCCCCTCAATTATAGAAAGGTTTTTCTTTCAGATCTTGTGGCAACATGTGAAATGAAGCCTTGGAAAGAGAGGGAGAACCAGATTTTCTGAGTTCAGATATTTCCTGTGTAGGTTTTGCTGTTTTTTTTTTAAACATACATTTATTTATTTATTTATGAAAGGGATAGGAGGAGGAGGAAGAGAGAGAGTGAGAGAGAGAGAAAAAAAACAGAGAACCAGATATCACTCTGGTATATGTGCTGCCTGGGATCAAACTCGAGACCTCATGCTTGAGAGTCCAACACAATCCATTCTGCCACCTCCCAGACCATGGTTTTGCTGTTTTTTAGCACCTATAAATAATGAAATTATCGTGAATCTGTGCCAGTGCCTATTGAATTAGTAAATAGTGGGAAAAGAATGTGCTACAGAAATCAGAGCCAAGATAAATATATAAAACAGAAATATAAAAACTGGTCAAAGTAAGTTAAGTGTTGTAAGAAAGTTATTAGCGGGGGGCAGAAGATAATTAACCTGGTAGAGCCATGCAAAGATCTGGGTTTCAGCCTCTGACCACCACATAGGAGCACCCTAGAAAGAGTAACCTTTATAAGCAGTGGAATGGTGCTGTGGTTTCTCTTTGTCTGTCTGTCTCTCACCCTCAGCCTGGGAGGAAAAAGGTATCCACCAGTTGCTGTGGAATCTTGCAGGCAAGCAAAGGCCCAGTGAAGCCCTGTGACGACGAAAAACAGTAGTGAATCAGGCGGTAGTGCAGTGGGTTGAGTGCATGTGTCGCGAAGCGCAAGGACTGGCATAAGGATCCCAGTTTGAGCCCCCCCAGCTGCTCACATGCAGAGGAGTCGCTTCACAGGCAGTGAAGCAGGTCTGCAGTTGTCGCTCTTTTCTCTCTCCCTCTCTGTCTTCCTCTTCTCCCTCCATTTTTCTCTGTCCTATCCAACAATGACGACGACATCAATAACAACAATTAAAAAAAGGGCAACAAAAGGGAAAATAAATAAATTTTAAAAAGAGCACTAATGCTATTGTATGATATTCCATCTTAGCACTGCTAAGTCTTTTTTTTTTTTATCCAAAAATAGATCATTAGTTATTTTTTCACGAAATTTTATATCTCAGTAGTTCATCATGTAAGGTTTCAAAAATACTTTGGATTCTATCATTTATGAAACATTCTGATTATCATAGTTTGATAACATTTCTTTTGTGACGTATTTTTTTAATTTCAGCATTTCAGAGAAAAGCTGCCTTCATATGGAATGCAAAAGGTAAGTGAATATTATCTATTTTATTTAGTATGCAAAAACACTTAAGACATATAGCTTTTTTAATCTTTATATCAAGAAATAAAAATTAATGAACTTTTCCCAGAAAGGAATTATTAAAAGTTTATTTTGTTCTTCTAAGTTGTTCAAAAAATAGTTATGAAACAGTTTTCCTAAATTTTTCTCATTTATGATCATAATTAAATTCTCTAGAGCTTAGAAACTAGGATCGTCACATGTAAATTGCTTTGGCTAAATAGCTTTGCTATTGATTTGAGATGAAACATTTTACTTAAAATTGAAGCACTACTGAAAATGTACTACTTTAATTTCTTATGTTCACTCAGTCCTATTTAAAATTACATAATGTCCCATAAACTTCTGTCATTATTACTGTTGTTATTATTTAGAGACAGAAATTGGGGCTTGGTGGTGGTGCACCTGGCTGAGCACATGTTTCAGTGCACAAAGGACCCAGGTTCGAGCCCCCAGTCTCCACCTACAGAGGGAAAGCTTTGCAAGTTGTGGAGCAGGGCTACAGGTGTCTCTTTCTCTCCCCTTTATCACCCCCTCCCCTCTCAATTTCTGACTGCCTCTATCCAATAATAAATATAATACAAAAGAAAAATGACAGAGAAATTGAGAGGGGTATAGGGGAGATTCTGATTTTTTTATAATTGTGTTTAATATCTCTTGAAAACTGGAAGATATATAGAGAGTATGTTTGCATATAGTAATATTTTTAAAAGTAATAATTATTTGTTAGAAGCAGTTACCTTCTGGTGGATTTTATTAATGTCCGTCAAGATTTAGTCAATATAAAATGTCCTTTTTTCCTTTTGAAATAGGAATTGATAAACATGATCAATAACCATCAGGTAACAGTAATAAGTGGTGAAACTGGCTGTGGAAAAACCACTCAAGTTACTCAATTCATTTTGGATAATTACATTGAAAGAGGGAAAGGATCTACATGCCGGATAGTTTGTACGCAGCCAAGAAGAATCAGTGCCATTTCAGTAAGTCACCACTCATTTTTAAAATTTTAAAATTTCTGCACTTTATTTCCCTTCTTTAGACTTTGAAGTGTTGTAGGCATTCATAATTAGACTTTGGTTATGTGGGTATGCAAGTAAGCATTTCACTGAATGCTGTTAGTAATAACCTGTGTCTTAACTGATAATAGATATTAATGAGCTCAGGATAAGTGGTAAAGCTAGGCAATTTTCAGAGCACAGCCAATATCTGGTATTTAATGTAGTATAATATAGTATTTAATATAATTAACATTTAATTTAATAATATCTACCAAAAAGAAGGAAACCAAATAATAGTGGCCAAGGACATAGCACAGTGTATAAAGCATTCAGCTCTTGAGCATGAGGTGTCCTGAGTTCCACCCCCAGCCCTGTATGTG
Organism: Erinaceus europaeus; assembly: GCF_950295315.1. NCBI lineage: Eukaryota > Metazoa > Chordata > Mammalia > Eulipotyphla > Erinaceidae > Erinaceus > Erinaceus europaeus. Next base: position 35,583,309 of record NC_080170.1, read on the forward strand.
TCAGAGTAATGTTCATGTTCTGGCTTTACCTGTGCCCCCCCCACACATTAAAAAATCTCATTTCAAAAGGAATTATTTTATTGAGTTTTTTATTTCCATTTTTCTCTGACACCTCATTTGTATACAGAAACGCCAGTCTTACATGTATTGATTTTGTATCCTGCTACTTTATAGAAATTGATTTTGGTAGATTTTTCAAATTCTCTAGTTAGTAGATTCTCTAGTTAGTAAATTCTCTAGTTGGTAGATTTTTCAAATTCTCTAGTTATATTATCATGTCATTGATAATATAGTGATATCAATAGTGATAGTTTGATTTCTTCCTTTCCAATCTGTATGCCTTTGATACCTCTTTCCTATCTGATTGCAGTGGCAAAGCCCATGAGGACTGTTTTGACAAAATATTGAAGATAGTAGACATCTTTGTCTGGTTCCTGATTTTAGGGGGAAATCTTTCTACTTTTCCACATTGAGAATGATATTAGCGGGGGTCAGGTAGTAGAACATGTGGTTAAGTGCACACATTATAGTGTGCGGAGACCTGGGTTCAAGTTCCTGTCCCCACACATGGAGAATACTTCACAAGTGGTGAACCAGGTCCATAGGTGTTGCTGTATTTCTCCTTCCATATCTCTTTCTCTCTAAATTTCTATCATATCAAATAGAATAGATTTAAAGTTTTAAAAAATAATAATTAAAAAAGAGTGATATTAATTGTGGATTTGTCATAAATGACCTATATTATGTTGAGGAATTGTCCTCCTATTCCCAATTTGTGGAGTAGCTTGATTATAAATGTTAAATGCCTTTTCAGCACCAATTGATATGACCATGTGATGTTTATCTTTCTTTTTGTTGATATGATAGATTACACTGATTGACTTGCAGATATTGAACCATCTCTGCTTCCCAGGGGTGAATCCCACTTGATCTTGGTAAATTAATCTCTTGATATGTTGTTGGATTTGATTTATCAAGATTTTGCTGGGAATCTTTGCATCAGTGTTCATCAGGGATATAGGTCTATAGTTTTCTTTTTTGGTAGAGTCCTTTCCTGCTTTGGAAGTCAGATTAATGTAACATAGAACATGTTTGGGAGTGATTGCCTCTTTTCAATTTTCTGGAAGAGTTTGAGGAGAATGGGTATTAGTTCGTCTTTGAAAATCTTACAGAATTCATTAGTAAAGCCCTTTGGACCTGGATTTTTATTCTTGGGAACATTTTTGATTACTGATTCAATTACTGTACTGTCCCCACCACCAATTTAATACTTTTGGGTTTAAGCTTGGCAAGTGCTATGCTTCTAGGAATGGATCCATGTCATCCAGGTTGTCCAAATAATTTGCATAAAGGTTTTTATAATAATCATATGATTCTTTCTATCTTCCCAATTTCAGTTGTAATCTCTTTTTCTCATTACTGATTAAATTTTTATCATAACTCTTTCTCTGTGTTTCTTTCTGTCTCTTTGATTCTAGCTGGTGGTTTATCTATTTATCCTTTTGAAGAACCAGCTCTTGGTTTCATTAATATCCTGGATTTTCTTTCTAGTTTCTAATTCATTAATTTCTATTCTGATTTTGAGTACATACTTTCTCCTGCTGATTTTTGGATCTCTTTGTTGGCTTCATTTCTAGGTGACTCAGTGGTATTATGTTAGATAGCTTACTTGAGATCTTTGCTGTTAATGTGGGCCTGGATTACTTTTTTCTTAAGACAGCTTTTGTTCTGGTAGTTGGTTTCTTCGTTTTCACTGTTCTCCAAGTAATTTTAAAGTTTTCCTTTGATTTCTTCAGTGACCCAGGTGTTATTCAGAAACATACAATTAAAAAAAAAAAAGGAACCCTCAGATTTTGCAATTTAAACCATGATTTCCAGCACTTTTAGGAAAAGTTAAAAAAAAAAAATCAAGAGAAAGCTGGAGAAAATACTTTGAAAAAGATGTTAAAAGAAACTGTAGATTTGTAGGACTTTTATAAGAGAAATGAAAGACAAGCATATAAACAAGTGGTCTCATCTCAAGACAGTTTTAGTTACTTTAAAATTGTAATTTTCTTTTGACTTAATGCATACAAAATCTAATGAACAATTTATCAACAAGCTCAGACTTCTATGAGCATTCACAGTTTTTTTTCCTAAAGGAAATTACATTTCTTTATATATTTCTTTCTTTATTGGGACTAATGATTTACAGTTAACAGTAAAATACATCATTGATATGTGTATATTGTGTTCTCAATTTCCTGTATAACACTCTGCACCCCCCCCCTTAAATCCTCCTCTGCCATCATGTTTCAGGACCTGAACACTTTCCACACCCTGCTCCAGAGTCCTTTACTTTAATTCAGTACACCAATTTCAGACCAGGTTCTGTTTTGTGTACATTTCCTTTTTAACTATTCTTTATTCTGATTAAAGGTTGCAGAGAGAGTAGCTACAGAAAGAGCAGAATCTTGTGGCAATGGAAATAGTACTGGATACCAGATTCGTCTCCAGAGGTAAAAGGAAGCTCACTTCTTATTCACAGGTTTTATTGAAATGTTGATCAGTCAAAAGGAGGATTTCCCCCATGTGCTACTATTAGAATTAACATGTGGATTGTAGCATAGACTTGCAAACCACAAACTTAACACACACTCTCCCCCTCTCCTCTATTTTTAACTTAAATTTAGGTTTGGATCGCCTTTCAAAAGTATAGATTTATATTATGGAGGGACTAGAAAAATAACTTTTTTCCCCCTGCAGGTCCTGTACTCTACCACAGACCCACAACCCCTCCAGCTACAGTACCTTTTGGTCTGGGCATACACTTCCCTTAAAGGAGTTGGTGTCCTTTACCTTTTGTTCTAGCTCCTACTCCCTGACTATTAATTTTAGTATTTTTAACTCCTCTGTCACCATACTGTACCTTTAGTCTTTTTCTCGAGCTTAAAAATCCCATTTATTTTTTAAGGGAGCTGACTTTCCCACCACTAAAGAGAACTTTCATGCCACTAGTTTCCAGTGGTTTTTCAATATCAGCAGTTAGTTATGCCTTTAAAAAGGTATAATATATAATTAACTTGAACACAGCATTTCCCATTACTCTTAATGTGATAGGTGTTACTGTAATTTAAAAAATCAAGTGTGAATATTTCATTAAAATTATAAATACTTTTTAAAAGGAAGATTTCTTTTAAACTTTTGTTAACTAATTTATTACTGAAGAAAACTGAGAATTGTTAAACTTGTATCTTTCATTCTAGTCGGTTGCCAAGGAAGCAGGGTTCTATCTTATATTGCACGACAGGAATAATCCTTCAGTGGCTCCAGTCAGACCCGTGAGTATGTTTTAGTTCAGGAGATTATGTTAGATATCTCCAAAGCTGTAATTTCTAAATTAGATGTTAGTAATTATTAAAATGAAATTATCCCAGTTTTTAGCTTAATATGGGACTGAGAGACCAACCAATACCCAACTGAATGCACACTTTACTGTGCTCAAGGATCCAGGTTTGGTTTCAGACCTTAACATCATGTGTGAAAAACATGCATGGGGAGTCAGGCGGTAGGTAGCGCAGCGGGTTAAGCGCATGTGGCGCAAAGTGCAAGGACTGGTTAGGATCCCAGTTCAAGCCCCCAGCTCCCTAGCTGCAGGGGAGCCGCTTCACAGGCGGTGAAACAGGTCTGCAGGTGTCTCTGTCTCTCTTCCTCTCTATCTCTCCCTTTCTCTCAATTTCTCTATGTCTCTATCCAATAACAAATAAATTAAAAAACAAAAAAAGAAAGAAAAACATGCATGGCCCACAAGGGAATGGTAGAGCAATGCTGTGGTGTCTGTTCTTTCTATGTAAAATTAAAAGAGACTGGGCGTAGGGGGTTGGGGAAATTCACTGGCAGCAATGGAGCTGCAAAGGCAGAGTCCAGCATATAAAAAAAGAAAACCATAAAACCATTAAGGGACCACAGAGAGAGAGAGAGAGAGACAGAGCGCTCACTATGTCTTCTTGTCTTACTATGTACAGGACCCAGGTTTAAATTGCAAGCAGTATGTGGAAGTGCCACCTCAATGAAGGAAACTCCCGTGCTGTGGTGTTTCTTAGACCTTCTCTGTGTCTTGAGTTTGGGGGAGGGGGGATTGGCCCTGGAGCTGTGAAATTATTTATGAGTGAGGCCCTAGTACTACAAAAAAATTTAACACAGAGATACATGATTTAAACTGTCTTAGGCGTCTGTCCAGTGTAAGTCACATTGTGCTGGATGAAATCCACGAGAGAAATCTACAGTCTGATGTCTTAATGACTGTTATCAAGGATCTGCTCAGTTTTCGACCAGACCTAAAAGTAGTACTGATGAGTGCAACATTGAATGCTGAGAAGTTTTCAGAATATTTTGGTGAGTAAAACTTGTGGATTGTTTTAGAAAGTTGCTACAAAACTACTGAATTATTTAGTCTTCTTTCTTTAATTAATACAGTGATAGACATAAAACAGTCAAATTCAATTTCCAACAGTTCATATAAGTATTCTATATCTAAAATAGAGAATTTAACCTATGCTAAAATGGTGTTATAGTCTCTTACCGTGAAGGCTGTAGCTTTTTAGTGTGACCATTACATGATTAAGGTGACCTCAATGAAGCCAAACAACAAATGCAAATAATTTCATAAATCTCTCTTGCATTGTTTTTATGTGCTAACACAGTCTGTGGTGCCGGCTAGCCATTGATAATAGCTACTGTATATTATGTCTGCATCATATTTGCTACTTTGTCTTCATTACTTCTTATAGTATCTTGTGAAATAGGTGCTGCTGTTCTCCTTTTCACAGATTTCCATAGCCACAACCATTAATTAAGTAGTTTGCCCAATGTTGCATAATTAACAGAAGGTCTGGGGGACTTGAAACAATTCAACTAGCTATAAAGTACATTGTTTTGAAATTGTGTAGATAAAGCATTGAAAGTCAAACATAAGGTCCCACCCCACACTTGATCCCTGGCATTGCAAGTACCAGAGTAATGTTCTGGTTCTTGCTGTCTCCTCTCTCAATATTTATTTATGTATTTATGACTCACTGTCTTTTCTGCTATAGTTGGAGGGAAAGAAGAGGGAGAGAGCTAAGATGGAATACCTTTATTTTCACAAATATTCTTATATACAATCTGGTTGACCCATAAAACCTTGTCTTTTTTTAAGCTTGTTTAGATATTTATACTAAGCATTGCATAGTCACTCAAACTTAGGCAAGTCACAGAAGAATCTTGATATCAGCTCAGATCTTTTTACCTTTGATGCAGTGTTGGTCTTTGTTTATAGTGTACACAGCTTGTGTTACTTGGTACAAAATGTCAGTAGCATTTAACTATTAGCATTAACTATTTTTTTATTGGTGATTCTGAGATAATAGCAATTTAATATTTGGTAACCTTGTGACTTGCTTTTCTTTCCCTAACTCTGCATGCCCCATGGGGGTCTTGTTTAAGTAGATTTCTGTAAAGTTTAGGTTCTGAGGGCATCTTAGCTAATGATGAAAAGGAGACTTATAACAAATTTTAATTTCAACCTAGAATACTTTGCGCTTAGTCTACATTACACTGGAGAACTGAGGTGTGTGTATATAGTTTGGTAGGGGAGAAACGATACTGAGTAAAGACTACGGCTTTAGATATGGAAAATAAAATTCAAAAGTTCTAAGACCATTTTCTGAAGTTGAAAAAAAAAAAAGCAGTTGTACTTTTTTACAGTCTTTTTTTCTCTAAATATTTGTGTCCAAGCTCATGCTTTGTCTACCATAATAGGTAACTGCCCGATGATACATATACCTGGTTTTACTTTTCCGGTTGTGGAGTACCTTTTAGAAGATATAATTGAAAAAATAAGGTAAGTAGATTTTAGAAATTAAAAAGCATTAAAAGCACTAATTGTTCTTATGCCAAAATTTAGGTGGTCTTAGAAACTTACTGGTAATACTTTCCTTGTAAAGCATTTTTATACAAAATTAAGGATTCCCAAACTGGTTGCACATAAAAATCACTTGTAGCTTTTTAAAAATCCAGATGTGCAATGCACACTCCCTGCACTCATTGTGTTATGAAGTCTGGGAGTAGTACTTTTGAAAGAGCAGAACTTTTGAAATACCTATAGAATTTCTATAGTGCTTGCCTTTCTTTTCTGGTCTTCTCTATGGCTTCCATTTCCATTGCTGACTTCCATTGCTCACCCTATTAAATGTGATTTCTCCAGAGGGTTTCATGATTTTACTGTGCAGTAGTTCAGTTTCCAAGACTGCAGTTTTTGTATTTCAGCTTACCGAACTGGTGCTTCTGAGTTCTTAACTTGTTCTCTTAATTCTTTTCACCAGCATTCCAGGACAAACTTGATCTCTGTCATACTTCCACCAAATCAAGCAAAACTTTGCATCTTTTTCCAGAACACCTTATAATGGTCACTGATATTCTCTCTAAATTCTCAGAACTAAAAGTAGTCAATATTTATCAAACATTAACTATTTTGCTTTTAACTATTTTCACAAATATTCTTATATACAATCTGGTTGACCCTTAAAACCTTGTCTTTCTTAAGCTTGTTTAGATATTTAAAGCATTGCATGGTCACTCAGACTTAGGCAAACTGCTTGCTTAGTAACTCATTTACCCTAGACCATTTTCTACTCTGAAGTAGCCACAAACCTTGAGAACTTTTTCCTTAAACATGTCTTCTCATTTGTATTTTTCTCTCCTGTGTTAATATAGTTCCTGTTTTGATAGTATGATCTTTTTCCATAAAACCTGTTCACATGAACTTGTTCTTCCTAAGCAAATTCCTTGAAAATTTTCTTTAGCAACCTGTTTAAGAACATTTTATGGATTTGTCTTACTCCTAGCAGAGCACTACAGCTGTTATTCTCAGCTTGTTGATCTCAGCACTGTCCATTAGCTGTGAGTTGCTTTTCTTCAGGATGGTAAAGGACTAGGGAGGCACTGCCACGTAGGACTAGATCCCAGTTCTATAACTTTTTTCCCCTAATGCTGGCCCCATTCTATTTTCTTTTCTTTTCCCTTCCTTCCTTCCTTTCTTTTCCCCCATATATGCTTTGGCTTTGTCGTGGCAAATGGGGCATTTGCCACATACTGTTTTGTTACATGCTTTTTACTTCTTTGAGACTTACATTTGCCACTTTCTCCATCTTTTCATCTATAAACCTGATTATATGAGGATAGATCTCATCTTTGCTGCCTGTTTTAGCCTTTTCTATTACCTTTTACAGAATGTGTTGTTTTCTCATCGAGACTCCCGTAACACTTTTATCAACATCTTACTGCTTGTAGCATCTCTCTTTGCTTTTTCCTCCTGCTCTGTATTTCAGCTTTTTCACAGTTAAAGGATTTTGTCTTGCTTATCTTTGTAATTAGTTCTTGGTATAGTGCCTGACTGCTGTAACATTTGCATAAAATATATGAACAAATGAAGATATACTTGTAAGTGTGGCTTTTTCAAGACTCCACAGCTTGTTAAATAGCAAGTGTTAATGAAAAGGTTAGAACAAGATTTTACAGTGTATTTTACATGAAGAAGTTGGTTGAGTTTTAGTGTACATTAGTAAATCTGTGCACTAGGGTCTGAGTGCCTGTTAAAGAAAAACCAGTGCATATCCACAGAACTTGGATCTCAGCAGATATAAATAGACTATTAATATATGGTATCCTTTTTTAGGGATAGACTGTGCTGGGAATGAGATCACATAGTAGGGATTAACTGGATAGTTGAAGAAAGTAGTACAGTTCAGTAGAGAGGGAAAGTCTGTATTAGAGTAGAACATGCAAAAAAGTGAGGCTTTAATCATGAGTCTCATACATTTTTATGCATCCTTTTTTTAATTCCACATTCTACCTTGAATCCCACTTTGTACTGTGGCACATTTAGCAATTATTTTTCTAAGAGACTAATGGGCTACATCTGGACAATAACCAAAGTTTTGGAGATCAGTAAAGTTATGTGATGATTGCTTTTTGAAGCTATCTAGAAGACAGCATGCAATGATCTGGCATAAGGGTCTCTTGAAACAAAAAGGTAGTCAGCATTTGTCATCTCTTACCTAGTCCTAAGATGAGAGTCAAAAGAGGAGGTCATTGGATACAAGTGCCCTCAGTAGCCCTGCATCTAGTCCAGTCCCAGAAGTAAACCTTGGGGGATGGGGGGAGCAGGGAGAGATGATGTGGAAGACTTTGATTAGGCAGCTGAGGTGATGGGGTGAAAGTAACCTCTGTTTTTGGAATTGCTGGGAAGGGAGTCAACTCTGGGTCTATACTTCTGACTAGGACTAATCTTTACCTCAGGTTGCCCTACCTCGTTGGTGCCTCTATATGTATCGAAGACTTAGGGGAATCCTGAGTCACAGGTACTCAATATGGGAGGGTATTAATACTTTGGGGGTCTGCTCTGTGTCTGACACTGCTTTATCAAACATTTTTTATTCTCATGCAAATACTGTAATAGATTAGTCTGACAAGTAGTTCCTCTGGTTAAAGACAGAATTAGAATTAGGACATCTGTTTCTACTGTCAGTCCTTGCTCCAAACCTAGGTGCACTTCCCTAGGTGTACTCTGAGGTGCTTTGGGCTCAAGTGTAGGCTCATTTTTCTTAGTGTCTTCTCACCCACTTATCTTTCAGAATACATCCTAGCAGGCAACTTTCTCGGGCAGATGTGCCCTCAGTTTAGCAATCACTGTAGTATGATGGAGTAAGCTAGAACCCAATGGACACTTGGAAATTTGCATGCTGGTTCTGGCTTTGCATTAGTGATGTCTGTAGGACTGAGCAGAAATAATAGTTCTTAGGCTTATTTTGTAGGTTTCAGATAAATTCTCAACATTAGTAGACTTCAGCCAGTCCTACTAAGTATAAATCACAAAGGCAGCATAGGGCTTAGAAATCTGTGTTGTACTAGCTCTTCAGGGGATTCTTCTGTGCATTCAGATTGGAAACATTGGCTTATATGAAAAATCTGAGCCCCTTAAGCCATCATTAACTCTTATTTCGGACTTATGTTAATATTGCTTTTGTTTTAAAGCGAACCTAAAGTTGAAAGTCTAGTATTTCCTTTTTAGTTTTGATTGCCAAAAGGTGGAGGTTTAATATAATATACCAGTAGTGAAGATGATTTTATATAAAATCTTAAATTTTATGTTAACGAATACTTGAAAAAATTAGTATTTAATGTTGACTGTTCTGTGAAGATCTCCTTTAAAACTATATTTTTCAAATTTTTAAGAAATTTCTCAAAAAAAAGTAAAATTAGAAGTTCTGTTTTCATTTTAGATATGTTCCAGAACAGAAAGAGCACAGGTCCCAGTTTAAGAGGGGTTTTATGCAAGGTCATGTAAATAGACAAGAGAAAGAAGAAAAAGAAGCACTATATAAAGAACGCTGGCCCGGTTATGTAAGAGAATTGCGAAAAAAGTAAGTTTATTTTGCATAAGGTGGAAACACAATGGCAAAATGACTAAAAAACAAAAATGAGAGATTGCCTTGAATTTGGATTTTCTTGAAGGCATTGTCATTCTCATATTGTAGCTAAATACAACACTGAATTGATTTGTAGACAATGTTATCTCAGTAATCCTGTTATATTGACTCATTTTCTGATAGTGTTAGTTTTATGGTTTTTTTTTTATGATGTTCTGTTTAACTTTGATAGGTATTCCCCAAGTACTGTAGATGTTATAGAAATGATGGATGATGATAAAGTTGATCTGAATTTGATTGCTGCCCTTATCCGACACATTGTTTTAGAAGAAGAGGTTAGTTATACTTTCAAGTCAAATTTTATTTTTATTTTCATTTTTCAAGGCCATGAAAAAAGACATTCTTTTAAATGCTTTCATTAAGTAACCTCTGGAAGAAATTATCACTAGGAATGAGAATCTCAAAAAAAACAAAGGCACTTTACTAATGGAAAGTAGAACTCATACATAGAAAATATCTGAATTATGAATCTTGGTTTTTAAATGCGAACTTTTATTCTTTAGTTATAATCAGTAACTAAAATTACTGTGAGCTACAGTAGTTTTAATAATGGCTTAAGTGTGCACAGATTTTTGCATAGTTGCTTTGTGATCCTTTGCAATGGCTCTTTTCCCTCCACACAGGATGGTGCAATATTGGTCTTTCTACCAGGCTGGGATAATATCAGTACTTTACATGATCTTTTGATGTCACAAGTGATGTTTAAATCAGGTATTTTCTTTATTATTTTTACGTTTTTGAAATCACTTTATTGGGGTGGTTGATTTGTAGTACAGTTGACACGTGGGTACAGTTTGCTCATGTTAGCTGCCTACAAAACACTCTCACCCCCAACTAAATGCAGTGAAATGCAGTGAGTGAAAAGCAAAACCTCAGTGCCAACATCTATTCCCCCCCCCCCCCCATTTCTAACCAGAACACTGCTCAGTTCTGACTTTAGGTGATACAGAGGATTAAATCTGGGGCTTTGGAGCCAGTGCCAACATAATTAAGGTTCATTTTGATGTAGACAAATTCAGAAGAGGTAAACATTCTCATCATAGTACTACATTAAGAATTTCTCTAGTCATCATCTTTAACTGTGACCTAGAACTTTAGGGAGGAAAAAAACCAATCTAACTTGACAAGTCCCAGTCTGGGTTAAGACCACCAAGTTCTTAGACTGAGATAGTTTCAAAGTCAGTATTTCTTGAAACTAAAGAATAAAACCATCAAACAGTAGAAGGAGTCAAGGCAGGGTAGGAGAGAGAGCGTAATGGATATGCCAAAGGACTCTTCATGTCTGAGCCTCCAAAACCACAGGTTCAATCTCCGGCACCACCATCAGCCAAAGCTGATAAAATAGAAAAAAAGAGTAGTCAAAGCAAATAAATCTTTAATTCTAGACCATACCTCCCCTCCACTTTTAGTTTTCCCACAGCAGTGACTTGTGGAAAAGACTAGATCCAACATTATGAATTTCTCTGAATATCTGTGATATCATTTCAAAGAGAGATCTTGCTGATAATTCCTTTGAATAGAAAGTTAATATATATGTGATAATTAAAGTGAAGTAGTTTTAGCTTGAATGTAGGCTGAGTCAACACATTTCATATTGTTTCACAGAGATACATAATTCAGAGCATTTCTCTTTTAGCAATGATTTGCCAACTTTTTTATACTTTTTAAGAATTAACCAAATCTTTCTGTTTGCAAGGGCTGTAGAGATTGGTGAACATACTTTAAAAAAAAAACAGCAGTTATGGGGTCAGGCAGTGGTGCACCTGTTTAAGTGCACACATTATGTGTGCAAGGATCCAGGTTCAAGCCCCTGGTCCCTACCAACGGGGATTGTTTCACTAGTGGTGAAGCTGGGCTGCAGGTGTCTGTCTCTCCCTGTCTATCTCCTCCCCTCTCAATTTCTCTCTGTCTATCCAATAACAAAAAATATTAAAAAAAAAAAAAAAAGCAGTTATTCTGAGGAAATAGAAAGTGGTTGTTTCACTTGAACACTTACTAGAAATTTAATTCCAGTTGCACTTTTGCAGCCCTAACTAAAGGTTAAAATGACTTCTACTACTTAGCATTCTTGCTCATTCCTATTATATACTATACAACTAAAATAGGATTGCTCAAAGTCTGCAAACTTACTTTCATATTCAGTATAATTCTCGGTTTCAACTAAATGATAGAAATGAAATAATTGGTATTTTTCTAGTAAAAGTTGAAATTTTAAAAAATTTTTCAGCATTCCTTAATGAATCTGGGGGCTGTGATTATGAAATAACAATAAAATGTTGACAGAATTTGTTGGAGTAGTTCAAAAGACAAGAATAGTGAATGTCTTTGGTGGTGGGTGTGGTGTGGAACTATACACTGTAATCTTAAAATCTTGTAAATGGAAAAAAAATATATATATATCTCACCAAAAAAAGAATAATAGAATGAATAAAATTCTGATTTTATGTAGGGATACAAACTAAGAGTTAGGTGGCTTTCACCTGAATTCATTGTTCTGTATACATCTGATGGAGCTTTTCTACAGCTCTCTTCAAATTTAACTTTTCTTTTTTAATTTTCAGACAAGTTTCTTATTATACCTTTGCATTCACTGATGCCTACAGTTAACCAGACACAGGTGTGTTACTTTTAAGTTTATTCATTCTGTCTTTCAAATGGAGGAAGGCTTTAAGAACTGATTATTGTGTGTTATATTTTAAGACTAATTTCTAAATAGCAATTACCTTAAATACTTCTTTGAAAACGTTTGCAAATGAGCCTTTAGATGTTTGCACAAAGCCTGGAATAGTGGTAATCCACTTAGTTTTGTCAGCATTAGGGAAAAGTTTAAAGATTATCAATAACTTGTTTGATTTTCTCTGAATAAAAAAAAAGGTTTCTTAGATGCCAATAAAAATTATCAGCAAGACTGGGGATATAGCATAATGGTTATGCAAAAAGACTTTCATTCCTCAGGGAGGCTCTGAGGTTAGAGCTTCAACCCCAGCACCACCATAAGCCAAAGCTAAGAAGTGATGTGATGTGTGTGTGAGTGTCTCTCTCTCTTCCACTCCCACTCCCCGTCCTCTTCACCTTTTTTTTTTTTTAATTTATAGATAGAATAATTTTTTTTATTCTTTTGCTCTTGAACTTTCTGTCTCCCTCTCCTCCCCCATAGCTCATTAAAAATAAATAGGAGGCCGGGCAGTAGCGCAGTGGGTTAAGCACATACGACAGGAAGCTCAAGGACCAGTGTAAGGATCCCAGTTCGAGCTCCCAGCTCCCCACCTACAGGGGCGTCGCTTCACAAGTGTTGAAGCAAGTCTGCAGGTGTCTTTCTCTCCCCATCTTTCCCTTCTCTCTATATTTCTCTGTGTCCTATCGAACAACAACAGCAATAACAACAAACAACAAGGACAACAAAAGGGAAAAAATGACCTCCAGGAGCAGTGGATTTGCAGTGCAGGCACCGAGCCCCAGCAGTAACCCTGGAGGCAGGAAATAAATATCTAAATATTTAAAAAATAATTCAATCTAGAAACTTATTATGTATGGTATACTATAGCTTGATGTTTGGGTCTTTGATTTAATAGTCTGCTTTATATGAATAATGTTATCGTTACAGTTTTGAATGTTTTGACTATCAGATTCAGGTGTGTCTCTAGTTAGAATGAATTCTATATACTGTCCACAACAAACTTATTTGCTGATCTGCATTGCTTATAGGCAGTGGGAGATTGAGATTAATCTAAAGTTTTATCTCACTTCAAATCTATTTCCTCACTCACTTTGTAAGGAAATAGCATGGTGTTTCTTATTAAAACCCTTAACATCCTTTCTGTTGGTACCTGAATTCTGAGTAAGGCCTAGACAGCTGAATTAGTGTTCAAGCACTCCTGATTCCAGAGACAAAAAAATATTCATTTTAGAGCAGCTTCCATCCCTTGACATCCTTGTGACCAAGTACTTACCTCTCTGAGAGATTCTGTGATCACCTGGAGTCATCATTTTTATAAATATGTTTAAGAGCTTTTGATTATAGCCAAGTGGCACTTCACTCCTGCACTGTGTCTTCCTTCTGCTCAGGTAGCTTAATCATGGGTGGCATTATCGGATTCAGCATTTTATTTTAAGAGAGGAATGTTTTTAATCTGTATCTCAAAGCCACCAGTTGACATCTATTCTGATGATTTGGGCATAGGCTGATTGGTTGATGCCCATACCAATATTAGTTTTTGGTAATTTGTAAATATTTTTAAAACCAGAACACTGCTCAGCTCTGGTTTATGATGGCACCAAAGACTGAACCTGGCACCACAAGTGCTTTACACATGGAAGTCTGTTGACAGCCAACAGTGCTATCTCCCCAGTCCCTGTATTTCTTACTCAAACTAAACTTGCCTAAAAGATTGACTGTACAATAAGACATATTCATTTGAGATCTGATTTAGAAAACTGATTTACTTTGGTTTCAACAAGAGGGAATGTCATAGTAACATGTTAGATGCAAATGCTAGTGAACAAACAGAAACAAAATGCTATGAATGAACAGTATGACAGTCAGTTCTTCTAATTGCAAGAATAATGTATCAGAAATTAGTGTTGGGGTTTTGATTTATCTATTCTTACAGGTATTTAAAAGAACCCCTCCTGGTGTTCGGAAAATAGTAATTGCTACCAACATTGCAGAGACTAGGTAAAAATTGTTTTAAATATCAACTACTGATGATTTCATTAGTTTGAGCCCCCAAAATTATTAATGTACTTAAGCTTTTTTTTCCCTACAAGATACTTGTAACTCCTTAAAAATAAAGCCATTTTACTGTTTCATGGCAGTGAACATAGATTTGTTTTTAAATACAATGCTAATATTTAACTTTCTTTAGAAATAACCAGCTTAGTACTTTTTTTTCAGAGTTTTCCTAGTTGAAGAACTGAGATTAATTTTGTTTTTTCTTGTCTTTTGCTAGCTGGGGGTGTAGAATAGTTGTGTTCAGCCTTTAAAATGTTTGTGCTCCCTTGGAAATAGAAATGTAAAGGATGAGTCACTGAAATATATTCTGTGAAGTGATTAACTATGGCAGGGGAGTGGTGTGTAGGTAATAAGTTACCGGGCAAGCTCTGAAAGTTAGCAGTGGGCATAGAGGAATTCTGGCAAGTACACAGAGAATTCAGCACACTCTGTAGAATTGACTTTGTGCTGGCTCTGCAGTTACTGACTCAGCCTAAGAGTAGGTGTTTGATTCCTTGTGAGACTGGCAAATGTGGGAAGAGTGTTAACTATCCTGAACTGCTTTTTAGCCCATAAAAGAAAGTCTTAGAATCCTTATCTGTGCATCTGTTACAAGTAATGAGACTTGAGTATATCTTAAAGGATTTATTTTGTTTTCTGAACAGCATTACCATAGATGATGTAGTATATGTGATAGATGGAGGAAAAATTAAGGAGACACATTTTGATACCCAAAATAACATCAGTACCATGTCTGCCGAATGGGTTAGTAACGCCAATGCCAAACAAAGGAAAGGTAGAGCTGGAAGGTAAGTTTTTTTTTTTAAGCCTTTGGAGCAAGGCAAATTTTATGTAGCAAAATGTGCTGTTGAAAAAATAAATAAATTGAGGGGGGTTGATGCTTTATAGTGCAATCATTGATACGTGAGTACAATTTCATTATACACCAGGACTCCACGGTTCTCTCCCATCTCCCCTCCCCCTCCTTTCCCAGAGTCCCTTGCTTTGATGCAAAGCACCATGTCCAGTCCATATTTCATTTGTTCTCCTCCCTGTCCCTATTTAATACATGCTGTTGACATTACCTTCTGTATCTTAACGTACTACAGCAGATTTCTGAAAAGAAAAATTGTTTTAAGTCATTTTCTTTGGAACAATACTGCCAAACTTGTATTTTATCATTTTTTTCTACCTTTAATTCCTCAGTTTGTTTAATGAGTGTACTATTTATTATTTCTAATGTATTATTTCTAGTTGCATTATTTGTAATTTTATTCTTTCTTTTTTTATAAAAGCTTTTGTAATTAATAATGATAACTGCAAACTACCAGAAAGCCAGGTCTTCTAAGCAGTTGTTAGGGAAAATAATAAGGGTACCAGCAAGGCCCAGTGGGATTTTTCCATTGGAAACGTAACAACGCTAGATTATTCAGAAACTCTTTACTCCTTCAGGGTTTGGGCCCCATCTTTATATGGGAATAGTAAACACATTAGCCTTAGAGCTGAGCACCGAAATCTAGAGTCTCTTGAGATAAAATAGGGCCATAAAACAATTATGAAAATAAACTAAGTTGCATTTTATCCAATTTTTTATCCCTGTTCTCTTGGATATTAATTGAATCTAATGTTTTAATTCAAATGGGAAGTAGTCCCTTGTAGGACCCATGCATGTAAATTCCTATCACAAAGACTAATTATTTTTTTATTATCTTTACTTATTTATTTATTGGATAGAGACAGCCAGAATTCAAGGGGAAGGAGGAGACAGAGAGACACCTGCAGCACTGCAAGGACTGATTAGATTGATAATTATCTTCAAATAAGTAAACTATGATATATGGTCCTCAGTGGATGTATCTTAGTTTTAATTTCTGTAGTATGTTACACAATAATGAGCTTTGTTAATTGTAACAGAAATCAAGATTTTCAAGCTTAATTTCTATTCCTATAGGAACAGGGTTGTAGCAATAAACCCATAACTATTCTTAAAAATACATCAATACCTTTATTTCTTTTTCTCTGTCATGAATATTGTCCAAAGAATAGCATCATTCATGGTTTAAGTTGCAAGCAATAATGTTTTATGGAAATAGTACAGTTCCTCCGTGACATTACAAAATAGTACATACTTCTTTCCTTATAATATAGATTGTTGAGATTTGTTGCAGTCACAAGGCATAGAAAGGAGAGCATACCTAGATTGATACATTTGAGCACCGAAATCTAGAGTCTCTTGAGATGAAATAGGGCCACAAATTGTTGGTGGAGTAATATATATTGTTTTCTTAAAACTAGAATATGGGGTAGTGGATTTACTATTATCCAGAACAGATTGGAAGAGAAACATGGTTTAAAAAATGAAGTAATAATCTGAAAAATTTGTTATGGCATAGCTTGTAAGAAGTATTTGGCTACTTTTTTTCTCTGACGTTCTTAACACATCACTGATGACTTTTTTAAAGAGTTCAACCTGGTAAGTGCTACCATCTATATAATGCTCTCAGAGCAAGCCTTCTGGATGACTACCAACTGCCAGAAATTCTGAGAACACCTTTGGAAGAACTTTGTTTACAAATTAAGGTAAATTATGTGGGAAAGCTGCCAGAAATTCTGAGAACACCTTTGGAAAAACTTTGTTTACAAGTTAAGGAGCTGGGTTCTTGAGTCCAGGCAGCCTGGATTCACAGCAGCACAGAATGAATAAATGGTACATAAACACAGCTTCCTAATACAATAAGCAAATACCTGATAAAATTTATTTGCACATGAATGCATTACTTTTTTCTATTAAAAAAAAAACATGAAAACTAACCTGCTCCCATGTACTTTCTTTTCCTCCCTGGGAAACAAAAGTTCTATTAAATTGGGCAGATTTTTAGCTTCATAAAAAAGTCTTAAGTCCGTGTTAGCTGTTGTTACTGTATCTTAAGATGTTATGCCTTGTTATAAACTACTTAATATTTCAGCATCTTATATATTTTGAAACAGCCTTTTTTCCCCCTGAAGATAAATTGGTAGTGTTCATTAAGTTTTAACCACTGTTGCTGATAGAAGGCAGGAAACCAACCTTTAAATATATATATGTATATATATTAAATCGTGTGTGAATTTGATACTTTAGTGATATAAGCAGAACTAAACTGTAGTTCCAATATATTTTTATTTGTCTCCCTCCAGATTTTACGGCTAGGTGGGATTGCCCATTTTCTGGGTAGGTTAATGGATCCACCATCAAATGAAGCAGTGTCACTCTCTATAAGACATCTGATGGAATTGGTAACTTTTGGTTTTCCTTAAAACTTTTAACTTAGTGTGAAGAGCATGTAAGCCAGCTAACCATAAAACTGATCCATGCTAAATTTGATTCACTGTTCGCTTTTTAAATTTAGATTATGAAATATGCGTTAGAAAGTAATGTAATAGTATCTTCATGATGTTTTTATGCTGATCTCTTTTTAACTTTGATAGGACAGAGAAATTGGAGAGAAGGGGGATAGTGAGTGAGAGAAAGACACCTGCCACACTATTCCACCGTTTGTAAAGCTTTACCTTGCAGGTGGGCATGGTGGCTTGAGCCTGGGTCCTTACACATGGTAATCTGTACACTCAATCAGATGCCATATTGCCTGGCCCTTGACCTCTTTCCACACCATTTTTTTCCTTTGCATTTAGGTTTTTTTTGTACACCTGATAAATATCTGTACAATAATTTTTATTATATTTTATAAATGGGACACACAGCAATGGTTGCCGTATGATTTCTCAGGCCAAATTTTTTATCATACTTTCTAAAATACTATTTTGAATAGAGATGGGAACGGGGGGGGGGGAGTGGGAGCAAGCACACATGAATGCAAACAGACAGACCTGCAGCCACTTCACTGCTCTTCAACTTTTCCCCATGTAGGTGGGGCAAGGCTTGAACCCAGTTCGTCTGTCATATGCAGCCTAGAATTGAACTCAGGATTCCATGCTCTTTTGCAATTGTAGAGCTCTACCACTAGGCCACCTCCCAGGCTTCATTCAGTTGTATTCTTAAAATTAATATGGTTAATTCTACCTGTTCTTATGACTAAAGTATTCTTACGTTAATCTAATTACTATAACTTTATAATAAACCTTGCTAATGGATGGTTTATTATTTCCAAATACATTTTAGAATCTCGGCGTTTTGGTTGAGATTTGTATCTAAATTAATTTTATAGAACTAACACCATTATAACATACTAGAAATGTAATTGATTGTTCTAATAGCCATATGTAGATTTTTTTTCCTGCACAGTCAATATCTGTAGTTTTATTTATTCCTTCACAATCAGCTAGAACCCCCATTGAGTAGGAGAGGTATGTTAGTATACATTCCTGTGTTCAACTCATAAAACATTTCTTGAACGTTTTGTGTAGAAATGCTAACAAATTAAAGAAGATTCTGTTCTTAGTTTACTCAGATTTTTAGCACACATGAATAGTTTTTTCAAATACATTTTCTGCTTCTAACAAGACTACTATTCTTTTTGTTTAACTTATAATCCACTAAATTACATTGATTTTTTTTTTTTTACATGTTACTTTCATCCCTAAAACCTAATTTGCTAATTTTAGGTTTGCCATTATTTTTTCCTTGAAAGAATTGTAATAGTAAAATCACTTGCTTTATGAATATTTAGTAGAAGGCTGTGTCCTATTTTGACACACTTAGGTTATGAATGTTTTTGTCATTCATATCATATATGCCTCATTAATGTTATCAGGGAAAGAAACCCCTAACACAGGGCTCCCTCTGAACTTCTGTCATTCTTCAAGTCTATCACACTTGTAACTCCTGAAATTCTTTTGTTAATTCCTTAATGTCACTGAACAACTTTTCTAGCTGTGCTCAGGGAGATTGAACCAAATTACAGTCAGAGCAGAAATCACCCCTGTAGTTCAACCCTCATATATCAGCATTTGACATATGTCTATCTCTCTCTTTTTTTTTTTTTTAAACTTTGGGGAGGGGACTAGTGGATTCTAGTACAATTGCTGACACATGGACACAGTTTCTCATCTGTGACAATGTCTGCAAAACATTATCACCCCCAACTTAGGTCTTTTTCCACCATCATTATGTCCTTACCTCTTTGCCTTCTTATCTCATGCCTTCTAAACTATTAGAAAATCCCGCTTTGTTTGTTTTGCCTAGAATTACTATTCTTTGTTGGGTTATTTTCCTTCTCTGGTTGAAAGTTTGCTAATGTTGTGCTAGTTTTCTCCTAATAGTGCAGTTTTGAATTAATGTTGATTTTTATTTTCAAGTTTCTAACTACTGCTGGCCTCAACTTATAGGAAAAATTAAAGCTGAGCATTATTTGAAAATTTGGGCAGAAGATTGAGGGGGTGACCTTTACAGACTACAATAACTTTAAATGCAGTGCTTTTTACAATGTTTGTTTTAACATGAGCTCCTAATTTGCAGAATGCTTTGGATAAGCAAGAAGAATTGACCCCTCTTGGTGTCCACTTAGCACGATTGCCAGTTGAGCCACATATTGGGAAAATGATTCTTTTTGGAGCCCTGTTCTGTTGCTTAGACCCAGTACTCACCATTGCTGCTAGTCTCAGCTTCAAAGATCCCTTTGTCATTCCACTGGTAAGAATGACTCCTCTTTCCTCAACCCACCCTCAAGATTGGCATTGAAAAAAATATATTTATTTATTCCCTTTTGTTGCCCTTGTTGTTTTATTGTTGTAGTTATTATTGTTGTTGTTGTTGATGTTGTTGTTGTTGGCTAGGACAGTGAAATGGAGAGAGATGGGGAAGATAGCGGGGGGTGGGGTGGTGATAGACAGCTGCAGACCTGCTTCACCACCTGTGAAGCAACTCCCCTGCAGGCGGGGAGCCGGGGACTGGAACCCAGATCCTTACACCAATCCTCGCGCTTTGCACCACCTGTGCTTAACCCATTGTGCTACCACCTGACTCCAAGAGTGGCATTTTTACATGCACCAAATAGTTGTGGCTTAGCTATATTTACTCTTTGTTAGAATGACATTTTCTATTACATAGTATAGTATAAATTCAGTTGTCTACATTTTTTTTTTAAGGGAAAAGAAAAGATTGCAGATGCAAGAAGAAAGGAATTGGCAAAGGATACAAAAAGTGACCACCTAACAGTCGTGAATGCATTTGAGGTAAAATAATGATAATAATAACAGTAAAACTGTTCTGACTATGACAGTTTCTTCAGTGAAAGCTGGTGAATAGATCTATTTTTATCATAGTATTAGTTTCATCACAAGTATTAGGGATAAGGTACCAAGAACAAATTTTAGGTGAATTTGAAAAAAAAAAAAAGTACATTATTTTTTTTTTCTGTAGCAATGCTTTTTTTTAAATTTTTTTTTATTATTGGGGAATTAATGTTTTACGTTCAACAGTAAGTACAATAGTTTGTACATGCATAACATCCCCCAGTTTCCCATATAACAATATAACACCCACTAGGTCCTCTGAATCCTTCTTAGACCTGTATTCTCCCCACCCACCCACCCCAAAGTCTTTTACTTTGGTGCGATACACCAATTCCATTTCAGGTTCTACTTGTATTTTCTTTTCTGATCTTGTTTTTCAACTTCTGCCTGAGAGTGAGATCATCCCATATTCATCCTTCTGTTTCTGACTTATTTCACATAACATGAATTTTTCAAGGTCCATCCAAGATCGGCTGAAAACGGTGAAGTCACCATTTTTTACAGCCGAGTAGTATTCCATTGTGTATATATACCACAACTTGCTCAGCCACTCATCTGTTGTTGGACACCTGGGTTGCTTCCAGGTTTTGGCTATTACAAATTGTGCTGCCAAGAACATGTGTGTACACAGATCTTTTTGGATGGATATGTTGGGTTCCTTAGGATATATCCCCAGGAGAGGAATTGCAGGGTCATAGTGTAGGTCCATTTCTAGCCTTCTGAGAGTTCTCCAGACTGTTCTCCACAGAGGCTGGACCAATTGACATTCCCACCAGCAGTGTAAGAGAGTTCCTTTGACCCCACACCCTCTCCAGCATTTGCTGCTGTTCCCTTTTCTGATGTATGACATTCTTACAGGAGTGAAATGATATCTCATTGTCTTTATTTGCATTTCTCTGACAATCAGAGATTTGGAGCTTTTTTTCATGTGTTTCTCAGCCTTTTGGATCTCTTCTGTGGTGAATATTCTGTCCATATCCTTCCCCCATTTTTGGATGGGGTTATTTGTTGTCTTGTTGAGTTTGGCAAGCTCTTTATATATGTTGGTTATTAAACTCTTGTCTGATGTATGGCATGTAAAGATCTTCTCCCATTCTGTGAGGGGTCTCTTGTTTTGGGTAGTGGTTTCTTTTGCTGTGATTTTTAATTTGATGTAGTCCTAAAGGTTTATGCTTCCCTTAGTCTTCATTGTAATTGGATTTTTTTCCTTGAAGATGTCTTTAAAATTTATGCGGAAAAGAGTTCTGCCAATATTTTCTTCTCGGTATCTGATAGTTTGTGGTCTAACATCCAAGTCCTTGATCCATTTGGAATTTACTTTTGTATTTGGTGAAATACAGGGTCATTCTTCTGCATGTTTCAACCCATTGTTTCCAACACCATTTGTTGAAGAGATTCTGCTTTCCCCATTTAATAGTCTGAGCCCCTTTGTCAAAGATTATATGTCCATAGGTGTGGGGGCTCACTTCTGGGCTCTCAATTCTATTTCACTGGTCAGTATGTCTATTCATGTTCCAGTACCAAGCAGTTTTGATGACAGTGGCCCTATAATACAATTTGAGATCTGGGAGTGTGATACCTCTGGTTCTGTTCTTTTTTCTCAAGATTATTTTGGCAATTCTAGGTCTTTTCTGGTTCCAGATAAACATTTGTAGCATTTTTTCTATTTTCCAAAAAGTGCTTGGGATTTTGATGGGGATAGCATTAAATTTGTATATGGCTCTGGGTAGTATATTCAGTTTGATAATGTTAATTCTACCAACCTATGAACATGGAATATCTTTCTACTTCTTTGTGTCTTTTTCAGTTTCCTTGAGTAGTGACTCATAATTTTCAGTATACAAGTCTTTCACTTCTTTGGTTAGGTTTACTCCTAGATATTTTATTGTTTTAGTTGCTATAGTAAAAGGAATTGATTTCTGGATTTCAGTTTCTTCTAGCTTAGTGTTTGCATAGAGGAATGCCAATGACTTTTGAATGTTAATTTTGTAGCCTGACACCTTACTGTATTTCCTGATGATTTCCAAAAGCTTCTTGCTGGATTCCTTAGGTTTTTCTGTTTATACTATCATGTCATCTGCAAATAGGGAGAATTTGACTTCTTCTCTTCCAATCTGTATCCCTTGAATTCCTTGCTCCTGCCTGACTGCTATGGCAAGAACTTCCAGCACTATGTTGAATAGTAATGGTGATAGTGGGCATCCCTGTCTAGTACCTGATCTGAGTGGAAATGCTTCCAGTTTTTCACCATTGAGTATGATGTTGACTGTAGGTTTGCTATATTTAGACTCCACTATCTTCAGGAATTTTCCATCTATTCCCATTTTTTTTTTTTTTTGGTAGTGTTTTGATCATAAAGGGATGTAGTATTTTGTCAAAGGCTTTCTCTGCATCTATTGATATGACCATGTGGTTTTTGGTCTTGCTTTTGTTGATGTGGTGGATCACATTGATTGATTTACGTATATTAAACCAACCTTGCATGCCTGGGATAAACCCCTTTGGTCATGATGAACAATCTTTTTGATATAATGCTGTATCCGGTTGGCTAGAATTTTGTTCAATATTTTAGCATCTATGTTCATCAGAGATGTTGGTCTGTAGTTTTCTTTTTTGGTTGTGTCCCTGTCTGCTTTTGGTATCAAAAAGAGTGATGTTGGCTTCATAGAAGCTGGCAGGGAGTATTCCAGTGTCTTCAATCTTCTGGAAGACTTTTAAAAGTAAAGGTATTAGTTCTTCTTTGAAGGTTTTGTAGAATTCATTTGTAAAACCATCTGGTCCAGGACTTTTATTTTTGGGGAGATTTTTGATAACTGTTTCAATTTCATTGGCTGTGATGGGCTTGTTCATGTTATCCACTTCCTCTTTACTTAGTTTTAGAAGTTGGTAGGTATCTAGGAAATCATCCATTTCTTCCAGGTTCTCTAGCTTGGTGGCATATAGTTGTTCATAGAAACCTCGCATGATATTTTGAATTTCTGTGGTGTCTGTTGTGTTAATCTCCTCTTTCATTTAGTATCTGATTTATTTGGGTCTTCTCCCTTTTTTGTTTTGTGAGTCTGGCTAAAGGTTTGTCAATTTTGTTTACTCTTTCGAAGAACCAACATTTACTTGCATTGATCTTTTGTATGGTTTTCTTATTCTCAGTGTTATTTATTTCTGCCCTAACTTTAGTGATTTCTGTCCTTCTGGTTGCTTTAGGGTTCCTTTGTTCTTCTTCTTCTAGGTCTTTAAGATGTGCAATCAGGCTGTTTATTTGTGCTTTTTCTTGTTTCCTAATGTGTGCTTATATAGCTATGAACTTCCCACTCAGTACTGCCTTAGCTGTGTCCCAAATATTTTGATAGCTTGTGTCTTCATTTTCATTGAAGTCTCGAAACATTTTGATTTCTTCCTTGATTTCCTCTTTGACCCATAGGTTGTTAAGAAGTGTACTGTTGAGCTTCCACATTTTGGGGCTATTACTAATCTTTTGTTGATTGTTAAGTGTTAGTTTAATTCCACTGTGGTCTGAGAAGATGCTTGGGATGATTTCAGTGCTCTTGAATTTGCTGATGCTGTCTTTGTGGCCTAACATGTGGTCTATCCTTGAGAATGACCCATGTGAATTTGAGTAAAATGTGTATTCCAGTTTCTTGGTATGAATGACTCTGAAAATGTCCAATAGTTCTAGTTTATCTATCTCTTCATTTAGCTCCCTTATGTCTTTATTGATTTTCTGCCTGGATGACCTACCAAGTTGAGAGAGTGGGGTGTTGAAGTCCCCTACTATGTTTGTGTTGCTGTTAATATATTGCTGTAGCTCTTGCAGTAGATGTTTGATGTATTTTGATGGCTTCTCATTGGGTGCATAGATGTTAATAATTGTTAAGTCCTCTTGTTTGATCCTCTGAGCATTAAGTAGTGTCCATTCCTATCTTTTTTAATCTTATCTATTTTAAAGTCTATCGTGTCAGATATGAGAATAGCTGTTTCTGCCCTTTTTTGTGGGCCATTGGCTTGTATGATAGTTTTCCATCCTTTCACTTTAAGTCTGTGTTTGTCTTGTGGAGTTAGGTGGGTTTCCTGTAGACAGCATATTGTTGGGTTTTATTTTCTGATCCATCTTCCTACTTTTTTTTGTTTGTTTTTCTTCTCTGTAGGCTATGGGAGCCTGAGGGCTTCTAAACTATAAGTAGGCTTCTTAGCTTAATCACTGATTCCTGACCAAGAGATAAGGCAGGGTATGGCAGAGATAGGCCAGTGGTTATGCAAAGAGACTTTCACAGCCCCACAGCTATGCCACCAAGGTATAGGGCTTCTCCTGAGTTTCCTGGTTAGATCTCTGTTCCTGGTGTCCCTCCCTGCCGCTGCTCCAGATTCTGAGGGCAGTAGCAATGGAGACTCAGAGTTGCACTTGGTGAGTCTCTGGGGAGTCCTCTCCTCCCTTCAGTTGTCCCCTTGTTGGTGGAACAGACTGGAGGTGGTGTCTCAACTGATAAACCGCCGACTGTTACCAGCCACTTAGTCTCTCCCTAGACTCCTTCCTCTCTGTCACCAGCCACGTGTGTTTGCACTCACCAGTGATTTGGTCGGTTCCTGTAGTCCTACTAGTCCTGTCTTGTTTCAGTCCCAGGTGGTCTCCTTTGGTATTCCTAGTTGATTCAGGAGGGGAGGGGAACAAATATGCTGCTGCTCGTAGCCCTGCATTTGGAAGTCTATATATTTTTTAACTTTTGTCAGAACTCATTTGCTCAGTAATTGATAATAAAGCAGACTAAGTTATTGCCTTGTGGAACAACAAAGTTTTCTTCATGCCTTTGCCCCATAGGGCTGGGAAGAAGCTAAACGACGAGGTTTCAGATATGAAAAAGATTATTGCTGGGAATATTTCCTGTCTTCAAACACACTACAGGTAATGGTTGTTTTTCAGTGATTCTCATCTGTTAAACAATAAATGTATCCATTTTGTACAGTTAGATATGTAGCACAATGTTAACTATGTGAGTTTGTCTTAGGAAGTTGAATCATTATACAAAGTAGTAGAAGACATCATTATTATATCAACTACAGTGGGCCAGTGAAATAGCTTATTTGGACAGTGTTCTGCTTTGCCATGTGCATAACCCAGGTTTAAGCCTGGCCACTATCACATTGAAGGTAACTTCAGTACTGTGCTTTCTTTCACTCATTCTGCCTTTTTGTCATCTCTGCTTCTGTCTAAAAAAATAAATGAATTAGCAAACAAATCAACTATAATGATTAAGATTAAAAAAATACAAATTCAGAGCACAATGCTTGAAACTGGTCCTGCACCCATCTTTAATTGCCATTTTGATGATTCAACATGAAATTTTCACTGACCCTCAAATCTATTTTTAAAATATCAATTATGTTCAGTATGTTGATGTACAAAAGCATTGCACAAGCAACATCTAAAACAGGAAAGTAAACAATAAATGGGGGCCAGGAGGTAGTGCAGTGAGTAAGTGCACATAGCACAAAGCACAAGGACCAGCATAAGTATCCTGGTTCAAGCCCTCGGCTCCCTATCTGCAGGGGGGTCACTTCACTAGTGGTGAAGCAGGTCTTCAGGTGTCTGTCTTTCTCTCCCTTTCTCTGTCTTTCCTTCCTCTCGATTCCTCTGTGTCCTATCTAACAACAACAGCATTGAAAACAATAACAGTAACAACAAGGGCAGCAAAAATGGGAAAAAAATGACCTACAGGAGCAGTGGATTTGTAGTGCAGGCACCGAGCCCGAGCAATAACCCTGGAGGAAAAAAAAAATAAATAAGGCAGATGCGTATCACAGAGTTTACACCAAACTGAAGATATGATTTGTTCTTTAGCAAGAACAGGAATATTCACTTTCCACTAATACATATACTCTCAGCTATCTATTTTTTCTCCTGCTGGACATGTATAAGGAAATAAAGAAATAAAAAAATAAAATCTCACACTTTAACCAAGAGATCTAAACATAAACACAATGAAAAGGTCACGACAATTTGATACCACAAGGGAAAAAAATGAAATACAGCACTTCTGCTTCCAAATAAGAAATCATTTAATAAGAGTATGAATTTACCAAGACAGAGATGAAGATAAGCCATTAAAATATATTAAAATAGTGTTATTGTTAAAAGAGCAAATTGAAGAATCACAGTGAGCACAATACCCTTAATAGCAGATTGCCATAGAAAAACAAGATGATCAGCTTATAAATACAGCTCCCAAGGAAAAGAATTAAAAACAGCAAGTAGAAAGCTTATGGCAAGAAAGTAGAACTGATTCATCACCAAGATAATAAATAAATATCTTTACATAGAAATTTCTAGTGTCATCAAATGTATATACGTGTGTGTGTAAGAACATTTTGTCGAAAGATAAAGAATAAAATGAGCCCAAAGTATGAAAAGATGGCTATATCAAAGTGTTATTTGATATTATACCCAGTCAGGATATTAATGCAATTGTGAAGACATGCTTTTAAGAAAGCACTTGAAATACTTTACCCAGAGCTTCTCTTGAAATGCAGCCTGACAATGAAAAGCTGCCCGAAAAGAATTCAGGAATGGTGGCTTTCTGGGCTAATTCAACTGATGATATGCTCGGAATGGATATATATATACATATAGCAAAGAGAAAACTATTTGAAATTATGGACAGAGTAGAATATAATGGTCATTGTCCTAAAGAACATAAAATAATGGTCATGAAAACCAAAGGATGACTTAGCTGGGAAAACTAGAATCACACAGCTCACCAAAAGGGCAGATGAATATAAACAGCTTTAGTTTTATAATTTCTTACTTGAGTATATTGACATCCTTTATTTAATATCTCTTATCATTAAGAAAATTTAAGATTCATCTAATTGCTTGGTTCATTTTCATGTCTTTAAATTGAACTAAAACTAGAGCCAGTTGGGGGTGGTCCCTGGTTCAGAAATAAGGTCTTCACCTACAGGGGGGTATTTCATGATTTGTCAGTTAATATGCATAATAAATATATTTAATATTATTTAGTTATTAATGATTATTTCTGACTGTTGAGTTTAGGGAACTTTATCCAATACTTCTCTATACTATTTTAATACTTTGTAAAAACAATCCTTCATAAGCTTCTGTGCCAGTGTGTTAAATTATGTAAGTATAGATACTCAATAGTAGAAATAGAGATGCTGGTTATTTTCTTAACGGTCTTAATTTTTTTAAAAAACATTCAGTGGAGAACAGTTTTAAATATTAGTCTCCCCTACCCCCCTTCTCAAAATGGAGTAGTTTTGAAACATCATTGGTTATTCCCTATGGCAAAAAAAAACAAAAACCGCCTTTTCTTCATAATATTACTACCTGTAGAAATATTGTAAGCTTTTAGGCCAGGTGGTCTGATGTAACTACTCATCTCTGTTGTTATAGGGCAAAAGCAACTGTAGATAATATGTGAGTGTGCCTGCATTCCAGTAAAATGTAACTGAAAAAAAAAATTTGTAAATTTATTAACTTCTGCTGTGAAACATCACACTTTTGCAAAGTGTTTTATATAAAGCAGGAAGACTTATAGCTAAATGTATAATGCTATGCTTATATAGGCTTTGTAAGTCTCTGAAAAATGTTCTAGTTATGTTTGTTATCATTGCTTCCTAGATGTTGCATAACATGAAAGGGCAGTTTGCTGAGCATCTTCTTGGAGCTGGATTTGTAAGCAGCAGAAATCCTAAAGATCCAAAATCTAACATAAATTCAGGTAAAGCAAAGATACAGTGCAAAGACCATACTGCTGTTGTCTGCTGTGTCAGTATTTTACTTTCCTTTTTCTCTTCCATCCCCCCAACAGACAATGAGAAGATAATTAAAGCTGTCATCTGTGCTGGTTTATATCCTAAAGTTGCTAAAATTCGACCAAATTTGGGTAAAAAAAGAAAAATGTAAGCATTAAAGATTATTATGAATTACTTGTAATTTCTTACATTTTTTTAAAAGTAGTGACAGGGATTACACTGTAGATTTGTTCTTCTGTTATTTGAGAGAAAGCAAGTTATGTAGTAGGTAGCACTATCCCTTACAGCACAACCCTGAGTCAAAAAAAACCGAGTAGAAAGTACAGTAGCAGTGTAAATACTAGAAAAGCCTGCCAGCCTTTAGAGGCCTGGATAGACATTGCTTAGAGTAAGTTTTCTTTCAGGATTTCCCCCTTCCTATAAAGCAGTTAAGTTTGCAATGTAGTTCTTTATATAAAATTGGTGAATTCACTAGTTTGAGAGATAAAGTATAGCTTACATGTTCAATAGCCTCAGTACTAATTGAAGTGATAAACTGGAGGTGGTATTTCTATGTACTAAATGAGCTCACTCTAGGGACGAAACAGAAACTGAGTCACGGGTAGCTCATGGTTTGTGTAAAGTACCATCCTTTGGCAGGCATTATAGACTGAAATTATGTATCGAATCATTAAAGTAGTCACTATCCAGTGGGTTCATACCTGAATAATTCTGAGGGATTTATCTTAAGAAAGTAACTCTCGTGGTCCTGGAGGTGGCGCAGTGGATAAAGCATCGGACTCTCAAGTGTGAGGTCCTGAGTTCAATCCCCAGCAGTACATGTACCAGAGTAATGTAAAAAGAAAGTAACTCTCAGGTGTTGGGTGGTAGCGCAGTGGGTTAAGCGCACGTGGCACAAAGCACAAGGACCGGCTTAAGGATCCCAGTTCGAACCCCCAGTTCCCCACCTGCAGCGAAGTCGCTTCACAGGAGGTGAAGTAGGTCTGCAGGTGTCTTGTCTTTCTCTCCCCCTGTCTTCCCCTCCTTTCTCCATTTCTCTCTGTCTTATAAAACAAGAGCAACAAAAGGAAATAAATATTTTAAAAATATTTTTAAAAAGTAACTCTCAATGTTTTCTTTTTAACATTTACTTATTAATTTGCTTACCAGAGCACTGCACAGCTTTAGCTTATGGTGGTGTGGAGACTTTGTGGAGTCTCAGGCATGAGAATCTCTTTGTATAGCCATTATGCTACTTACCCCCACTTGTTTCTGAATGCTGCATTATAAACATTGGTGTGATGAGGACATAGCAGTTTTATACCATCATATTATGTATTTTATATGTATTATACATGTCATAGCACCATATATTTAATTAAATAGGGTATACTACATAGTCATTATATAGCATACTAGAAAATATTTCATGTTAAATGAGAAATTATTGACAACCAAAAATACCCTGGCAGTTATTTTAGTTATACTGCAGGAAGATAGTTAATATTTTTCCATGCTTTCTTAATATAAGAAAAATTCTCTTTTGTGAAATAAAATTGAAAAACTAAGCTATGTATGTAGAATTTGTTTTTGTTTTCTTCTATTTTTTTTTTTAAGTTTTTGTTTGAGGTTGGTTTGGAATTCCCCTAGATTTCTAACAAACAATACTTCAACCTTTTTTTTAAAGGGTAAAAGTTTACACAAAAACTGATGGACTAGTTGCTATTCATCCTAAATCTGTTAATGTGGAACAAGTAGAGTTTAACTACAACTGGCTTATCTATCACCTGAAGATGAGAACAAGTAGTGTAAGTGAATACTGAAAATAATCATGGATTTAGGGCTGGCAGGATAGGTCACCAGGATAGTGTGCTGTGCTGTGTGGTATTATCTTTCCTCCTCTCATCTCTGAATGTCAGTTCAAGCCTGTGAAGACTTGTTGATGACCAGAAATTTAAAAAAAAAAAAATCAGATCTTGATACTAGTCTATTTACTATATTTTTATAGTTTTCACAATTATATTAAAAAGTCGAAAACTTTTTTCTAAGGTTTATTTACCAATGAGAAAGAGAATCAGATAGTATAACTCAAACTTGAGACTTTCCTTAATTTATATTTTCAATCCACTTTTATAATGAACCTTTGTAATTGAATTGAGAATGTTCAGTTTCTATGATTTTCTTTCAAAGCCCTCTTATAATACTAGCATTATGTGGCAGACTAGAGTTTATAAGGAATATTGTCAACATGTCAATATATATTGTAAGGAATATATATGTATATATTCCTTACAATAAGTATTAGAATGTTAAATGGTATTATGTATATATAGACAAAATAATTTCAGCTACATTTGTTTTGTCATTAAAAATATTTTTAAAGAATATACTATTTGAATTCAAAAACGTAAAAATTCTATTTTCTCTGAATTCATAAAGCTATCGTTTTGTTAATTTCAGAATTAGTCTCTGCAATTACACTTTCAAGATAATAGCTAATTTAGAAGCAAAAGCACTAATTGATACTGACACTATTGAATTAAGTGTCATTAATCCTTTGAAACTGCTGAAGTTGTTTGCTTTGACTCTTATTACAGATATACTTATATGACTGCACAGAGGTCTCCCCATACTGCCTCTTATTCTTTGGAGGTGATATTTCCATCCAGAAGGATAATGATCAGGAAACTATTGCTGTTGATGAATGGATTGTCTTTCAGTCTCCAGCAAGAATCGCAAATCTTGTTAAGGTGACTTTACATGCTTATCTCTGAATCTTCACATAAGCTAGCATGTACTTTTATTTCAGAGGTTTCTTGTTCCATTTCAGCAGAGTGGTGTTGAGATTGATGCACAATATTTACAAGTTGTTATTTTGAGTTAAATAAATCATACTAGGGAGTTGTAATGCAGTGGGTTAAATGCAAATGGTGCGGAGCTCAACGACCGGCGTAAGGATCCCTGTTCAAGCCCCCGGCTCCCCACCTGCAGGGGAGTCGCTTTCACAGGCAGTGAAGCAGGTCTGCAGTGTCTTTCTCTCCCCCTCTCTGTCTTCCCCATCTCTCTCCATTTCTCTCTGTCCTATCCAACAATGACGACATCAATAACAACAATAAAACAAGGGCAACAAAAGAATACATCTTTTAAAAAAAAAAAAAAAAGATCACTAAACACTCAGTATAGTTGAAGGTAGAATTAGCTTTACTAGTTGGTCATAGCCACACTTCAGTTTTAGTTGCTCATTAAATATTTCAACCTTTTGTATAGTACCTTGTGAAATTTTGTTAAGTTTGATTTCACATTTGCCGTTGCTGAACATATGGGGTTTTTCCAATCGTAGGAATTAAGAAAGGAACTAGATACCCTTCTGCAAGAAAAGATTGAAAGTCCCCATCCTGTTGACTGGAAGGATACTAAATCCAGAGACTGTGCAGTACTGTCAGCTATTTTAGACTTGATCAAGACACAGGAAAAAGCAACTCCCAGGAACTTTCCACCACGATTTCAGGATGGATATTACAGCTGACAGCTTTGCTACAGTGGCCTGAAAAGTCAGTGTGACCATTGCTTCTCATCATTTTAAATTTTGGCTAGATGCCAAACCTTGGGACATGAATGATTTTCCTGTGTAAGGTAATAAACCTTCGGTAGATAGTAAAGTCTTAATGTGCATGACTTAATGTTATCTCTATTTTAAATGTACTATAAGAAGTAGTAGAGTCTGACTATATTCTGTCTTACCGCCCTTTGGATGTAGCCTCTTAAATATACATTATATATAATTGAGCGTTGTACCACTTAAGTTTCTTTGATATAAAAAATTAATCTTTGCCTATTATAATTGACTAAAGAACCAGAAAAAATGGATTGGTTAGCACTTCTCCCCTCCAAAAAAAATGTCATGGATAAATTTGAGCACAGCCAAATTTTTTAAATGAAATTTCTATCAAAAACATTGATTTGTTATAATAAAATCTAGTATTTAATAAAATGTACAGTGTAAATTTCAGCTAACTTTTGAGTTGGTTTCTGCATCTCCACCTTGACTTATCTGGGTTTTTGTCTGTTTTTTAATCTCTTCAGAATATTTTTGTACCCCTTTCACCCTGCACAGCATATTGTAGCAATTGAAAGCATGGAGCTGGAGCCTGACTGCTTATGTTCAAGTTCAGCTGTTCCTTATAAGATGTCTTATTAGCAAGTTACTAGTTTTCCCTGCCTTAGTTATAAAGTACAGGTAATAATTGTGAGAGTTAAATATGCTAAGTACATAGACTAGTAGAGTGGTTCTCTTAAAAAAAAAAATGTATGTATTGCTTTCTATCTGTACCTGAGTTTTTAATAACTGTCCATTTATTTAACATTTTCTTCTTTGCACAGTACAATTTCACCTATCCCATTAATGAAATCTAGTAGTATAACTTGTTTTAGTCCTGTCAGAATTGTTGTCTAGCATTATTATGCTCCTCTTATTTGTTCAAACTTCCCCCCTCTGCAGTCTTGTGCCCAGGATTTTGGAGCCTCTTTCCTAAAGGTTAGTCAGAATGTTCTGAACCAATCATGCATGTATTTACTCCCTGTGTGATTAGTCCATGGAGGCATATATAAGTGTGTAGACCTGTTTTGGCCAGTGGAAATTCAAGCAATATGTAAGAGGGCATCAGAGAAATGCTCCTCTAAAAGACATTAGAGGAGGTAGTTTGCAAATCTGCTGTCCTGGGAATTGTCCTCAGCATCAGGAACTCAGAATAGCTGCAGCCATCTTAGGATGGGAGGAGTGAGGGGATTTGCTGTTTGGGGAATGGAAATAACTGGAAAGATGGAAATCACCAGCTAGTGAGCTGTTCAATTATCCAACTCTAAAACTGCCCTAAACATGGACTGACTTTAGTATTACATTATAATTATTTTAGCCTTTCTAATTTAAATACGACATGAAAATATTGACTAAAACACACTATTATCAGATGTTATTGAGACCTACTTCTATCTTTTATTCTGTGATCTGACAGTTTGACCCATGTGTAGTACTGCACTGCTAAAAGAAACAAGAACATCCTTCTGTACCCTAAAAATGCAGATATGTATTGTGCCTTCCTATAAATGCAAAGAAACCAAAGAATACCATAGAATGATTACTGGAACTTACTATGAGTACCTGTTGACAGCCCTGGTTCAGGTACTGTTCCCACTTCTGGGAATAGATGTCATCCCCTCAGTATCTGCCAAGGTTTCAAATGTAGTGTGTTTCCCAACTCCAGTCTCAGCTCACTGAATTCTCACATTGATCATGTTATATTGTAACAGATTGGCTTGCATCTAAGCTCAAGGTAGTCCTTGTTTGCTTTCTAAAAGCATTTTGTCTTTGGATTCAGCACCCTCCCCCTCCGATTTACTATCCAGTTTAAAATTACTCTGGGCTGATCAGGATGGTCTTGGAAAAAAGCATTTAAAAAATTTAAATATAGATCACTAGTTAATTGGTTCCCTGTTACAAACTAGTACTTAATCTACATGTGAATGGTGAACTTTCTGAGGTATTAGTGAACAGATAAGCCATTCTAAGATTATAAACTTGCTATTGTTTCATAAATAACAAAATTAATCAAAGTGTATTCAGTAAATATTTGTCAGATGTATAGTCTTGTAATTTCTACTCTCATAATCTTGATAGAAAATTTCTGTCATCTAACAATCTCCCATGTTCCCCTTTGTAGTTAACCCCTTGCCTCACTTCTGCCCACTGACAACCATTGACTTGCTTTTTGTCATGAGTTTTGCATTTTTTTTTAAAAAGAACTTCAAATAAATTTAATCATATACAACCTTTTGCATGTTTTCATTCAGTTAACATAAGTGCTCTGAGATCTCCATGTTGTCTGTTAGTTTTTATAGTAGTACTAAATTCATATCCCAGTTTGTTTATTCACCAGTTAATGAACTTTGAGAATTTATGTTCAATTATAAAGCTACTAATGTGTGTACAGTTCTTTCTAAATACATTATTTTAATTTCTTGTGAACAAATTCCTTAATAGTTGTGTCCCATAGTTTGTTTCACTGTATAAGAAACCACCAACTGGACTCATTTCTAAAGTAGGTGTACCATTTTACATTCCCACTAGCAATAATAAGGATTCCAAGTTATCCTTCCTAGTACTTGGTATTTTTAGTGACTCGTTTAATTTTAAGCTTCAGTGGATGTGGAGTCCACTAGTTTCTTCGGGAATGATTAGGAGGAGCAGGTCACATATTTGCTGAGCTATGTTTTTATTTTTATTTATTTTTTTCCAGAGCACTGCTCAGCTCTGGCTTATGGTGGTGCGGGGTATTACACCTAGGACTTTGGAGCCTCAGGCACGAGAGTCTGTTTGCATAACTACTATGCGATCTACCCCCACCATGTTTTGATTTTCCATCACCTATGTTAAGTAGAGTGTTAGGAAAATGTACCTTGAGTAGAGAGGAGGATTATTCAGTATGAATTACAGAGGTGCAGACTTCAGAATCCAGCATTCATGAATCACTGAATACATCTGTGCTAGAGTAAGTGGGTGTTGTTCAAAGCCATCAAATGGAAATATGACAGTCGTTCTTTGTTTTTCGCAGATTCAGAAAATCATGGAATTTTAAAAGCACAAAGATTAAATAACTGACCAAAATGCTCTAGGAGTGGTGGTGATTAAGGAGGCATGACCTGTTTAAGATACTCAGTGATGCAGTTTTATGAAAACTATGAAAGTAAATAGCATAGCCCACCTCTAAAAATGTTCCATCATTTGACGATAACTGGTACAAACATGAGGAAAGATCAATGTCTTCATTGTTAGCTGGAGATACTTTGGGCATACAGGTCTGATTTGGCCAAAATTTCAGCAAACCATATAGTTATAAAAAGCACCCCACACTAAATCACAACTGCACAGAAAACAAGTCTATACAAACTCTTTATAAATTCACATATTTCACCAAAGTACACAAAACCTCAATTCATAGGGACAAAAATGAGTGTTTCTTTTTTGTTGTTGTTGTTCTCCACAGGTCATTGACTGAAATTGTACAAATCAGGGAAGCAAGTCATAGAAACTGAACTAGGTTTGAAAACAATACTGTATCATACAAAAGCGATTCACGGCTGAAATTAAACGTGAGTGTGTTACATACCTGCCAGAAAACAGTATTTAGTAACAGCATTAATCTGCTCGCTAATTAAGGCTTTGAGTTTTAAAGATGCACACTCTCCCAAAATTGTTTAGCAGTCTTTAACATAAATTAATGCACAGGAGCATCCATAGAATTGCTTTTTAGCCTCTGCTAAGTATTCGCTAAAGTAACACAAAACGATCCCTTTGCAAGCAGCAACTTTACCTTCCTTCTTAAACGAAAACATCACATTCGATTACTACATTCTAGATTCTCTGCTATGTCTCTGACACCAGAGATTTAAGAGTGGTTCACTGACTTCACTGACCCATTTTGGCTTAGGCCTCAAGAAACTAAGAGTCAGGCCTACTTCTGACACCAGGAATGCACATACAGATCAAACTGATCCTGGGGCAAAAGGACCCTGGTGCCCACATTGGGTCAATGCTGGAATGGAGGGCCCAGAGTGTGAGCCAAGAACACTCACCTTTCACACTAGACTTCTTTAACTTCTGCTCAATGTCTGAGTAAGTGGTTGGAACCCCGTAGCTGGGACATGTCCCATATTGATCCAAGTTCTTGAAGAATATACCCTTTGCTTAGTTTTATCCCTCTGTGGAAGACAATGCAGTAGAGAGGGAATCTAGCTGCCCATAAGATCACATGTCTCTTGGTCTTCCAAGTCCTCATTTATGCTCTCTGAAACAGACTATTATAAGTGGCTTTCTTGTACTTGCAGAAGAAAATTCTGCAGACACCCAAGTGGAGAGAAACTCCAAACCTAGAGGCAAAGCCCTTAGTGCAAATAGAATGGGTTTGTCTTAAGGTCAAAGTGTTATGTTTCAATGAGGTGTTATGCTGGCTGTTATGACCTAATTTTATCTTCCTTGAGATAAAGTTACTGTTTTAGCCAACATCCACCTGTGGAAGCAGGAGTTGGAACAGTCTAAATCTTACATTATTGGAGGCAAGGCAGCCTCAGGTCAATCAGCTCATTTAGGAACATTTTTTAAAAGGAAGAAGACCCTTGCCCAGGTTCCACATGTGCAAACTGTAAATTCTGTGCTTTTAAAGTAGCTTAGTTACTGGGCAAGATGGATTTTAGGCACACCCACCCCCCACACACACACAGAAAAACAGGTTTAAGTAAGGCTCTTTTCCTCAAATGAGGAAAGAGCTGACAAAGATTCAAGTGTCAATTTCCCTTTCCTGGGAAGAGGTCTAGAAAAACAGCTCACCAAGCTAAATTCTTTACCAGTTCCTTTTGAAATCAACGAAGCATTAAAATCAGATCTAAAATATATACGAAGCAGGAAAAAATACTTACATAACTGGGCATTCCTTAAAAACCTAAAATCTTGCTAACACGGGAGAACCACATACAGGAGAGTGATATCTTGGTGAAGAGAAAACCAGGACATGGCATCACCGTTACTGCGGACTCTGGTTTAGGAGGCTGTGCAGGTGCCCTGTCCCTGAAGTGAACCACTCAGCTATTAACTCCATAAACGACATTTGCGAGTAAGATGGCTGTATACAAACTGAGTTTCACAAACCAACTGAATCCAGCAGCTGTCTCCTAAGAGAGCTGTCTCCTAAGAGAGCATAACTACCTGGGAAGCTTAAAGGCAAGTTTTTTCCATCTGTATAATTAAGTAGGCTGGGTTGGAATGAAATCACAAACCCAGCCCCTAATCCACCAACCCACATGACATAGTGCAAATCTCGCAGTGGAAAGAGGCCATCAGAAAGGCTACACGTTGGTCTCCAGTCCCAGCAAGCGTCCCATCCTCTCCACATTCTTATCGATGGTTGCCTGACACGTGATCTCCTTGGCACATTCCATGGGAAACCAGCCCCGTTCGCCATCTCGGAGTCTCTCTCCTTCATACCAGCCTGCAAAGAACAAAGTCCTCATGAATCAGCAAGGCTGGAAGGAATCTTGATCCTCTAGGACTCCCGGAGTATGTGAATGAATTTAAGATCTAGCACCTGCCCCTTGGCTGTACATCACAAATGATGATGTTAAGGAGGTGAAATGGAGGAAGGAGTTGCCTGGAGGAACGAATGATGGAATGATGGGGGCGGGGAGGTTGGGGCAGGCAGGTGGTGCAACGGGTTAAGTGCACATTAATAGTAAGTGCAAGGATCCTGGTTCAAGCCCCTGCTCCCCACCTGCGGGGGGGGGGGGGGGGGGGACGACACTTCACAAGCTGTGAAGCAGGTTTGCAGGTGTTTCCCTTTCTCCCCCTCCTCTCAATTTCTCTCCCTCCTAGTCAATAAAATGGCATGGGGGGAGAAATGGCTACCAGGAGCTGTGGATTTGTAGTGCTGGCACCGAGCCCCAGAGATAACCCTGAAATGAGGGGGAAAAAGGGGGGGGGGGTGACTGAGGGCACTCAGTGATGGTTGGGAGAGTTTAGAGGTTTGATTAAGCTGCAGAAGGGAATGTTTTGAGCATGAACAGCAGAGACTTTTTTTTTTTCCATTTTAACTACCCCAGGTCT
This sequence comes from Erinaceus europaeus, assembly GCF_950295315.1. Classification (NCBI taxonomy): domain Eukaryota; kingdom Metazoa; phylum Chordata; class Mammalia; order Eulipotyphla; family Erinaceidae; genus Erinaceus; species Erinaceus europaeus. The sequence goes on from NC_080170.1 coordinate 35,621,149, forward strand.
ATCCGTGGAGTTCCTCAGGGCCTGTACTATGAACCTACCACTCCTGGTAGCCTTCCCCCCCACTCCCATATTTAGATTGTTTTTGTTTTTGATACAAACTGAGAGGCATAGGAGAGAAACTCCTACCAAATTACTTCACTACTCATGAAGCATCTCCCCTGCAGTTGGGGGATCATGGGCTTGAACGCAGACCCTCTTGCACATGGCAATGTGTGAACTCAACCAGGTGTGCCACCCACAGGGGAATTTTTAAAAATACATATTAAATTTACTAGAGCGCTGCTCAGATCTGGCTTATGATGATGATACGGATTGAACTTGGAAACTCTGAATCTTAAACATGAAACTCATTTGTATAACCATTAGGCTGTCTCCCCAGCCCTAAAGATTTATTTTTAGAAGAGGTAAAAATATTTGCTGGAGGGGGTTGATAGCATAATGGTAATGCAAAGAGACTTTCAAGCCTGAGGCACCAAAGTTCCAGGTTCAATTCCCTGCACCACAATAAGCCAGAGCTGAAAAGTGCTCTGATAAAATAAAAAAATAAAAATGTTTGCTGAAGTTTCCAATGGAGGGAAAGGAAACACAGAACTCTAGTGTTGGAAATGGTGCAGAAAATCTATCTGTAATCTCAGTATTCTGTAAATCAATAAATATTAAGTCACCAATAAAAATTAAAGATAACTGACTACACTGCAGTTTATCAAGGTAGTCAAGAATGGTTTAAAAATAATAAAAAAACCCAAGTCTAAGAACACCATAGAAAAAAGGAGACAATGAGGGGCTGGGTGGTGATACACCTGGCTAAGCACTCACATTACAGTGCACAAGGAGCCCGGTTTAAGCCCCCGGACCCCATCTACAGGGTGGAAGCTTCATGAGTGGAGCAGGGCTGCAGGTGTTTCATCTCTCTCCCTATCTCCCCCTCCCCATCTCAATTTCTGTTTTTTAAGGCATCAAGTAAAAAAAAAAAAAAAAAACGAGGGAGTCAGGCGGTAGCGCAGTGGGTTAAGCACAGGTGGCGCAAGGACTGGCATAAGGATCCCGGTTTGAGCTCCCCACCTGCATGGGTGTCGAGTCACAGGCAGTGAAGCAGGTCTGCAGGCATCAGCTTTCTCTTCCCCTCTCTGTCTTCCCCTCCTCTCTCCATTTCTCTCTGTCCTAACAACGATGACATCAATAACAAACAACTACAACAACAATGAAAAAACAACAAGGGCAACAAAAAGGGAAAATAAATATAAAATTTTTTTTTAAAAAAATGAGGGGAGTCGGGTGGTAGCGCAGCGGGTTAAGTACAGGTGGCGCAAAGCACAAGGACCAGCCTAAAGATCCCAGTTCGAGCCCCCGGCTCCCCACCTGCAGGGGAGTCGCTTCACAAGCGGTGAAGCAGGTCTGCAGGTGTCTCTCTTCCTCTTCCCCTCTCTGTCTTCCCCTCCTCTCTCCATTTCTCTCTGTCCTATCCAACAACAACGATATCAATCATAACTAGAACAATAAAACAACAAGGGCAACAAAAGGGAATAAATATTTAAAAAAAAAAAATGAGGCAATAAGTCACAAAAAATATACAGCAACAGAGACTAATCAAAATAAGTTACAGATTAAAGTCTATTTTAAAAAAACAAGTTGGGCGATAGTGCAGCGGGCATAAAAAATAAGGGCAACAAAAGGGAAAATAAATGTATAAAAAAAAACAAGTCAATAGATGCAGATATGTTCTCAATGTACAATACTGTCATACTTAAGAGGGAACGGACAAAATTGCAATTATAACAGCAACCTTCTCTTTGTAATTTCATTACTAGTTATTTAACAATGGTTTACAAAACTGTAGGATTCCAGGGATGCGGTCATTACTGCTGGAGAAGCTACTTTTCTCTCCAGTATTGTTAAATACATATTTTACTTGAGTTGGCTTGCTTTACGCATAATATAGAAATACTAGACATCTCCCTTTTGTACCGTTCCCATGAAAGCATTATTTTCTGCTGGAAAAAAAAAAAAAAATCAGTGTGGGGGCATGATAAAGAAATGTGAAGCCTCTCAATAAAATCAATATTTAACTCTTTCCCCCCCAATTAAAAAAAAATGTGTGCTGGGGGCCAAGGTTGGGATGCTGTGCTGCGCTGCGCTGTTGAGTTAGCTTGATGCACAGTGTTTTTTTTAATATTTATTATTTATTCATTCCCTTTTGTTGCCCTTGTTGTCTTATTGTTGTAGTTATTATTGTTGTTGTTACTGATGTTGTTGGTGGTGGATAGGACAGAGAGAAATGGAGAGAGGATGGGAGGACAGAGGGGGAGAGAAAGAGAGACACCTACAGACCTGCTTCACCGCCTGCGAAGTGACTACCCTGCAGTTGTGGAACTGGGGGCTTGAACTAGGATCCTTATGCTGGTTCTTGTGCTTTGCGCCACCTGTGCTTAACCCGCTGTGCTACTGCCCGACTCCCCACAGTTTTTTTAAGAGGGAGAGATGCCACAGCACCCAAGTTTCCCTTTTGCCATGGTGCACCTGTGTCGTGTGCTAGGGGTTCAAACATGGGTGATGGACATGGCAAAGCAGGCAATTTTCCAGGTGTCCTACCTCACTGGCTTCTGATTTATTTATTTTACTTTATTTTTTAAAGAAAAACTTCCAGAAATGGTTATTAGATCATTGGAGGATAAGGAAGACAGGAAAAACTTTATTTACTTATTGGATAGAGACACAGAGAAATCCAGAGGGAAAGGGAGACTGAGAGAGACACCCGTAGCCCTGCTTCACTACTTGTGAAGCTTCCCCCACTGCCGGCAAAGGCCAGAGGCTTGAACCCTGGTCGTTGTGCACTGTACGTACACTTAACCAGGTATACCACCACCTAGCCCCCCAAAGGAAAATTTTTTATGGCTACTTTCCAGACACACATCATGGGAGTGGTGCCAGAAAACAGCTCACCCAGTAGGGCACACACACTATCAGACGTGAGGCTGGAGTTAGAACCTTGATAGCACAGGAAATAGGAGCTCCAGTGACGCTGTCGGTTAGCGCATGGTACTTATACAGCACAGGAAATACCACAGTAATGGGGAGCTCCTATACAGTGTTCCTCTTCTCCTTCCAGTGTGTGTGTGTATGTGTCTGTGTTTTTCTCTCTCACTGTCTCCATATATATCTGTCTGAAATTTAAGAAAGAAAAAGAAAGGAAGGAAGAAAAGAGAAAGAAAGAAAGAAAGAGGAAGGAAGGAAGGAAGGAAGGAAGGAAGGGAATAAAGGAAAGAAAGTCAGTCTGCCTGGTAGTGGTGATATCATGAATGCATGAGTGCTTTGGGCCTAAGCACAGTCATGTGACTGCATCCCTGTCCATGCACATTTAATTTAAAGCTAAAAGCAATGACTTGTAGACAGAGACAAGACAGGTGCATATAAGAGAACTGAAGAGATCTGCAGTGTGAGCGTCACCTTAGTTCTCCTCCCAAAGCCACTGCACTCACCGTCGCTAACACGCTGGTAGATAAGGACCACGTCCGCCAGCTGCAGGGAGAGTTCATCAGGCTGCTTGGCAGTAAAGGATCGAATGATTTCCACTTGGGTCAGTGCTATGGAGGAAAAGGCACAGGCTGAGCTTCTAGTCAGAGAGCACAAGCAGAACAGGCATACATGAGTCTCTCCATATAATTCAAGAGGGAGACAAAGTAAGCTTAGTAAAAGGGAAGAGAGAAACTTCTCCAGGGTCTCTCTTACTTGGCTATGAGTTATGGACTTTTAAGAAGCTCAGAATCCAGAGAAGCCATGTTTTAATGTCTCACACCCTTTAGTAAGAACCTCCCCTCCCTAAAGTGGAGTTAGTCAAGGGAGCAGAAAGCATCCACTATGCACTGGGGAAACGGAGGCAAGTAGGCTTAGGTGATGTGGCAACAGAAGCTAACTCTCACCACCTCTGACCTGAGAACCCACCCACCCACCTCCACCCCCAATAGCAGCAGCAGGTAAAAGCTGCCAAGGAGTTGGGGGGGGGGGGGAGGTGGGCAGGAAAGGAGTTCCAAACAAAAACGTCCCCATTATTATAAAAATCCTCCCAAATGTCAGCTTCTGACAAAACAACTCACTTCAGTGATTTGACACTGACTGATGTGACCTTTGCATAATTTCTTTTTTTTTTAATGTTGAACTTGAATCCAAAAGACTTTCAAATGAACCCCCCTTAGTTTTGACTTCAGCAGTAAAGCTCTGGTGTTATGAGTCAGTTGTACAGCCCAGATGCTTTCCAGCTAGGACTGTCCAGAGGAGCCTAGCACTGAAACACACACCACCAGCCGCACTGCCAGTTCTGAGCTCTCTGGGAGAAGGCACTACATTTTCTCAATATTTTCACTTGGATTTAAAAGGGGGGGGAGATGAATTTTTAATTTAAAGGTGGATTTAACCTTTGGGACAAAACGGATGGAACTGGAGATGATTATACTGAGAGAAATAAGAGATGAAAGACAACTACTGAATGGCTTCACTCGTGGAATCTAGAGATCGGATACACGTGAACTTGCCAACCCCCCTCCAAAAAAAAAACAGAGAGAGAGAGAGAAAGAAAAAAGAAAAAAACATAGAAACAAAAAGACTATTTAAAAACTTGTGTGGGAAGTATGGTGGTGATCTTTAGGAGGTGGGAGGGTGAGGATACAGAATGTTGGTGGAGGTTGTGGTAGGGAACTATAGAGGCTGTAATCTTACAATCGTGTAACAGACTTTTAATAACAAACAAATAATAAAAACGTGGACTTAAGGCTAAAGATTCTTTTTTAAAATATTCATTCCCTTTTGTTGTCCTTGTTGTTTTATTGTTGTTATTGATGTCGTTGTTGTTGGATAGGACAGAGAGAAATGGAGAGTGGAGAGGAAGACAGACAGAGAGAGAGAAAGATAGACACGTGCAGACCTGCTTTACCGTCTGTGAAGCGACTCCCCTGCAGGTGGGGAGCCGGGGGCTCAAGCCCCTGAATCCTTAAAGCAGTCCTTGAGCTTTTTGCCACCTGCACAATATTTATTTTATCTTTCCATTTTATTTCAGCGTTTAATAGTTTACATACAGTTGTTGACATATAGGTATAACAACTCTTCTCCCATGAAAGGTGTCCGCGAGACACTCTCCTAAGTCCTTTTCCACCATCACATACCAGGGCCCCAGGACCCCCTCCATGTCATCCATCCCTTTCCCTTTTCCCTCAGAGTTCTTTGTTTTGGTGCAATACACCACACCAGTCCAAGGTTTGCCTTATATTTTCTGTTATTGTTCTTGTTTCATAAGGTTCACCTATGAATTCGATCACCCAGTATTCATCCTGATTCAACTATGTCCTTACAATAACCCCATGTTGTACTGAATGATGCCCCTGACTTGCTAATGATTATACAGACTCAAGAAGACTATGAAAACTGCATGCCTACATAACAGAGTACTGAGTCTGAATTCAGACCCCTTGACTTTAAAAAACAAGGACCACCCAGTTCTAATGAATGGATGGACAGCAAGAAACTTAAGAGTGGGCACTGTAGGGGGAGGGCGGTAGCACAGCAGGTTAAGTGCACGTGACACAAAGCTCAAGGACCAGCATAAGGATCCCAGTTTGAGCCTCCGGCTCCCCACCTGCAGGGGGGTTGCTTCACAAGTGGTGAAGCAGGTCTGAAGGTATCTGTCTTTCTCTCCCCTTCTCTGTCTTCCCCTCCTTGATTTCTCTCTGTCCTATCTACCAACAACATTATACAACAAGGGCAACAAAAGGGGGAAAAATGGCCTCCAGGAAAAGTGAATTCCTAGTGCAGGCACTGAACCCCAGCAATAACCCTGGAGGAAAGAAAAAAAAAAAAAAAAAAGATTGGGCACTGTGATGCTAACAAATAATACCCAATTTCCAGCAGGGGGCAGTGTCCCACCACATTCTGGAGGGAGTAGCCCCTGCAAGTACTTACAGGTTCGGTCTGGGGGCTGTTTCCCACTGCTGCTGTGTCCCAGGGCAGTTATCCAGCGGGCTCGCTCACTCCTAAAAGCAGAGGGAGCATTAACAGGTTGAGAGATTCAAGGTGTTTTCAACACGGAAACAGACGTGTCATAAGTCAGAGCTGAGCAGTGCTCTGGTGTTTCTCTCTGAATCTAGCTCATGAAAATGTTAAAAAAAAAAAAAAGATTCCTAGGAAATCAGTTTCCCTCTACTTCCCCTCCTCCACCCAACTCCAACATTGAAACCATTTTGGAAAGATGAGAAACTCGACATATCCTTTTGTTCCTCATATAACTAATATGCCTCATTGAAATAGAATTTTTTTTATTTTACTTTTTTATTATTGGATAGAGACACAGAAACTGAGAGAGGAGGAGATAGTGAGAAAGACAGACACCTGCAGCCCTGCTTCACCACCCATAAAGCTTTCCCCTGCAGGCGAGGACCAGGGGCTTGAACATCCGTCCTTATGTGCTGTAATGTGTGCTTAACCAGGTGAGCCACTGCCTGGACCCGAAATAGAAGTTCTTTTAACCTTTTTCAGTTTGTTTTCAAATGCTTAAAACAGTTTCATGACTACAGCCAACACATCATTTAAGGAAAAAAATAACTCAAGGCATTATTAACTACTATTAAGCTATAATCACAGGTAACGAAGTGATTATTATAACCAGAGGACCACAAGTTTCAAATAAGCAGGCATTCCATGTAACAGTCTCCCCCAGGTTTTGATTTGGAAAATCTAATTTTAAGGCTTCAATTAATGCAAGTAACCCAGACAGGCACACACTCCCTGAATCTAAAATCTCTCAAGAAGCATTTGTTCATGTGATTACCAATCGGATTTCAGCATACGATGGCCACTCTTCCATGTTGTCCTCCCACAAACCCACTGGGAGGGTGAAAAGACTGACAAACCCATGAATGGGCTTGGAAAGTGATGCAGTGGAGAAAGCTCTAAACTCTCAAGAAGCACGAGGTCCTGAGTTTGATCTCAGGCATAGCATGTACTAGAATGATGTTTCTGTCTCAGAAATAAATCCTTTTTGGGGCCAGGCGATGGCGCAACTGGTTAAGCACACACATATGGCAGTGTGCAAGGATCCATGTTCAAGCCCCTGGTCCCCACCTGCAGGGGGAAAGCTTCACAAGTGCTGAAGCAGGACTGCCGATGTCTCTCTGTCTCTCTCCCTCTCTAAGTCCCCTTCCCCTCTCAATTTATCTCTGTCTCTATCCAATAATAAGTACATAAAACAAAAAATTTTAAAAAAATAAATCCTTTTTTTTTTCAAATGAAGGTGGGTAAAGCAATGAAACTATCAAACATGTCACCTTGCCTAATAAAGATAAGATGCCTGTATGCGCAGCTCTTTGCCACACAGCCCTTTGCCACGCAGCCCTCTTCTCCTGAAACAACTCACACCTAAACATGCTCCTCAATGTCTCCCCAAGCCCAGGTGCCTTTTCATGCCGGCAGAGCCAGAATCTTGGAGAAAGCAAGTATCTTTCTTGCTGTTTCACACCCTCTCCTTCTTCCTCTGCCACATGGGCTTCCCGTTCCTTCCCTTTCCCCACCTCAGGCTCAGGTAGGATAGCTCTTTACATGTTTCCACTGAGTTATCGGCAGGACGCTGTCCAGTGCACATGGCGCTGGGGAAGGGTGCCCGTCCAGCACCACCACTGGATGCGCATTCCAATTCTCTACTTGTCCATTTCTCTGACAGAGTCCTGGATCACGTTTCTAATCAGCACTACCACACGTGCACAGCATCCCACGTCCAATACTTGTATTTTGTGAGTAACGTCCAATCTACTCTCCACCAAAAATATAAATGTTGTGTGAATTGTACCCCTCTTATCTCACAAACCTGTCCATCAGTATCAAACCACTAATAAAGAAGAGGGAGAGAGAAAAGCTGAAAAACAAGAAAACATAAAGCAAAACTTGGACTGGAGTTGGTGTATTGCACCAAAGCAAAAAAACTCTAGGGTTGGGGGAAGGGTTCAGGTCCAGGAACAGGATGGCAGAGGAGGACCTAGAAAGAGTTGAATTGTTATGTGGAAAAATGAGAAATGTTACTCATGTACAAACTATTGTATTTCACTGTTGACTGTAAGCCATTAATCCATCTCCCAATAAATAAAAAATAATAATTTATAGTAAATTTGATGCAAATTAGTTCCAGAGAACTAACAAGTGACTTGCCCACAAAACTCACTTATTCACCACAATAATATACATATAGATGACCAGGATGATTTCTGTCCTACCTGAGGACAACGCTGTGCTCAGTGCAGCTGGCACCTGCTGACAGTAACCTTGAGTGGAGTCAGCACTCCAATCTTGCAGTCTGGGTGGGGAAGGGTGCTGTCCACTGACAAGGTTCATTCAGATAAATCCCAGGCTGGCACTGGTGGGTTGACAAATCACATAACAATCTGTCTGATCTGTGTAGTTTACAGAGAAAATGATGACACAGCCCTGCTTTCAGGAGCTTTCTCTCTCCTGCCTATAAGGCCAAGGGCTGAGAGATGGTTTCAGAAGCAACAGGCATAGCACAACTTCCTTTAAAAGGATCCCAAGCAAACACTGGAATCTTTGATAGCGGCTCTTTGTTGGGTAAATTTCCATCCCTTTTTCTTTTACTCAAGCTCAATTGGAATTTTCAAAGTGTCAGCTTATAGCTGGGAGAGCTGATCAGAGAGAAGAATCTGGAATCGATCCATCTATGTCTCTGCCCAGCCATGGTCTCCCAGACATCTTCCTGGGGTCCTGCTTGCAGGTCTTAGGCCTTCACATGAGACCCCAGGAATCACCCATCTCTGCCACTGAGAGGCCACAGCCAGCAACAGGCTCAGCCCACATCCAGTTTCCAGCCGTGCAGAGGAAACCTTCCACCTTCCAGTGGCAGGCTGCCTGGAGGTTAATGGCATCCCTCAGCCCCAGCAGTCTCTCACAGGGACTCCGGATAGAACAACACACTCCTTGTTGCCCTCGCTGAAAGGAACTGCCTCTTACAACTTCAATAGTTAGTGCCACCCCCTCTTCCATGCAACTGAAACCGCAAAACTCCCTCCCCCATACGGGGGGAGGGGGGTTGCCAAGAAGCTCCCTCCTTCCCCTCACAAAGCAGAAAGCCCTGCATGTCTCCAGCAGGGAGGGAGTACACGCCACATATGAGGCAATTCCAAGAACAAAGAGGAACCTGTGCAGAGACGGGTTATAAACTGAATAGACCAGAAACAGAGTTTCTTGCTCTTCTCAGCCCTCAGTGCGGCAGAGCAAAACAGCAAACACACAACACATGCAGAATCCCACCCAGAGTGCGGAGATGACATACTCTGTGGGCAAAACACATCTAACCGGGGAGAGAAAGAAGAAGACCTTCAACATAAATATCCGGACACTTGGTTGTACCCTCAAATTCTCGGTTCATGGCAGGAACGACGACACATGTAAAGTTCCCAACTTGGCAGCTTCGTTTCCTACTGCCCACAGAAATGATTAAGCACAGTAAGTTTAAATTTAATTGCACAGGGGTTGGAAATGCAGCAATGCCGACTTCTTGTGGAACTCTGAGCACCTGCTGGAAGAGATGGCTACCCAGCGAGAAAGTGAGAAGTGGGCTTTGAAACAAGAGGCAAGACAGGGAGCCAGACAATGGAATAGGGCACCCACCCCACTGAGGACTTCATCACTGGGGTGTGGGGGTGGTCTTTCTGCTATTTTTAATAGAAGCAGAGACCTCAGCTGCTGCCTGACCTTCCCTTTATCCTTCTCACAGTGGTGCTGGGGGACCTTTGTTTTGTGCTCCTTCCTACTGCCTACAATTTATCCATGGTTCCTTTTGAAATCCCTATACCCATGGCCTTGAAATAACAAAACAAAAACAAAACAAACAAACAAAAAAATCCTTCACAGCTTGGCAAGGAGTAGGAGAGTGAAGATGGTTTCGTTTACCTCACATTCATCTCAACCGGATTAGTTCAATAAACTAATGTACAAAAGAAAAACCAAGGTTAAAATAAAAAGTCATGGGAGTCGGGTGGTAGCACAGTGGGTTAAGCGCATGTGGCGCAAAGCACAAGGACCGGCATAAGGATCCCAGTTCGAGGCCCCAGCTCCCCACCTGTTGGGGAGTCACTTCACAAGCGGTGAAGCAGTCTGCAGGTGTCTATCTTTCCCTCCCCCTCTCTGTCTTCCCCTCCTCTCTCCATTTCTCTCTGTCCTAACAACAACGACATCAACAACAACAATAAAAAAGAACAAGGGCAACAAAAGGGAAAATAAATTTAAAAATTTTAAAAAGTCATTGTGTTTACTGTGAGCAAAGCCTTAGCAAGCTGTACACAGTTCAACTTACCTACTCTTAACAATTAAGCCACAGCAAAATAATTCCAACAGTTCACTAGAAACAGTCCTCAAATTTGTACTTTTTTTTATTATCTTTATTTATTTGATAGACAGAAATCGAGGTGGAAAGGGGAGTATAGAGAATAAGAGAGACAGAGAGACAACTGCAGCCCTGCTTCACTGCTTGCAAAGCTTTCCCCCTGCAGGTGGGGAGTGGGCACTGTAACGTGTACACTCAAACAGGTGTGCCAACAACCAGCCCCAAATTTTGATCTTGTGACGTGGAATATAGTTAAACTGATTTTTCCTTGTTGATTATATCAAGCAGCTTGTGAAACCTAGAGTGTGGTCTGAAATGCTGACACTCACCTAAGGTAGGTCTGTTTTCTGTTTCCTTGATGCTTATGCCCCAGATTATTACCTACCTGCCTAATTCACTGGGGGATCTAATGAGGGTGCTGAAAATCAACTACTTTGCATTTACTATCCATAGGAAACTAAAAGACCACGGACTCAGGATTCAGTGAAACAGTAATAAGTATACTTTCTAGAACCACAACATGGATTCATTTTATTTTTTTCCTAATAAAGATTGTCCTGACACACTACAACTTTATTCCATCCCATCTATTTCCTCTTTTTAATTAAATGGGTTACAGAAGAGGGGGATGGGAAGGCTAAATACTCCCTGAAAACAATGCCTCTTTATAAGGAGACCCAGGAACTGGTTTTCTGAATGGCTGATGGGATCAGCAACATCCAATTAATTAAGCTTTTTTCCCTCTTTTTTCTGTAGCAGAGAAACTATGAGAAGGGTCTTTGATGGCAGTTTGAAGGCACTATACCTTCTCGCTCAATTTAGTGGTGGGTAAAGTTTGTACTCATTACTAAGCACGTCCTGACAGTTTACCACTTTGTACCTTACTGTCCAAATTTCACTGTGGACACAGGAAGCAAGGACACCTGTCACGGTTCTGCCACTAGACCCCCACAACTGTCTCCACTTCATTTTAATGAAGGCTGACAAAGGGGCCCCCTCATTCCTCTCGAAAGGCCCAGAATGAAAAGATGGCAGCAGTAAAACCTTCTCCCTTTGTCTTTCTAGAAAAGGCAAGCATTTGTCTTTTTCACAGACAAATGCCTCATCAACAATGCAACGACTGAAGACATTTAAACGGCAAACAGACGGAACACAACACACCCCACTAGCCATACATCCTGAAAAAAAAATGTCTAACCACACGCTTCACAGAAAATGTTGAGACAGGAGTTGGGCGTAGCCCAGTGGGTAAAGTGCATGTGGCGCGAAGCACAAAAGCCAGCATAAGGATCCTGGTTTGAGCCCCCGGCTCCCCACCTGCAGGGGAATCGCTTCACAGGCAGTGAAGCAGGTCTGCAGTGTCTATCTTTCTCTCCCCCTCTGTCTTCCCTTCTCTCTCCACTTCTCTCTGTCTTATCTAACAATGACAATATCAATAACAACAACAATGCTAACTACAACAACAATAAAAAAACAAGGGCAACAAAAGGGAAAATAAATTAAAAAAAGAAAATGTTGAGACACAAGAGGAATTTAGAGAAAACTTGATCCAGCAACAGAAAAAGGCCAGTGACCAGAGGCTGGCAGAGTAGTCTGTTTCCCTAAATGTGGGGATGCAGAAAAGCCCTAGGTATAGAAAAATGAATTATAATGACTGATCATAGGTTGGTAATCTGCTGTGGATGAACTGGAATTGAGTGTGAGGGTCAATGCTGACAGCAGGGACTGACTACAGAGAAAGAGAAAGATAAGGAGAATCTCAGAGGGATCCCCAACACCAGTGACATCTGGATTATCGACAGAAGGTGGGGTGGGAAGACACACAAGGGAGGATGCAATCAAGGCCTTGTGCAGAACTGGCGCAGGATGAGCCTGAAAAGATCTAGAAGCATCAGCCATGGCACCAAGGGAGATGGAGAGTGGTGCAGCCATTTAGAAGGCAGTAGGGAGCATCCTCAAGAAAATTAAATTAAAGGGACTAGACAGCAGCACATCCAATTGACCACATATTATTATGCGCAAGGACCCAGGTTCAAGCCCTCGGTGCCCCACCTGCAGAGGGGAGTTTCACAAGCTGTGAAGGAGGGCTGCAGTTATCTCTCTTTCTCTCTCCCTCTTTGTCTCCCTTTCCTTTCTCAATTTCTCTTTTTTTTTTTTCTTTTGGCCTCCAGGGTTATCGCTGGGGCTTAGTACCTGCACCACGAATCCACTGCTCCTAGAGGCCATTTTTTCTCTTTTGTTGTCCTTGTTGTTGTTTTTTTATCATTGTTGTTATTGATGTGCTGTTATTGTTACTGATGTCACTGTTGTTTGATAGAACAGAGTAGGTCTCTTTACTTTCTGCTGCTGGCTCAGTGTTAATCATCCTAGATTCCCACTGCTCCCTGTGTGTTTACTCATTTCTTCAGGTGAACGTTTCCGCATTCTTTATATAGCCACAGTCATCGGATTTGTCCTTTCACAATCTGACAGCCTTTGTGATAGATTAGTGTCCAATGCCTAACAGGTGTTAGGCTCCTACAGCAGCTCAGTCTAGTTGAGGTTTTCTACACCTTCAGGTGGTCTCCAGTAAGATTTTTTTTTTTTGGGGGGGAGAGGAAAAACTTTAAAAAAAGTTTCTCAAAGAGGGTAAATATTTAAGTATGAACCCTATTCTTTTTTTTTAAACCGAAGAGTAAGAGGGCAAGAACTTATATGATTACTCTAAAGGCCAGAGTGATATTGAAAAAAAAAAATTATGCTTTCTCAAGAGACTGCTAATTAATCATGTTAATCATACACAATATAAGACAGTAACAACCTCTCTCCAAAAAAGCCCCACATACTCATCTATACTTTTTGCAGTTTAGAAGCAAAGAATATATTCTAGACGCCAAAACTCTGAACCAAACAGCGCAGCCCAGATCATACCTGTACTTTTCCAATATAGTAAGAACAACAGCTAGACAGGGAAGCAGTGTGTCTGCTTTTTAAGGAAAGTACAGCCTGACTGTAAACTATTTTCTTTCAACAACAAAGCTATTTTATGCTGTGTGCACTTAAAAGTATTTGTGTATTTGCTTTTCAACAGTAACTGAGCCAGAAAGATGGGGTGGGGAGGGTGGGGGAGAGTCACTCCTTCTGCACCCAACAAGATATCGGCCCCTCTGCCCTCTCTGGAATGTTCTCTTGCTATTAATTAAAGAACTGCAAATATGAGTCATACCCATGGGCCTAGGGGTGACATAGCTACATATTCTGAGAACACTTTTGATACAGGGAAATGAATACTGCATTCAGTCCATGGCAAGATCAAAAAATGAAAGAAAGGAACAAATGCTACAGAGTGTCCCAGGAAAGGCTCCCGCCTCCAGGTCAAGAGTACTAACTGGATGTGCTGGTTTGGTCTGCTTCCTATTCTCTTGGCCTCACCTCAAGAATGGAACAGGGGAGACCATATAAATTATGAATGAGACAGTCTGGAAAAGCTCTGGAAATATGCTGCTGAGGCCTGAATAAAGGACAGACATCAGGAATACCGGCAGTGGCTCACCCAGTTAAGCGCACTTAGTTAAGTGCAAAGACCCATACAAGGATCTGGGTTCGAGCCCCGAGCTCCCCATGCTCAGGGTGGATGCATCACAAGCGGTGAAGCAGGTCTGCAGGTGCCTGTCTTCCTCTCTTCTTATCTCCCCCTCCCCTCTCAATTTCTCTCTATTCTATCAAAAAAAAAAAAAAAAGGCTGCAGGAAGAGTGGATTTGTAGTGTGGGCACCAAGCCCCAGCGATAACTGTGCAGGCAAAGAAAAAAAGAAAGAAAAGACATCATTTGAAACAAAGAGATAAGGAAAATACATTTACGGGTTGGGTGAGTGGGTGGGTTGATAGCACCATGGTTATGCAAAGAGACTCTCATGCTGGAGGCTCCAAAGTCCCAGGTTCAATCCCCCACACCACCATAAACCAGAGCTGAGCAGTGCTCTGGTTAAAAGAAAGAAAGGAAGGGAGGGGGGGAGGGGAGGAAGGAAGGGAGGGGAGGGAGGGAGGGGAGGGAGGAAGGAAGGAAGGAAGGGAGGGGAGGAAGGAAGGGAGGGAGGGAGGGAGAGAGGGGAGGGAGGAAGGAAGGGAAGGAGGGGAGGGAGGGAGGGGAGGGAGGGAGGGGAGGGAGGGAAGGAAGGAAGGGAGGGGAGGAAGGAAGGGAGGGAGGGAGGGAGAGAGGGGAGGGAGGAAGGAAGGGAGGGGAGGGAGGGAGGGGAGGGAGGGAGGGGAGGGAGGGAAGGAAGGGAAGGAAGGGAGGGGAGGAAGGAAGGGAGGGAGGGGAGGGAGGAAGGAAGGAAGGAAGGAAGGAAGGAAGGAAGGGAGGGGAGGGAGGAGAGGGAGAGAGGGGAGGAAGGAAGGAGGGGAGGGAGGGAGAGAGGAAGGGAGGGAGGAGGGAAGGGAAGGAAAGAGGGGAGGGAGGAAGGGAGGGAGGGGAGGCGAGGGAGGGGAGGGGAGGAGAGGGAGAGGGGAGGACAGAGAGAGGGGAGGGGAGGGAGGAAGGGAGGGAGGGAGGGAGGAAAGAAGGGGGAAAATACAGTGACAAACCCACAGTCCTTTAAGTGTTACTCGCTAAAAATGAGAAAGAAAATCTCCAGGTGGCCTGGAGATGGCTCACCCAGTGAAACGCATACATTATCATGCACAAGGACCTGGGCTGAGAGATCCTGGCCACCAAGTGAAACACCTGCACAGGGGGAGCGTCAAAGCGGTGGAGTGGTACTGTGGTGTCTCTCCTTCTATCTGTCTTTGTGTCTCTTCCTCCCTCTCTGCTTCTCTCCCTCTCTTTCATTCTCTAACATTCTCTATCTTAAAAAAAAAAAAAAAAGTTCCCATGAGTGAAGAAGACATGCAGACAAGAGTCACGGCAGCAAAACTAAGAAAATACTCAATTTCTGAAAAACTTCTAATTGCCACAGTACTGCAACTGTTTTAGACTTAAAGCCGTAGAAAAGCCAAAGCTTGAACATATAAAATCCTCCTTCTGAGAAAGGGATGCTAGGTAGTGGTTAAGGGCACAAGTCCCCATGTGCAAGGCCCAGGATTCAAGCCCTCGAGCCCCTACCTACAAGGAGGAAGCTACACAGCGGGTGAAGCAAGTACTGCATGTGTCTCTCTGTTTCCATCCCTCTATATGCTCCTCCCTGTCAATTTCTTTCTGTCCTATCAAAGGAAAAACAAACGACTATCAGGAGCTGTAGATTTGTCTTGCAGCCACACAGAGCCCCAGTGATGACCCTGGTGGCAATAAAATAAAATAAAACAAAACAAAAATAGAGGGGGTGGACCAGGGTGGTGGTGCAGCTGGTAGAGATCACATATTACCATATATAAGAACCCAGGTTCAAGTCTTTGGTTTCCACCTGTAGGGGGAGACCTTTCATAAGTGGTAGAGCAAAGTTGCAGCTGTGTTCCTCTCTCCATCTCTGCTTTTTATTTCTGTCTCTCACATTTTTTTTTAAGGCAGTAAAAAAAGCGAAAGAAAGAAAAAAGTCACCAGAAATGGCAAAGCCTTGCAATCACAGAGCCCCAGTGACACATCTGGTGATAATATATGAGTAAATAAATATCAATAAATACAAAGGAAATTTAGGTCTGTCTTCACCATTAAATCAGGTTTATCTTTATTGTTTATGTATTTATTTGGAATGCTGACAGATGAACCCAGGGCCTTGTGCTTGTATGACACACGGAGCAGTCCACGGACAGCTGTTTTTCATCCTCAGAGACAGGGAGAGACGGGCAGGGAAGAGATACCACAGCACCTCTTCATCCATCCTACTACTCTCTATGCTCGAACCCAGGACCTTATGCACAAAAAGACATTGACTCTACTGAGCAAGCAATCTCCCTACCCTTAGGGCTTTATCATTAGAGTTAAGAAACTGCCTGGAGGACCAAATGGTGGCATACTCTGCAGGTGGGGGCAGGGACTGGAACCTGAGGCCATGCCCTCATGGTTCTATTTTTATCAGTGATTAAAATTAAGTGATAGGGTTGGCAAAATAGCTCACCTGGATAGTATGCCTACTTTACCATGCACACACAGTTTTGAGACTGGTCCCACACACATACTGGAGGAAGATTTGGTGCTCTTTTCCTTTTTTCTTTTTCATTTTATGGGATAAGACAGAAAGAAGTTGAGAAAGGAGGGGGGAGAAAGAGAGACCCCTGCAGAACTGCTTTACCACTTGTGAAACTTCCCCCTATATGTGGGGAACTAAAGGCTTGAACCTGGATCCTTGCACTTCATAATATGTGTGCTTAACAGAGTGTGCCACCACCTGGCCCCTGCTCTTCCTCTCTGTTTCTGTCTGAGAAAGTTAGCCCAGCATGGTGAAGTTCATATAGCAACAGCAAAGTCATCTCCATCAGGAACAACATAATGGACTCCTTTGTGGGCCCCCATAGAACCTTGCCCTCAATATGGATCAACAATGGGAGAGACCGTTCCATCCTCCCAAGGGAGGTTGGACAACATACTCTACCTACCACCTGAGGAAGATGGGTCCTGAAATTGGTGCAACTTGGAACGTTCCTACTCATGATCACAGAATGTGACCTCAGACCTACAGGGATGCAAAGGTTACATGCAGAGCTCCTATGCTGATTATGGGCACCAGATCAAATCAATAGTGTTTACAGTCAATGATATTTATATACCTTTCCCATATTTGGGAGCTACTCTCTTCCCTGATCCAGCTTTCTAGTCCTTTTTCCAGTCATGACATCATGTCCCCAGACAATAATTTGGGTCTGCCTGCATATCAGATGTTAGCCTCAGGCAAAAACCAGAAGAGTCATGGCCCCTTGGAATATACCTAAAATAGACTTACTAGCTATTTCCAAAACACAGACCCCAAATCTTCATCTGCAATATTCCAGCCTTTTGGTTCATGATTAGTCAACAATTTTTTTGGCACTATATGCTAACTTTGTTTTTCAGCCATCAGGTTCCAGATGCTACCATGATCCCAACTGGATTCTCGGGGCAGACGACTCCACCAATGTGTCCTGGAGCTCTACTCCCTCAGAGCCCTGCCCCACTAGGGAAAGAGAGAGACAGACTGGAAGTATGGATCGACCTGTCAACACCCATGTTCAGCAGGAAAGCAATCACAGAAGCCAGACCTACCACCTTCTGCACCCCATAACGACCCTGGGTCCATACTCCCAGAAGGATAAAGAATAGGAAAGTTATCAGGGGAAGGGATGAGATACAGAGTTTTGGTGGTGGGAACTGTGTGGAATTACACCCCTCTTATCCTATGGTCTTATCAGTGTTTCCATTTTATAAATAAAAATTACTTTAAAAAAACAGCAAAAAATTATTTTAATTAAATACTAAACCACTCTCTAAATGCCAACGGATGCCTCCATCATCAGAATTCAAGGATCAGAAACTAGCACTAAGCTTGAGAGATACTGATAGCATCACAAGACTGGATGTAATGCACCCAGACCCTCGACATGGGACACAATGGAAACTCAAGGGAAGACACACAGTAGCTGCTGTCTGCTGTGTGCAGAGCAAGGACAAGAAGGTATGAAAGACGGACAGCAGATGCATGACACCCCCCCACACACACACACACACACACACACATACTCACTGCGTCTCAGCCCCAAGCAGCATCTCCACCTTCTCTGCTGCGTGGTTACTCAGGACAGTGAGAGTGAAGAGGTGGCTGGCGGAGCTCTGTCTGGAATACAACATTGTGGAACTATTCTTCCCTGGAGAAGCAGTCGGTTCTTCATTGTCACAAGACTCCACCAAGAGCTGGTCTCTCAAGGAATAATCAGTGACGTTGTAACTTTCTTCACTGGAGGGCAAAGTAAGAAAGAATGTGTCATGGGAAACATGTCCTGTTGGCGTCAACACTGGAGGAGGGAAGGCAGGAGGGGGAGGAATGGTATGTGGGAGAGAATGGTTTATTTTAAAATATGAATAAGAACCTAGATGATTAACAGTTGATTAAAGCCAATAGTGGAGCCTGGTAGTAATGCACATGTTACAATGCACAAGTACCCAGGTTCAACCCCTGGGCCTTAGTAGGTAGCTCCACAAACAGGGTTACTAGTCAGTCTCTGTCTCTGTCTCCTCTCCCTCCCTCTCTCTCTCTCTCTTTCCCTATCTTCCTCCCTCCCTCCCTCTCCCTTTCTCGCTCTTCTATCTCTCCCTCTTCTCTCAATTTCTTTCTGTCTTATGAAATAAAAGAGAAGGGGGAAAAAGGGCCACTGGAAGTGGTGGATCCGTTGTAAGGGTACCAAGCCACAGTGATAACCCTACTGGGAAGAAAGAAAGAAAGGACGAAAGAAAGAAAGGAAAAATAACATCCCCTCAAATTACTCACTATTTCTTAGTAGTGTACTTAACTGTATCCTAGGTAGAAAGGCAAAATTTAACAAAAATAATGATAATTTGTTAGATAAATAGATCCACAGTTAAAGTATTAGACACTCCACGGCTGAAGTTGATGGTTGATCCTGGGTACCCTATGTAACAGAGTGGTGATCAGGCTTATCTATCTCATATGATACTCTCTGATTTAAGCCATAAAATGAACATTTAAACATTTCTGAAAGGGGAATAGCTAGGATAAAACCCTCTAGGCTTCATTTTAGATTCTGGAACCGTCACATGTGTGCATCATGTGGATGCTTGTGCAGGTGCCCTGCTTGCCTCCATTCACACAGGGAGTCTCCTTGCCCTCTGGGAGCACTCTGCCTGCCCTGAGTCTCTTTGCTAGTTCTGGAATCCCTTTCTGGTACCAAGAAACACACACACACACACACACACACACACACACACACACACACAGCCCCTTCGCTAAACACTCTCTTCGCTAAACATTCCATCACCTTCTTGCCTTGACAGAAACTTGCTCCAGCTCAGAGAGCATGCTTCCTCCTGGAAGCCTTGCTTCTCACAGTTGCTTCCGGATCACAGTGACTATATACAAAGTAGTTCAACTTTTCTTCATATTTTTTAAAGTTTGTATCCCACCCCCTCCACCCCATCCCGTCTTCCCAGATACAAACAATACTAGCTTGTGTATTTCACTGATGCTTTGAGCCTTTGTCTTCAAGGATAATGAGAGAGGAGTAAAGAAATTAATAGAGTATGTTTTCATTGCTCTCTTTAACGAGGACAGCTCTCGAGAGCTGAAGTGACCAGTTGACCTAGTTTATGTTTATTGTCCTCACACTTGTCCAGTTCGGACGATAAGCCAGAGCAACCTCATTCACAGTCGTGTGAGCTCACCTCAAGGCCTGGCTCCTGCACATCTGTGCCACTGAATGCACCTGCCACAGGGGGCCTTTCCCACTGCTTTGCCTTTTGAATCTCAGACAGGATGCAAAAACACATTTTTTTTTCTTTTTTAACCAATTCAGTAGCAAGCACTTGGTATCATTATCTTCAGAAATCTTCATTTCATTGTGAATATTGTTTGCGACTTTACTACACTTTGGCTGAATCTAATAGTAAAGACCCGCTTGCACAGTAGTGTGGTAAAAAGGGTTATTTCACTTTTGATGAAGTAAATGGATTCTTGATCTTTGTCAGCTGGTATGTGAACCAAGGGTCAAAAACTGAACAGCAACTTGCTAGTTTCAGCGTGCTAAGTCTCTCTCCCCAACCCCCCTCTTTCACACCACACACACACACACACACACACACACACACACACACACACACCACTTATAAAGTGAAAGGCTCAAAAATACTCATAATTCCCTCTCTATGAATCTGTTTAACACCAAGTAAAATTCAATCTCCTAACGTCAGCCAGAAATGACTCTTGCATGCACGAATACACAAGGTCAGCTGTGCTCTATAGGAAGGAGATGGGAAAAAAAAAAAAAGGCCTGTGGCTTTTCTGAAAACTCACCCCTGTCCCACAGGGAGAAAGCAAGTGGGCAGAAAGGCTAGGGTGGGAAGGAGACCCCTTTCCTGAGGGAAGCTGAGGCTAATCAGACTTCCTCCTGTTTGTCTCCATCATCTAACAAGCATACGGTTTATATAGTCTCAGAAACAATCTGGATCATGTCATTAGGAAGTCAAATTGCTCAGAAAAAGGCAAATGGAAAAACCACCTTTCCCCACATGGAGCAGTTTATATGTAGACTTCCTTCGATTGTCTAATAGGGGCTCCTAGCTCCCCAGCTGCTCCACGGTGTGCAAGCAGCTCTAAGGGGACAGTGTTCAAATTCATAGAAGTCAGGCTCTGGGCTGTAAACAGGGATGGGAATCTGGGGGTCTTTCCTTGGACACCAGTTTCAACTGCGAGTAGCCTTGTAAGGATTCCTCTCTTTAACACGATAAACAGAGAGTGGGGTGTGGTGGCAAATACATCCCTTAATTATCCTTCCCTGAGGGAGACATTCTTTTGTTAGCTGCTCAAGTGTGGGGGTCTACTTATGCAAGAGAACAGCGAGGGGAGAAAATGACACCCCTTGAAATGAATGAAGGGTGGTGTTCTTCAAGAGATTGTCATGGCACATTCTTAATGTATTTCCTCGTAAGTGTCTAGAAAGTGGGCATTTTTCCATACTAGTCACAGATCTTGTAATCAGGGCTGCATAACTGCATACAGTGTGTGCAAGCACACACACATGTTTATGATACTGCAATTACACACATACAGATACAAGGAAGAGCCTGAGGTGAGAGGTCCCAACCTCACCACAGGCGATATTCTGGGAAGAAGGAAGAGAAGGAGAGAGGAGACATTTGTATTTTTATTGTTACAAAGGGCTTTCTGTTAATGAAGGAGATCTGACACTAATAAGGCAAGACACTAGAATCTGTTACTTCAGGATAGTAGTAATGTTAGTGTGTGATGACTTTTCATATGTGTGAAGCATTTCAGAATTTAAGGTGTGTGTGTGTGTGTGTGTGTGTGTGTGTGTGTGTGTAAACAACAGATGCACAGGAGGTCGGGCGGTAGCACATTGGGTTAAGTGCAAGGACCTGTGCAAAGATCACGGTTTGAACACCCAGCTTTCCACCTGCAGGGGAGTCGCTTCACAATCAGCGAAGCAGGTCTGCAGGTGTCTTTCTCTCCCCTCTGTCTTCCCCTCTTCTCTTCATTTCTCGCTGTCCTATCCAACAACAATGACATCAATAACAACAACAGTAATAACCACAACAATGATAAAACAACAAGGGCAACAAAAAAGGGGAGGAAACTACCTCTAAGAGCAGTGGATTCATGATGCAGGCACCGAGCCCCAGCAATAACCCTGGAGGCAAAAATAAATACATAAATAAAAATTTAAAAAAGACAACAGATGCACAGACATAGAGCCTGCCATTACATCAGGTGTCTGTGGGTACCTAAGGGTGCAGCTGAAGCAACTACTGTTGCTTTCTTTCCCTAAAAGCAACTGGTTAACTGCAGATGACATCACTAGCCAAAAATATACTACACAGAGGGGGAGTTCTCCACAGTAGTACTTCTAAAAAAAAAATACTTTTCTATCTATGAATGACACTCTGTTGGAAATGTAATGTAAAAAGTCTATTTCATGCATAGGAGACACAAAACCCAAATAAGAATTTAGGGTCCAACTTAAATCTCTTCTATAAGACTACCCTCAAACAGTTCAGAAGAGTATCTGAATGGATAGGATAGTCTGACAGAGCTATCAATGCTTCCGAATTAATATATAATTTTAGCACAATCTCAGATGAAAATCCAAACAGAATTTTTGTTCTGTTTGACGTTGATTCTGGGGAGGGGGGCACAGAAAGTGGAACATTAAAGCTGATTCTTTTTTGACATACATTTATTTTAAAGAGAGGGAGAGAAAAAAGCAATGCTCAGTGCTCAATGCTCAGCTCTGGCTTATGGTAGTGTGGGGGATTGAACCTGGGACTTGAGAGCTTCAGGCATGAGAGTTCTTTTGAAGAATTACTATGAGAAACAAATATGTAGTGCAATAATATAGAATTTTAAAGTAAAAGTACAGACACAGGTACAGGGTACTTTAGAACGTCAATATGAACCCAGTTCTACTGTGTGATCTTGAGCAAGATTTTTTGGGTTTTTTATTTGTTTGTTTGTTTTTACCTCTCTTCATTTCAATTTTCTCACCTGTAAAACAATAATAACAACCATCTCTCTAGATTGCTTTGAGAATTAAATGAGATAACACATTCATTATCTTGTTGTATGTAATAGTCTGATAATCATCTGCTCACAGCAAATAAGTGTTAGCTTTTATACTTAATTTTCCCCCAACAAAACACTATGCCTTTAAATTGCCTGACATACAGTTAAAATCCTGGTAATTGCAGGCACCTTGCAAATGGGCTAAGGGGAGGCTATGCATAATTAGAACTAAATACCTGTGTGGAGCAACTCCTAATTTGGTAAAGGCTCAGACAAGCACAACAAGGCGTGGTACTTATCCAGAAACTGATTTCAAACAGCCTTACTCCTTCAGTTCTCAAAATAATCCTGAACACAAACACACAGGCCATATGCTTCCTCCTTCATTGTGAAGACTATGACAAATAGCAGTGACAAAGATCTAATTCATTGTAAGATACGGATTTGTTGTCATTGACTGTCATCAAAAAGGATGGTCAGTGACCCACAAGAGGGACCCCATTCGTATCAAGACAGAGCCCCAGACTCCAGCACCTGGGGCCTCCCAGCTGCCAAGAAACAGTGAATCCAGTGCCCTTGACAAAAAGGAAATCAGTGGATCCCAGAGGCAGTTGGTGATACATTTTGCAATTTTTCTCCAGGCATAGCCAGAAGGAAGCAGACTCTGAAGAGCAAGTGGGCGACTTTAATTTGGAGCAGCTACTCCAAATTACTGGATAACTTCCATATTCTTATCCAGACTGACCTCCTTGATTAGGGAAAAAACATACCAGATTCATTTGTTTCTTAGCCACAAAGCTATCAGTCTCCTGATGAGTTGTCAGGGGTGTTGTCTGGTTCTCTCCTCCTTTCTCTGTCTCTCATAAATGAATGAAATTTTTAAAGAAATTTAAAGGGGGGGGGAGGCTTGGCAGAGGCACATGTGGCAGAGTGAACAAATTATAGTGTGTAAGGACCAGATTACAACGCCTGGTCCCACCTGCAGTGCGGAAGCTTCACAAGTGAAGCAGAGCTGCAGGTGACTCATTCTCCCTCTCATATCTCCCCCTCCCTCTCAATTTTTCTGTCTTTATCCAATAAAGTAAAAATAAACAAACAAAAAAATAGAGAGAGATAAGGAGGAAGAGGAAGAAGAAAGAGAGAGAGGGAGAAAGAAAGAAAGAAAGAAAGAGAGAGAGAAAGAAAGAAAGAGAGAGGGAGAAAGAAAGAAAGAAAGAGAGAGAGAGAGAAAGAAAGAAAGAGAGAGAGAGGGAGAAAGAAAGAAAGAATGAAAGATTGCTATGGCAAAAGTGCACATGTGAAAAAGTCAGAGCAAGAAAAGAAAAGAAAACACAAGTCGAACCTGAAATGGAATTGGAGTATTACACCAAAGTAAAAGACTCTGGGGTGGGGTGGGTAGGTGGGGAGAATACAGGTCCATGAAAAATGGTGAATGAAATAGTGGGGGTTGTATTGTTAAATGGGAATCTGGGGAATGTTATGCATGTAAAAAAAAAAAAGTAGAAAAAAAAGAAAAAGTCAGAGCAGCTAAATGGTCAGCTGTCATTCACTTGTTCTTGGTTCAGCAGCTTTCAACACTGAAGACCAACCTTAACTCTCTTTACAAACTTGGACTCATTCTTCATGTTGTCAGAGGAATCAAGGATGAAAAGGATGTCCAGAGAAAAGAGAGTAAGGATGAGGTAATTTTCTCCACCCATACTGAGGCACTGTGCTCACATCATAATTCCTCCTCCTCTCCCTTTTCCTCCACCTTCTCCCCCTCCTCCCCATCCTCCACTTCATTTCTTTTTAATATAAAGCGTGAAAGAAGAGAAGGACAGAGAGGTAGAGAGAAAAGGAGACACCAGGGTGCCGGGCGGTAGCGCAGCAGGTTAAGCGCACATGGCACAAAGGGCAAGGACCGGTGTAAGGATCCCAGTTCAAGCCTCCAGCTCCCCACCTGGATCGCTTTACAGGCAGTGAAGTAGGTCTGCAGGTGTCTATCTTTCTCTCCCTCTCTGTCTTTTCCTCCTCTCTCAATTTCTCTCTGTCCTATCCAACAATAATAATAATGAAAAACAATAAAGGGGGGGGATAGCCTCCAGGAGCAGTGGATTCAGAGTGCAGGCACCGAGCCCCATTGATAACCCTGGAGGAAAGAGAGAGAGAGAGAGAGAGAGAGAGAGAGAGAGAACTGCTCCACCACTCAGGGAGCTGTGTTCCTATGCAGGTGCTCTCCTGTGGTGGCTGCAGGTTCACACAGGGGTCCTTACACATGGAGAAGCATATATTTCTGCAGCTGAGCTATCTCTTGGTCCCCTCAAGCTACCGTCTTGAATTTGGAACTGGTCTCCAAGTAGAAGCAGAAATAACTATACTAGGTAATTCAGGAATAAGTGCATTTTGAGTCAGATTCCTTAGCATTCCCTTTACTCAAGAGACTCAGAGCTGATTTCCCCAGGAAAAGGTTTCTTCTGCAGAGGAAGACAGCACACATGAGGTGACTTCAGATTCTCTAGTGGGCAAGCCTTCAAAATGGGAGAAGACTTGAACAGCATAGAGCCTGGGAGCCACAGAGCCTCAGGAAAATGCAACTTCTTACCAATGATGTTTAAGCATGTCGTCATCATCTGCAAGTAATCTACCAAAAGGGAAATGCCTTTTTTAAAACCTAAAATGGCATTTTCAAAGCCTGAGCTTTTATAATGTATCATGTTACATATATTACAGAGTTCACATTATGTCTATATATACCAGGAATCTACCACCTTTCACATATACAGAGAAAAAAAATGCTATAAAATGAAGCCAGGGAGGTGGCACAGTGCCTATAGCACTGGACAATCAAGCATGAGGCCTCAAGTTCAATTCCAGGCATCATATGTGCTAGAGTGGTGTTCTAGTGTGTTCGTTCTCTCTCTCTATCTATCTCCCCCTCCCTTCACTCTCTCTTTTATTAATACATACTTTTTTCAAAAAAAGAGAGAATTTCAAAAAAGAGAGAAAATACTGTGAAAGGGGATGGCAAGTTTGGTGCTGTGGTTTCTTTTAATCTTTCTATGTTTCTGTCTCTATTTTTTTTCTTAATAGGGGCATTAATAGTTTACAGTTATCAGTAAAATAAAATAGTTTGTACATGCACGGCATTTCTGTTTTCCATTTAACTTAAAGAAAACACCTCAGATTTTAAGAAATTGACTTGGGAAAGGTGTTTATCAAAGAGAACAAAAAAAAAGTTTCTAGTCCATATTTCCCAACAATATAAGATATGGGGATAGGGAATGGCGTGAAGACAATATTCTAAAATAAATAGTTATTGGAAAAGTCATGACACAGTTTTGCAAAGGCATAAAAAAGGGGGGGGGGAGGGGAACCAGGCAGTAGCACGCCAGGTTAACCACACACAGTTCGAAGCACAAGAACCCATGCAAAGATCTTAGTTGGAGCCGTGGGTCCCCATCTGCAGGGGGGACACTTCACAAGTGGTCTGTCTTTCTCTCCTCCTCTCTATCTTCCCTTTCTGTCTTTCTCTCCTCCTCTCTATCTTCCCTTCCTCTCTCAATTTCTCTCTGTCCTATCCAATAAAATGGGGGGAAAATGGCCTCCAGGATCAGTAGATTTATAGTGCTGGCACCAATCCCCAGTGATAACCCTGGAGGCAAGAAAAGAAAAGAAAGGAGAAAAATATGTTATAACTTTTCTGACACCTAAATAAATAAGTAAATAGAGCATGCTCTGGAGTCAGAGATTCAGATTAGAATCCTGGCTTTTCTGAGAAATCCTGAGACTAAGGCTTGGCCTCTCTCAAGTCTCAGTGGCCCTACCCCATCTGTGAGCTGGGAACACTACTTATACTCTGTGCCAACTCCATGACACAGATCCTGCCTTGGGACATGCACACACTGTGAGCACAGTTTCTGCTCCAATCCAGGTTCGTCTCTCATTACTCGGATCCCTGCTCATCTAACTGTATGGAGACACTGAGAATCTCATGCCAGATCATCTGCAGGTAGCAAACCCAGGAAGAGAATAAAAGAAGCAAGTCAGAACCTGGTGACTTTCACTGTTACAGATGGTAAGACCAGGTTGGGTTTTAGCATTCTTGTGGCATGACCTCACCCACCTGGTTTCAGAGAGCAAAATGGTACCAAGGAGATAGTCAGATGGACCTCAGTGAGCTGGCTGACACCAACCAAGAGGAAGTGAGCTCTCAATCTCCAATCTTGTGTCTCCTTTGAAACAGATGCATCCGCCTTGCACAATTTATCCTGAATGTGAGGCATCGGTGCTTCTCAAGGGTTTTTCTTTTTTCTCAAAACACTCTTATTTTCTTAAAGACTATATTGGGGGCCAGGCGGTAGCGCAGCAGGTTAAGTACATATGGCGCAAAGCACAGGGACCAGCATAAGGATCCCAGTTCAAGCCCCTGGCTCCCCACCTGCAGGGGAGTCACTTCACAAGTGGAGAAGCAGGTCTGCAGGTGTCTTTCTCTCCTCCTCTCTGTCTTCCCCTCCTCTCTCCATCTCTCTGTCCTATCCAACAACAATGACATCAATAACAACAACAATAGTAACCATAACAACAATAAAAAACAAGGGGCAACAAAAGGGAAAAAATATAGGCTCCAGGAGCAGTGGATTCATGCTGCAGGCACCAAGCCCCAGCAATAACTCTGGAGGCAAAAAAAAAAAAAGAAGAATATATTTATGTATCTACTCTTATACATGAGAGAATGAGAGAGCCCAAAAAAACCGCTCAGCTGAGGCATCTGTCAGTGCCAGGAATCTGGAGTCTCTGAGGTCTCCTGTATGCAAGTCTTTGAATCAAGTATTGAGTGATCTGCCTGACAAAAGTTAAAGTATTATTTTTTAATGAACATATAGCAAGGTAGACTACAAAAGCTGGATCTGTCTTTAAATAAATAAATAAAGAGACCCCATAGAAAGTTCAGTTTGGGATGTGAGATGGGTCGTCTGCACACAGACAGAATTAATGATTCAAACTGTTAACGTTTAACCGTCACCATGAGTGGCTCGCAGTGAACAGATCTTATATAATCTCTGTGGGGCCAGCACTGGGCTATGCACCAAGCAAGCGTTCACGGAGGAAAGCTGTTGAGTTTCAGAGGGGAAAAAGAGAGACAGCGAGAGGAGAGTTCTAATATGAATACTAACTTAGGGTAATAAATGAGAATAAAATGAAAACTATGAGCTGGGAGGTGGAAAAGTAGGTAAAGCACTGGAAAAAACTCTGAAGCAGGCAGTTCGAGCGCAATCCCTGGCATTCCACGTGCCAGAGTGATGCTTTGGTGCTCCCTATCGATTTATCTACCTAGCTAGCTTTCTAATAAATAAATCTATCTTTTTAAAAAATTGCAAAGACAGGGAGTCAGGCAGTAGCACAGCAGGGTAAGTGCACATGGCACAAAGCGCAAGGACCAGCATAAGGATCCCGGTTCGAGCCCCAGCTCCCCACCTACAGGGGAGTCGCTTCACTGCTTCAGGCAGTGAAGCAGGTCTGCAGGTGTCTGTCTTTCTCTCCCCCTCTCTGTCTTTCCCTCCTCTCTCCATTTCTCTCTGTCCTATCTAACAAGGACGACGACAATAATAACTACAACAATAAAAAAACAAGGGCAACTGCCGGGCTAGCTTCGTGGGTGGGAGACAGACGACCAGGGACTCACGGCTCAGCTGAGAAGCAGTATCTCTTTATTCATGTAGAACGCGGCTCAATCTAAGCTAACTCTAATAGCAATCCTGTCCTTATATATATATATACTCGCCAAGTAGGGTGGAAACAGGATGTACTAGGGAGAGGGGGCGGAGCAAAAAGACATCGTAAAGCAGTGGGGATTAAACCAATGCCCTGCAGGCAGGGTGGTGTTTAGTTAACAGTGGTTATGTAAATAGAATACAATGTTAAGCAGGGGGGATTAAACCAATGAAACAGAAGGGATTTTAGAAGCATAATTTAGAAGCAAACCAACAGGCAACAAAAGGGAAAAATAAAAAATAAATAAATATATTAAAAAATATATCTCAAAAAAATTACAAAGACAGAGCATGAGTCTATGGAGGAATCTAAATCTATACATGTCTTAGATTCAGGTTTTTACATTTTCTAACAATAGTACTTCATCCTTAAGGTCTTAGACGGGACATGGTCTGTACTATGTAGTGGATAATTAATTGTAAATGCTGATGAGCCAGACATGTGATAGCACCCATTATGATTCCTTAATCTAGGAGTCTTACGCGGCAATCTGTTGTTCCCTGTTTACTCAACAGGACTGCAGCTGCTAGGTCAGGTCTGATAGGGCTACAAACCTACATTCTCAGCGGGAAGAATTGGCTGTTCATTTACCTTTGTGGCAGCAGTGACTTTCAACTGGGATCTAGTGATGTGGCCCCCCTGGCACACAGGATAATGTCTGCAAATACTTTTTGTTGTCACAGCTTGAAGGGGGAGTGGGTGCTAGTAGCCAGCAGGAGACAGGGGTGCCCCTTTAATATCTTGCAAATATATTTTGGGCCAGGCGGTGGCACACCGGCCTAAGCGCAGAGTACTAAGCACAGGGACACCCCCACCCCGGCCCCCAGCCCAACAATCCAGATTCAAGCCCTGCTTCACAAGCTGTGAAGCAGGTCTGCAGAAGTCTATCTTTCTCCCTCTCTATCTCCTCTCCTCCTCTCAATTTCTCTCTGTCCTATCCAATATAGTGGAAAAAATGACTACCAGGAGCAGTGGATTCGTAGTGCCGCCACCAAGCCCAAGAGATAACCCTGGAGGTAAATAAATAAATAAATATTCTGTGAAGCATAGACGTAAGGCCAAGAGGTAACACACCTAGTTGAGTGCACATGTTGCAATGCACAAGGACCTGGCTTCAAGCCCACAGTCCCCATCTGCAAGGGAGGATATTTCAGAGGTGGTGAAACAGTACTACAGATCCTCTCTCTTTCTCTGTCCTTCTCTCTCCCCTTCCTTCTCAATTTCCCTCTGTCTCTATCTGATAGACAGAGCACAAGACCCCTCTACCCAATGCTCCAACAAAAACCCATCCACCCCAATGGCACCACGCAGAGAACTCGATTATCAAAGAACTTAAGTTTCTCACCCAAAAATCCAACTAATCATGAATCCTTCATGTTTGGTAGAACAGCCAGTCACTTTGTTAACTCAAAGTGGCCCAGAGTTAACAGAAACTTTCAACTTCCATTTGATAGTCCTTAAAAAAAAAAAAAAAATGATTGCAGCCCTAAGGGACAGACAGCTCTCGAACCACCAAAGTCTCCATAAGCCCAGTAACAACACACAGGCTGCTGAGTCAAGGTGAACACTCCATGCACACACCTATCTGTGGGACCTGCTCCCATGAAACATCCACCAGACTGGATGGATCAGAAGATGAACAACAACTGTCCAGATGCCTTCCTGAGGCTGAAAAGCACTGAAGAGGCAGCAGCCAGGCACCTGTGTGAGCCCTGGAATTGCAATAAGGCAGCGAGTGGTCCATTGGGCTCGCACTACAGAGCTGGCACGGGTAAAGATCCTTTCTCTGTATCTGGAGCTAAGCCTCAGTGATTACCCTGCTCCAAGCTGTTGTCTCTCTGGCAACCTCTGGTATGCAAAACATCTGCAGTTGCCTCCTCGAAGCTAAAGGTAAATACAGCAGCACATACTGTACATTTTTAGACAAGTCTGTTTATCGGGCCTCTGTGGCCTGTTTGTCCCCCTCACCAGCCAATTCAGGTCATAAACAACCTGAGCTTCTGAATCTATTTCTCTATTTCCCAAGATAAGAGCACCTTAGAAATAGGATGAGCTCATTGGTGAGAGGCAAGAAAGTCCCAGTTCTGAAAAAGGTCAAAGCAGGTTCTCAGATTGCCTTTCCCTTAGAACTGCACATGTTACTCTCTCTTTTATTAATAATAAAATTTGAGGGGGCGGATAGTGGCACACCAGGTTAAGTGCACATAGTACAAAGTGCAAAGACCCAAGCAAGGATCTGGGTTCGAGCCCCTGCCCCTCCACCTGCAGGGGGTCTGTGTCACAAGTGGTGAAGCAGATCTGCAGGTATCTTTTTCTCTTCCTCTCTATCTTCCCCCTCCTCCCTCAATTTCTCCCTGTCCTATCCAATAAAATGGAAAAACATCACCACCAAGAGCAGTGGATTCATAGTGCCAGCACCAAGCCTCAGCGATAACCCTGGAGGCAATAATAATAACAATAATAATAATAAAATTGCAGACATATCTAAGCAACAAAGCATGGGAGGTAACTAGAAAAAAAAATTAAACACAGTGGTAAAATCTTCTGTAGATGGGACTGAGGAAACAGCATAGCATTAATGTAAGACTCTCATGCCCGAGGCTCTGAGGTCCTAGATTCAATTCCCAGCACCACCATAAGCCACAGATGAGCAGTGCCCACCTCTTGCATATGTGCTGTGTCTTTCTCTCAATACAATAAATATTTTTTTAAATCTCCCGTCAACAACAAAGTCTGCTGCTGCTCAGTAGAACAGCATAGACTTAAATTCCAATTTCCTAAAGCTTGCTTACTGGGTAGTTCAAGTTTATGAATGCAAATTGTTCTATTCTGACTTAAATATCCTTTTAAGTTTTCGTCAAATCACGGAAGACATCAACATGATAACCACATTAATATTTAAAATCAGTTTAGTACGATCAATGTATATTTTCTCATTGAAAGTCAGAAGTTGAGCTAAATGTTTTGGTCCACTGAGACAAAAAAAATATTTCAACAGCTGGAAGATGTTAGAAGTCAAGAGGTCTGGCATTTGAGAAGTCATATATAATTAACTCTCCCCTGAAAATCAAAACACTGTGAAGAAAGCCAAAGAAACATGCTATCACATAGGAAACCAACAAAACATGAAAATAAAAAAAATTATCATTTCTCTCCAATCTCTTATTTACAAAATATACTAAGTTACTAGAACTATTTAAATGGAAGAAAGTTACTAGCACTATTTAAACTATTTAAGCCTGGAGAAATAATTTCCTTGGGAAGTTGTGGAAGTGCTATTGTCCTAAGTATGAAAAAGAATCTGCTGCATTTCTGTATATTTATCATAGTTGTATTATACACTTCAGGGCAGACCAGAGAAGGTTTTTATTTCAGCTAGACAAGCAGCTGAAATAATTCATATTAAAGTTCGACTAAAAGGAGCAAAAGGAAAAAGCCAACCTCTGTTTACATTCAGGGTGGACTTTCAAGATAGGTAAATGTCAGCAGCATGGAAGAATCATTTTAATAAGTATTTCATGATAGTTTCGGAATTTATTTTAAACACTGTTTCCATGATACTCTCCACCTCGTCTAAACTGCACCCCACAAGCCACTCCTACTCCTATCACACACCAACAGCCAGTCATTGTCATTGCTTTCTTCTAACATAACACAGATCCATGTTTTTTACTGTAAGTTCAAAGTTGAAGAACAGAACTAGCAGAAAAGCATTTTGCAATTGTACATATGTTGGATACATTTAGAAAAAAGTGTTCCCTAGAGAAACGAAGAACTGAGGTGTGTGTGTATGTGTGTGTGTGTGTGTGTGTGTGTATGTGTTATATGTATGGAAAGGGAGAGAGAGAGAAGGAGAAAAGACAGAGAGAGTGAGTGTTGAAGAGGGACAATAAACACTATAAAGAAAAGGGCTTCCACAGTATCCCCTGGACATCTCAATAGAGCTGGACATGAATACACAAACAGAAGTCAGAAGAATAAACAGCTGACTTCCTGTTATCCCTTCAGAAGGAAATATGGAGTGTCATTAACATGTTCCCAATCCTGAGGATACATTCAGAAAAACAATCACAAAGAGCAGTGGATTTTATATGAAGGTACAAAAAGCATTAGTGTTGTGCCCAGTTGGTTTCCAATTGGAACAATGTTTACTTGTTTTATATAATGGTTTTATGGCCGAAGTTTGAGGATCAGTGTAATTCCTTCCTAGGGATGACACAGAATGATCAAAATGTGCAAGGTATTTAAAACAGTGGCTCACACGCTATAAGAGCCAACAGAGATCCTCTAGATTATGATGCTGATAGTTTAATCACTTTATGGGTGAAGCTGAAATAAGGCCCAGCTGCCACTCCAGCTCCACATATAGAAATCACATATCTGTCACCTCAGCAGGCCAATAACCTCTAAAAAGGATTTGAAGAGATCTTTCTTTTTGGCTTCTAGGGTTATCACTGGGGCTTGATGCCAGCAGTACAAATCCACTGCTCCTGGTGGCCATTTTTTCCATTTTATTCAACAGAACAGAGAGAAATTGAGAGAAGGAGACAGGGTGAAAGATAGACACCTGCAGACCTGCTTCACGCTTGTGAAGCATCACCCCTGCAGGTGGGGAGCCAAGGGCTTGAACTTGGATCCCTGTGCATAGTACTCTGTGCACTTAACTGGGTATGCCACCACCAGGCCCCTGTACTGATCTTCAAAAGTGGATATGGAAACGGCCCCACCAGAAGTTGACTTCTTACCTCTTCTTCTTTGTAATGATAAGTACATCGTTAAAGAGAAAGAAGTAGACTTGCTGCTTGGAAGTCCGTCTGGAGAAAAGCACAGTATCTTCCACATAGGCAGTGAGCTCACCTCGCTTGACCAACCACCGGGAAGAGGAAACTAGAGGAAAAGGCTACAGAGAGAAAATTCAGAGCGTGAAGCCAAATCAAGGCCCTCCTAAGTAAGACAGAAAACTTACATTCAAACACAGGATATGCATGATTACTCCACAGGTATAACTTAGTAAGTTCAGAAATACAGTGCATGCCCCAAGGGGAAAAATAAAAACACCAATTTCTTTTTCCATAAAATTCTGTCAAGTTGACCACAGAACAACTCAAATGCAGTAAGAGAATGTTGCTGAATCAATCTCAAATTATTTTGCTTCAAATAGCTTCTGACTAAAAAGCCTCATGACTCCATTGATATTAACTGAAGTTTTATTATTACTATTATTTATTGCCACTAGGGTTATTGCCGGGGCTCAGTTCCTATATAATTAAATTCACCACTCCTAGTGGTTTTTTTTTTTTTTTTAATAGAACAGAGAGAAATTAGGGGTAGGGAGACACAGAAGGAGAAAGAGAGACATCTGTAGTATTGCTTCACCTCTCTGAAAGTTCCTCTGCCTGCAGGTGAGGATGGGGGATTGAACCTGGGTCCTTGAGCATGGTAACAAGTGCCACTACCTGGCCCCTCAATCTCAGTTATCTTAAATATCACAAGTTATAAGCTAACCATACAGGAAAACATAGAAAACTATAGCTAGTAAGAGACAAATGAAAAAGTCTGCTTTTTGCTTACTGAACTAAAAGCAGTCTTCAGAACACACACACACACACACACACACACACATGCATGCACACGCACACGCACACATTTTGTCTACTATTGGTCTACACAGTCATATTCTGGAGAACACCTGTTCATCTTCAGTTTAAGGTAGTTTTCCATGGAAATTTATCCCTGAAAACATTAGGATACTTTTTGGCTGTAAAAATCAAAGTTCTTCCATAATAATTAATCTTCATCTAATAGAAAAGACTGTCTACAAGAAATTACGTACTGGCTTTTCCTTTTTTTCCAGTTTCCAGTTTCCAACTGGAAAACTCTCAAACCACAGAATAATCCTTTCCCCTGGGAGCTCTTTTTCTGTTTTTAAGTTACCAGCAGTGTTTACTGCCAAAAATAGGACAAAAAAGAAAAACAAAAAAACTTACATCTATAAAAATAAGTGAAAGCGGCTCCAGGCAGTGTGCACCCAGTTGAACATACATATTACCATGTGTAAGGGGGCCTAGGTTCGAGCCCCTGGGACCCACCTGCGGGGGTAGGGGGGGGTAGGGTGGGGAAAAGGAAGCTTCAGAAGCAGTGAAGCAGTGCTGTCAGTAATCTTTCTCATCTCCCCCTCCCTTCTCAATTTCTCTACCATATCAAGTAAAAGGAAAAAAGACAAAAATGCACCAAGAACAGTGTATTCATCATGCAGGCAAGCCCCAGCAATAACCCTGATGGAAATTTTTAAAAGTTTAAAAAATAAAAACATCCAGGTTAGCAAGATAGCTCCCCTTGAAGGCTGTCTGCTTTGCCTTGCAAAAAACCCAGGACTGGGAACATGATGGCAGAGGAGGACCTAGTGGGGGCTGTATTACTCTATGGAAATGTTATACATGTACAAACTACTGTATTTTACTGTCCATTGTAAACCATTAATCCCCCTGATAAAGAAGTTAAAAACAAACAAACAACAAAAAAAAACAAAAAACCCAGATCTGAACCCAGCCCCCACAGGAAGCTTCAGTGCTGTGCTCTATTTTCCCTCACTCCCTTCCTCCCTCTCCCTCCCTCCCTCTCTCTCTCTCCCCCCATGTGTGTGTGTATATGTGTGTGTGTGTGTGTTTCTATCTTTAGAAAGTCAGCAGTGTGTCCCAACAACGACCAAAAAAAAAAAAGAAAAGAAAAGAAAGTGGAAGTTCTGAATGGACACAAAAAAGAGAACAGGTAGGTGCAGGGGGTGTGGCTCACCGGATAGAGCAGAGGACTCGAAAGCAGAACATCTAGATTCAATTCCCAACACTGCTTATGCTGAAGCAGGTTTCTCTTACTACATAAACACATCTTTAAAAAAAAAAAAAAAAACAGGGGGCCGGGTGGTGGCGCACCTGGTTGAGTGCACATGTTACAGTGCGCAAGGGTGCAGGTTCGGTCCCCTGTCCCCACCTGCAGGGGGGGAAGCTTCACGAGTGGTGAAGCAGGGATGAAGGTGTCTGTCTCTCTCCTTCTCTATAACCACCTTCCCTCTCACTTTCTGGCTGTGTCTATCTAATAAAGATTAAAAAAAAAAAGAAAAGAAAAACCCTAACAAATAATGTAATATAATTCACTGTCAATGTTTCTGGGATAAAGATTAAAAATAGCTAGAGGAAACTGAGGATGTTAGAGAGGAAGTAAGAAGGCTAAAGAAGGATTTCATACATATTCTTTAATTTTATAAAGGACTGCTCATCAGTTATATACTCTCTTCCTGAAGGTTTAAAACAAAAGATGAAAGAGTAGGGCTAGCTTCCAATTTCCACAACTGTAATATCCAGTCCCCAAATCTCAAATCAG
This sequence comes from Erinaceus europaeus, assembly GCF_950295315.1. Lineage (NCBI taxonomy): Eukaryota > Metazoa > Chordata > Mammalia > Eulipotyphla > Erinaceidae > Erinaceus > Erinaceus europaeus. Next base: position 35,656,782 of record NC_080170.1, read on the forward strand.
ACATTTATCCAATAAGGATGGTGGAGTCTTGAAAGACCCACAAAAAGAGAGAGAGATTGCTTAGATAACCATGGAGGACTGGGCCACATACATAAGGCAGCACACCACAAGGAATTCTGTGCCAGGCTATCCTGCCAAAAGGCAGTAATTACAGAGAATACGCATGGAACACACAAATGCACCAAGGGCAAGATACCCTATGACTAAATTGGCATGGCAGAAGGCTAACCCATTATGTTGTTTTTAAAATCCATGGATTTTTATGGCCTCCTCATCCTCCATTAGGCAAAAGCAAAACAAACAAACAAGAAACCTACAGTGAGTAGTGATATTCTATATGCCATTACTTCTTTATAAAACAAAAATCAGATATGAAAAGTGTTTCTCTGTTTGAGAATTTGTTGGAAGATTAAATCCATTCAGACATTTGCTTGTTTATTTATTTTTTAAAAAAAAAAGTAGCAACCTCAAGAAAAAAAAAATCAGAAGAGCCTAAAACTGGCTTTCCCTGGTTAAGAAGCACTGAGACTAGAAGAAGAATGTGAGTCAAAAATTTGAAATTTATGAGCAAAAGTACATGAGTACATCTGTAAGTTCCCATAAGCATGTCCTGCTTTTGTGTTCTACAAATACAATCATTTGTGAAATGATTTGGAGAAGGGGGGAGAAACCACGTGCTTGAACAAATTATGTAATCTCTTGTTTAAATAAATTTACTTGGGGGGGGGGGCGGTAGTGCACTGAGTTAACAGCAAAGAGTACAAAGCACAAGGACCCGCACAAGGATCCCAGTTCGAGTCTCGGCTCCCCACCTACAAGGGAGTCACTTTCACAAGCTGTGAAGCAGGTCTGTAGGTATCTATCTTTCTCTCCCCCTCTCTGTCTTTTCCTCCTCTCTCAATTTCTCTCTGTCCTATTCAACAACAATAATGGAAAAAAATGACCACCAGGAGCAGTGGATTCATGGTGCAGGCACCAAGTCCCAGCGATAACCCTGGAGGCAATAAATAAATAAATAAATAAATAAATAAATAAATAAAATGACTTGGTCAAGGAGGACAGCATAATGGTTGTGTAAAAAAGATTTTCATGCCTAAGGCTGTGAGGTCCCAGGTTCAAACCCTGGTACTACCCTAAACCAGAACGGAGTAGTGCTTTGGTAGGAAAGGAGGGGAAGAGGACAGGGGAAATAAAAGGGTTTTCAAAAATCACTTAATAGTTGGGGAAACAGCTCAACTGGTAGAACTCACTCGTTCTATACCTGAGGTTCCCATTCTAAAATTCTGTAATTCTCACTACTCTTCCCCAAGTGTTATAGCTTCCGGAGGAGGGGGGAATGTTTTAATGAGCTAACACCTACTTTGCCTGAAAATTGTCTTGTCTAAGCAAGAATGGAATTGTCCCCAAGCATATGCTAACCCTTAGCAGACATCTTTGTATATAGTTTATGGCCCTTCTTTGAAAAGCAAGTTCCCACCTAATGTGTTGCCCTCTTCTCTCCCTCAGTCCCGCCCCCGTCTCCATGAAATTTCTGACAGTGCAGTAATAAACCTGTTCATAAGGAAATGTGATAATACCTTAATTTTAAATTCCAGCTGGGAGTTAATCGTGTACATCATTTCCGTCCTTTCCATCTTCCGGGCTCCCTCATTGCACAACCGGACCAGCTGCGAAAACAAGAAAAAGGAGTTAAGGGGTCAAGAGGTGAAACCTCACTTAAATGTCAATCTGGCCCAGGGAATAATTAGCATTTGAAAAGACTCAGCTCAGGACATTGAAGAATTCACTTCTCAGCAAAGTTATAGAAAAAAATAATAATAAAATAAATAAATTTTAAAATCTTCTTGGGGCTGGGTGGTGGCGCACCTGGTTGAGTGCACACATTACAGTACACAAGGATCAGGGTTCAAACCCCCAGTTCCCACCTGCAAGGGGAAAGCTTTGTGAGTGGAGCAAGGTTACAGGACTCTCTCTCTCTCTCTCTCTCTCTCTCTCTCTCCTCCTACCTTCTCGATTTCTGACTACCTCTATCCAATAAATAAAGATAAATTAAAAAAATAAAATAATATAAAATTTTCTTAACTGCCACAAGGATTATTGCCTGCACAATAATTAGAATGCTTCTGGTAGCTACTTCTATCTCTCTCTCTCTCTCTCTCTCTCTCACACACACACACAAGCTAGGAGAGAGAAATTGAGAGAGGATGGGGAGACAGATAGGAAGAGAAAGACACCTGCAGATGTGCTTCACTGCTCATGAAGCCTCCTTGTAGCAGGTAGTGAGAAGAGGCTCGGACCTGGGTTCGTATGCATACCTAGTGCTCTCAGCTGGGTGCTCCACAGCATGGCCCCCAAATTAAAAAAAAAAATTTAAACAGCTCAGCTTTACAATTAAAACGTTATACCCGTTAGAATGCTGTCTTTAGGAAGTGAAGATAGAAGAAAGGATGTCCTGAAGTGGAATTGGCATAACACACCAAAGTAAAAGACTGGGGTGGGTGGGTGGGTGGGGAGAATACAGGTCCAAGAAGGATGACAGAGGACCTAGTGGGGGTTGTATTGTTATATGGAAAACTGGGGAATGTTATTCATGTACAAACTATTGTATTTACTGTTGAATGTAAAACATTAATTCCCCAATAAAGAAATTAAAAAAAAAAGATGTCCTATAACAACACACACACACACACACACACACACACACACACACACACACACACACACACACACACACACACCATAAACCCCAAGAGTCCCTCTACAGTGCAAGTCTCTGTCCTTCTGCTCCTTCCTTCCACCTGTGACCCTCACTCATGTCAAGACAAGAGGCTTCCTTCTCCCCACACTTAAACCTGAGCAGCTAAAGGCAGGCTGCCAAGTTCTAAGCAGAGAAGGACTTGACACATGTAGCCTGAACCTAGATCCTCCAGGAAAGAAGCCATTCTCATAACAGGTAATGAGTGGCCTTTTAAGACTTAACCACTATCTCAATGTCATTACACTGTGTATGATTCTGCTACTTAGTGTCTCTCATTGGGGTGCATTGGATCGACCTTCTCGTGGTGCATCCCGTGAGTACCCATTCATTGGGGAAACTGACGATCCTTCCTAGCCGACTGAATCCACATGGATCCCAGTCACTTTCAAAGCCATTTAACTGGCTATGGAAGAAGGGCAAACACTAGAAGAAGAAAAGTGTCTCTCATTTAACAAAACAGCTTAGAGATCAATTTCATGTTCACAAGTCTAATCTATATAACTGGATAGAAACAGAGAAATTGAGGGCGAAGAGAGAGGGAAAGAAACAGAAAGACACCTGCAACCCTGTTTCACCACTTGTGAAGCTTTCTTTCCCCTTGTAAGTGGGGACCAGGGACTTGAACCCAAGTCCTTGTGCACTATAAAGTGCACAATTAACCAGGTGTGCCACTGCCTGGCCCCATGTTCACAGATCTATATCTAACTCTTTGACAATGACAGATGTAGTAAAAAAAGAAGAGTTTATGACTTCACACTATCTCTTAATACACCGAATTTGTATGAGTGGAAGGTTATAGCATTTGCTCTCTTTCAGGGGGAGTGAACAGAAAAGAAAGATAAAGGGGGGTGGAGGGACTGTCAACGACATAAGAAACTTCTACCTACTACTTAAAACGCCATACACCACTTTCACAAACTCAACCAGGGCATTTTCTGAAATTCTATCTCCCCTAGATCCACCCCAGTGTATGAACAGACTTCTTGATTAAGAAGTCAGCATATTTAATGGAAATATCTTCTTGTAATTGGGTTATTTGGCTAGGTCAACAGGTCTTTCCAAAGCCCTACATTCTAGAAGACTTGTCCTCTCAGCTTTAGTAAGTATGACAGATTCCACTAGAATATTCTTCATACCATGCAAATATATTCCATTAGCAGTTTGATTACCCCCCAAAAAAGTACTACTCAATATAAGAATAAATAAACTATCAAGAGACTGGAATTGGTATACTGCACCAAAATAAAGGACTCTGGGCCAGGGGGAGTGTTCAGGTCCTGGAACATGATGGTGGAGGACCTAGGTGGGGATCAGAGTGTTATGTGGAAATAATACACATGTACCAACTACTGTATTTTACTGCTGACTGTAAACTATTAATTCCCCCTCCCAATAAAGCGGGAAAAGCTATCAAGAAAGACTTGCCAAAGGATTTCTTTCTTTGATTATTTATTTATTAAACTTACAAAACTCAAATGAGTGATTTTGATTCCACAGTTAAAGGCACCCCTCAACTCTTTAAGTATTCTTCATAGGATCCCCCACCCCAATATTTTAAACCTTTAATAATGAAAATCAACAGGTACATACTGGAGAAGCACATAGCCCATTTGAGAAAAGATGGATGACCCCTTGTGGAAGTTGACGCCTACTTTTATTATTTTTAAGGCCCTGCTTTACTTCTTCCTTTCTTTATTTATTCATTCATTCCCTTTTGTTGCCCTTGTTGTTTTATTGTTGCAGTTATTGTTGTTGTTGTTATTGTTGGATAGGAGAGAAATGGAGAGAGAAGGGGAAAACGGGGAGAGAAAGATAGACACCTGCAGACCTGCTTCACCACCTGTGAAGCGATTCCCCTGCAGGTGGGGAGCCAGGGGCTTGAACCGGGACCCTTACGCCAGTCCTTGTGCTTTGAGCCACCTGTGTTTAACCTGCTGCACTACCACCAGACACCCCCTGCTTCACTTCTTTTCTAAGCCACGGCTACACCTATTACAACTTCCAGGTGCACCTTCTTTTTTACTCTTCCCTCTCAGGTAAGGGAAACAAGGCCTGACTTCCTCAGGTCTTCTTCAAATTCTCTTCCCTCTCAATGATGAGGCAAAAACAAAGATTCCTGGTCACTAAATTTCTGGGCCCTGGAGAATCTGAGGTTCATAGCCCTCCGGTCATCTTTCCCTAATACTTCCCCATCTGGGAGTATAGACCAATATTCTTTTTGGGCTGTAGAAGGAAGGAGCTCTGGCATCTATAATTGCTTCCCCACTGGAAACAGAGACCCTAGTTAGTTGATCCATACTCCCAACCAGTTCATCTTTCCATAGTGAGGTAGGGCTATGGAGAGGTAAGGTTCTGGGACACTTTGGTAAGATCATCTGCCCAGGGAGGTCAGGATGTGATCATAGGCTTTCAGTAGCACCTACAACTGATTGTAAAAACATTTGGACCTCAAATATACCAAATATTACTTTGCAAAATAACATTTTTCAACAAAACATATTAAGCTCTGTATGAAAAAAAAAATTTTTTTGTTTGTTTGTTATGTGCATGGCCTGGGTTCTAGTTTAGCTCCCATGACAATGAAGGGAACTTTGGTACTGTGATCTCTTTCACTCTCTCTCTGTCTCTTTGTCTTCCCTGTCTCTATTTTAAGAAAGAAAAAAAGAAAGAAAGAGCTCTCTGTCTGCTCTCTGCCTGTATAGAACATGTGTTTGCTGCCCTCTCTGTCTGGACCATCATGTAAGTGGTAACTCAGCTTTTTTTACTCTCACTCTGTTTCTTTCTCTTTCTCTCCTGCCCTAACATGTGAATGTTCTCATTTTCTCGAATAAAGATTAAAGTACCTGTAAAAAAAAAGGAGGAATAAGTAATTTAAAAACAAAACCATTTTTGAAACATAAATCACCTCAATATATAACCTTTCTGCTGAAAATACTGGTAACTATTTTCCCAGAGTCTATAAAAATCTCACAAGTTTTTCACCACAGGTAAAAAAAGATTAATTCTTGAGTTGACTATGCAGATGACTTCAGTTCTAATATAACACTAAGAGATTGGTAGGTAGTTCATATTCATGACTTCTGAGAGAGGCGGAGACACACACAGAGAGAGATTGCCCTACACAGAAATTGAATCCCTGTAATATCATTTGTTACAGAGGAAAGTTTCTCATAGGCTTATACCAGCAAGTAATTCAACTTATTGGTCTGCTACAAGCCTGCCAGTCTTTTCTTATTTTATTTTATTTATTTATTTTTCCTTTATTGGGGGATTAATGTTTTACAGTTGACAGTAAATACAATAGTTTGTACATGCATAACATTTCCCAGTTTTCCATATAACAATCCAACCCCCACTAGGTCCTCTGCCATCCTGTTTCAGGACCTGAGCCCTCCCCTAGTAAATATAGTCTTTCCTATAAGGTTATACTTATGACAAATCAGGTGAACAAAAGTGATCCAAGAAATGTGTGGTCTAATGTGACAAGTTTCCTTCTCTCCATCTCATTATCATGTTAGTTTAGGTCACTATCATGTCCGGTATAATCAACTAGAAAAGTCTCCCAACTTAGTCCCATCCCCAATGACTTATAATTTCCGCACTCTCCAGGACTCTCTCTTTCAATGGCTCCAGAGTCCCATGAAGAACATTCAAGTTGTTCAAACTCACCACTTTTGGATATCCACATATATATATATATGTGAGACACTCTTTCCTCCAATCTCTGGCTCACAGCTACTGTAAATTAGGTCTCAGCTGAATAATTTCTATACTCTTTCCAACTATGTCACTCACCACTCCTTACTGTAATTCCCGTTTCTTGACTATTTCCTGCCTTGCCCTTCACATGCCCCTCTCCAGGGGGGGCTGTAACCACATCTATCTTACTCATCACCACTGTCAGAGGCTGGCATCATGCCTGGAACTATGTTCTATCAATACTAGTTAAATGAGAAAGTAAAGAGGTAGATCTTCAGACACCAAAAGAAAGTAAAAATATTAAGGAACAGGTGGTGGTGCACCTGGTTAAGTGCACACATTACAGCACAGGGACCCTGGTTCAAGCCCCTGGTCCCCACCTGCAGGGGGAAAGCTTCATGAGTGGCGAAGCAGGGCTGCAGGTATCTCCTTGTCTCTCTCCTTCTATATATTTCCTTCTCCCCTCTCAATTTCTTTCTGTTTCTGCTGGGAAATTGTGCAGATGCAGTCACATCTGCCATGTTGTTCCCTCAGGCTACTGCTAGTTCCTGCGAGAGTTGGGACATTCTTGGAGTGTCTGTTTTGCCATGTTGTGCCCTCAGGGCATTGTCTATTTCCCTGCGATATTTGGAGTACTTTGGTTACTCCTCCCCCCTCCCATTCTCATGAAAGTTATTATCCTATCCTGGAGTGCTATGGTTACTCCTCCCCCTTCCCATTCTCACGAAAGCTGCTCCTATAAAAGCCCTTCTTCTTCCGCACCTCGCTCTCTTGCCAGCGCTTCACTTCGGTGTTCAGACACAGGAAAGGTTACTGTGTGAGGCAGCCGTTTTCGTTACCTCCACGTGGCCCAACCTGCTTCTCTAGCACCCAACTCTGAGGTGCCAGCGCAAATAAAGATTTGTGTTCCCTCTTTGCTTCTGACCTCCTCTCTTCTCCGCGGCACACAACAACATATTTCTATCCAATAATAAATAAATAAATGAAATATTTAAAAAGAGAGAGAGAAAATCTACAGACCTTTAAATCAAGACTGTCTATAATACCTATATTTGAGCACAGCAAATAAGACTCTGTTTTCTGGCTTCTTCACAAATGTTGTGCAAATGGTATGTGAGCATCTACTGACTTCCAGAATTAAAATCCAGATGTTCTCTTCCCAGGTAGCTATTGTTTTTCTTGTCACTGGGGCATCATCTCTCCAAAACAACTTTTTCAGAGAGACAGAGACAGAGACAGAGGGAAGGAGGGAACGGTAGCACTGTACTAAAGCTTCCTTCAATGTAGTGGAGACCTGGTTGGAGCCTGGGTTGTGCTCATGATAAAGCAGATGCTCTGTCCAAGTGAGCTATCTTGTTGACCCTCTTCCCACATATTTGACAGTTTCCCGTGCAAGGAGCTATCTGTCATTTACCTTGCTTACTTCTTTTAAAGCCCTCTTGCAGACTTCATACTTGGGAGAGTCCTTAGGTGTCTTCTGACAGATAGTCTGCAATGAAGTAAATGGAGAACATAATCAATGTATTTACTGAAAAATAAAACCACTGCCAGTCCCATCCTCTTAAGTCATAGAAAACTTAACAACAGTAACTACAGTATTACGTGTCTTACAAAAAAAGAAAAAATTTAAAAATATAAAAACATTTCTGAACCGTAAATGATCTCACTATATATAACCTTTCTGCTGTAAATACTGATAGTAAAAACACTGAGGACAGGATATACCTAGTGGCAGAGTTCATACTTTGCATATGTGGTCCATGGGGTGCAGGCGCATACACAAAAGAAAACAGCAGCACACTAAGAACAAACCATTTTCATCTCACAAGCACTGTGTGCGCCGTGAGCTATTTATTATCTTGCTACCTGTCCTTCCTTCCTGCTGTCACAGCCCCATGTCCACTGCAGGCTCTCCCCATCTCGGCTGTACATCATACCAGAGTTTTTATCTCTCCACTTCTCCCAGATGAGGTACTCTTTTTGTCAATAGCCAGCCACCATCATAAATCCAATATTGGTTTTCTTTAGGAACGCTTCCTAAATAATAACACTGCTAGACTTTCCCCACCCAAATCTCTTTAGTATGGTCCCAATTTTACAGATGAGCAATGAGGGTGAAAGAGACAGGAAAGGTGGCCTGCCCAGGAATGTTCCCTAAATAATAAGGCTGGAGTTGACTAGTTAATGTCTTGTGAAAAGGAAGCAGGAGAACATTACAGGGATCTCAGCAGAACTTGTGGAAACTGAGGTGTCATGCTCAAGGTCACCTGCATAATGACTTGGACAGAAATGGCGTCCAGGCCTCATGACTTAGAGAAGTCGGAAAATGCTGAGCGAATGACTGTTGTCACTGAAGTTTTCCAGAGAGATCACTCCAGTCTAAAGTAAATATAATTCCCAAGGATACTAGATACACAAGTGAGACTTCCCAGCCAAACAGCACCTTACACTTAACCTAGAGATTTGAAAGCAAGAGTATGCAGGAGTTAGACATGAATGAGACTAACTGCCTTTTCTTTTCTTTTCCTCCAGGGTTATCACTGGGGCTCGGTGCCTGCACCATGAATCCACTGCTCCTGGAGGCCATTTTTCCCATGTTGTTGCCCTTGTTGTTACTATTGTTATTGCTGTTATTGTTGTTGGGCAGGACAGAGAGAAATGAAGAGAGGAGGGGGAAGACAGAGAGGGGGAGAGAAAGATAGACACCTGCAGACCTACTTCACTGCTTGTGAAGCGACTCCCCTGCAGGTGGGGAGCCGGGGGCTCAAACCGGGACCCTTACACCGGTCCCTGCACTTTGTGCCATGTTCGCTTAACCCACTGCGCTACTGCCTGGCCCCTTGAAACTAATTTTCTTAATAGATCAGTGGCAGCACAGCAACCCCAAATAAGGTCTTACATCCATCAGCAGGGGAAGGCGTGTCACTCTCTGCATGGGGAGGATAAGAAAGGAGATCATGGGCAAGTTCCTACAGTCTTCGTGAGACTCGATTCGGGACAACACTTCCTTAAAAGATGGGTTGGTGGCTCTGAAAAACAAAGAGGACACTTCAACACGTTTCTTCCTCCAGATAAGAAACAAATGAAAATGCAATCTAAAATACTGACCAATGTACATGCTGTCAATAATTTTCTTAATACAGAAACAACACAAGCACCTAATTACACTGATAGGCATGGAAGCTTGTTTGCTTTTTACTCTTTCTTATTTGTTTTAACACCAGGGTTATTGCCTGCATGACTCCACCACCCAACAGCCATTTCTTCTTTTCTATCTTTCTCTTTTGGTTAGAGGGTAACGGGGTGGAGGGAGGGGAAAAGATTGAGGAGGGGAGGGGAGAAGAGGTAGAGAGTCAGAGTACTGCTCTACCATGTGTGAAGCTTCTCCTTGCAGGTAGGAACTGGAGGCTTGAACCCAGGTCCTCGAATAGTAACGTGTGTGCTCTATCAGGTGAGCCACCTCTTGGTCCCACCTGTCTGATATTTTTATGGTCAGGACTAACTATAAGAAATGAGTGGCGGGGGCTGGATGGTGGTGCACCTAGTGTCCCCACCCCCAACACTGTCCCTAAGTCCCAAAGGGTGAAAGCTTTGCAAGTGGTGAAGCAGTGCTGCAGGTGTCTTTCTTTTTTTGTTGTTGTTTTGTTTTTTTGTAGGTATCTTTCTGCCTCGCTCCTCCTCTCTCTTCCCCATCCCTCTCAATTTCTGGCTGTCTCTATCCAATACATCAATAAAGATAACTAAAAAAATAATAATAGCCACGGGGCAGGGGAGATAGCATAATGGTTATGCAAAGGGTCTCTCATGCCTCAGGCCCTAAAGTCCCAGGTTAAATATGCCACATCACCATAAACCAGAGCTGAGCAGTGCCACAGTAAAAATAAAAATAATAATAATAAAATAAAAATAAAGGTGGAAGAGAAAGAAAAAATAAGTGAGTAGCCCATAGCAATGAGTGTCTGGGGAGTGACCCAAAACTAGAACACTAGACATCCACAAATGGGGGCTGGGCTTTAATCCCTGGCACCATGTATGCTCTGCTCCTAATCTTTCTCATTTAACAAATTTTTTTAAAAGCTGACAATATAATCAATAAAAGAAAGTGCATAGGCTAGAAACTTATAGCAGTAAACAAATGAAAAGTAAAGAATATCATCATGGTGAACAAATTTATTCTAAATTAGTATACAGGGCAGGTCTTATATCTGATTCTCTAGTGAACACATTCCATTAGAAAGATAACAACAGATATGCTTTCAGTCACTTCACTAGCCCTAGATAATAATCGAAGAAAGAAATGTCAGCATGACTGAAATTATTTGCTCGGAGGTGTGCAGTCATTTTCAATGCTTCTTAGAGAGAAAATCTTGTGGTTATGTCAGTTGGAACAGTTTTTCTTGTTTGTGTTTGTTTATTTGTTTGTTTTACCAGAGCACTGCTCAGCTCTAGCGTATAGTGGTGGTGGTGAGGGGGGGGATTTGAATCTGGGACTTTGGAGCCTCAGGCATGAGAGACTCTTCGCATCACCATTATGCTATCTACTGCCACCTGAGATATTTTTTCGTTCCACCCTCAGTGTCACAACATAGTCAAGGAAAAGAGCAAGACATAACAACATCTCAGTGTCTACCTCACAGGAAGGTTAAGGGGGAATTCCAAAAGTGGAGACTGGGGAAGGTCCCCAACTAGTCATGTAATAGGTCTAGTATTTGGCAAAGAGGAAAATCAAACAGAAAGGGGTGTCCTTCGTCCCCATTTCTCACTTTACTTCACTTCAGCCCCACCTCTGAGGAGTTGGGGGGGGGGGGTTTGATTGTAACTGCAAGAAGGCAGAGAAGGGGTAAGAGTCAGAAAGGGGCCAGGTCATGCTGCACCTGACAGAGAGCACATATTCCCATGTACAAGGACCACAGTTCAAGCCCCCAGCTCCTGCCTGCAATGGGGAAGCTTCAAGAGCAGTGAAGCAGTGCTGCAGGTTCCCCTCTCTCTCTCTCTCTCTCCACTCCCTCTCACTTTCTGTCTCTATCCAGTAAAATAAAAATAAATTAAATAGTTTCCAAAAAAGAGTCTAAAAGTTTCTAATATATTTTGAAAATCAGATGATTGCCTGAGGGTAGATGGAACAAAATTAGGAAATAACTGGAGAATCAAATTAAAAGATATGACACAAATGCTTTGTCTTTGTCTTTGAGGTAAAGTCTCCTTTGTTGCTAAGCTTTGTAGAAATTTAACCAGTTGCATATTTAAATCACTCAAATTTCAGACTTTCGGAGCTCTGAGATTTTAACTAGATAGTTGGGGATAGATTTTGTGCCTTATTTGTTTGCTTGTTTCCAAAGTCCAGCTAAAGTTGGAAGTACTGCTCCAAATGTAAATTCACACCAAGAGCATCAAAGTACCCGAAAAGACAAATAAAAATGTCCATGTAAAGATTGGGAAAATAGCTAAGGTTATGAAATGGTTTTCCTTCCTGGGGCTCAAAGGTCCCCAGTTCAATCCCTGGCTCCACCATAGTTCAGAGGTGAACAGCATTTGGTTCAATCTCTCTCTCACTGTGTATCTTTCTCTTTCTCCACCCATCTCTCTCTCTCTCAAGTTAAAAAATAAAATAAAATAATTTTAAATGACCATGTAGAAGCCCAAATGATAGAATTATAAAGCTACGTTACACAATTTTTTTTTTTTAAGAAGTTACACAATGTACAGCAGCAGTGCCTCTCCGAGGTATTTTAATCCTGAAAGGCTAAATAAATACACTGAATTTTGTCCTAATTCAGGACTTTGTTTGCAAACAAGCAACTTGTATTTTCTTTTTTTTTCTTTCTTTTTTTCACATGAATGAATTTAATGGTTTTGAGTACAGCTTTAAAGGTATAAAAAAATATATAGTATCTATGGTCCTTCAACATATAATGAGAGAACAGCAACTTTATTAGAAAATGGTTGTATACCAAGAAGGTTGACAGAGGACCTACTGGGGGTTGTATTGTTATATGGGAAAATGGGGAATATTATGCATGTACAAAATATTGTATTTACTGTTGAATGTAAAACATTAATTCCCCAATAAAGAAATTAAAAAAAAAAGAAAATGGTCATATAGACATATTAGTTGACCCATCAAAAGTGAAAAAGGCACAATTCCCTGTGTCCAGCTGTTTCCAGAGTTGTTTACTTTATTTCATCTAGCTCAGTTGCATTGGTGCCCCTATTTTTCTTTCTTTTTGTTAAATAGAAAGAAAAAACATTCACTCAACTTGGTTAGAAAAATTATATTTGCAGGAGAACACTGACACAGAACAGCTCAAATTTCATTCTTAAGATGTTCTTTTGTGTATAAAAACATCGTCAATTTAAAGCACGCATGTTTGAGTACAAATTTTCACACTACAAGCCACTGTCAGAGTCTGCTAATATGGTCTGAACAAAAGAAGGGTTTGTTTTTGTTTGTTTGTTTTACCAATTTTCAACAAATACACTAGCAAATGTCTAGAAAAGGAAGAAACTCTTCTAACATTTTAAGGTAGGAAATTTTCCCTGAGGAAGCTTTCTTTGAAATCAGTTGTAAGTTTTAGCTTCTCCATTTCCAAAGAACAGCTTTCAGATATGTCATCAGTGAACTCTGGTGGGTCAAAAATCATTTCACGTATGTTTTAAATTGTTTTGTATGTAAGTATTTGTAATGGTTTTAATATCTGCTATTTGTGTTGTTCTACATTCAGTAATTCTTATCTCCCAGGTTTATTAGTTATTCACATGTAACATTGTATTGGCTACATAATGGTTTCATAGGTGCATATATTGCAAAGATAGCACAATACATTTAGTTACCATCTATCACTTCACATAGCTAGATTTTTCTTGGATTTTAAGGTATAAGCAATTTTCCAGTATATATTATCACCAAAGGTAATCACCAAACTGTGTGTTTCATCCCCAGAATTTAGTTATTATCTTATAAATGGAAGCTAGTGCAACACGAATTTTTTTTTAAACTTTTTTATTATCTTTATTTATTTCTTGGATAGAGACAGTCAGAAATCAAGAGGAAGGGAGAGACAGAGAGGGAAAGAGACAGAGAGACACCTGCAGCCCTGCTTCACCACTTGTGAAGCTTTCCCCCTGCAGGTGGGGACTGGGGGGCTCTAACCTGTGTCCTTACGCATTGCAACATGTGCGCTCAACCAGGTGCGTCACCACCCGGCCCTGCAACATGCATTTTCTAATGGTGACAGGCAAACCTCTCCATTGGCAGCTTCCAGTGGAAGCAGACAGGTGAGGGGGGAAGTAAGAGGTATGATCTTGATTTTTAACAATATTTTATTTTTTTGGGAGGGAGGAGAGATACCAGAGTACTGCTTAGTTGTGCCTTATGGTGGTGCTTGTGACAGATCCTGGAACCTCAGGCATGAAAGTTTTTTGCATAAGCATTATGCTGTCTTCCCAGCCCTCTCTATTTATTTTCAATTTTGATTTATGTTTCTATTCTTTTTTAGGTTGTCACAACTGTAATGAAAAGTGCTCCCGGGGTGGGGGTAGATAGCATAATGGTTATGCACAGAAATTCTCATGCCTGAGGCTCCGAAGTCCCAGGTTCAATCTCCCACACCACCATAAGCCAGAGCTGAGTAGTGCTCTGGTGTTTCTGTGTCTTTCTCTCTCTGCATCTCTCTCAAAATAATAATAATAATAATTAATTAATTAATAAAATAGTTTTTTTTTAAAAAGTGCTCCCAGATGGAGGGTAGATAGCATAATGGTTATGCAAACAGACTCTCATGCCTGGGGTTCCAAAGTCCCAGGTTCAATCCTCCGCACCACCATAAGCCAGAGCTGAACAATGCTCTGGTTAAACAATAAAAAAGAAAAGTGCTCCCAGTACCTCTTGGACAAAGGCCAGGGATGCTGTAACAGAGATTCATCCAGCTCCAAATATCTATCTATACTCCCAGGTTTTCCAGATTATTCACTCAAAAAATGTGGAGGGGAGGGCTCTTCTATCCTCCTGGAGACTTTAACCAGCAACCCTGAGATAACCATCAACAGCCCCTCCTCTCCAAAGGATCTCGGATTTTGCACACAAGCTGACAGTTCTACTCACTGATCACAGAGGTCTCAATTCATTAGAGGAGGGAGAACAGAATGTTAGCAGCCAGGAAGCCCCCCAAGCTGAATTTACAGCAATACACAATTGCATTCCAAAACAAAGGGCTTCTTGAGATAAATAGGGTCCTCAAAATAAAGCAATATAAACATTACTGAACAATTGTTGATTATTTTAAGGATCATGATGGCATATATATATATATATATATATATATATATATATATATATATATATATATATATATATTCATTCACGGCAAAAGTATCAGGACCCCACATAGGACAAAGGGAAACTTATTTTGGGGTGTAGTGAATAATTAAAGTTTCTAAGAACATTCTTTTTATTGCATTCTTTCAAATCTACCCTTCCCTCACCCATCACTACAGGGGGCTGGGGGCATTGAGAAGGTAATCAGCAATTTTTACAGAGAACTTAATAGAAAGTGGTAGGGTGGTGGCACACCTGGGTGAGCACACGTTACAATGTGCAAGGATCTGAGTTCATGCCCCTGGTCCCCATCTGCAGAGGGAAAGTTTTGCAAGTGGTGAAGCAGTGCTGCAGGTGTCTGTCTGTCTCTCTCTCTCTCTCCCTTCCCTCTCCATTTCTGACTGTCTCTATCCAATAAAGGCAATTTAAAAAGTTGTGGGTTTTTTATTCAACCCCCTCTAGGTCCTCCTCTGCCATCATGTTCCAGGACCCGAACATTCCCCACCACCCCCAGAGTCTTTTATTTTGGTGCAATACACCAAACCTAGTCCAAGTTCTCCTCTGTGTTTTCTTAATTTTCAAGTTGTTCTTATTATAAGTGATTTAATAATGATTGAAAAGATTGTGGGATAGGAGGGATACAATTCATACAATTCCCACCACCAGAGTGCTATATCCCATCACCTCCACTGGAAGGTTCCCTAGTCTTTATCTTTCTGGGAGTTTAAAAAAAAAAGTTTTAAAAAGAGAACTTAATCAAGCTACTATTTGAGGAACAGTAGAACAGGAGATAAAACAACAAATCCCAGACTGGCTTCAAAAAGAGTGTGTGTGTGTGTGTGTGTGTGTGTGTGTGTGTGTGTGTGTGTGTGTGTGTGTGTGTATGTGTATTGGGAGGGACAGTTGACATTTGGAATGATGATCATCACCATGTCATCATACAGCTGTCTAAGAAAAAGAAAAATAGCAACAAACCGTAACTTCATATTTTCTTTAGGAGGAAAGATGTATTCGAGTTCAATGTTTCTACTTCAAATACCATCACTACTAAAGTCATCGCCTTAAATATTTCCCCCTAGGAAACAGTGTATCAGGAAACATTTCTAAAAATGACTTCTAAGAGATCAGCTGAGCACAAGGTGGCCTGATGAAAAACAAGCTGAGGCAACAAAACTGTAATGCTGAATACTGCTCACAGCAATTTCTGCAGTGTCCGTTGCTGGTAGACTTCGTTCGTGCAATATTTCACATAGGGGTCAAAGGTGGACGCTGTGTGTTTCTCCACGATGTCACTTATGTCATCAATGAAGATGTTATTCTGATGCCTCGCTTCCAACTCCGTAAAGAATCTGGAATAAACAAATGAATAGGTAAATAATAGAGGCGTGTACATTTTCTCCCCTTCACTTGAGCAAATTATGGATTCATTCATTCACAGGTAGTGATGTCATACACAGAGACTGAAACTATCAACCAAACACAGCACTGACTCAAAATGAGAAAAGGGAGGAGAAAAACACACACACACACACACAAAAAGCTATCGGACCTTAGATTAACACCCATCACTTCACATGTTCAGCTTATAGCATCCATAATCCGGGGCATCTCCGTGTTTTCAAATAGATCTGTGTATATACGCACAGATTTCATGGCTCAATGAATCAAGAGAAGAGGGACTTACAAGTGTGAGATACCTGGGTTTAAACCCTGATACCACATATACGAGAGTAGATCTACACCCGGAGCTCCTTCTATAAATAAATAAAGCCAATTTCATCATTTTTCTTTTTCTTTCTTTCTTTCTTTTTTTTTTCTTTGCCTCCAGGGCTATTGCTAGGGCTCAGTGCCTGCACTATAAATCCACTGCTCCTAAAGCCATTTTTCCCATTCTGTTGCCCTCATTGTTACCCTTACTGTTGACATTATTATAATTGTTGTCATTGCTGTTGTTGTTGGATAGGACCGAGAGAAATGGAGAGAGGAGGGGAAGACAGAAAAGGGGAGAGAAAGACAGACACCTGCAGACCTGGGAAGCGACTCCCCTGCAGGTGGGGAGCCGAGGGCTCGAACTGGGATCCTTACGCCAGTCCTTGCACTTTGTGCCATGTGCACAAAGATGTGGGTCGTTCAAATATACATGAAAATAACAATGTGGGAGGCAAAGCAAGAAGCAAGCAGTTGAATTTTGGCTAAGAGATGTGAAATGGACATCTGGAAGGACTCAGAGCCACAGGAATTCTAGGTAGCACACAGTCAGAACCTCACACTTCTCTTTTAGTTGATTTTCATTCAATGGCAAAATATTTATCAGTTCCTTTGAAGTGTATGTGGCTTTAAAGAAAATGTTCTGAGAAAAATGGGGTGGGAGGTGGGGGAATAAAAACCATTCATAAGGTCACTATCAATGTGAATCTAAGAACTAACTATCTCAGTGGCAGTATCTCTTCAGGTTGTCATAAACTAACTGTGAGTCTCAAGGAATGCAAGCACAGAACCAAAAACAACAGTAACACAGATGAAAAGGAACAGTAACCCAATAAAAAGGAAAATTCATTTATCAGCGCAAACGGTTTGCCAGTGTACAAGACCAAAAATAAAGTGCAAATTAAATAACTGTTTATGCTGCTTACCTTTAGGTGACTTAAACCAAGCCACTCATCTTTTATTTCGACATGAGCATGATTAAGACATAATTTCAAGTTCTTATGTTAAATTAGCTATTGGTTATTTTGGCAGATTTGTGAGCCAAAAAAACAAAAAGGCCAAGAAAGTACTACTAAAGAAGGAAGTTTTATTCCAATAACCAAGAATGGTAGAGATCCAAATCAAATAGGAAGCAAAAGTATGCTGGTTGCCTGGATAGAATTTCAACGAATTAGTGGCTTATTTGAAAGACAACTTTACAATGAAAAAAGATTTCAGCTCTAGGAATTCATTTTTTTTTTCTGGAATAGTACTATCATTATTTCCTTTATTCACATTTCCAAAATGATCATGATTTATAACCAGTTTATACAGATTTCTTTCTTTCTTTCTTCTTCTTTTTTTTAATCACAATTTAAATCTCATTGTTAAATTCCTGATTTTGGGAAACCTCTGATGGACGAGAAAAGGCTTCCTGGGCACACTGCTTCCCTACCAGAAGCTCAAGTTCACCCCAACTGGGCTCCTCACCGTGCAGGCCATGGTCAGTCCACTGAGAACCAGGGGGGCTACCCAGGAGCTGAAATTTCAAGCTTAACTACAACCCCAAGTTTGAAGTGCTTCCTTACAACCTTAGCTTCCTCTCTCCCCTCTCCCATTTCCTAGACTGCTTACCCTACCCTTTAAGGGTTTCGTGGATGCTTTATCAAGTGAAGGTCTTAAATGTGATGCTGTATCTGGGGAACAAACCCTGGTCAACAGTGAGGTAATTTGCTTCTAATACACTAAGTGCATGAACTTTTCTAGCTTGACTTTCTTCTGTAGTCAGGACAAAAAACCTACAAATGAAAGGTCTACATGCACACATCCCTTAATGACACCCTTTTTAAAATCCAGCTAACAGTGTCCTTGATATGAGTACAATTGACCACTTTTGATGACTATACAGAAACTCGACTAATCTAAAGAGATGGGTGCTGAATGCAAATAACACATCTTTTTTAAGTCACTTAACCAACAAAATACCCACACCCCATGTCTAGCACCAGAATGTCAGGAAACCAACCCACTGATGATCACTGTGGTCACCATTCCTTCTCCCCAGCCCAGCGTCTCCCATATCCTGCCTGTGCCTACTTCATTTCATCCTCAAAGCTACTCTGTGAGATGGCCACTGTGTCCATTTTACAGATAAGAATACCAAGGCTAAACTCAAGACTTGCAAGAGTCTCAGAGTGAACACAGAACTAGAGTCCTCTAAGCCTGAAGCATGAGCTGGAACCCTTACAACTGTGGCCTTTGCTAAGGTCCCTCTCCCCTCACCCCAAACCATGTTGCTGTGACTACCAGTCAGTCAGCCCTCAACTTCCACTAAGACTGATAGCTGGAACTGAAAACAAAATAGATTTCTTTTTTTTATTATTATTTTAATTTTATTAGTGATTTTAATATTGATTTATAAAATTATAAGGTAACAGGGGTATAATTTTGCACTGTTCCCATCACCAGAGTTCTATATTCTAATTCCCTCTACTGGAAGCTACAGAAGTTCTCCCAAGGTTGCAGATCTGAGTTAACTATTATTTCTATCACCATCTATTTATATTTGTCCATTTTTTCCCCCATGGTTTCATCTTCTCTTCCTTTCCAAGTCACACCTGCACCTAAATAGATTTCTTTCTAAGAAAATTAGTTGTGGGCTCCTCTCTGCAGCTCAGTCATGTACAGCAAGACCTTCACAGTGTGTGTATGCTGTGACAAGACCAGCAGGATGACAGATGAGATGCCAGTTACATTAGGTTCAAGGAAGACCACGAGGAGCAGTGTGGTCCCTGCTCCACACCACATGGTCAAATACTGGACTTAAAAAATATGTATTTATTTATTTTGGATAGAGGCAGTGAGAAATTGAGAGGGAAGGGGAGACAGGCCAGAAGAGAGACACTTGAAGAACTGCTTCACCACCAGTGAAGCTTCTCTGCCCCTCCCCCACCCCCCCCACCACAGGTGGGGACAGGGGGCTTGAACCTGAGCCCTTGTGCACTGTAATGTGTGCACTCAACCAGGTGTACCACCACCCAGTCTCTAAATACTGGCTTAAAGGTGTTGCCTGAAGCCCTTTGGGAGTCATGTTTCAGTCCTATTCTCTCCACCTCTTCACCCTCCTCATTGTTTAAATCTTGAATTTAATTTCATGTCTTCCAAAAAAAAAAAAAATTCCCCTGGTGCTTTTGCACCAACTCCTATAATTTCCCACTGTTATACCTGTTATGACTGTAATGAGTTACATTCTAATTTACTTTTGTCTATCTCAAGACATTCTAGAAGCCAGGACTTTAATTGTAATGTTCAATACACCACCCAGAACCTGGCCCTAAGACCTAGAGCAGAGAAATTAAAAATCTGACCAGTGAATAAGTAAATCAAATTGGGATTTTAAGTAGAAAATGATAAAGACAAATCCTGCATCAAGGGATTTTGTCCTACCAGTCAGTGTATGACCAAGAATGTAATACCCACAAATTGGTCAGGTTGGTAAATCAAGTCAGTGTGTATTTATGGCTACTAACTGGTGAATATATTTTATTTTGTTTTTCCCTTTTATTACCCTTGTTGTTGTAGCCTTGTTGTGGTTATTATTGTTGTTGATGTCATTCGTTGTTAGATAGGACAGAGACAAATGGAGAGAGGAGGGGAAGACAGAGAGGGGGAGAGAAAGACCTGCTTCCCTACCTGTGAAGCCACCCCCCTGCAGGTGGGGAGCTGGGAGCTCGAACCGCGATCCTTATGCCGGTCCTTGCACTCTGCGCCACATGCACCTAACCCACTGCACTACCACTCGACACCCTGGTCAATATATTCAATATGCCAGAACTATACTGGGTGTGTTATGGAGAAGGGAGAGGAAGAGGATAGAGTCCAATATAGAAACAAACTTCCAGCACAGTCCTTCAAAATGCTGTTAAAGAGGGTGAAAAGAAAAAGACCCAGTATAGCCAGCCCAGCCCAGCCCAGCCCAGCCCAGGCCAGCCCAGCCCAGCCCAGCCCAGCCCAGCTTGAGTTAAATCTCTTCAGCTGAATCTCTTCAGCTATACTTTTTGAAAAACCTGCTAGCAAGCCCCTGTCCCAATGGATTTAGGGAGAATTCCAGGGCTGAAATGCTTGGTGCTCAGCCCCATGCCAGGCAAGCACAGAGGCTCTGGATAGCATCACTGTCCTGTGCCCTTGTCAGCAAGCCATCCACTCAAGGATATCCATTAGTAACCATCTGCTGAATTCATCCCTGGATGACTTTTCACTGGACAGAGCTGTGGATCTGAGTGGTCACAGTATCCCACCAGACGGTGCCCTGTTCAAATCTACTTAAGAGGACTCGCATACCAAGCAGGTTTCACGTCTAAGTTGCTGTTGGATTATAAAACATCTCCACTAAACAAAGAAATATTCCAGATAAGTGGCAGCAAACTATGTACTGCTGGAACAACTTCCTCTTACACAACAGCCACAGTACATACTATACTCTACAAAAAAGGATTTCTATGCAGCTGTACACAAGAGGTAGTGTCGACAGGAGAGATCACCATCGATTCCCTTTAATACACTGGTTCCAAAACAGCTGACACAGCCAGACCCAGCAGACATCACTAATCAACTTCAGAAGATAAACTCTGGGCACACAGTCTCAATCCATCCACTCAGGATGAACAAGCCACATTATATCCATGAATTTATCCATGAATTTCACTGCATGTCCCTGATAGAAAATGTGTTTATTTCACAAAAGATATGAAATGCTGGCTTCTCAATCAGAAACCCTTACACAGTGATTCAGGCAAGGTCTCATGAGGTTTCCTCCTCAGTGGACTTTATGTCTTCACAGGCTCTGGCTAGCTTTGTTTCCTGAAAGTTTATCTCTGGCTTGATAATAAGCAGATAAGGGTTGAAATTAAAAGTGGCTGGGAATGTGAGAAGAACCAAGCTCATCAAAAATGTTAGCTCTCACTCCCATTCTGATAGCTACTGTTTGATCTTTATAATCTGCAAGGGTGGTTTTTGTTCAAAGATTCTTATCATCCTATTGAAAGCTTGGAGATCAACTGGATATGTTCCAGAAGAGACTGAGGTGGAAAAGAGCTTTTTTTTTACCCTCATGCCACACAACACAGACCCTACTTACTTATGCTTAATTCCTTCTCCTCCCCAGGATCCTTGAGATCAAGGGACCTCAAATCCCAAATTCCTAGGAACAATGCGTCAGGGAAGGGAAGGGTAAAGAGAGGTCTCACGATGTCCCCATGTCACTGAGGCTCTCTGTTTTCAAGTCCATCCTCTCACCGGTACTGTACCTGCTTAAAGGAAGGGCAATTGGGATTCTACACAGACTTTTTTAGTGTGGGGGGGGAGAGACCCTAATGGTTTACAGTAATACAGTTATTGACACATGTGTAAAACTTCTCAGTTTTCTGCAAAACACTCTCACCCCCTGCCTAGGTCCTCCTCCACCATTATGTACCTAGACCTGAAAGCCCCCCACCTTACCCCCAAAGTCCTTTACTTTGGTGTAATACACCAAACCCAGTTCAAGTTCTACTCTGTGTTTCTCCTTTCTGTTTTTATCTCTCAACTTCTGTCCATGAGTGAGATCATCCCATATTCATCCTCTTTCTGGCTTATCTTACTTAGCATGATTTCTTCAAGCTCCATCCAAGACACAGATTTTGAAAGCGATTAGAAAGTTCATACCCTTAGGCTAAATTATTGCTCAGAGTGAGAACCTATCATCTGACTCTGCTTTAGGAAAATCAGTAAGAGGGTAAAAGCTTGCTCTCATGCTAAACTTTACACACTCAATTCTATTGAGAAGATTTTTTAAATTATTTTTATTATTGGATAAAAACAGCCATAATTTGAGGGGAGAGAGATGTGGGGAGAGAGAGAGAAAGAGAGAGAGAGAGAGAGAGAGAGAGAGAGAGAGAGAGAGAGAGACCTGCAGCCCTGCTTCACCACTCATGAAAATTTCCTCCTGTAGATGGGGTCCGGGGTCTTGAACCTGCATCCTTGCACATTGTAACATGCAGTCAACCAGGTGCACCACCACCAGGCCCCTATCACACTCAATTCCTCTGTCTCCATGATAGTCACCTGCTTTTACCCACATGTTCATTTCTTCCAGGAAGTCAGGTGACATTCTAATGAGTGACAGAAACATATGGTCAAGTTCTTATCAATGCAGGCAGACAAGAGGTAATACCTTGCACAAGCACTGGGGTCATTATGGAAGGCTGTGCAGTTCCTAACGATGTCTTTTTTATTCAAGCATCATTCATCTCCATTTAAGGAGAAAATTCCTCCCAAGTTTAGATATTTCCATAAAGACTAAGGCCAGGCTAGTGGGGTTCAGCAGTGGATCTCTAGGATCTAGCTAAAAATGAGGACTCCTGGGGTTCACAGGTTAGGCTATATGTCTTGCTATGCACAAGGCCCAGGTTCTAATCCTGGTACCATGTGGGATTGCCACTGCACCAGAGGAAGCTCCCATGCTGTCTCTCCCTCTCTGTGTGTCTATCTGAATGGTATCAGTTATACAGTTATGCAAAAAAAAAAAAGGGGGGGGAGGAGGAATTGTTAAATGTGGATGAATTTATCATCACTCCTCCCTGGTGCACAACTGATTGCTGACCCTTTTGCTAGTTTAATCTTGCCAGTTTATTGACTGACAATGGTTCTTTACAAAATGTAAAAACCTAGGAAAAGGTTATGACTTGTTTCGAGGCACTCTTTCCTTTTTAAATACTATGTGTGTGTGTGTGTGTGTGTGTGTGTGTGTGTGTGTGTGTGTGTGTGTGTGTTTTAACCGCAAAAAAAAAAAAAGATTTAGTTGGGTTTTTTTTTTACTCATTTTTTTATATTTTTTTTGTATTGCCTCCATCACCAAGAATCCAGTGCTCCAAATGGTCATTTTTTTGCCTTTTTTAAAAAATTTCTTTATTGAGGAATTAATGACTTACATTCAACAGTAAATACAATAGTTTGCATATGCATAACATTTCCCAGTTTTCCATATAACAACCTTTTTTTAAATTCTTTAAATTTCATTTGATAGGACAGAGATAAATTGAGAAGGGACGGGAGACAGAGAGGGAGAAAGATAAGATACCTACAGACCAGCTTCACAGCTTGTGAAGCATCCTCGCTATAGGTGGGAAGTGGGGGCTCGAGCCCGCATCTTTGAGTGGATCCTTGTGCATAGTACTACATGTACTTAACTGAGGGTGCCACCAACCTGGCCTGTTTGTGTTTGTCCTTTAACCTCAGTACTACTCAGTTCTGGTTTATGTTACTGCCAGAAGTGAACCTTAGAGCCTCAGGTATAAAATACTTGCATAGCCACTATGCTGTCTCCCTAGCCCTTATTTTGTTATTGGTGTCAGAGACAGAGACCATAGCACCTTCCAGCACTGGCATATGCAGTGTCAAGGATCAAACCCAAGACTTTTTGCGTAAGTCCTTCACATTACCCTCAGCTACCCCCATGTCCTGTACCTTTTATTTGATGAAAAGTATATAGTGGCCCTTTTCCTTTGGTTTTTTGGAGGACAGTGGCACCACTCTCCGGAGAAGGGACTGGCCATGTAGAATCTCTTCCTCCTCCTCCTCCTCCTCACCGCCCCCCCGCCATCTCCCATTTAAAAGGCCTCATTGTATGCTTGTCATTTATTGTAAAGTGCCTTGACCCTCTGGGGAATGCAGTTAAGAGTATAAATTATAAATCACAAACCAACCAAGAAATTGTGGACTCTTGGCTGCTGTTTGGAAATAATAAAGAAAAGGGATTTCTAGAACACTGGAATGAGGTCAAGGAAAACAGAAAGTTATTTCATGTCAAGCCCCCTTGCCTAGTGTGGTGGGCTGTTCTGGAACAAAGTCAGATTGGGAAAATACATGTTTCTCCTTGGGCATAATTTGCCAGGTCCTTTGTAAGTAGTGCCTGCCCACAGTATTATTTCAAGTCTGAATTCAATCTGCAAGGAAGTATATCTTTGAAAGTGAGCCCTGAATGTGTGCAGTGCAGTCTTTTTTAAATAAACCTGCCTTCCACTCCCACCCCCCAAAGAAGCTGTCATCCTAAAAGAAAGGCATGCTTGCAATGGCTTCCATCAAGAAGAAAAAGGAACCAGGACATAAGGTTTCTGAAACACTCTCCAGGTCAGTTTCCTAAGCCATAATATCTTAAGAAAAATGGCACTTGTCTCCATGAGGAAAACAGAATCACGTGTCCCCTGACATTTTGTAAACCTGCTCCAATCTGCAGAGCAGTTGGCTACGTCTATCCCTCTCCACGCACCTCTCTCCCTCCACTTTCATCAGGGTTTAGAAGCTACTTGCTTTTCTTTTTAAGACTGCTGGGTTTTTTTTTTATATAATTTATTTATTAATTTTGGATAGAGACAGAAATTTGAGAGGGAAGGTGGAAATGGGGGTGGGGGAGAGACAGAAACAGCTGTAGCACTGTTTCAGCACTAGTGAAGCATTCCCCCTGCATGTGGGGACGAGGGGCTTGAATCCAGTACCTTGCACACTATAATGCGTGTGCTCTACCAGATGCGCCACTGCCAGGCCCCTAGAAGATACTTTCTTTCTTCCATAGAGATCTTTGCTCCATACTCCCAGAGGGATAAAGAATAGGGAAACTGCCAATGGAGGGGAAAGGATATGGAACTCTGGTAGTGGGAGTTATATAGAATTGTACCCCTCTTATCCCACAATCTTGTTGATTGTTATTAAATAACTAGTAATTTTTAAAAAGTTGAAAAATAAGAAAACACAAAGCAGAACTTGGACTGGGTTTGGTGTATTGCACCAAAGTAAAAGACTCTGGGCTGGGTGGGTGGGTGGGGGAGTACAGGTCCAAAAAGGATGACAGAGGACCTAGTGGGGGTTGTACTGTTATGTGGAAAACTGAGAAATGTTATGTACAAACTATTGTATTCACTGCCAAATGTAAAACATGAATCCCCCAATAAAGAAATAAAAAAAAAAAAAAAAAGACTCTGAGATGGAGGGATGGGGAGGCTTCAGATCCTGAAACATGATGGCAGAGAAGGACCTAGAGAGAGTTGACTTGTTATGTAGAAAACTGAGCAATGTTACTTATGTACAAACTACTGTATTTTACTCTTGGCTGTAAACCATTAATCCCCAGTAAAGAAAAAAAACCTTTCTTTCTGCATGGGTCTGAGCACTGATGAGCTAAGAATCCAAAGGACAGGATCTAAGTCCTCATCCTGGTTGTAAGTGGATTTGATTGCACCTGTTATTAAAGCAAAGTGAACAACAGAACGAAGGGGAGAGAGGGAAGCGTCAGTACTGGCGCACGCAAGAGACCACTGGCAATAGAGCTAGGAGGGAAACATGCCAGGAAAAAGGGAAAGAATAAGGGAGCAAATGGGAATGAAAAGGGAGATTACAGAGTCTCTGAATCAAAAGTCAAGTTCTTGCTTTCTCTCTTTCCCACCAGGTGTGCCTTCCTTTGACATCAGCGCTACACGTTCTCGTATCTCAGGAGCAAGTCCTATTAGGTGACCATCCCTACCAGGGGACACACCTTCATGTCTTCTGCATATACTGCAGCAAGGCTAACTGTGTGCACTGAAATCACACCTCAGGAGCACGAACGCTGGGTGGTGGTGCTGAGTGCAGGCTAAGGAGCCGGTGGCCTGATTCAAATCCCTGCTCCTCTTTCACTGTCCAGTTAACCCCAGGCAGCTTAACACCACCAAACCCTGTTCCCTCATTTGTAAAAGTGGAAGTAATTATGGCATGACCTCATGGGGCTCTCAGGACAGTTTCATGATTTACCACGTTTAGTGCTTAGAACACAGTCTGGCAGACAGTACATGCTCGTTAACCTTAACTACCATTTAAAGTGCAACAAAATGCCTTTCCCCTCCTGTACAAATTATGCAATTCACTTTTATTTATTTTGGTCATTTTCAGTGTTGCATTGCTCTGGGATGATTTGTTCACTTAGAGAGAGAGAGCTGGGGCGTGTGTGTGTGTGTGTGTGTGTCATTTCCAGTGTTGCATTGCTCTGGTATGATTTGTTCACTTAGAGACAGAGAGCTGTGTGTGTGTGTGTGTGTGTGTGTGTGTGTGTGTGTGTGTGTGTGTGTGTGTGGCTGTGTGTGTGACCAAAGTCTCCTCCAATGCAGTAATTGCTCTGGTATGATTTGTTCACTTAGAGACAGAGGTGTGTGTGTGTGTGTGTGTGTGTGTGTGTGTGTGTGTGTGTGTGTGAGAGAGAGAGAGAGAGAGAGAGAGAGAGAGAGAGAGAGTCCAAAGCCTCCTCCAATGATAGTAATTGCTCTCGGATGATTTGTCACTTAGAGACACAGAGAGAGAGAGAGAGAGAGAGAGAGAGAGAGAGAGAGAGAGAGAGTGCTGGGCTAGCATCGCCAGAGAGAGAGACTCTGGAACACATGGCTGAGTGGGAACACAATGCAATTCTGCCTTTATTGATCAGAAAAGAACTGCCTTTATACCTTCCAAAGAGGAAGTGGCAGGCCGGAAAAAGGAAATGGGTAGAATAGGGAGTGGAGAGGAGAAAAAAGCACAAAAATAGCAAGCTTCCATCTAACCACTGGGGATTAAACCAATGCCCTGCAGGCAGGGCGGGTCTCGGGCAAAACAGTGATTATGTAAATAGACCAAAGCATCAAGCAATGCAAGGGAACCTGGAGTGATGATCAACATGGATAGAAACAAAAGGGGTCTTTAGAAGCAGAATTAGCCAAAGGAGAAATGATGACCAACGAGAAAGAGAGAGAGAGAGAGAGAGAGAGAGAGACATGGAGAATGTGTATGTGTATGTGTGTGTGAGACCAAAGCCTCCTCCAATGTAGTAAGGGCCAAAAGCCAATCTGGGTCACACAACTGCAAAGCAGCACAATATCCAAGAGAGTTACTTTGTTGGTCCCAACTCCGACAAATAAGACTTTCAAATAAGACTGGTTTCAAGCGAGTCTGCTGAAGGACAGCAAACTTGGCTTCTCATTTTCCATCAGTTAAGCCGAGGTGGCCTAGTGCACCATAACCCTGCTATCAAATCCACTCAAGCCCACAGATATGCATTTTTCTCATCAAGTTCCTCAACATTGTGAATAATGGATGTTTATTCACAATGAAATCAGGGGGAAAGCTCGCTCAACTCTATCCAGGTTTTGCAGGTCCATCCAGTCCATGGGTGAGTTACAGGTGGCAAAACAACAAACAGGGGCAAGCTAACTTGTGCTGAGAAGTGGAGAGACATCTCTCTCCATGGAGGCACTACACCTGCCTTGCTGTCCTACTCATTTTGAGGAAGAAGTCACATCACAATGAAGAGCCCAGAAGCCAGGCCAGGCACAGACACACCTGGCAAAGCACAAAGAGGTTAGGAGGCTACATAGCAACAGAGCACAAGACTCGCTTGTTTCAAGACTCGGGTTCCATCCCTGGCACAACACAAGTAAGAGGTGAGCGGCGTTCTCTGGTCTCTCTCCTCTCTCATAAAAATAAATTTAATTTTCTTATATTTTATTTTGATAAGACAGAGACAAATTAAGAGGGGAGGAGAGAGAAAGACCTGCCGCACAGTTTCATTGCTCAGGATGCTTCCTCCTGCAGGTGAGGACCAAGGGCTTGAACCAGCGTCCATGTACCTGGTGATATGTGTGCTCAACCAGGTTAGCCACCACCTGACTCTCAATTTCAGGGAAAAAAAGAATCATTGCAGACAATGGCAAAGGACACCATGTTTGTTTTCAGGACCCACTACGGTATGTTCCATCCCCAAAAGTGACTCTGCAGATGTGATTAAGCTATCCCAGTGACCCAATGTAATCACAAGCATTCTTCAAAGGAAGAGGCAGGGAAGTTAGAATGGGAGAGAAGACAAAAACAAGGGATGTGGACTCAGAGAGAGAACAAGACAGCAGATCACCAAGGCTCTTTGATGCCCTGGAACACACAGTGACTGCAGCGCAGAGAGGGACCACTCAGTGCTTGCAGGGAGCATGTTTCTCGATCTAGCTTTTCCCTCTGCTACCTTTTTATTGGTTTTTTCTTTTCATTTTTCTGTCTTTCTTTTTTTTTTTTTCCTCGTGTTATTGCTGAGGCTCAGTGCCTGCACTACGAATCCACTGCTCCTGGAGGCTATTTTTTTCCCCTTTTGTTGCCTTTGTTGTTTATTGTTGCTGTTGTTGTATTATTGTTGTTGTTGTCATTGCTGTTGTTGTTGTTGGATATGACAGAGAGCAGAGAGTAATGGAGAGAGGAGGGGAAGTCAGTGGGGAGAGAAAGATAGACACCAGCAGACCTGCTTCACTGCGTGTGAAGCGACTCCCCTGCAGGTGGGCAGACGAGGGCTCAAACCGGGATCCTTCAGCGGGTCCTCACACTTCGGGCCATGTTCGCTTAACACGCTGCGCTACCACCAGGGCCCCCATTGGCTTTTTCTTTAGTGGCGGTAGCGGTTTATAACACCGTATGCGTTTCAGCACAGGCTCACACTCTTCAAATGTTAAGTTGTTATCGCACCGCGCCTTGCCACCCAAGCACCCACAGCCCACTCCATCACAGTCCACTGCAGCCCTCTACCTTTTGCCCCGCCCACCCCCAGCCTGGGAACCTCCATTCCCTGTCAGAACCCAAAGGTTGATTTTCATTTAGTTTTGTTGATTCTTTTGCCATGTTTCTTTATACTCTACATGTTTAAGTGAAATCAACCGGCATTTGTCTGTCTTTTTTCTGACTGACTTCACCAAGCAAAATATCTATTATGTTGCCGCAAAGGAAAGCTTTCATCATTTTTCTTTCTTTTTTATTTTTCCTTGTAGTTGAGTGATATTTCATTATCCATTATCCACTGTGCTGTCACTGGGTGCTTGGGTTGTTTCCATAGCTTGGCTATTGTAAACAAAGCTGCATTAACTGATACTTTGATAGCTATGGTGAAAACTAACTGCAAAAAGCTCAGCTGGACTTTGGCCAACACACTTCTAATGCCTGCATTTGCTCACTGCTCCCCCAAAGAGCAGTTCCCAACCCTGCTCCCTGGCATCACCTGCCAGGAAAGCAGAGCCAGCAAGTAGCTGGTGGCAGAAGTTTGAGAAACTACCTACTTGTACAGTCCGTTACTCAAAGGAAGGCTGCCCTCTGTGACCCATTCACAAGGAACAGTCTCCAGTTTAAAAGGGGACTACACAGAGCGAACACCTGTGGGCAGGGACAAGGCAAGTGACTTGGTGACTGCCACAGCTGCCAGTGCTTCTAGTCACAGCAACATGCACAAACAGCCAGCCAGCTGTGCTAAGGCAGCCATCATAAATGTCATCTGCAGAATCACTACCTGCTAGAGCTGCACTCTCTCTCATAATGCTTTCTTGTTTTCAGAGTCACTTTAGACATTTCTCTCATGAAATAGCAGAACTGTTCCCAAGGGTTTTCTTTTTTTTTAATATTTTTATTTATTTATTATTGGATAGAGACAGAGAGAAATTGAAAGGAGAGGAAGAGCTATAGAGGGAGAGAGACAGAGAGACACCTGCAGCCCTGCTTCACCACTCCTGAAGCTTCCTCCCCTGCAGTTGGGGACCAGGGGCTTGAACCCGGGTCCTTGCGCACTGTAATGTGTGCACTTAATCTCATGTGCCACCTCCTCGCCCTGGGAGTTTTTAAGAATTAATGAAAGATAAGCAAATAAAGCCTAGTGGTTTGCTTATTTATTTATTTATTGCCAGCAACATTATTACTGGGGCTTGATGCCTGTGGAACAAATCCACCATGTCCCAGAGGGTATATTTTTTCTTTTCCCTTTCTTTCTCCCCCCTTCTTTCTTTCTTTCTTTTTTTCTTTCTTTCTTTCTTTCTTCCTTTCTTTCTTTCTTTCTCCCTTTCTTTTTCTTCATAGGGGGGTGACAAAAAAACCAAAGCCAGAGAAAAAGAGAGACATACACAACATTGTCCCACCATTTGTGAAGCTTCCTCCTCTGTACATGGTTACCAGGGGCTTGAACCTGGATCCTCACACAGCATTGTGGTGTGCTCTCTACTGAGAACCACAACTGAATCCCTGCTTCCACATGGTTTCTTTGAGAGCGAGCGAGTGAGAGAGAAGACATAGCATATTTTTATCCTCGTCCCTTTTTGATAACCTGATGAAGCATAATTGAGATCTCCATAATTATGTCATGAAAATTGGCCTACAAAAAGTAACTTGGAGGTTTCGTTCTCATAATTAATTCAGGCCACACTAAATAAATCGGCAGCAGTGTGCTTTACAAATAGCAGGCAGCACTTACCTTTACCACATTATGTCTCACAATTCTAAAAGAAGTCAAAACTTTAAAAATATAATTTTGTTGAAGTGTGTTCTTTTAGGAGTCTTCTGGTTCCTCTATATTAATTATATCTCCTACTCTGGCTTGGTTTTCTAAGACTAGTATGTAATAAAGGATAGAAAAAGAAGATGGGAAGCATTCTGCTCCCTTGTAAAGTTAAAGAGACAGAGGGAATTGTAGGTAAAAGGAGTTGTGAGGGCAAGGCTGCGTCTCCAACAATCACCTGGCCAGTAACAGGTGCTTTCACTCTCAATCCAGCCTCAGAGCAGACTCTGTTCAGGTGAGGCACAGACAGTGGTCAAACTCTCACCATGACCTTTCAAGAGACCTTTAAAACAAGACGGGGGGGCGGGGAGGGCTTCACTGTTGCTTAGACCCTCAAAATGAGAACTTCTCCCTCTACTTTATGAAAGAGTGGCGATGTCAGTGCTCACAAACCAGATGCTAAATGCATTAGAGGTTGGGCAGCCTTCGCCCATCAGTCAGAACCAGTACACTGAGGGCACTTTTTCTCTTCAGGCCCCAAGAGACTCCACACAACAATACTGTCCTTCATCAGCTTCCTTGGCTGTGCTTATTCGAGGCATATTTCTGTTATCTATTTTCTATTTTTAAACATTTCTCAGATTTCTAAAGCAATTTTACCTTCTTGCCAGGCCAGGATCTGGAAGTCAACTTACATTTCTTAAGAAAACCCCCCAAATATAAGTGTGTGTATTTTTCCCATTCTTTTTTTTTTTTTTTCTTTTTTGCCATTGCTGTGGCTTCATCACTCCAAGTTAACTTCTTCAGAGAGAAAGAGACAGAGAAAAGGGAGAGCCAGGTTCAAACCTGGTGGTATTATGACATATAAGGAGCACTATCCAGGTAAACTCTCTTGCCAATCCTTTTGTATATGTATATTTTCCCTTTTGTTGCCCTTGTTGTTACTTTTTTGTTGTAGTTATTACTGTTGTTATTGATGTCGTCGTTGTTGCATAGGACAGAGAGAAATGGAGAGAGGAGGGGAAGACAGAGAGGGGGAGAGAAAGATAGACACCTGCAGATCTGCTTCACCGCTTGTGAAGCGACTCCCCTGCAAGTGGGGAGCTGGGGGCTTGAGTCGGGATCCTTACGCCGGTCGCTGCGTTTTGTGCCAGCTGCGCTTAACCCGCTGCACTATCACCCGACTCCCCCAACTCTTTTTTTCTTTTTAAGGGAACACTTTTCAATTCTATGTCAACCCCCTCCCCACCTTCATGTTTACCTGGTCCTTTAGTCGCTCCAACAACAAAAATCTTATAGGGGACTGTTATTCAGTGTCCATTTTTAAGAGGGGGTGGTAATGAAAGGTAAGTACAAGTGACTGAAAACTATTCTGTTAAGTTTTCTTTAATATTTAATTATTTATTTACTAGCTAGAGACAGAGAGAAATTGAGAGGGGAGGGGGGAAGATAGATAGAGAGAGACAGACAGAAAGACAAGTGCAGCATTGCTTCACCACTCGTGAAGCTTTCCCCTTGCAGGCTGGGACTAGGGGCTTGAACCTTCGTCCTTGTGCACTTTAACATGAGCACTTAACCAGATGCATCACCGCTTGGCCCCCAGTTAAGTTTTCTTAATGCTTCATACTACATAAAACTAGAAGGAATGCTATTAGAAAGTCTTCCCATTTAATGTCCTCTGAGTCTAACCTGATACATGAAAATGCATTTGCCCTTGCTCTTTTCTCCTTCCTCCAGCACCTGCACAGAGGATCTCAGGAAGGGGGGTGGGGGGCGAGGCATGTACAGCACAAGGCTATGGATTCATTTCATCAGACTAATACAAACCAAAGGCTCAAGCCAACAGCATGTGCATCAGAGTTCTTCACACAGAAGGAGGGCTGAAGCCATCTTCCACATATGTATTTTATTCTGTTTGTTTTTAACCAGAGTGCTGGCTGCTCAGCTCTGGCTTATGGTGGTGCTGGGGGTTGAACTACGGACCTTTGATGCCTTAGGCACAAAAGTCTTTTTTATTTTATTTAATTTTTTTGTATAACCACTATGTTATGTTCCTAGCCCAACACTATGTACATTTTTGAAAATCTGAATTAAGTGGCCTGGAGCAACAGCTGGACTCAGTGCACTGGACTTAGTAAGTGTGAAGCCTCCAGGTCAATCCCTGGCATTACATGTGCCAGAGTGCTGCTAAGGTTCCCTTCTCTCTCTCTCTCTGTCCCCCCATTCCCACTCCCCCTTCTCCTTCTCTTTCTATCACAAATAAACATTTTAAAATAATGAGTTTTAAAAATCTGAGTTAGCTGCCAATATTTAAGAAGCAGCACTGACACATACAGATCACATACACTTTATTGAAACCTCAGAAGATTGCAACCAAGAGCAACTGGGGAGGGGTGTATGTGTCAGCCTAATCTATAGGGATCCCCTCCACTCAGATCCATAGTTATGATCCTTATGTTGCAGCAGGGGTTGAAATGTGTCTCCTAGAGAGGATTCTGGGTCAGATTTCAGTTTGGACTCTGGCTTGTAGCTAAATATCAGAGTACTTACTACTTGGGTGCAGTTGACTTATACTCTGTTTCTCATCTGCTCAAAAGGCCAGAATACAGATCCTGTAGCAAAGACTAAATAACAGCAAGATGTAAAAAAGGACTTAGCACAATACCCAGCACATGAGATATCAGAGAAGATGGCAACTTCCATCTAGGGTTTAAAAAAAAAAAAAAAGGAAAGAAAGAGAGAGAGGAGAGGAGAGGAGAGGAAAAGGCTTCAAAAATGTTTAATTTCATGCCAAATGTATTGATTATTTCAAAGAAAATTGAGTTATCAGGGACTTAGCTCCACTTGTAGGAAACTGGCAAGTTCTACCTTCAAACACAGGGGGGAAGAAGAAAGAAAGAAAGAAAGAAAGAAAGAAAGAAAGAAAGAAAGAAAGAAAGAAAGAAAGAAAGAAAGAAAAAGAAAGATCTCAATAAGCTTCAAATTTTCATTTAATTTCTAGGAAAAGAAAAGGCTCAGGAGACAGTTTAGCAAGTAAGGTGGGCCATTTCCCCGTGCAGTCCCCTGGTTTAGAACCCTAGCACCACATGGTGCTTTAGCCAGATGGCAAGTCCAGAGGGAGCTCCATTGACAGTGGAGCAGTGCTGTGGTGTCTCTGTCTATGTCTATGTCTCTCTCTCTTTCTCTCTGTCATAAGTAAACAAACAACATTTCAGAGGAGGCTCAGGAGTACTGCACATGTGCTAGGCCTTAAAGTTATTTCCTGCTACCTCATTTTTTTAAATTCTAAGAAAAACAATATGTTGTTCACAAGAAAGTTTCATACATGTATCCATCTGTTCTCTTCCCTTGAAAAGTTTCTCTAGTATAAAAAAGAGGAATACACTAGAAAAGTTTCATTACATGCAAGTCTTTACTTAAACTGTGGGAATTAATTGCTGCAATCAGTATCACATTGTAGCACACGTACGTATATAAAGTATTTGTCATTCACGATGAAAGGCCTTAGCATCTCTGTAAGAACTGTAACTAATCATTTAAAGTTCAATTACAGAAGGAATAAAAAGTATGCCTTCTCCTCACAGACTTAATGCAATCTCACACAGTGATGTCAGTAGAAAAGACTTGTCAACTTAAATTCATAATCTGAGCCAGAAGAAACTAGATGAAAAGCTAAGTCCAATTATTTACAACATGCTGGCAAAATTCCAAGGAGCTGGGAGGGAGGGAGGGAGGGAGGGAAGAAGAAGAAGAAGAAGGAGAAGGAGGAAGAGGAGGAGGAGGAGGAGAAGAAGAAAATTTTCATGAAATCTTACTGATAAATTTTCTGGAAATGGCATAATTAAAATTATAAAAAGTGGGGCAGGGATAGATAGCATAATGGTTATGCAAACAGACTCTCATGCCTGAGGCTCCAAAGTCCCAGGTTCAATCCCCTGCACCACCATAAGCCAGAACTGAGCAGTGCTCTGGTAAAAAAAAAAAAAAAAAAAAAAAAAAGGTGGTGGTGGGGAGATTATAAAAGGCTCTGAATAGCACCTGGCAGAATCTACCACATTTCAGAAGGTAAGTAAACTGTGTTGTAAACCCTTCGTAATTTCTCAGATGTTGATTTTGGCTACTGTCTATGGTGAAAATTGGTATAAACAAGGGCGAAATTAGAATGCTCATATTTTACTTCAAAGTCAAAAACAATAGCAGAGGACTGCCTACCCCTTACAAGGTCAAGTTACAAAAACAGGTGCTTTGCTGAAGATAAAAATTTTGTATAAAACTGGGGGGGGTAGGTGGTGGCACACCTGGTTGAATACACATGCTACACATGTGCAAGGACCCAAGTTCAAGCCCCCTATCCCCACTTGTAGGGGGAAAGCTTTGCAAGTGGTGAAGCAGTGCTGCAGGTGTCTCTCTTGCCCTCTACCTCCCCCTGCCCTCTCAATTCTGGTTGTCTCTATCCAATAAATAAAGATAGTAAAAATTTTTTTAAATATACTTTTGTAAATCCAATCAGCAAAAATGACCCCAAAACTTTGCCTTGTTGTTGTTGTTGTTCTTTTTGTAGAAAAGCAAGGTCATTTGAGGGTGAAAAGGCTCCCCACTGAAAATGCTCAGGGTGTGGCAGGTTAAGCGCACCTGGCACAAGGACCCACATAAGGATCCAAGCCCCCAACTCCTCCCTTGCAAGGGGGTTGCTTCACAAGCAGTTAAGAAAGTCTGCCGGTATCGTGGGGCAGGGGGGTAGATAGCATAGTGGTTATGAAAAGAGACTCTCATGCCTGAGGCTCCAGAGTCCCAGGTTCGATCCCCTGCACCACCATAAGCCAGAGCTGAACAGTGCTCTGGTAAAAAAAAAAAAAAAAAAAAAAAAAAAGGCTCAAGGTGCAGCTCTCTGAAAGGAGTGTTTTGGTCACTGTCAAGACCTCACTCCCCTAGATTAAAGAGAGAGAAAAAAAAAAACTAAAGAAAGAAAGTCTGCAGGTATCTATCTTTCTCACCCCCCCTCTTCCCTTCCTCTCTCGATTTCTCTCTGTTCTATCCAACAACAATAACAATGACAACAATAACAACAACAGTGATAACAAGTAACAAGGGCAACAAAGTGGGAAAAATGGCCTCCAGGAGCAGTGGGTTCGTAGTACAGGCACCAAGCCCCAGCAATAATCCTGGAGCCAAAATAAATAAAAATTAAAAAAAGAAAAAAACCTTAAAAAGAAAATGCACCTAGTTCTGTGTCTGAATCTGCTTTGCTCAACATGCCTTGAGACACAACCTGTGCTTCTGGTGTTCAGAAAAGAAAAGCTGCCAAGAAGAGACACGGATGCCAGCTGCTGCCTAAAACTCCCTAAAGACCTGCCAGACATATTAGATTGTAGCAGCCTACCCTTCCTTGTTCCTTCTAGAAGTGATTCCAATTCCTCTGATAAACCTTGTCAAGTTGAAGTGGTTGGGAGGGTGCATCCCTCATCTGGCGGTCACACCTTGAGTGGGCTGACCCCACCATCGCTGCTTCCTGGATAAAATGTCCTGAGCATCTCACAGATAAGAGCTCAGGGTGGGGCAGAGGGTAGACAGCATAATGGTTATGCAAACAGACTCTCATGCCTGACGCTGCAAAATCCCAGGTTCAATCCCCCACACCACCATAAGCCAGAGCTGAACAGAGCTCTGGTTAAAAATAAATAAATAAATAAAGGCTCAAGGTGCAGCTCTCTGAAAGGAGAGAGTGTTTTGGTCACTGTCAAGACCCCACTCCCCTTTTCTCTAAAGAGAGAAACAAGAGACAAAAGGAGAAAGCAACAGACACCACAGCACTGAAGTGTTACCCTACCCTACCCCCAGTGGGAAAACTCAAGACAAGACAGACATCTTCCTAGGTGAACTATCTTGTTGGCCCTGAAGTCTTTTTTTTTTTTTTTTAATAAAAAGGAAACATTGACCAAACCAAAGGATAAGACAGGTACAACTCCACACAATTCCCACCACCAGAACTCTGTATCCCACCCCCTCCCCTGATAGCTTTCCTATTCTTTATCCCTCTGAGAGTATGGACCCAAGGTCATTGTGGAATGTAGAAGGTGGAAGGTCTGGCTTCTGTAATTGCTTCCCTGCTGAACATGGGCGTTGGCAGGTTGATCCATACTCCCAGCCTGTCTCTCTCTTTCCTTAGTAGGGTGGGGCTCTGGGGAAGTGGAACTCCAGGACATATTGGTGAGGTTGTCTGTCCAGGAAAGTCTGGTCAGCATCATGCTAGCATCTGGAACCTGGTGGCTGAAAAGAGAGTTAACATACAAAGCCAAACAAATTGTTGAACAATCATGGACCTTAGAGGCTAGAATAGTGCAGATGAAGAGTTGGGGGGGGGGGGGGGGTCTCCCATTTTGTAGATAGCTAGTAGGCATATTTTAGTTATATTCCAAAGGGCCTGTGGCTATACTAGTTTGTTTTGTTTTTTGTTTTTTTTTTCCCTGAGCCTGAATTCTGATATGCAGGTGGATCCAAGTTATTGTCTGGGGAGATAATGTCATGGCTGGAAAAGAAACAGAAAGTTGGATCAGGGAAGAGAGTAGCTCCCTAATATGGGAAAGGGGTATAAATATTTTTGACTGTAAACCCTATTGATTTGATGTGATCTGGCACCTATATTCAGCTTAGCTTCGAATCCTATGTGACCTCTGCATCCCTGTAGATCTGAGCTCACATTCTGTGGTCATGAGTAGGAACATTCCAAGCTGCCCCAATATGGACTCATCTTCCTCAGGTGTAGCACAGAGTATGTTGTCCATCCTCCCTTCAGAGGATGGAACATTCTCTACTGTTGTTGACCCAAGTTAAGGGCAAGGTCCTATAGGGGCCCACAAAGGGCTCTATTTTGCTGTTCCCTGAAATCATTCTTATGTTGTCCCCCTCCCTTTTATAGTGCAGGGAGAAAAAAAAAGGAGGGAGGGAGGCGAGGAAAGGAAGGAAAAAAGGAAGGAAAGAAGGAAGGAAGGAAGGAAGGAAGGAAGGAAGGAAGGAAGGAAGGAAGGAAGGAAGGGAGTGAGTAGGCTGCTGCAATAAAATGTCTGGAAGGCCTTTTGGGAGTTTTCTGCATCAGCTGGCATCCGTATTTCTTCTTGGCATCTTTTCATCATTGCCACACCTTCTCCACCTCTGAGTGTTAGAAGGTCCTAGGGGCTGGGTGTTTGCCTTCTCTTCTCTATCTCCACTCTTCTCCCAGTAAAATCAGTTTCATCACTTGGAATTCCATCTACATTCCAATCACTCTCAAATACTCCTCTACCTCTGAACGGCCCAAATTCAGATGTCCACATCCAATGGCCAACTCAACAATGCCTCTTGGGGGCCTCATAACCTCCTTGAAAGGTACAGGGCAAGGGAGCCCAAAAAGCACTTTGGAGTTCATCCCTACTGTTAAAAGAAAAACTAAAAATCCTCGTTGCCAGGAGTTTGGGGGAGGGGGGAATGAAGAGATCAAATCAGAGAGGCTGTTTAGGCCACTGAAACTACTCTTCATGTTATGATAGTGGTGGATACATGTGTTTATACATTTGTC
The DNA here is from genome assembly GCF_950295315.1 of Erinaceus europaeus. Classification (NCBI taxonomy): domain Eukaryota; kingdom Metazoa; phylum Chordata; class Mammalia; order Eulipotyphla; family Erinaceidae; genus Erinaceus; species Erinaceus europaeus. The sequence continues at coordinate 35,695,114 of NC_080170.1, forward strand.
AAAAAATTTCTCTGCTATTTCTTGCTTCTTGTACTTTTCAGGAAGAATGAGAAGTTCAGCTCAAGAAGGTGGTCACTTAATTTTTTTTTTTTTTTTTTTTTTGCCTCCAGAGTTGTTGGTGGGGCTCACTACTGGCACTACAAATCCACCCCTGCTAGCAGCCAGTTTTTCCATTTTACTGGACAGGACAGACAGAAATTGTGAGAAATGGGGAGATAGAAAGGTGAGAGAAAAATAGACACCTGCACACCTGCTTCACCACTTGCGAAGTGACCCCTCTGCAGGTGGGGAGCCAGGGGCTTGAACCGGATCCTTGTGCGGTTCCTTGCGCTTTGTACTATGTGTGCTTAACCCAGTGTGCCACAACCCTGCCCCCATCACTGAAATTTTTCATTTATTGTTGACCATCATTACCTGTGGCCCTATATAGTCACAGTGAAAGCTAAGTTAGTGAAAACTGAACTACTGTTCCAGGAGAAAATAGAGGGTTAGCCCTGCTTCCCCAGAGCCCCACCCCACTAGGGAAAGACAGAGGCAGGCTGGGAGTATGGATTGACCAGTCAACGCCCGTGTTCAGTGGGGAAGCAATTATAGAAGCCAGGATGTTGGGAAATTGTAAGGATATGGTAGAGCCTGGCAGGGCTTGACCTGAGGAGTGCATCTATCCTGTCAGTCTCTCTCTCTCTACTGAGAGGTTGAGTAAGGAAGGACAGGAGTAACCCCAAAGGTTTGCACCCTTATCAGACTCCCTGCCTCACAAAGCACCCTGCATTCCTGATACTATGGCCTGCTCCCTTATTATCTACATAATCATTGTTTTGCCTGAAAGATCCCCACCCATTCCATTCCTTTGATCTATCTTCCTTTTTCCCTCAAGACCCTTCCTGCCTACAGGGTATTATTATTTATCCTACCAGTTAAAACCCTCGCAACAGTTGCTAAGGAAGTTACCTTTCCCAGCCCCCTTTTGCCTTTTTCCACCCCTTTCCAAACCATGTCAAGCCATTTTCCGTTTCCGATTTGCCACTTTCAGGTCCGACCATTAAAAGCCTGGGCTCCCTGATCAATAAAGAATCGAACTGCCTCACCTCCACGAGCTCTGTTCATGAGTCATCTCCCTCGCTTCGCTGAGTGAGTAGCAGCCCAGGCTGGCTCCAGTTGCGTTCACTCCAACCCAGAGAGTACATGTCCAAGAAGAGGCACCCCCATGCTAGCCCAGCACCAGACCTTCCACACCTTCCGCACCCTATAATGACCCTGGGTCCATACTCCCAGAGTGTAAAACAATAGGAAAGCTATCAGGGGAGGGAAGGGGATGGGATACGGAGTTCTGGTGGTGGTAACTGTGTGGAATTATACCCCTTTTACGCTATGGTTTTGTCAGTGTTTCCTTTTTATAAATAAAAGGAAAAAAAAGAAAAGGAAAGAAAAGAAAAGGTTAGTCTGATTCCCTCTAGTACCATTCATGTTTAGCAAAGAAGAACAAATCGTCATTTCTTAGAGCTGTATAATATTACATTGTGTATGAATGACACAGCTTCTTTAACCACTCGTCTGCACTAATTTGCACTTTCAAGTTGGGCAAATACTGGTTTGAGGATACAAGTAAATATTAGTGGTGGACAGATTCACAAATATGGACTCCATATTGAGTATCTAACAAAGGAGTCAGCCTTCTGCAAAAGGAGCAGAGATTTCACTACAGGCAGGCGAGGCCCAGTGCAAGGCTCACTCAGACACCACTGCCTGGTAACTGACTGCAGTACTGTCCTTCCCTCCACCTGCTAAGCCTTCATTTTCTTTCCTTCATTTCATCCATAAAAAGTTATGACAGTGGTCTGGGAGGTGGTGCAGTGGATAAGGCATTGGACTCTCAAACATGAGGTCCTGAGTTCTATCCCTGGCAGCACATGAGTGATGTCTGGTTCTTCTCTTCCTATCTTTTCTCATAAATAAATAAATAAATAAATAAATAAATAAATAAATAAATTCTTTTTAAAAAAGAAGAAGAAAAAGTTATGACAGCCAAACTTTTTCTTCTTTGAGCTAAATAGGAACAATTCCAGTAGCTCTTCATCTTGAGTTTTATTCTCCATTCCTGATCTTTTTTTTTTTTTCACTACCATTTTAATAAAACTGAAGTCTCCATATAGCTCATATGCTGTGGAGTCAGGCCTCACCAAGTAACCCAGTTCTGTTCCACTGGAGCAGATGCAGGAATATCTGTAGGACTATCCCTTTGAGGAGCCGTGGGGAGAGAAAAGCATGCAAAGCAGTGGACATAAACAGGTGGATTTTTTTTTTTAAGGAAAGGGATATAAGTAAGGAATCACTTGCAAATGTTTTTGCATGAAAAGGTACTGAAGGAAAAGTAAAACATTAACTAATACATTTATAGATGATGAAAGGGACCAGCCCACGGATACAGACAGGAAGTTGTGCAAGGTTTCAGAACTTTTGCTACTGTTCAAACTTTAAGACAGGTAAATACACATGTAAATACCTAACTTACTAGAAACACAACAAATCTCCTTCCTTTAAATCCACCAGGGAAAGAGAGAGACAGGCTGGGATCGACATGACAACATGTCAGAGATAGTATGGGTTGACATGTCAATGCCCATGTTCAGCAGGGAAGCAATTACAGAAGGCAGACCTTCCATCTTCTGCACCCTATAATGATCCTGGGTCCATACTCCCAGAGGGCTAAAGAACAGGGAAGCTCCCAAGGGAGGGGATTGGATATGGAGCTCTGGGAGTGGGCATTGTGTGGAAATGTACCCTTATCATCCTCCTATAGTCTTGTCAATATTTCCATTTTATAAATAAAATAAATAAATAAACAAAACCACCAGTCACGAATTGAAAGGACCAGGCTCCAGCCTTGGCTCTGATTTCAATTAGTTGTGAAGCCTGGGGTAGAGTGGATAAGTTACACAATAAGATAAAAGGCCTGAGTTTCTTTTCAGAGTCTCATGAAAAGAATTTACCGGTCACAAACACCATAAAAGAGTAGATCAATCTCAAGAGTAGCAGCACATCTACTATGAGAAGTTAACAGTTGGTCTGGGAGGTGTCACAGACATTGGATTCTGAAGCATGAAGTTCTGAGTTCAATCTCCGGCTGCACACGTCCCAGATACTCTGGTTCTCTTTCACTCTTCCTATCTATCCAATAAGTAAAACTCTTAAAATATATATATGAAAAGAAGGAAGAAAAAAGAAAGAGAAAGAGGAAGGAAGGAAGGAAGGAAGGAAGAAAAAAAGATGTGTTACCTCTTAGTCAAGCTAGCAGTTAACACAATTGAAAAAATCTCTGCTTTCTACTTTAAATACATTATCTGTAAGTTTGAAAAAATAAACCTGTAGTGGGCTCATGTTATGGTGCACCTGACTAAGTGTATGTTTTACCATGGGCAAGGACTCTGATTTTTTTTTGTTGTTGTTCTTTATTTATTGGATAGAGACAGCCAGAAATTGAGAGGGCCTGGGGCAATAGAGAGGAAGAGAGACAGAGAGACACCTGCAGCCCTGCTTCACCACTTGTGAGGTTTTCCCCTGCAGGTGGGGGCCAGGGGCTCGAACCTGGGTCCTTGCACACTATAACAGGTGCACTCAACCAGGAGCGCCACCACCTGACCCCTACAAGGACCCTGATTGAAGCCTCTGGCCCCCAGCTGCAAGAAAAAAGATTCACAAGCACTGAAGCAGAGCTATAGGTGTGTCTGTCTGTCTGTCCGTCTCTCCCTCTCCCTCTCTCTCTCTCCCTCTTTCATTAGTCCCCTTCCCTCTCAATTTCTCTCTGTCCTGTCAATCAAAAGAAATAAAAATTTAAAAAATAAATAAACCTGTAATTACAAGCTAGAGGAATTTTTTACACAAACAAAAAGTAATCTAAGAATATGATGTTAAAGAAATTTCTAGAGAAGTAAAGGTTAGATGACTTTTCCTTAAAGTAGAGAAACTGATAGTCTCCACAGCCTCAGGTTTATGAATTACTCAGAGGCTGGAAAATCTAAAAACCAGGCACCCAAACTTAATGCACATTTAAGATTTTGAGAAAAAAAGTGTGTTATTCTCCATTTCAGATTCTGGCTATTTGACAAACTACAAGAAAAGTGAATGCATCCAAAATGTATGGTTATGGTATGACGACACTGAAAACATAGTGGTTGTATATGCAGAGAAACTTCTAGAAGTTGTACTATATACTGGGAGATTCTCACTGCGCACGCTTGGTAGAATTTAAATTTTGCACATGCTGTGTATATGAGAAGGAGGACTGCTCAGCTTTGTTTCTTGGGATAAACAGTAGAGTATGTTCCTCCAGATGCATGGGCAGTGAGCAAGGCTCCTAAAGGGAAAAGCAGATTCTGCCCATGTCAAACTATGATCAGCTCAAATTCTGCCCAGATTGTTGAAAAGAAACACATTCATTAGGATTCTCAAACTGTACTGACATGCCTTCCTTGAAGACAGCAAGCAGCAGTCATGAAGGAAGTGCAGGTGACCCACGCACAGGCCTTCTGCCATCTTGCCTTCACTGCCAACATGAGATGCTCATGCTCAGAGCCCTGCTATCAAATATTACCCTCCTATTAACAGCTTAGTCACAGCTCCACATCATGCAGCCTCTATCTTTCTCATATTTAAAAAAAAAAACAAAACCCACCTGCAGGGGAGTCCTTCACAAGTGGTAAAGCAGGTCTGAAGGTGTCTGTCTACCTTTCTCCCCGTTCTCTGCCTTCCCCTCCCTTCTCAATTTCTCTCTTTCCTATCCAACAACAGCAGTAGCAGCAACAATAACAACAGAAAAAAAGATGGCCACCAGAAACAGTGGATTCATAGTGCAGGCACTGAGCCCCAGCAATAACCCTGGAGGTGAAGGAAGGGAGGAAGGGAGGGAGGAAGGGAGGAAGGGAAGAAGGGAGGAAGGGAGGAAGGGAGGAAGGGAGGAAGGGAGGAAGGAAGGAAGGAAGGAAGGAAGGAAGGAAGGAAGGAAGGAAGGGAGGGAGGAAGGAAGGAAGGAAGGAAGGAAGGTAGGTAGATGAAGAAAAGTAAAAAGCAAGCAAACCACTGGTTATATGCACAGCCATATTTTGACATTAAATATTTATTAATTTTAATATTTAATATTACTGTATTTGTATTAGGGAAAAGATCAACAATATATTAATTAGTATACATGCAATGAAACTACAGTATACATTATGAAAATCTGATATTAGCAGAAGATAAAAGTAAGGTGTTTGGGTAACAGCATCAAATTTAAACTGAGTTGTCAAACTCACTGAAAATGTTACTTTGACTATCTAAAGGAGGTAATGATGTAAGTCACAATCATTGATAATGGCAGGTTAATAAGTAAAAATAACTAATCTCATATAATTGTTCTACAGTAGCATAGAGTATTGAAATATATGCACAATCTCCTGCTAAATATATATATATATGAAATATAAAATACTTCCCATGTTAAGGTCTGAGTGAAGCCCTGCCAGAAATTACAACATGTAGGCAGGGGCACAATATACAATCAGACACATTTTTATATCATTTCCCCAAAGGCTTTTACCACACCGAGGAGCCCTAAGTTAAATCAGCCTTCCGAGCTTAAGGTAACATTTGCAAAGCCCACTCTCTGTGAAGCCAACTTTTCCTAAACCTATCCACCACGTTAAATATTAATTTCATAAAGAAAATATGCAGTGTAGAAAAAGCAGCAAAGAATAATTTTAATGTCAGCTGATGATATCAGACTCACAAAGGAACTCAGGCTTTGGTTTGATTATTCCGGTAATCAGAAAAGCTGATCATGATGGAAAAGCCACTTAAGCAACTGACATGCAGAGAGACAAAGTGATCTGCTCGAGAACAGGTTAAGATTCTCTATTCCCATCTCAGAAAAGAGAAATATGACAGAAAAGCTAGTCCTCAAAAGTTAGAGATTGGTTCATACCAAGAAAGTTTGCAATAATCAAGCAAAAAGAATACTAAATTTCTCCAGTTTCACCAATCCAAAGGTCTTCAAAGAACCCAAAAGAATGTTTTATTAATAGTGTCTAGGAAAAAGTACAGCCAAATCTAAATAATTATACTCCCTAAATTGGGAAGAGTACTTTGTGACCATTAAAAACAGATTGACCCTCGTGTTACCTTTCCAAAACTCTTATCTTGATTTCTAAATTCATGAAGAATTTCACAAAATGCTACTAATATCCTAAATTAATAAAATTATGCATTTTTGTTGTAATAGCACTTGAAATTGTGTAACCAGGAATTCTAAAACAGAAAAAGGAATGAAAAGGGTTCAGAATAGGAGGTTATTAAAACAAAAACCACAATAGGAGGTTATTTCACTACAGTAAACCCCAGGAACTTCTTAAACTTGAAGAAGGGAAACCACTCTTCACCCATATTTAACATGTTTTAGAGCCACAAAATAAGAATTATGAGATGACACCACAGATACTCCCCACATCAAAGATAAGGTAACTAAATCTTTGATACAAGTTTTTTAGAAAACAGTCACCTGATCTTGCATGTGATGTTGTTAGAATTAACATTAAATTTCACTAATAAGTTAGCATTGGATATTATTAAAATCTCAGAGAGGGGCCGGGTGGTGGCGTACTTGGTTGAGTGCACACATTACCATGCACATGGACCAAGGTTCAAGCCTCCGCTCCCCACCTGCAGAGGGGGACAGCTTCAAAAGTGGTGAAGTAGTGCTGCAAGTCTCTCTGTCTCTCTCTCTCTCCCTCTCTATCTCCACCTTCCATCTCAGTTTCTCTCTGTCTGGTTGGCTGGTTGGTTGGTTGGTTGGCTGGTTGGTTGGTTGGTTGGTTGGTTGGTTGGTTGGTTGGTTTTTTGCCTCCAGAGTTATTGTAGGGGCTCAGTGCCTGCACCATGAATCCACTCCTCTTGGAGGTAATTTTTTCCCCTTTTGTTGCCTTTGTTGTTTTATCGTTGTTGTGGATATTATTATTGCTGTTATTAATGTCATTGTTGTTGGACAGAACAGAGAGAAATCGAGATAGGAGGGGAAGACAGAGGGGGGAGAGAAAGATAGATACCTGCAGACCTGCTTCACCGCTTATGAAGCGACTCCCCTGCAGGTGGGGAGCAAGGCTCGAACCAGTATCCTTATGTCGGTCCTTGCACTTCACGCCATGTGTGCTTAACCCACTGTGCTACTGCCTGACCCCCGAATAAATATTATTTTAATCTAAGAAGATAATTCCACAGCTTCACAATTTCTGGTTTTGGTTTTTGTTTGTTTTGTTTTGTTATTATTGGATAGTGGCAGAAATTGAAAGGGGAGGAGGAGATGGAGACACCTGCACCCCTGCTTCACCACTCCTGAAGCTTCCCCCCTGCAGGTGGGGAGCAAGGGTTTGAGCCTGTGTCCTTGTGCACTATAATGTGTGCGTTTAACCAGGTGCACCACTGACCAGGCCCCATAATTTCTGTTTTTCAATGGGAAAGCTTGAGGTAAAGTTTCTACTTGTGTGGATGGCTATCAGAGATTCCTGGGGAACATCACTTTCCTAGCAGTTTCCTCAAAGGCAATCAACCACATACATGCACAGTATATCAAACTGAGTGCTGTCCATCAAATACACACAGGACGTAAGAGAACCAGAGAGGGGGGAGTTACAGACAGCGAATTCAGCAGATAAACACAAGTGCTGCTATTGTGTCCTGACTGGGCTTCCTATCACTCTTCCCTGATAGAAAAGAAATTCCAAAGACCTTCCTATACACAGTTTTCATGCTACAAAGAAATCTTTGTTTGAATCCCCCCACAAGTGACAAGGTCAGTCTTAGCCAATCTTGGCATTTCTATGGAACCTTTCCACCAATTTTTTTCCTTCAAGTTCAAATCATTTCCTGAAAACTTTCGGAAATCCAAAGAAAATACCATATAGATAAAGTATCCGTTAAATCCTTTAATGTATGCCATTCATGATACATATTTTCCTCAAGATAATTTTCTAAAAACATTCTTGTAAAAACTAAAATCCTAAGTGTGTTTTGATCTAATCCAGTCTTAAAACTTACCCAAGAGGAAGGTAATAACTTACTAAATTAATATTTTAAATAGTATTCACCCCTCTCTTAGCATCCAGACATAATTTTAGAATGTTTAAGGAAAACTCTGTTCCTAGTGCTTTTATACATTGTAAAAAAAAATTAAATATTTTCTTACGGGGGTTGCTCAGTATTTTTCATTGGCACCTGAAGGATAAAGCATTCTTATTTCAATCTAATCCCTTAGAAAGACTTACAAACTCATTTTCTACAAAAGCTTATTTTGGATACATCAGAATTTTCAGGTGAAGCAGGAAATGTTCGTCTGAATTCACTTGGCAAGTTCCAAACATGTATTTTCTTTTCTTCCACAAATCACTGTCAGAGTAGTTTGAAAGTGTTTAATAGAAGTTAACACTTGAGAAATTTTTTAATTATACTGTACTATAGCCCCAATATATTAGGGACTTTGCTGACATTCAGAGACCCCAGGGACTTTTGTGATCTTTTCAGTTGTTTCTGGAGAGTTCTTCAATACCCCAGGTCATGGAGGCACACGAATCCCTTACTTTGGGAGCCATGTTCACATGGAAATTACAAGATGATGATGTCTAAGACATGTCACAGAACTGTGTCAGGAAACAAAGTGTTCTTTGCTTTCAAGGTCTCCATCTCCTAAGAGGTAAAAGACACTCACATCTGAGATAAGAGTCCTGTCACTACAGTTGGGACAGACATCAAAAAAAGAACATATTCTAACACTTATCCAGATGATTACTCTGTAGCAGAGGCATACCTGATTTTTTTTTTTTTTTTACAAAGGTGTATTTGTTCATGGTGAAAGATATAGAGAGAATGAAAGAGAAGGGACAGAGACAGACAGCACCAGTGCACAATTCAGTTCTGGTATATAGCAGTGCCAGGGATCGAAACTGCAGTCTTTGTGGTCTCAGGCATGGAACCTAGTAGAGCTATCTTCTCAACCTGAAACTTAGTTCTTTAGACAGAAACCCTAACCCCACTTACAACGTATGTGTAATTCTGAGCAAGTGGTCTAGGTGAATTCATTCAAAAAGAATAAAAACACTCACTGACTTCAATTTTATATAAGTAATCTGAAGCAAATTCCCATAATTAATTTGGTCCTCGGTCAGATGCTCTAACGGATAAAACCAAAAAAGTGTTGGGAAAATGCAAAATTGGTGTCCAGATGCTAGTGATTAATGCATAGGAATTAGAGGCAACATCCCATCATAAGCAAGCAATTAGAAAGCTTAATAGAGCTTGCTTTTGAAACTGAATTCATCAACCATCTTCCTTGGGCTTAAGTCAAGTGTTAGATTTAACTTGGCTAGATCATAGAGTTTACATTAAAATCTTTTCCATCAGCCAGAAAAACTGTGTGGTCCCGCTTGCTTGACTCACAACTGGCAGAGTCAAAAAATCCATGTAATGGCTCAAAACCCACAGCTGTAAATGAGATACAGATGAAATACTGCAACAAACCCCCCAGTCATTATGTCTTTTTCCAACAAGCCCTACCCTCACTTAAGATTGATCACAGGCAAATACCTACACTTGGTAACACTTTCCTCTCTCCCCACCAGGATCATTATCCAAGTCAAAATCTTCTAAATGTGACAACTTCAGAATCAATAAATTTAGGGAGTTTGCAAAAGCAATGCAGAAAGAAAAAAAAAAGTGCAGATAGTAGGCCCAAGTGTCTGCAGAAAGTCAGCAGAACTAGGCTCAATGGCAGCTGGAGCACGTCAGGGCTTGTTTTGAAGTCCTAGTCCAAGGAATCCACCATGCACCAGGCAAACACCAGGCTGGGAGGAACAGACAACTCTCAGGATATAGTCTGGAGCTAAATCACAACTAACTGGCTTTATGATTAGGGCAGAGTCCACTTAGTTTTACTCATCTACGGGCAAAGTAAAGAGGATTATTAAAAGACTGTCCAACTGCCCATAAGTATCCTTAAAAGTTTCTTTGCAAACCTTTGTGCTGGGTTCTATTACAAAATTCAATCTGCCCTTTAACCTGGCCCTAGACCAACTGGCAGAGACTATCACAGAGTACATATAATCAGCACAAACTCCAGAGACATTACAGAGGACCACACTCAAGTGATCAAAATGATAGTAATAATGTCAACAAAACCACTGCTATTTGAGAGTTGGCCTCGCTTTTTCCACATACCATCTCATCTAATTCCCCTACCACCCTATGAAGTTAAATGTGCTCTCATCCTCATTAGAAACAGGGAGAGCAAAGATTTTGAGCTAACAGTACTTGTGTACCATGTGACCAAAAAGAATGTTTTTTTTTATTTTATTAAAATGGAAAAATTGATAAAATTGACATAGGATAAGAGGGGTACAATTAATTCCACATAATTCCCACCACCAGAACTCTGTATCCCATCCCCTCCCCTGATAGCTTTCCTATTCTTTAACCCTCTGGGAGTATGGACCCAGGGTCATTATCAGGCCACCCCATCATCTGAGGCCCTAGTCAGGGAGCCCTGGGATTTCCACAGACATGATGAGCCTAGACCTCGAATAGATGCCTCTCTCCATTGTCACTGGTCATCTCCATCAAGAACAACATAATGGACCCCTTTGGGGACCCCCATAGCCTGACCCTCAAGTTGGATCAACAATGGCAGAGAATGTGCCAACCTCTGAAGGGAGGTTGGATAACATACTCTTATCTACCCCTAAGGAAGATGGCTCCAGAAATTGGGGCAGCTTGGAATGTTCCTACTTAGAACCACAGAATTCAAGTTCAGATCTACAGGGATGCAGACGTCACATAGGCTTCTATGCTGAATCTGAGCCCCAGATCACATCAAATAGATGGGGTTTACAATCAATAATATCTATACACCTTTCCCATATTTGGGAGCTACTCTCTTCCCTGATAAAGCTTTCCAGTCCTTTGCCTAGCCATGACACCATCTCCCCAGACAATAACTTGGGTCCACCTGCATATCAGATGTCAGGCTCAGGCAAAAACTAATAGTCATGGGCCATTTGGAATATATCTAAGAATATGTTTTCAAACGTCTTGAGGCTATACACACCCATGCTATCATCTTTAACCTGCTACTTCCTGAAAACCTTGCAAACGATGATGATGTATGTGAACATAAATACCACTGCCAGTGATAAAAAAATGCATAGCAAACTATGTCAATTGAGGGGCCAGCATGTGGTTCACCAGGCAGAGCATACAAGTTATCATGAATAAGCACCCACGTTTGAGAGCACATGGGTGTGCCTGTGGGGGGGTTGGTAAACTTCACAAACTGTGGAACAGTGCTGCAGTCTCTCCTCCTACCTCTGTCTGTCACCCTCTATCTAGAGGAAAGGGGGAAAAATGGCTGTCAGGAGAAATGAAGTCTACAGGTACTGAATCCTAGCAATAAGCCTCTGGTAAAATATATGTAGTTGTGAAAAAAAGTCAGAGCATTTTTTTTGCTTTGTTATTAACAGTATGTTCCCAGATACTAAGATTACAATGTACAAAGTGCTGGAACCCATCCTCCCATCTCCCAAAGATAATCACCATAGTTTTCACAGCCTTAAAAAGCTTGCTCGTTCAATGCAATCAGTACCACCTCAGCATGTTTCACTTCGGATTGTGTCCAGAGATGTCAAGTGTGGAATGTCAACCCTCCAGCTTCATTACCCTGCTACCAAGTTCCAGATGCTACCATGATGCCGCCTGACTTCCCTGTGCAGATAATCTCACCAATGTGTTCTGAATCCCCGCCTCTCCAGAGCCCTGGCCCACTAGTGAAAGAGAGGGACAGGCTGGGAGTATGGCTCGACCTGCCAACACCCATGTTCAGCAGAGAAACAATTACAGAAGCCAGACCTTCCACCTTCTGCACCCCATAATAATCCTGGGTCCATACTCCCAGAGGAAAGTTTTCAAGGGAGGGGATGGGATATGGAGTTCTGGTGGTGGGAATTGTGTGGAATTATACCCCTCTTATCCTATGGTCTTGCTTGTCAATATTTCCATTTCATAATAAATTTTTAAAATGTATCAAAAAAGTGTGCTTTTTTTTTCAAGTCCATATATATCCAATCTCTAGGTTCCACACTTGAGTGAAACCATCTGATAATTGTCATTCATCTTTTTTTGTTAAGCACAATCACCTCCTTCCATCCATTTTGTCCCAAAGGACACAACATCATCCTTTTTGACTACAGAGTAGAATCCCATGAAATATATATGCCGTGGCTTCTTTAGACAGTTATCTGTTGATGGGCATTTAGGCTACTTCCACTCTTTGGCTACTGTGAATACTGCAGCTATAAACATGGTGCATATGTTCCTATAAATTAGTCTTTTTAATTTTTTATATTTATTTTATATTTATATTTATTTATTTCCCTTTTGTTACCCTTGTTTTTATTGTTGTTGTGGTTATTATTGTTACTGACGTCATCGTTGTTGGATAGGACAGAGAGAAATGGAGAGAGGAGGGAAAGACAAAGAGGGGGAGAGAAAGACAGACACCTGCAGACCTGCTTCACCACCTGTGAAGCAACTCCCCTGGAGGTGGGGAGCCGAGGGCTTGAACCAGGATCCTCACGCCGGTCCTTGTGCTTTGCGCCACGTGTGCTTAACCCGCTGTGCTATTGCCCAACTCCCACAAATTAGTGGTTGAGTGTCCACTGGATAAATGCCTAAGAGTGGTATTGCTGCCAATGCCCATGTCCAGCGGGGAAGCAATTACTTAAGCCAGGCCTTCAACCTTCTGCACCCCATAATGACCCTGAGTCCATACTCCCATGGGGTTAAAGAATAGAAAAGGGAGTTGGGTGGTAGCGCAGGGGGTTAAGCAAACATGGCGAGAAGCACAAGGACCCCAGTTCGAGCCCCTGGCTTCCCACCTGCAGGAGAGTCGCTTCACAGGCGGTGAGGCAGGTCTGCAGGTGTCTATCTTTCTCTCCCCTCTGTTTTCCCCTCCTCTCTCCATTCCTTTCTGTCGTAACCAACAATGACGACAACAAGAATAATTACAATAAAACAACAAGGGCAACAAAAGGGAATAAATAAATAAATATTAAAAAAAAAGAAAAGGAAAGCTATCAGGGGAGGGGATGGGATACAGAGCTCTGGTTGTGGGAACTGTACCTCTCTTATACTATGGTCTTGTCAGTGTTTCCATTTTATAAATAAATAATTTTTTAAATTTATTTATCCAAAAAAATTTTCAAAATTGAGTTGCCAATGGGCGGAGGGTAGATAGCATAATGATTATGCAAACAGACTCTCATGCCTGAGGCTCCAAAGTCCCAGGTTCAATCCCCCACAACACCATAAGCCAGAGCTGAACAGTGCTCTGGTTTAAAAAATAAATAAATAAATCACACCATTGCCAAGTACTTGAAGTGAACTGCAAATGAGCCTCCTTACTTATGCTTCTTAAGTCAAAGAACTAAGATTAAGTCCAAGAATGTCATGTTAAGAATGATAAAGTCAGGGGCTGGGAGACAGCACAACAGGTAAAGCGCACATGGTGCAAAGTGCAAGGATGGGCACAATGATCCTGGTTCAAGCCCCTGGCTGCCCACCTGCCGGTGTTGGGGGGATAACTTCACAAGTGGTGAAGCAGGTCTGCAGATGTCTATCTTTCTCTCCACCTCTCTGTCTTCCCTCCTCTCTCCATTTCTCTCTGTCCTATCCAACAACAAAAGCAATGACAACAACAACAATTAACAACAGTGGCAATAAAATGGGAAAAATGGCCTCCAGGAGCAGTGGATTCACAGTGCAGGCACAGAGTCTCCTGGATGCAAAAAAAAAAAAAAAATGATAAAGTCATCTCCTTTGCTTCATGTTGGATGAAGCTTGAAGGAACTATGTTAAGTGAGATAAGCCGAAAAGAGGAGATGAATATCAGATTATCTCACTCAAGTCAAGATCCAACGTAAGAAATGAGGGCATAAAGACACAGTAAAACTTGGACTGGGTTTGGTGTATTGCACCAAAGCAACGGACTCTAAGGAAGGAGGGTGGGCAGTAGGAGGGGGGAGGAAGGGGAAGACACTAGAGGTCCTGGTGCTTGATGGTGGAAAAGGACCTAAATTGAGGGTGAGTATTTTGCAGACACCTGACACATGGAGATGAGAAATTGTGCACATGTTAGTACTGTAAGCCATTCACCACCACTTCCAGTGAAATTTAAAAAAAAATGATATATATTTTCAAAAGCAGCTTTTGGAGGTCATCATCTTTCAAGTAACAGCTGAAGAAATTTGCTTTTAGCTAGAATCGTCTCTCTGCCACACTGACAGATATGGAGCAGTTGCTTTATCTACCAAAGGTTCTAGGGTTAATTGTATTGGATAAAGAGTAAGAGGAGAACAATTCCCAGTGGGACAGGGGGAGGGAGGAATGGTCACAGCCATCACTTCAGAGCAAAAAGTCACCAGTTTTCACAACATAGTCCCATACTTTCTGGGCCTGGTGTGTTTTTCCCTGAAAATGCAACTTTAAAAATTAGTCGGGAAGGGTGGAATGCTGATATTCATGCTGCAAAACGTTTGAAACTTGACAAACACGTTCAAATTTAGAAATTTAATCACCAAGTGGAAACCTTACTTCACAACATGGACACAACGTGCCACTACTTAAGATGTCGGTTATTTCAAACATGAAGTCATTTCATAAAATGATATTAAAGCAGGCACATTCAAAACCATATTTAATGTCCTCATGACATTTCAATTTTAACACGATCAGATTAAAATCAGGGAGAAAACTCTGGAGAAGCAACTCCTGGGTAAGTACAGTTCGTGTGTTTACTATTATTGTAATGTACCCTTCCACACAAAGCCAGAAACTGGAGAATTTGGCATTCGCTGCTCATTATAAGTTGGGAACAAATTCAGTTCCTCGGGACACAAAAGCACATTGATGGATATTTTTATTTTACTCTGCAGAAAATAAGGACAAGCATAGTTTCAGTTTTAAATTACATCCCCCCCAAAAAAAATCCCGATGTTTAAAGTTTGTTATGGGAAAAAGAAAAACGAGCATAAGGGAAAGTTTTTAGTAGCTTATTTTCTGTGTTACAAATAACTGTACACGCTGTTATTGAAAAACACTTCAGTACTGTTCGCATGCTCCAGATACAAAGAGTGAAAGTGTGGCATTAAGGGTGAGAACACGCCATTTTATAAGAAATCAAAATAAAGGCTCATCTAGTTTTCAGGTTGCAGGAAACTTTTCAACACACAAATAAATAACTAAAAAATAAAAACCTTATTTACTCACTCTAAACAAAACAATGACAGTGTGGAACTATGTTGTCTTCAAAATATTCAGTTTTCAACAAATGACCTTTATTTTCCTGATAATATCAGGTGTTTCACCATTGATAGAATCTTAAATTTTAAAACAACTGGAGCTGAAAGCAGTTTAGCTGCCATTCTCTTGCAAGCTAATGGCGATGAGTCATGCCTGGTGGCCTTTTTCTACTGACTGCAAATTATCCTCAAAGGATGTAGATAAGTAATGGCAGAACCAAGAATAATCAAAGATTGTATTCCAAAGCATGAGGCACAGACTGTGGATGGAGCTCAGTTATGAATGCAGCTTATTCATTTCTAATATGGAAGGTACTGAACATTCTTTGCACGGAACTGTTGGGCTCCTAAGACCTGTTTGGTTCTTCACTGGCAGAGAGATCCTGGACACTGGGGGATTTCATGGATCTGAATCAGAAGGAAATCAACACATGGTAAAGGCAGAAAGAAGTTGGTAGAGTTGGGAATTCTGCGTTCTACCCTGCACTGATCCACAGGAACACTGGCACTGTTGGGTGTTGGGGCAGGGGAGGACCAGAGGGCCCTGAATCCCAGTTCTACCAGGACCCCAAACTTTTGTGACCAGGAACCTTTGTATTGGCCCCATCACTGAGATGGAAGAGAATTCAAAGATCATCTGAGAAAGTCAGGTCTTTTGTTTCCCTTACCTGAGAGTAAAGAGGAAGAACAAAGAATACCGAGAAATTGTAATAGGTGTGGGTGTGAAGGCAGGGCCTCAGAAGTGCATAAAAGGGGCCAGGCGGTGGTAGGCCTGGTTGAGTGCACATGTTAATGTGCAAGGACCCCAGTTCGAGCCCCCATCCCATCTGTAGGGGGAAAGCTTTGCAAGTGGTGAAGAAGTATTGCAGGTGTTTCTCTATCTCCCCCTCACTTCTTGAGTTTTGGCTATCTCTACCCAATAAATAACGATAATAAGTAATAATAAAGTGCATAAAAAAAACAGGTTCCAGTGTCACCACTACACCATTCCTCTGCGTGTGCTTTCACTTTGCCTAAATAAAAGTTTAAAGTGCAAACAATTATCTTCTCCCCAATTTTCTATCAAATTAGCACAATGAACCAGATATTACACGGGTCACATTTTAGCCTCATCTCCCCTACAACAGCACTGCTTAAGCTCCAATGACCTAGCTCTGATCACCCCAAGAAAAAGTAGAGCAAAGTCTCCCTAAATGGCTAACTCTGCTGATACACAGCAACACCATCTAGGTCCAAAGGCCTCAGTAACCAGAACACCCTCTTGCAAGAACTGGTGTTATCGAGCTGAAAATCACCTCTCAAGTCATTTGTTCTGTAAGACTGCTTGCCAGTCACACCATTCAAAGCATGTTTCCCTGGAGGAGTTAAAATACAACACTGGGGTTTCAGGAAACATGTTCTAATTAAAACCATGACTTTAACAATCTCCAGTTATGAGACAGCCATCATTCTTTCTAATATGAAACTTTATCTCTATACTTCAACTAAAGCTCAAGTTAAAATACAAGAGACCGGTTTTGAAACCTAAATTCCTTTGGGATAGGAGACACCAGTTCAAGCTCTTGTTTTGCTCTCTTCTCTGGAAGGAGCAAAGAGATTTTCATTTCTCTTATCAAAGATGGCCAGAGAGATTCCCCCAGAGGAGCAAGCTGCTGAAAATAAGCAACCCAGCTTCATTCCCAGGCTCCTGTGTTTCATGCATGATTTGGTTACGGAAATAGTGCCTCTACCATTAAACAGTGGGTGAGCTTAATGAACTGACCACACAAAGTCCATCTCTCTAAAGCATCCCCAACTCTGAGGTGCTCCCAAGAACAGCCTACCTGTTCACAGTAACAGGGCCCATCCACAGCAATATGCCTTCCTCACTATCTGCCCCACCAACCAGCAGGAATCAAAGAACAGTATCCATATTCATATGGAATACTTACCCCACACAAAGACCTGGTGTTTGTGGGCACAGATATCTACACGATTTATAAACCTCATATTTAATTTTTTTTAAAAAAAGGCACAGAATCAGTTATGTAAAAGGAGTCCTCATGAAACAGGAACCTTGAAGAGCAAGATACATTAGTTGACCAGTTGATCAGCTTCAATGCAAACACACAAACCTCCCAAAATATACCCATTTTGATGCACCAAAATGGCGCCTTTGAGTGGCTCCATTTAGCAAGTTGCTGGTATGTGGCACAGAGAGGCAGTGTGGCTTTCTTGGAAGGATACACAAGTCCATCCATATAGACCAAGTAAATGTTCTGCATTTATTCCTACTAGGACTTAGAGCACTATGGAGGGAAAACCTGTAGAAACCATCATGGTCATATTACTGTATTTCAAAAAGAAATTTCACAGCAGTGGTTGAGTGAGCAGGGTTCACTGATTCACAAACCCGAGGACCTAGGTTGAATCTTTAGCACCACATATGCCAGAGCTCTCTCCCATAAAATTGTTAAGTAAATACAGTTTAAATTAAAAAAATATTTACATGCATGATTAAAGATAAGGATATGAAAATGTAAACAGAAGTAATTTTTGGGTCCAAATGTATGATTATGAGTTACTTTGTTCCCCTCCAAATTTAATGTCTGTTTTTGATTTTTTTTTTTCTTTAAGATCTAATTATTTATCTATTTTTGAGAGAAAGAAAGCTAGAAAGAGAACCATGGTACCAGTCTAGCACAAACAATGTCAGGGATTGAAATAGGAAGACTAAAAAAGAAAGAGTGAGCACAAGTAAGGAAGAGAAAAGAAATGAAGAAACAACTCAAGTACAATTTACTACTGAGACAGTAAGTCACATGCTTAGCATGTATGTATAGACATACAGCCACTGAAAACTTTTTTTTTTCTTTCTTTGCCACCAGAGTAATTGCTGGGACTTAGTTCCCGACCAGTTTCACTATTCCCAGAAACTATTGCTTTTTGTTTTCCTTTTTTTCTTTTTGATAGAAGGGGAGAGATAGAAAAGGGGGGAGGAGGGTGAGGAAGAAAAAAGGAAAAACACCTTTTTTGCAACAGTGTTCCTCCACTCTTGAAACTTCCCCTATCAGCTAGGGGTCGGGGCTTTGAGTCCAGGTTATAATGCATGACTAGCAACACATTTGAAAGTCCATTTCAAGGGATGAAGACAAAAGTCAACTGCATCAATGAGAGACTTCCCAACAGGAGATAACCCCCTACGTGAACTGACATTCATATTTATTAGCAGGCCATGTTTCAGCAGGACTAGAAGCAAATCAAAGTGAACTTACTTTTTGCTTGCCTCACAGACGTCAATGATATTGGAGAAAAGATGGTGACTTTCTGTTTTGGTCATCGTCTCACTTAGTTCTTTAGAATTTTTAAACATGCGTATCAAGATCTCCAAGCTGAGTAAGTAGGAATGTTCGGAGGATATCACTTCAAAGATGGCCTGATAGGAAGGAGAAGAAAAGGTACTATTAATTCTTTTCATTGAGAGCTGTGAAGATAGCTCAATGATAGAGAAATGGACTTGCATGCCTGGTATCTCAGAAGTCCCAGGTTCAATTCCTACCACTGTCATATACCAGAACAAAGTGATGCTCAGTGTCTCAATGTCTCAATCTCTCTCTTCCTTTCTCTCTCTTGCTCTCTCTCTTGCTCTCTCTCTCTCTCTCTCTCTCTCTCACACTCTCTAGTTTTCTCTCATAAGAATGAATAAAACTTTTAAAATTGTTTTCACTGAAGAACTAAACACAACGTTCTTAATTCCAGTATAAAAATGATATACTACCTTGAAAAGTACAGAAAAAATAAACATTAAGAAAACTTAATCACCAAATGACTATCTTCATTGTAAGGCACACATACCCCAAGTCTGAAGCCAAAGTGTATAGCTATGAAACGTTGAATGAGTTGACACTGTACCCTGATGTCATGCTTGGCCAAGGATAGAACCTACACAAGGAAACAAGAGTCCACCATACAGCCTCATTATGACCTTAGTTAGCCTTTAGGCTCCTCTTCTCTAGCCTTGCTTTCACTGTTCTGGCAGTAAAGATTTACAACCATCATTGGGATCCAAAGACTATTTCTCAGAAATAAATCCCTTCACAGGGCCAGGTAATGGCTCACCTGGTAGAGCATACATATTATAAAAGAAAAACTCTGGTTCATTCTGTCATTCTGACTCCCCACCTGCAGGGTGGGAAGCTTCACAGATGGTGAAGGAGTGTTGCAGGTGTCTCTTCTTTTTCTCAGTCAAAAAAACCAACCAAACAAAAAAACAGCCACCAAGAACAGTGGAGTTGTACAGGCACTGAGTCCCAGTGATAGCCTGGGTGGCAAAGTAATAAATAGATTTTTAAAATAATGATAAACCTACTCCTTCACTCCTTTCTCCTGTGATTGCATTTTTGTCTAATTTGAACCCAACTAACCTGAAAATATTCTTAGGTACATTAAGAAACCGCAACTGTACGTACTGCCCTTAAAGAACTCTTACCAGCCACAGGAATTCTCTCATATAAACTCAAGACAACTGAAAGCAATTCTGTCTGTTCAACGAGTCACCTCTTTGCTCTCGTCAGCGTCTCGAGAAGGAGAGAAGGACCCTCTGCAGAGACTACTGGTGCCAAGCTCCCAGTGGTTTTCCTGATAAGCATGCATTAAAGATGAAATGCCAACCCACATCTTTGGATGGACACCAATGCCCTGGGAATGGAATTCCTCTAGCTCCTTCAGAAAAATCAGTTTCAGAGCCTCCAAGAATGGTAACCAAACAGAATTCCTCCTCAGGGAGGGTGTGAGAACATCTTTGTAGGCCTGAGATTCACCTCCTCCCTGAACTTACTGGTAGCGCTATCAACATTGGTCAAAAGCTTTTCCCATAAGTTCTTATGCTCTGGTCAAGGCTGATGAGAGCCAGATGGCAGAGGCAGGCTCCCAGCTGCAAGGATGGGCCTAGGGTGAGGTAGGCCAGATTAGTGGTGCTATCTCAGATTTTTATTAATATTATTTTTTTATATTTATTTATTTTCCCTTTTTGTTGTCCTTGTTGTTTTTCATTGTTGTAGTAGTTGTTGTTGTTGATGTCATCGTTGTTGGATAGGACAGAGAGAAATGGAGAGAGATGGGGAAGTCAGAAAAGGGGAGAGAAAGATAGACATCTGCAGACCTGCCTCACCACCTGTGAAGAGACTCCCCTGCAGGTGGGGAGCCGGGGGCTATCTCAGATTTTACCTCCCATTTTAGCTTCTATAACTTCTTGGGGATGGGGAGTCAGACTTGAATGTGTTGGCCTAGCCTCTATGGTGTTTCTGAGACCTATGTGATGCTACAGTATGAAAAGTAAAGCATAAGAATGTGACGGTGACTTCAGATTGTGTCCTTTAAATTAAAAAAGAATGTGGGGGTCAGGCGGTGGCGCAGTGGGTTAAGCGCATGTGGCACAAAGTGCAGGGACCAGCGTAAGGATCCCGGTTCAAGCCCCCAGCTCCCCACCTGCAGGGGAGTCGCTTCACAGGCAGTGAAGCAAGTCTGCAGGTGTCTATCTTTCTCTCCCCCTCTCTGTCTTCCCCTCCTCTATCCATTTCTCTCTGTCCTATCCAACAACAAACAACATCAACAATGGCAATAATAATAACCACAACGAGGCTACAACAAAAGGGGGGGGAATGGCCTCCAGGAGCCGTGGATTTATGGTGCAGGCACCAAACCCAGCAATAACCCTGGAGGGGAAAAAAAAAAAAAGAATGTGACAGTGGTGGCATACCTGGGTAAGTGCATATGCCACCATGTATAAACAGAACCCAGTTCAACTCCCCAGTCCCCACCTGCAATGGGGAAGCTTCACAAGTGGCGATGAAGTGCTGTAGGTGTCACTCTTGTATCTTTCCCTCTCTATCTCCCCTCCCCTTCTCAATTTCTCTCTGCCCCACCCAATAAAAATACTTTAAAAATAAAATAAATAAATTACTATAAAAATAGATTAAAGTACTTTTAAAATCTAACAATCAAAAAAGAATGAGAGGAGTCATTTAAACTATTTAACCTAGAGCTTATGTAATTTTATTGAATGAGAACAACTGCCTTCAGAAAAGTATAATAAAAATTACAGGAAACAGTCCCTTCTTCTTGACCCGAAATAATAAATTTCAGATTGCTGATATGTGTGTTGGAATGACCCAAAATACCTTGACAACAAGCAGCCACTTTTATAATCAGACCCCAAATATTAAGGTTGAAACAAAAAGACGAACCAAATAAAATAAGGCACAGGAAAACAGGAACAGGTGGTAGCAGTCCCATATACATTCCGTGTAATTACTCTTAAAAACATTTTTCAGTGAAGCTATCAACGACTCAGAAGAAAATCATATTTATCCAGCTAAAAGTAGCTAGATTATGAGTAGAGAGGAGCCACAAAGTTAGATTTGCTACACTGCCATAACCTTTTTGTATCTCTTCCAAAAGATAAAGGAAGTAGAATAAACTTAAAAGAACAGGATGTTTAAACAGGGTTAGAATCCTGGAAAAGCTCTTGAATTTTTTCACAAGAGAAATCCGTGTGTGTGTGTGTGTGTGTGTGTGTGTGTGTGTGTGTGTGTGTGTGTGTGTGTGTGTGTGTGTCAGGGTTTTAACCCGGTAGCGCAGCAGGTTAAGCATAGGTGGCGCAAAGTGCAAGGATAGGTGTAAGGATCCTGGTTCGAGCCCCATCTCCCCACCTACAGGGGAGTCGCTTCACAGGCGGGTGAAGCAGGTCTTCAGGTGTCTGTCTTTCTCTCCCCTTCTCTGTCTTCCCCTCCTCTCTCCATTTCTCTCTGTTCTATCCAACAATGACAACATCAACAACAGCAATAACTACAACAATAAAAACAAGAGCAACAAAAGGGAATAAATAAATAATTTTTTTTTAAAAAAAGTGTGTGTTATTCGGTGAGTCATCTCCCATCCTGTTTTGTTTGTTTGCTTGTCTGATATGGTGCCATAGAGTAAACCCAGAGATTTGTGCATGTGTGATACCATCCTTAAGAGGAGAGGATGCCAACGCCTTACTCCACCATCCAAAGCTTACTCCGCCAAAGCAGCCCATGGCACTGCCATATGGTGATGGACCTCAAACTTAGAAATGCACTCTACTTGGTGAGCTATCGCCCAGCCCCAGTGCTTTTTAAAATTATTTTATTTATTTATTTATTGGGTAGAGACAGTCAGAAATCAAGAGGCAGGGAGAGAGATAGAAAGATACCTGCAGCCCTGCTTCACCACTCATGAAGCTTCTTCCCATGCAGGTGGCCAGGTGCTCAAACCCAGGTCCTCATGAACTGAAATGTGTGCACTTAACCAGGTGCACCGTCACCTGGTCCCCAGTGCTTTTTATTTTTAAGTTAAAGAGATGTTAGGATATTTTTTTTTAATTTTTTTTTTAGTTTTCTTTTTTTTTAATTTATTTTATTTATGTATTCCCTTTTGTTGCCCTTGTTGTTTTATTGTTGTAGTTATTATTGTTGTTGTCGTTGTTGGATAGGACAGAGAGAAATGGAGAGAGGAGGAGAAGACAGAGAGGAGGAGAGAAAGACAGACACCTGCAGACCTGCTTCACCGCCTGTGAAGCGACTCCCCTGTAGGTGGGGAGCCGGGGTTCGAACCGGGATCCTTATGTCGGTCCTTGTGCTTAGGATATTTTTTTTTAATTTTTCTTATTTGAAGGGGGCTAGTATGTAGCTATATTTTAACTATGACCATAAGATCACACACTGCTTTTGTAAAAAGAACAACGTAATAGGTTGTTAAAGACTGCTGAAGAGGGAGTCGGGCTGTAGCACAGCGGGTTAAGCGCAGGTGGCGCAAAGCACAAGGACCGGCATAGGATCCCAGTTCGAACCCCGGCTCCCCACCTGCAGGGGAGTCGCTTCACAGGCGGTGAAGCAGGTCTGCAGGTGTCTATCTTTCTCTCCTCCTCTCTGTCTTCCCCTCCTTTCTCCATTTCTCTCTGTCCTATCCAACAACGACGACAACAACAATAATAACTACAACAATAAAACAACAAGGGTAACAAAAGGGAATAAATAAATAAAATAAATATTTTTTTTAAAAAAGACTGCTGAAGAAGTGAACACTGTCAATGAAAGCAGAGGCCCCACACACCTACAGAAAGTTCTTTATCTCCCACTTGGAAGAAAACATACCTCTTGTCTCTTTCTTTCCTCCTGGCTAACTGTCTGAGATAATCCATTCTTTTTCACCTAGGGAAAAAGATACAATAAAGTTAAACTCGAACATATTATGTAAGGTCTAGGTCTATGCCCTTCAAAAAAATAATGATGATGATAAAGAGAAATCACATGCAATGTTGAATTCCACAATTAACTTCGGAACCTCCCAACCCTCAAATAGAATTTAGTCACTTGGATAAATCAGCACAACTCAACAATAAAGAACTGAAAAGTACCCAGAACATGATCTTCTCCAGCTGAGCTCATCAGTACTAGTCTCAGTTCTAGACAGTCCTAACCTACTTTTCAAAGTTAATTCCTGGAGTTTGGGTGGTGGCGCACTGGGTTACGTGCACACAGTACGAAGCACAAGGTCCCTCTCAAGGATCTCATTTAGAGTCCCCCGCTCGCCACTTGAAGGGAGGGTTTACTACACAAGCAATGAAGCAGGTCTGCAGGTGTCTATCTTTCTCTCCTTCTCTCTATCTTCCCCCCTCTTCTCTCAATTTCTCTGTCTTATTCAATAAAACAGAAAAAAAAGTTAATTCCCAAGTCAGAAAGGAAAAAAAAAAAAACTAATAATGATGAAAATAAAGCTATCGCTCTGAAAGCTGTTGTCCAGGAATATGCCTTGAAAAAATAATTTTAACATTCATCTTTGTCAAGATTCCATAGAACAATGACGTTACTTATATTAAAAAGAAAAAAAAAGTATAGTTCTTCTCTCACTGAATGTTCATACAAACACTAAATAGATGGTACCACACTTGTTCCTCTTTCCCAGATGGGGCTGACAACACAGCTTGAGCACAATGTGGCTTGAGGCTCCAGCCAACACAGTTCACAGGGCACAAGAACAGGCACTGCATCCACATCTGCCCAACTGCAGGGCTCATGCTTCAAGTCAGGGCACCATAGGAGTTAGGGACATCTTCCAGATGTCTGTGAGAGACACCCTGTTCCTAGGATCAAGTGAGCACCACTAGCATCCCTCAAATGCCCAGTCTGTAGCAAGTCTTCACATGTTTTTTCACTCACTGCTTGGTGAAACACTCCTATTCGCTTCTTTTATTTATTTATTTATTTATTTATTTATCTATTTATTTATTTATTTTATAAAAAAGAAACATTGACAAAACCATAGGATAAGAAGGGTACAACTCCACACAATTACCACTACCAGATCTCCATATCCCATCCCCTCCCCCTGACAGCTTTCCTCTTCATCTCTCTGGGAGTATGGACCCAAGGTCATTGTGGGATGCAGAAGGTGGAAAGTCTGGCTTCTGTAATTGCTTCCCCGCTGAACATCCTATTCACTTCTACCTTTCTGCTCCCAGGCTGGTCTCTCAACAAGAATTCATGGAGAAAAGGGGAATTTCTGATTCCTATTTGTTTTGTTTTGTATTTCTGTTTTTTTTTTCTTATTTGTTTATTCATGATTTAATACTGATTTACAAAAGTATGAGACAACAGGGGTATAATTCCACACCTTTCCTACCACCAGAGTTCTGTGTTCCCATTCCCTCCACTGAAAAATGCAGTAGTTCTCCCAAGGTCACAGATGTGAGTTGACTATTATTTCTAGAACTCTCTATATTTATACATACTTACCCAATTTTTTCCTATGGTTTTGCCTTCCCTTCCTTTCAAAGTCACACCTATACTTATTGCTACTTCCTAATGTGTGATTCTGGGTGTTTTTTGTTTGTTTGTTTAATAATGGAGAAGATGGCCAGGAGAAGGAACTATGCTGAGGAGTTCTGCTAGGTTAGCCCTGGGCAGGAATGTGACAGGACTTCCTGCCTGGCACCAAGTTCTGGCAGACCCAGCTCCAGGCACCAGGCCCACAGTCTCTGCAGGTGAGGTCACCAGTGACAATCTCCACATTGGGCAGCTCCAAGCCAGAGGCCTAGTGAGTTCAGACCCTAAGTCACAAAGGATAGAGAGTGACACTTGTGGGCTTACAGACTTACTCAGATGACATTCAGTGTGCAGTAGGATCTAGTACTTCAATCTAAGGCAAGACATGTGCATGCCTGGAGCGCCAGATTTGATCCCAGAAATTCATATACTAGAGATGAGCAGTGCTCTCTGACTGACTGCTTCCCTGAATAAATTTTTTAAAAATCCCTTTTTATAAAGAAAATGACAGGGCTGAGCAGTACTGCACTTGATTGAGTGCACAGCTTTAGTGTGCACAAGTACCTGGGTTCAATTCCCCAGTCCCCTCCTGAGTGAGGGATGCTTCACAAAAAGTGAAGCAGTGCTGTGGGTGTCCCTCTTTTTCTCTCCCACATCCCTCTCCCCTCTCAATTTCTCCTTGTCCTATCAAATATAAGAAAAACAAAATAATCAAATAAAAATTTATTAAACATAAAACATTCACCAATCAAAATAAAGACATGGATATTGTATTAAAACAAAAGAAAATAAACATAAAAGGTACTTCATTCTATGGGGGGGGAGCACTAAGAGAGATGCTTTTCTGAGAAGGGAAATGAAGGGATCCGGTGGTGGTGCACCTAGTTAAGAGCACATTACAGTGCCCAAGGACCCGGATTCAAGCCCCTGGTCCCCACCTACAGGGGGACAGCTTCACAAGTGGTGAAGTAGAGCTATAGGTGTCTCTCTGTCTCCCTCCCCTCTCAATTTCTGTCTCTATCCAATAATAAATAAATGTAATTTAATTTAATTTAAAAAAGAGAGAAAGGAGATCTTGGGGGGGGGGGCGGAAATTAGATATTCCTTCCTTTAGCCTCTGAGCAACCAGCAGGCTACTGCAAGAAAAACAGATTCCAGGAAGCATTCTTCTATCATGAGGAAGGAAAGCACAGACATGGAAAAGTTTACTCTGCAGACAAACTTGTTCCCCCTGTTAGGGAACTAATCAAGGCTGCAGGCCTGTCCTGAGTCAGAGCCTGACCAGGGCAGGCTGGACTGGTTCTGTCCCCAGACCCCAGAGCAGCCCGGCTGTCCATCTGGGTCTTCACTCCCAATAGCACTGAATTAACGGCACCCAAGCCAGGTGCCTGGAAGGAAAAGGTCATGAGCAGACCTTGAGGAGGAACTGGAAGACTGAAAGCAGAGGAGGATCGGCAGCAAGCAGAAAAGAGATGATCATGGAAGAAAGAAAGCATAGGAGAAAACACCAACCAGAAAAAATAACCAACAGAGAAGTGGGTAGCTTGGAAGGTGGTACATCAGTAGAGAATTGGACCAGTAAGTTCGGGGTCCTGGGTTCAATATCTGGTACCTCATGTGCCAGAGTGATACATTAGTTTCTCTCTCTCTCTCTCTCTCTCTCTCTCTCTCTCTCTCTCTCGGACATAAATAATTTTGTTGCTATTGCCACTGGGGCTTCACAGTTCCAGGTCAACTTTTTTCAAAGAGAGAGGAGGAAAGAGACAGAGAGTTCCAAAGAGTCCAGAGAGAGAGAGAGGAAGGGAGAGGGGAAGAGAGAGACTATAGCACTGAAATTTTTTTCAACGTACTGGGATCTGAGCTCAAATATGGGTCGTATGCATGAACAAAGCAGATGCACTATCCAGGTGACCTAATTTGCCTGTACAAATGAATCTTGAAAACTAAAGTAAGGGGAGTCGGGCTGTAGCGCAGCGGGTTAAGCGCAGGTGGTGCAAAGCACAAGGATCAGCATAAGGATCCCGGTTCGAACCCCGGCTCCCCACCTGCAGGGGAGTCGCTTCACATGCGGTGAAGCAGGTCTGCAGGTGTCTATCTTTCTCTCCTCCTCTCTGTCTTCCCCTCCTCTCTCCATTTCTCTCTGTCCTATCCAACAACGACAACAACAATAATAACTACAACAATAAAACAACAAGGGCAACAAAAGGGAATAAATAAATAAAATAAATATTAAAAAAAAAATAAAGTAAAAGGTGGATGGGCTGATGGCACAGTGGTTCTACAAAAGAATTTCATGCCTGAGGCTCTGGGGTCCCAGGTTCAATTTCTAACACTACCATAAACCACAGCTGAGCAGTGCTCTGTTTCTCTCTCTCTCTCTCTCTCTCATTAAAATAAATATATTTTTAAAATTTAAAAAATAATAAAATAAAAATAAAATAAAATAAAATAAAATAAAAAGGGTCATCAGGAGGAGGTGGCACAGTGGGATAAAGTGTTGGATTCTCAAGGAAGGGATCTTGGGTTCAATCCCCACTAGTACATGTGCCAGAGTGATGGTCTGGTTCTCTCTTTCCCATTAGTAAAAAAAAACAAAAAACTTTATTTAAAAAAAAAAGAAAAGAAAAACACAGGAAAGGAAGGAGAGCTAGAGGGAAGAAATGGAGGGGAAAGAGGGGAAAGAAGAAAAAAAAATACTGTGTAAAGCAAGGTTTTAACAGAAACTCCCTCTAGAAATCCTCAGACTCAGTGATAGGGACTTTGTCAGCAGAAAAATCACTTGAAGGACCTGAATCTCACTATATATATATATATATATAACACACCAGAACATTGCACAGCTCTGGCTTCTGGTGGCGCTGGGAACTGAACCTGGGACTTGAGAGTCTCAGGCATAAAAGCCTTTTACATAACCATTATGCTGTCTCCCCAGACCTCATTATTATTTGTTCACATAAAAAATGAACTGAAATGTGTGGCTATAACTTAAATATATTCAAATTATACCATGTAGCTTAAATACTAACTTATATTTAAAATAGTGAATACTAAATAAAATATATTAAATATATATTTATATTCTATATATTGCAGTTTGTACATTTTGTGGCCAAAAGAATCCAGTTCGTCACATTTCTATTTTGCTACTTAAAAGAAATTAGAATTTTATAGGTTCCTTTTAAAATATGTATTTTGTATTGGAAACACCCAGAGTAACACTTTATTACTGATGTCATTGTTGTTGGATAGGACAGAGAGAAATGGAGAGAGGAGTGGAAGACAGAGGGGAGAGGAAGATAGACACCTGCAGACCTGCTTCACCGCTTGTGGAGCGACCCCCCCTGCAGGTGGGGAGCCAGGGGCTCGAACCGGGATCCTTATGCCGGACCTTGCACTTCGTGCCATGTGCGCTTGAGCCACTGTGCTACCCCCCGACTCCCAGAGTAATCTTTCTTTAAAGATCTCATCTAACTTGAAGTTCTTTCTTCCTCACTGGCATACATTTTTTCATTTAACTAGGTCATAAACAAATGGAAGTATAAAGCTAATCTTATGAAAAAATTTAAGAAAGTAAACAAAGTTTTAAACTTTGAAAATAAACAGAAGTGCTATGTGTATTAAAGTTAGTATGGCTGGGGGACCAGCAAGTAGCTCAGCGGATTAAGTGCAAGGAGCTGTGCAAGGATCCCAGTTTGAGGCCCCAGATCCCCACCTGCAGGGGGTCTCTGCACAAGCGGTAAAGCAGGTCTGCAGGTGTCTGTCTTTCTCTTCCCCTCTGTCTCCCCTCCTCTCTCTATTTCTCTCTGTCCTATCCAACAACAGCAATGGCAATAAAATGGGGAAAATGGCCACCAAGAGCAGTGGATTAGTAGTGCAGGCACTGAGCCCCAGTGATAACCCTGGAGGGGGGAAAAAAAAGTTAGTATGGCTGATGTAAAAAAAAATAATAATAAATTAAATAAAAGACAGTTTAATGAAATGCTAAGAACTGGATTCAATTTGGTGTTCTTGACCTTGCATAATTAAATCAGTTCACAAAACTGTTTGAATTTTGCCATGGAAGATTCTAGATAGAGCCTAAGAAGAAAGTACAAATGCATATCAATATCATCCACATTCTAAATTGATTAAAAATCAGTTTAAATAAAGCAACAGAATGTCCAAGACTACAGTCATGACATTGAGTTTAAATGTATGAGCAAGAATTTGGAATAAAATAAAATAAAATAAAACAAAATGGGGGCCAGGAGGTGGCACACCTGGTTAAGTGCTCACACTACAGCGCACAAGGACCCAGGTTCAAGCCAGCCCCTGGTCCCCATCTGCAGGAGGAAAGAAAGCTTCATGAGTGGTGAAGCAGGGATGCAGGTATCTCTCTGTCTCTCTCCCTCCCTTTCTCTTCCTCCTCTCTCAACTTCTCTCTGTCTCTATTCAATTATTAAATATATAAATATTTAAATAATAAATATAATAAAATGAACAAAAGTGTGTGATTTGACAAGAAACAGAGAGGACCCACAAATGTCACAGTAGTTTTTGATTCATAATTATATTTTTTAAAGCTCTTTTCTAAGTTTTTAATATTATCTTTATTTAGTGGATACAGACAGCCAGAAATTGAGAGGGGGGAGATAAGAGAGGGAGAGAGACAGAGAGACATCTGCAACACTGCTTCACCACTTGCAAAGCTTTCCCCCTTCAGGTAGGAACCCGGGGCTTGAACCTGGGTCCTTACGCATTGCAATGTGTGCTCAACCAGGTGCACCACCACCGGGCCCTATAATCAAATTTCTTTAGCTGTAAAAGATACTGAAATTCGGCGTGCATATACATACACACACAAGTAGCAAAAATATCTCTCAGGCTTTTATAGAACTATGGTGATTTGCCAAGGCATAACTTTGGTACTAGGTACAGTGTCAAACTACACACCTGTAATCCTATAGTCTTATAAACCATTCCTAAATCAGTAATAAAAAATTAATGTTAAAAAAGGAAATTCTGGGAGTCGGGCGGTAGTGCAGCAGGTTAAGCGCACGTGGCGCAAAGCGCAAGGACCGGGCATAAGGATCCCGGTTCCAGCCCCTGGCTCCCCACCTGCAGGGGAGTATCTTCACAAGCAGTGAAGCAGGTCTGTAGGTGTCTGTCTTTCTCTCCCCGTCTCTTCTTCCCCTCCTCTAGTCATTTCTCTCTCTCCTATCCAACAACAATAGCTACAACAATAAAACAACAAGGGCAACAAAAGGGAATAAATAAATAAATAAAGAATAATAAAAAGGAAATTCTGGAAGTTGAGCGGTAGCGCAGTGGTTAAGCACAGGTGGTGAGAAGCGCAAAGACTGGCATAAAGATCCCAGTTTGAGCCCCTGGCTCCCCACCTGCAGAAGAGTCGCTTCACAGGCGGTGAAGCAGGTCTGCAAGTATCTATCTTTCTCTCCCCTTCTCTGTCTTCCCCTCCTCTCTCCATTTCTCTCTGTCCTATCCAACAACGACAACATCAACAACAACAATAACAACAACAACAACAACAATAATAAAAACAACAAGGGCAACAAAAAAGGGAAAATAAATAAATATAAAAAAACATTTAAAAAAAAAAAAAGAAAAGAAATTCTTTATCAATGATGTTTGTAACCCATGTATTTTTTGTGTGGGTAAATGTGACAGAAATTTATAATTGTCAAGAACTAATAACAAAGAGCATAAGATACCTCATCTATGGTTCTGAGACTGTCTAGTTAGATCTAAAATGTAGTACTGGAAATTTAAAGTATAGGTCCCCCAGTTAAGTATTAAAAATTCCATCTAGGGCTGAGGAGACATCATAATGATTTTGCAAAAGACTTTCATGCCTGAGACTCTGAGATCCCAGGTTTAATCTCCCAGCACCACCATAAGCCAGAGCTAAGCAGTGCTCCGTACTTTCTGTATCTTTCACTAAAATAAAATAAATAAGGAGCTGGGCAGTGGCACAGCGGATTGAATGCACACATTATAGTGTGCAGAGACCCTGGTTCAAGCCCCTATTTCCCACAAACAGAGGGGAGACTTCACAGCAGTGAAACAGAATAAACAAATATAAAGGCAAATTCTTTAAATAAAATATTTTTTAAAGAATATCTTTAATGGCCACATGTAAATTCCTGTTTTATGTAAAAATTTAAAAATCCATTTAAAAATCGATGTTGCTTTTCTTCTTGATGCCTGGCCAAGTGTGAGCTTCTTACATGATGATGTTAAAAAGACACAAGAGGAGGCTGTGTGGTGACACAACCAGTTGGAACGCACCTATCACCATGCACAAGTCCTGGGTTTGAGCCCCCATTCCCCACTTGCAGGGAGGAAGCTTCACAAACAGTGAAGGAGGTCTGTAGGTGCCTCTCTTTCTTCCTCTCTACCTCCCCCTACCCTTTTAATTTCTACCTGTCTTATCTAATCAAACAGAAAAAAAAAAAAGAAAGGAAAAAATGGCCACCAGGAGTGGTGGATTCATCATGCAGGCACCAAGCTCCAGCAATAACCCTGGTGGCAATAAAAAAATTAATTAATTTCTAAAACAGCTCAAGAGGGCCTGAGAGGCTGGAGAGACAGCATACTGGTTACACAAAAGACTTTCATGCCTGAGGTTCCATGGTCCCAAGTTCAATCCCCAGTACCACCATAAGCCAGAGCTGAACAATGCTTTGGTACTTCTCTGTGTATCTTTCTCTCTGTATCGTTCTCTCTCTCAATAAAAGAAATAAAATACAAATATATATATATGGACACAAGAGGCTTTCATCTGTAGTTTTATGGCAGCTTCACCTTGATAAGCTGTTTTTTTGTTTTGTTTTGTTTTGTTTTGTTTTTAACCAGAGCACTGCTCAGCTCTAGGTTATGGTTGTGTGGGGGATTGAACCTGGGACTTCACAGCCTCATGCATGAGATTCTCTTTGTATAACCATTATGCTATTTACCCCCACTAAGCATTTTTAACATTTTTTTAAATTTGTATTTATTTACTCCCTTTTGTTGCTCTTGTTGTTGTAGTTATTACTGTTGTCACTGTTGTTGGATAGGACAGAGAGAAATGGAGAGAGGAGGGGAATGCAGAGGGGAGAGAGAAAGATAGACACCTGCAGACCTGCTTCACTGCTTGCGAAGCGACTCCTCTGCAGGTGGGGAGCCAGGGGCTCGAACCAGGATCCTTACTTACGCCGGTCCTTGCGCTTTTGCGCCACGTGCGCTCAACCTGCTGAGCTACCGCCCGACTCCCAGCATTTTTATCATGTAGAGAACTGTTGAGGAAAAGTCATAAACCTTGGGCAATACTCCTTGCCTTTAACTCCACTGAGTGGAACAGGTTCTCAACCAAGTTCTGTAAGCCTCAGGAGAGTTCCAGAGTTCAACATTGCCATTTATACAAACTCCACCTATGGGACAGAGCAGAGAAGCCAAGCTCATCAATAACATCTCTTGCCCAACTGAAACTGATAGCATCCATGGAGTGAGAAGAACTATGTTTCTCAGTCCTTCAGTGAAGTGGCACTGCCTCAAGATAACATGGGGGGGGGGGGACACATTCCTTCTCTTTTCTCCACCAATCAGGGAAATTACAGTGAAAGCCTCAAAAGGTTGACCAACTAAAAAGACTCAGAAATGTAGCCAACTACAACTTAGATCAGATATGCATGAACCAAGCACACTCAGGCTCCATAAACACTAAGAATATACATGAAGAACCTTTTGAGCCAGGACCTTGGAGCCTGCCAGAGTGTGCCCACTTGCTAAAGATCAGTTGGTTATTCGTGCCTCTTGGAGATTAGCTACCCACAGGCCTTCTGCTTGCCAGAGCCCAAGTGGGAAAGGAATGAATTGCAAAGTCAATGTACACCAGTACAGTACACACAACCCCACTGGGACCCTTCCTACCAACTTCACACAACTCCTGAATTATAAATGAGCCAGAGCACATTCACTGCAAAGGACATGAGAACAGCTGCTTTCTAAGAGTATGTTTGAAGTTCTGCCTGCTTCCAAAAACAGTGTCCTCCTCTCTAATCAGCCCAGTAGGCTTTTTATAACCTACTGGTCCAAAGAAAAAGGCCCTGAGATAGCATCACCTAAGCTCCCAGTCACCACAGAAATTCAGTCTTGAAGGGTCAGACATCAGTGAAACTAAACATCAGATAAATGAAATCAAGATGCCAACAGTATCATCCTAGTAAGGGAGGACTATCTAAGATGTTGTTTTCTAAAGGAAGGAAAAGTAAGAAATAGTTCACTTAACAAAAATCACAGACTCCATCAAACAAATAATGGTCCTTAAGTCCCAAGGACCTCCTAATTCATTTTAGAAAGAAAGAAAAAAAAAAGGAAAGAAAGACAGAAAGAAAGAAAGAAAGAAAAGCTAAAACATATCTCTCTAATCTACTATTACCAAGATTAATCCTACAATCTTGACTAAAGTGCTGGGAATTTAAAGAAGGAGCCAGTACTCCCAGCCTCTCAAGTATCCTTGGGTTTATAAAATGATGGTAAATCCAGATAAGACAGGTCAGGACTTGAGACTTCTGCTCTGCTGTGGCCTTTACACACGTCACCCTCGACAACAGAGCCAGGATCCCGGGAGGACCCAAATTATGTCAATACTGATAAGAGACTAAGAGCATAAGGTACAAAGCAGTTGTTACGCAAGCATAAACGCCGTGCCCTGCAGGATTTAGGAGACAGGTCTGCATGACTCCACTGTCAGCCCAGGTCCAATGTATCTAGTTAATTCCCGACTCAGACTTTTTTACGGTCCTCCATTTTAATTTCCTCAAACTCTCACTAAATCAAATTCTGGCCATGCCCCAGGTACTGTTCTTTCCATGCCTTCAGACATTAAAAATGACTAGGGCTAGGTGGCAGCACAGCAGGTTAAGTGCACGTGATACAAAACACAAGGACTGGTGTAAGGATCCCGGTTCTAGCCCCCGGCTCCCCACCTGCAGGGGGGGTCACTTTGCAAGCAGTGAAGCAGTTCTGCAGGTGTCTGTCTTTCTCTCCCTCTCTGTATTCCCCTCCTCTCTCCATTTCTCTCTTTCCTATCCAACAACAACAATAATAACTACAACAACGATAAAACAACAAGGGCAACAAAGGGGGAAAAATGGCTTCCAGGAGCAGTGAATTCGTGGTGCAGGCACCAAGCCCTAGTAATAAGCCTGGAGGGGGGGAAAAAAAAAAAGCAAGCACAGCTACAGGAGGCCACTAAAACAGCTCACTTGGATAGTGCGTTCCTTTGTCATGTGCGCAGTCCATCTCTCACTGCATTAAAAGAAGTTTTGGTGCAATGATGTCTGTCTGTCTCTCTCTCCCCCCTAAAATAAAAGTAACAGGATCCAGGCAGTGGTGCATCGTAGCACACATTACAGTGGGCAAGGAACTGGGCTCAAGCCCCTGGTCCACACCTGTAGGGGGAAAGCTTCACAAGGGGTGAGGCAGGTCTGCAGGTTATCTATCTCTTCCCCTCTCTATCTCCCCTTGCCCTCTCAATTTCTCTCTGTCTCTATCCAATAATAGTAAAGATATAAAAATTAAAAAAAAAATAATAAATCAGAGCTAGAACACAGCGTTAGTACACAGGACTACTACACTACGCCTGGGGTCCCAGAGGCCCCAGGTTCAGTCCCCCACCACTGCCACATGCCAGAGTTCAGAGTTGCTTTAATCTCTCATTTTATCTCTTTCAAATAAATGTGTTTTTTAATCCGACAGACAGAAAAGTGGGTAACACTGGAACTCAAGTGCAGGCCTGCCTCTCACCCAAACACTGACTTCTCATCCACAACATCACACCATCTTCTAACACTTAGGATTTCTTTTTCTTTTTCATTTATTATTTAGTTAGTTAGTTAGTTATTTCCTCCAGGGTAATTGCTGGGGCTCAGTGCCTGCATTCAAATCCACTCTTCCTGAGGCTATTTTTCCCTTTTTGTTGCCCTTGTTGTTTATCATTATTGTTGTTGTTATTGCTGTAGTTGTTAGGACACAGAGAAATGGAGAGAGGAAGGGAAGACAGAGGGGGGGAGAGGAAGATAGACACCTGCAGATCTGCTTCACTGCTTGTGAAGTGACCCCCCTGCAGGTGGGGAGCCGGGGGCTAGAACTGGGATACTTGAGCTGGTCCTCTCACTTTCGCCAGTGCACTTAGACCGCTGCACCATCACCAACCTCCAAATTTAGGATTTCTTAAATGCTGATATGCAAAGTGACTCTGCCCAAAACTAATGTCTCCTCTTCCTGGGTCCTCAAAAATCACATCTCACACTGATTCCCAGCTATACAGGGATGCAAACAGCATTCAGCAGGATCCCTGGTAATTTAATTGATTAGCTCTGCTATGGCTCCCACTGTACAAATTCCTCCCTATAAGCTGAGGTTCTTCTAAGTCTCCACTTCCCTGTGGGCTCCAGAGCCTAGGCACAAATGTGTACTAGTCTCTGTCCCTCAATGATTGAGAAATGTAGGTCCCTTTGTCAACAATCCAGAAGAGAAAAATGAAGCTTATAAAAATACCCAACAATCTAATGACCCAAAAGTAGGAAGCATGAAACGGAAACTCAGCTGAGAGAAGGAAAGCATTCTCTAAAATTATTTAATGAAAGATAAAGAAGTTTCAAGACTAGACCACTGAACAAAATACCAAATATCTAGACTGAAAACAGTAAGAGTAGAAGGGGGTTGGAAATGCTTCTGAAGACAAGGCAGATTTCAGTCTTAACTATTACATTCAATTTTGCAATAAGGAGACCTTATCTTCTGTAATTCAGAAATAATTGCTTTGACACTGGGGAAATAACTCAACTGGTAAAGTGAGCCTTCAAACAAAAATACCTGGAAGAAACAAACAAGAAACGATGCCTGGAACCTGATTACTATCTAGGGTCAACACAGAAAAACTGTCTAAACGCTGGAGAGAGAACGCATTGGGCAGGTCTCAAGCCTTGCCACACATACAACCCCAATTCAAACCCCAGCAACAAATGGGAGTTTCATGACACTGGGAGAAGCTCAGGTGCCAAGATGGCTTTTCCTCTCTCTCACTCTCCTTCTATATGAATGAAAAAGCAGGCCGGGGGCTGGGGGTGAAATTCAGTATGCACAAGGCCACAGCTCCAGGGAGGAAGGCAGGCAGGCAGGAAGGTAGGCATGAATTAATGAATAATGAATGAATGAATGAATGAATGAATGAATGAATGAATGACAGAAGGAGGGAAGAAGATGGACAAATAAGAGGAAGGAAAGAGGGAAATGAAAGAAGTGAGAGAGGAAGGGGAAAGTGGCAATAAACTCTTTTACAGTCACAAATTCACCAAGAACAATCTGAAAAGATACATCACAGCCCAAGTACTCAAGAACAGAGGAGTAAAAAGAGAGTGTTTTACACACACACACACACACACACACACACACACACACACACTGAAGTACCACTCAGCCATAAGAAAAGATGAAATCCTGTTATAACAACACAAAGAGTTATAGTAGTATAAAGGGAACCAGCTGGGTTCAGACAAAGCAAATTGAGTCAAAAAACAAAAGACAAATTAAGGGATGATCTCACCATAATATGTGAGTACAAAATAAGTAATAAATAGACAGACAGATAGACAGATAAAACAAGAACAGAGACCAAACCAAACAAAACCTAACCCTAGTTTTTATTTATTTATTTTTTGTTGCCCTTGTTTTTTATTGTTGTTGTAGTTATATTTGTTATTGATGTCACTGTTGTTGGATAGGACAGAAAGAAATGGAGAGAGGAGGGGAAGACAGAGAGGGGAAGAGAAAGATAGACACCTGCAGACCTGCTTCACTGCTTATAAAGCGACTCCCCTGCAGGTGGGGAGCCGGGGGCTTGAACCGGGATCCTTAGGCCGGTCCTTGTGCTTTGCGCCACATGGCTTAACCCGCTGTGCTACCGCCCGACTCCCTTTTTCATTGTATTCTATAGGATACAGAGAAATTGAGAGGGGAAGGAAGGTAGAGAGAAAGATAGACACACCTTCAGACCTGCTTCACCACTTGTGAAGCATCCCTACTGCATGTGAGGGAATGGGAAGCTTGAGCCTACATCCTTGCGTGGGTTCTTGCACTTGGAGGTGTGCCACCACCCAGCCCCTGAACTAATAATCTTTATTATCATCTCTATAATTCTCAGTGCCTTTTGCCATTTATAAAATAAGCATATCTGGGGAGTCGGGCAGCAGCGCAGTGGGTTGAGCTCAGGTGGCGCAAAGCACAAGGACCGGCGTAAGGATCCCGGGTCCAGCCTTCCGCTCCCCACCTGCAGAGGAGTCACTTCACAAGTGGTGAAGCAGGTCTGCAGGTGTCTCTCTTCCTCTCTGTCTTCCCCCTCCTCTCTCCATTTCTCTCTGTCCTATCCAACAACGACAATAAGAGTACAACAATAAAACAACAAGGGCAACAAAAGGGAATAAATAAATATTTTTTAAAAGAAGCATATCTGGCCTTTGTAATAAAAACTTTGTAATCAAATTTGATTTTTTTAATCAAAATTGAAATACATGTTAAAGTCCTCTCTCCAAAAAGCAATCAACAATGCAGAGCAGACAAATGGAATTGTGTACAAGCAACAGTAAAGTTTTCTGTTGGCCACAGAACAGCTGGAAAAGGAGACAGCTAGTTCCTAAGGCAAAGGGAAGAAATAAGAGAGACTTGAGTTAAGTCCAAAGCAAGCAGTGGCTTCTGAAGCAGGAATGAAAAGGACTGAAGAAGACCACATAGGCAGGAGAGAGAGAGAGAGAGAGAGAGAGAGAAAGGAGCCCTGAGCCAAGGTCAGGGTCACTATGCCCTGAACGCATAGTGGAGGCATGAATCAGAAACAGGGTGGCCAGCACAGAACAGGTCTGAGGGCTCCTCTGTTCTGTTTGTTATTTCTGCAAAGTGGCAGGCAGAGAGAAAGGATCAACTCCCAATCAATAAATGGCTTAGAAGAACAATGACAAGGAAGTGAAGTCTTAGA
Organism: Erinaceus europaeus; assembly: GCF_950295315.1. Taxonomy (NCBI): domain Eukaryota; kingdom Metazoa; phylum Chordata; class Mammalia; order Eulipotyphla; family Erinaceidae; genus Erinaceus; species Erinaceus europaeus. The sequence continues at coordinate 35,733,318 of NC_080170.1, forward strand.
TTGCAATGAAAATCTGAGCAAAACCTACTCCATGATAAAACAGGTTAACAGAATGTTTGACATTGGCTGTACAAAGCAAGTAATGATCTCACTGAACGAAAATTACCTTTCCATACATGAACTTGCCCCACCCCCCCAAAAAAAAAAAAGCAGAAGTAAACCAACTGTGTCTCAAGATTCTGTGAGAACTAACTATGGTGGTTATCACTGGAAAGGAAGGGGCACAGAACTCCAGTGGTGGGTACTGTTGGAACTATACCCCGTTATCTTGCAATCTTGTAAACCACTATTAGTCACAAATAAGGATGGCTTAAAATAAGAATAATAGTAAGAAAAAGAATTACCTTCTTATATGAGCAGAAGCCAGAAAATAAGCACAGAATAACAACTGTTTTCTTTTTTTTTAAATTTTTTTAATTATCTTTATTTACATATTGGATAGAGACAGCCAGAAATCAAGAAGGAAGGGGGTGATAGGGAGAAGGAGAGATACAGAGAGACACCTGCAGCCCTGCTTCACCACTCGAGAAGCTTTCCCTCTGCAGGTGGGGATGGAGGCTCGAACCCGGGTCCTTGCGCGCTGTAACGTGCGCTCAGCCAGGTGCACCACCGCCTGGCCCAACAACTGTTTTCTTACCACTTACTTTCACATCAAACTTCATTCAAGCCATTGTCCACACATCTGTTGCTTGTACATCCCAACTCCTGCCTTCCTAGTCCAAAGAGTCTTAGTCACAACCTCCAGTGAAAACTTTGCTGACCTGTCACTCATCTCTATGATTTCTACCTGTGACATGTGGGTCTTTACCCCACATTTCTTCAAAAACATCACATAGACATTTAATTCCTACTACCCTCTAAGCCAGGTTCTAGGTATGTACAGTGCAAGTACCAAGCTAAAGGTTTGTTTCCTTTGCCCCATCCACAATGATGCAGTGATAAAGGGCAAAACAAGTGAATGTCGACGACAAATAGCAGCAATTTTCATTTATTTATTTATTTATTTATTTATTCCCTTTTGTTGCCCTTGTTGTTTTATTGTTGTAGTTATTATTGTTGTTACTGATGTCATCATTGTTGGATAGGACAGAGAGAAATGGAGAGAGGAGGGGAAGACAGAGAGGGGGAGAGAAAGACAGACACCTGCAGACCTGCTTCACCTTTGTGAAGCGACTCCCCTGCAAGTGGGGAGCCAGGAGCTCAAACCGGGATCCTTATGCCAGTCCTTGCGCTTTGCACCAAGTGCACTTAACCCGCTGCGCTACTGCCCAACTCCCACCAGCATTTTTCAAACTGCAAGTGATAAGCATTTAGTGAATGACAAAAGGGAGTCTGTGCATTTGTTTTTGTTCTGGAGCCTGGGCTTCCCGTGTAGGTGATTTCACCCTTTCTGGGTCAACTTTTTCACTCTTTTATCTCAAATAGACATGTCAAAGCTGACACACAGACCACAGCACCAAAGCTTCCTCCGGTGTCACAGCACTCCCATATGGTGCTGGGGCTCAAACCCAGGCCATGCTCAGGGCAAGGAGCATGTTCTACCAGGTGGAATATCATCAGGCCCCAAAGTCTATGAATTTCTGATCTTAAGCTTCTGAAATGTCACAAAACAGAAAGAACAAGATGGAAAACATCATAATGGTCTGCAAAGATTAAGGATAAATTCTGTTTTAGAAAACTCTGAAACACACACACACACACACACACACACACACACGGTTACAAGGTAAAATGTACTCTAATTATGCTAAGCCATGAATGTGAACCATGACTGCAAAGTCAATTCTCCCCCTTTGTAAATTTACACTAGATAAGTCAGCCATGTGGCAAACTCATCCACAGACCCTGCAAGAACACACTCTTCTCACGCCTCCAGCAGAAGAGGCCCACAGTGCACCAGGGAGGTCATAGCTGAGTGGAAAAAAAAACTCCTCAGGCACCGGCCAGATGACAAGAGAAATTGAAGTGACCTGTTAAGTAGGGGAAAGTGACTGGGCCTGTATGATCCAGCATGACTGTCTCGCTCAGGAAATTAGGCCAGGTAGATGGGGAGGATGACAGGACTACAGGGGTGGGGTAACCATCCCAGGTGACCTTAACTCAAGGAATTAGGAAGTCTAGGAAGCCAAGAGCTTTTAGGAGAAACGACACACAATAAAAAGGGCAAACAAACCAGTACAAGACAAAAAGGGATCCAACAGCCCAGGAAGTGGGGCAATGGGTAAAAAGAGTTGAGCTCTTAAGCAAGCTTGGGGTCCCAAGTTCGATTCCTGGCACTGCATAAGCCAGAGTAAAGCTCTGGGTCTCTCTCTCCATCTCTCTAATAAATAAACGCACAACTCTAACAAGAGAAAGAGGGCAGGCGTGGTAGCTCACTTGGATATTGTGTTGCTTTGTCATGTGGGAGACCCAGGTTCCAGCCTGTCTCCCACCACACTGAAGCAAGCTTTGGTGTTGTGGTCTCTTTCACTTTCTGTCTGTCTCTATCTAATAAAAAAGAAAAGACAGAGAGAGGGAGGGAGAGTGAAAAATGTGTCTAACAGATCAACCAGAAGAGATCTAACAGGCCAGTGGTCACTGAGTTTCATGGTTGGCCAAGTTCCAGAGATGAATGAGGCCCCAGAGCGGATCTGAGAGCACAGTAGAACCCAATAGTTCAGCGCCTCAGCCACGTGGCTATGAAGTAGTACAGAAAGCACGCTTGCTCTCTTGGTATTGTAGGAAGGCTACAGAGACTGTAGTAAAGCCACTGAATCTAGTCCCAAGTGCACAGGACTCCTTTGTAAACACTGACTGATCAATGGAGTTGCATGTGAACCAATGGAGCCACAGAAACCAGTGGCTGGTCCCAAAATCAGTCAGAGCACTGCCCGCCCACACTGCAACCCTCATCCTCTGTGGACTCAGGGGAGTACAGACTGTGCTCCTATGCTCACCATTAGCAGAAGCAGGGCTTCCAACAATCCCATTAGATCTGCTCTGTTTGGGTGTTATTGCCTTTGAATATGCAATAGTCTATCACTTGTACCAAATAATCTGCAGTTTCCCTTCAATGGTGAGGGTATTTCCCTCTACAAAAGTTATCCAAATACATAGCAAACCGCATCTCCTCAAGTTACAGCAAAATAATCTTAGACACGAGAGCTACAGACTAACCACACAGAAAACCAACCGGCACATGCAGCCTGACCAATCAATAATATCGAGTGATCAGTTTCTAAGAACTCGTTCCATATGTAAAAAGATCCAAACACTATATGGATGGTGACAATTTCTCCCATGTCACAGAGAGAAATCACTCTGTGTATGTGGCCTTGAGAAACAGTGCCCCCGGGAGCTGAGAGAAGCGGCCCCACAGAGGGCTTAAGGTCACAAGAGCAAATAGATGATTTCTACCACCCAGAGTTTGGAATTGTAAAGACACTCCCCACCCCATCCCCAAGTCATTCAGAATGCCTTGTAACTCAGAACTCCTCACAAATGAGTCTTCTCCCCTTCCCTTACCAGTCCATATTCCTAGATCAATGTTCTTGAATGCATCCATTGGCCCCAGTGAAAAACCAAGTAGAGAATGAGGCTGTAATTTAATCTGATTTCCTAGTATATAAATCACACATAAGGGGGGCAAGGTGATGATGTACCCAGTACCATGTGCGAGGACCCAGGTTCAAGCACCCCAGTCCTCATTTATAGAGGGGGAGCTTTATGAGTCATAGAGCAGTGTTGCAAGTGTCACTCTGCTTCCTTCTCCCTCTCTATTTTTCTCACCCTCTATCAAGGAGAAGGATGAGAAGGAGGAGGAAAAAGAAGGGAGAAAGGCAGAGAGACAGGAAGGAAGGAAGGGAGGGAGGGAGGGAGGGAGGGAGGGAGGGAGGGAGGGAGGGAGAAATGGAGAGAAACAATGCGGGAAGAAAATCATGAGCTAGCACCATTCTATGCTATGAAGATGTCAAGTTCTCCAATGTATCAAAATTATTACTCAAATCCAGAAAGCAATTGAGCAACCATCAATGATTTTTCTTTTAAAAAAACAGAAATTAAATTAAATTAAAAAGCAGCCTCTAAATGGCCCCTTTAGTAGGAAACTTACTAGTTTCACTGCAGGGTAACTTTCTGTTGTTTTCCGTTCGGGGGTTTAGGTTTCTGAACTTGCTCATTCATTTGTTCATGAATTCATCAAGTATGTACTGCACACCCACTGTTAAGCCAGACAGTGTTGTTCGGCGGGAAACAAAGTGGACAATCTGCCTTCCTGAAGTCTCTATTCTGGCAGGAGTAGATGGACAATTAACAGAAAAATGAACCCCAGCCTGGTAGGGGTAAGTGTAGTGGGAAGGAGAAGATGAGAGGAAGCCATGGGACTCTGAGGATGAAGACAGCAGACACACAGGCCCCGACGCAGAGTGCACCTTATCTGTCAAGCTAGGGACTGAGTAGGAGAGATGAAGAAGCAAGAAATGAGTTCAGAGAGGGAACCAGAGGCCAGATCACATAGTCTCACTGATCACATTCCAGAGACTTGGGTGCAGCTGAGAAATCACTTGAGGTTTTTGGGCAAATAGATGATATCTCTGCATGTTTTGAAAGGACTGCAAATGAACTAGGTAGATAGACAGACACAGATGGGTGACAGATAACAGGTGACAGATATACAGAATGTAGACACAGATAGATAAGATGGATAGACTGATAGGGAAGGAGAGACAAAAGGGAAGAAGGGTGGGAGGGATAGAAGTAAAAGGAAAGGGAGGGAGGAAAGAAGGAAGGAAGGAAGGAAGGAAGGAAGGGAGGGAGGGAGGAAGGAAGGGGTAGCAAAAGCTGTTATATGGAAAGGAGACTAACAGGGACACAGCTGAATGCAGGTAGCGAGACTGGGAAGCCACGGACACAGACCTCCACTTTTCCTCTGAACAGGAAGACAACAGCACAGTGGCTCTATCTTAAGAGTTAAAGCAAGAAGAGAATTTGCAGCAAATCAAAAGTGGGTTATATGACCAAAGAGACAAGTGAGAATGGCCTCAAGATTGTAAACTTCTCTCAGCAACTGGAAAGATGGTACATGGGGTGGGGGGAGCGGGGGGGGGTGGTTATAGGAGAAGCAGATCTAATGGGAGAGGAGAAGTCAGCAGTAAACCCTCAACAGGCTCATCTTAAGCTGCTGGTAGATGTCAGAAAAGAAATTGGCTACTTTATCTAAAATTCAGGGAAAGACCCAATCTAGACATAGACACTTACGTCACAAGCTAGGAAGAAAACACCAAGAGGGCAGGCAAGTATAAGATATATAAGGTACAGGACGGGACTTGGAGGTCCTAACAACAGAGATCAGATGGAAGGAATTGGGAGGAGGCCACAAAGTAGATTGAGACACGCCAGCAAAACCAGCAGTACCTAAACTCCTCTTACCCACCATCGGCCTTCAATAGTTCATGTACACCCTATTGTCTGTGCCTGGGACTCCTCCATCTTGCCCTTGCCCATCAATCTGCCTAAACTCTCCTCAGATGACAAGTGTTACCATTTCCTTTGCTACCTTCCTGGGACAGGTCTCCTTGCCCCCCAAGGATCCCAGAGCAGCATAAACACGCCCTTGCTAGCATTATTATTATTAATTAATATTCGGCTTTCATTGGTGGGATTATTGGACAGCTGGCCCACCCGTCAGGGAGCTGTCAAGAACAAGAAAGCAGAGTGAGTTTGTTGTTTCTTTAACTCTAGGATATGTTTCTTTAACTCTAGGATAGGACTCTAGGATTGTATTTCTTTAACTCTAGGATAACTCTCTGAAGCCCCAATTTGTCACTTCTCTGCTCAGTGAAATACAACTGACCTCCGTGTTTGGGTTTCTGATTAGAACATCTCCTTTGATAGAACCAAATTAAACATCCTTATGCTCTCTCCTCCCACTTTCTCAAAGCACCTGTCTCTTCTATCTCTGCCTCCCCCAGGAACCCAGTAAATCACACCCACCTGCTCCATCCACTGTCCTCCGGGGACAGGCAACAACACAAACACTGGCCTCTCTACCACAAAAATGTCCTTTGATTACTCAGCTCCAACCTGAACACCCTTCTGTTCTCATTTTTCTTTTTATATTTATTTATTTATTTATTTATTTATTTATTGCCTCCAGGGTTATTGCTGGGGCTCAGTGCCTGCACCATGAATCCACTGCTCCTGGAGGCCATTTTATTTCCCCTTTTGTTGCCCTTGTTGTTATAGCCTTGTTGTGCTTATTATTTTTGTTGTTGATGTCTTTTGTTGTTGGATAGGACAGAGAGAAATGGAGAGAGGGAAAGACAGAGGGGAGAGAAAGACAGACACCTGCAGACCTGCTTTACTGCCTGTGAAGCGACTCCCCTGCAGGTGGGGAGCCGGGGGCTCAAACCTTACGCTGGTTCTTACGCTTTACGCCATGTGTGCTTAACCTGCTGCTGCGCTACCGCCCAACCTCCTATTTATTTTTATATTTATTTATTGCCTCTAGGGTTATTGCTGGGGTTTGGTGCCTGTGCTACGAAGCCACTGCTCCTGGAGGCCATTTTTTTCCCATTCTGTTGCCCTTGTTGTTGTTGTTATTGTTGCCATTGATGCTGTTGAATAGGACAGAGAGAAATCAAGAGAGGAAGGAGACAGAGAGGGGGAGAGGAAGACAATCACCTACAGACCTGCTTCACAGGCGGTGAAATATATATATACGTGTGTGTGTGTGTGTGTGTGTTACATCAATCACCTTATTGAGGAAATGCTGCTTTACAGAGTGTGTGTGGCTTTTTTTTTTTTTTTTTTGCTTCCAGGGTCATCTATCAATGGGGCTTTGTGCCTACACAACTAATCCACTGCTCTTGGCAGCCATTTTTCCATTCCTGTTGTTTCTGTTGTTGTTCTTATTGTTGTTGTTGCTTCTGTTGTTGTTGGATAAGACAGACAGAAATGGAGAGAGATGGGGAAGACAGAGAGAAGGAGAGAAAGACAGACACTCGGAAACTCACTTTACCGCTTGAGAAATGACCCCTTTGGAGGTGGGGAGCCAGGATCCTTGCTCTGGTTCTTGCACTTAACCCTGCACCATCACCTGGCCCCTGATATTTAGGTTTTACCATAACTGATGAACTCACTTTCAGTAGAAAGCAGAATGCTTTTCAGAAAAAATAAATAATAATAATAACCAATGTAAATTTTAAAAGGATAAATCATACTGAATCAAAGCACTAAGGCTCCAAAGAGTCGGTTATACTTTCAACAGAACAAAATTGCATTTATAATAAAGTCACTATTTTTCAAACTGTCTTTCCTTATTTCAAGAGCTTTCCAGAAAGTCATCCAGAGAGAAAGCCCTGTACCCAGGGACTGAGCCCAGCACTCAGGACACTAAACTCCTGATTCTAGAGTTTCCAGGATACCTACCTGACAGACACTAACCACAGCTGTAGACATATTCTGACAGGAACACAGAAACCAGTCACTGACGGCTAGTAAAATGGCTCACATGGATAGTGAGTGCACTGCTTCGCCATGAGCACAACCCACATTCAAGCCCAGCCTCCATCACATTGAAGGAAGTTTCAGTGTTGTGGTATGTGTCTCTCTCTTTCTGTTTCTGTTTCTTTGTCTCTATCTCAGAAAAAGTCATCCCAGAACAGTGAAGCCCTAGTGATAACAACAACAACACATACAAAGAGAAAAAAAAAAACAAAAAAGGAAGAAAGAAAAAAAGAGAAAGAAAGAAAGAAAGAAAGAAAGAAAGAAAGAAAGAAAGAAAGAAAGGAAGAAAGAAAGGTAGGTACAAGGGGCTGGGTGACCACTGAGCGTTGTTCTGGTTTTAAAAAAAAAAGTCTCAATTGCAAATTTTGTGGGGGTAGATAACATAATGGCTATGCAAACAGACTCTCATACCTGAGGCTCCGAAGTCCCAGGTTCAATTCCCCACACCACCATAAACCAGAGCTGAGCACTGTTCTGGTTTAAAAAAAAAAGTCTCAATTTAAGGGGATGGGTGATGGTGCACCTGGTTGAATACACAGGTTACTATACACAAGGAACTGGGTTCAGGCCACCTGTCCCCACCTGCAGGAGGAAAGCTTTGCAAGTGGTGAAGCAGTGCTGCAGATGTCTCTCTGTCTCTCTCCCTCTCTATCATACTATTCCCCCTCCATTTCTAGCTGTCTCTATCCAATTAATAAATAAAGATGATTTTTAAAAATTAAAGAAAAAGATTTTAAAAACAAACAGGAAGGAACCCAACAAAACAGTTGCTGACTACAATGTTTGGAAAAACCGAAAAGAAGAAAAATTCCCAAAGCTTTCTGATTCCTGATCCCGCGTGGTGTCACAAAGCACAAGCAGGGGGGCTGAGCAGGGTGCCTCTAACAGGTGTGCAATCAAGCAGCAGGCGTGCCCACGCCACCCTGCAGCTGGAACACCCCATTCAGAGGTACCCAGCGTGTCAAGGGGGTGGTGGTTACACAAACACACCCCACAGCCAATACCTGGAGTTAGGGCAGGGTTGCAAGGGTGGCACTGCTGTTGCCACTGAACTAAAAACCAACACTGGTTGCACAACCTTCATTTTTCTGTGCCTACTTAATGAATGCACAGTCTGGGGAGATGGATGTGGGGATAGGAGGCAAAATGAAAAGTCACCCATCAAGACTGTCCTTTTGAAAGACTTCCGGGATGCCTTTCAAGGCTGACCACAACCACAAGGCTAACCTGCAGCTTAGTCTGCATCTAGGACTTGGCTGACACACACCTGGCACAAAAATGATAACAAGGGCCATCCCACACTGATCAGACAATCAATGCTTCGCTCCAAGCCCACAAGCTTTGTTCCGAGATCCAAGAACTCACCCTGAAGCCTCAGTCTTCACACTGTTGCTGGAGGTGAGTGACTGGGCGAGGCACCCGCCCACTATGTTTCTCCACAGGTCAAAAAAGACTTTCCAAGTTCAAAACCTAAAATTCCCTTCCACTTATGACCATCATCTATACCCAGAAACTTTAATTGTTTCTTCTTTTATATATATATATATATATATATATATATATAATTTTTTAAATATTTATTCCCTTTTTGTTGCCCTTGTTTTATTATTATAGTTGTTATTGATGTCATTGTTGTTGGATAGGACAGAGACAAATGGAGAGAGGAGGGGACAACAGAGGGGAAGAGAAAGACAGACACCTGCAGACCTGCTTCACCGCCTGTGAAGCGACCTCCCCTGCAGGTGGGGAGCTGGGGGCTCGAACCAGGATCCTTACAGCAGTCTTTGCGCTTTTAATTGTTTCTTCAATGTTAGTGTTTCCTAAGACCTAAGGCCAGCTAAGAACAGATCTATCTATATATTTTGACACTGGACAATGAAGAGTAAATCTATCACCACCTTATTTAAAAAAAAAAAAAGGAAATAAAGAGAAAGGAAGGAAGGAAGAGGAAGACTTGGGTAGGGAAATAATTCCACTGGTAGAATGCAGGCCTGACACGCCTATAATAGAGTGGTGCTCTGTAACAGAGTGGTGTAATAGAGCACATGTAATAGAGTGGTGCTCTGTAACAGAGTGGTGTAATAGAGCACATGTAATAGAGTGGTGCTCTGTAACAGAGTGGTGTAATAGAGCACATGTAATAGAGTGGTGCTCTGTAACAGAGTGGTGTAATAGAGCACATGTAATAGAGTGGTGCTCTGTAACAGAGTGGTGTAATAGAGCACATGTAATAGAGTGGTGCTCTGTAACAGAGTGGTGTAATAGAGCACATGTAATAGAGTGGTGCTCTGTAACAGAGTGGTGTAATAGAGCACATGTAATAGAGTGGTGCTCTATTACAGAGTGGTGTAATAGAGCACATGTAATAGAGTGGTGCTCTGATTTCTCTCTGTTCTCTGAAACACTCTGGTGCTAGATGGTGGCACAGCTGGTTGACTGCATATGTTACAACGTTCAAAGACCAGGGTTCAAGTCCCCAGACCCTACCTGCAGGAGGAAAAGCTTCACGAGGGGTGAAGCAGGTCTGCAGGTGTCTCTCTTCCTCTCTATCTCCCTCTTCCCTCTCGATATCTGGGTGTCTCTATCAATAAAGATAAAATAATAATAATAATAATAATAATAATAATAATAATAATAATAATGAAGGTAAGATGCCAGCAGGTGGCTCACTCAGTAAAGCATACATATCGTTCAAGTTTCAGTTGCCCAAATGGCAGTGACTAGACCCCAGAGGGGAAGCTGCATGAGTGGTACAGTAGTACTGCAGGATCTTGCCTGTGTTTTTCTATGCCTCTCTACTTCCCACCCTTTATCTAGAGGAAGAGAATTAACTGCCACCAGGAACCAGGAGCTATGCAGGCACTGAGTCCCAGCAATAACCCTGGTGGCAAAAAAAAAATTAAAAAAAGAAGTTAAGTGATCATACCAAGAAAACCCCCACATCAACACAAAGAACTTTTCAACAGAACCCTCACTAAATCGTTCATCATTCATTGACTTTACTCCTCTGAAACTGGCCGTGGCCAGTTATCTACAGAATCCCACTTGCATGCCTCTCGTACACAGTCTAGCGCTCCCTTACTCCTAGAAGACCACAAGTCTGTATCCAACACCCTATATGAAGAACCGCCTGTCTCCCGTTGCCCAACAAAACACACTCGGAGAAATTACCTTGCAGACACAGTATAAAGACCTTACATAGCCACCATGTATTACTGACGATTGCTGCAATGCAAATGCTACTTACAAGACAACTGATAAGAAGACTTTCATCACCCCACAAGGCAGGCAGGTGTCTGCAACATAGATCAGACATTCTGATAATAAAGCAACCCACAGCAGTTCATGCACACACAGCCTCCCAAGTAGACCATCAAAGTAGATGACAAATTGAGGGAGCCAGGCAGTAGCGCACCCAGTTAAGCATATATAGTACTAAGTGCAAGGATCCACACTAGGAACTAGGTTCAAGGCCCTGGCTCTCCATCAGCAAAGGGGGACGGACGCTTCACAAGCAGCGAAGCAGGTCTTCAGGTGTCTATCTTTCTCTCTCCCTCTCTAAATCCCCCTTCTCTCTCAATTTCTCTGTCCTATCCCATAAAATGGGAAAAATGGCAGCCAGGAGCAGTGGATCTGTAGTGCTGGCACCAAGCCTCAGCAATAACCCCAGCGGCAAAAATAAAGAAGTAAATAAAGTAGATGACAAATTGAGAGGTAACTGTAGACCAGAAAACCTCTTGTCCTTCTCCCTTTCTGACATCAGCATCCTACAAGCAGCCTTTGGTGTGAAACTGATGGCTACCAGACAATGGCTATTAATTCAATATTAATATTAATTTGGTGTAGTGCAGAGTAAGTATGGAGTGATTAGAAAAAAAAAAGACAAAAAAGCAGATGGGTTGGGGCTGTAGCTCAATGTCAAACTTACGCTTCACAGGTATGAGCCATCTCCATCGCCCACCGCCTCCCTCCCAAAAAAGCAAATAAATAAAAATACTTAAACAGACAAATAGCCAAAGTTTTCTGAGACCTGCCCTCAATACTGCAGTCTTTCCATTAAAAAAGGATGGAGACATGAGATCAGACAGAAATCAAGCTGCCAATTACACAAGGGAAACATCCTGATGTCAACAGTAAAACCTTATCTCCTTAGGTTCCTATTTTTTAATAAAATGCTGGGAGTCGGGCTGTAGCGCAGTGGGTTAAGCGCAGGTGGTGCAAAGCACAAGGACCAACGTAAGGGTCCCTGTTCGAGCCCTAGCTCCCCACCTGCAGGGGAGTTGCTTCACAAGCGGTGAAGCAGGTCTGCAGGTTGTCTGTCTTACTCTCCCCCTCTCTGTCTTCCCCTCCTCTCTCCATTTCTCTCTGTCCTATCCAACAATGACGACAACAATAATAACTACAACAATAAAACAAGGGCAACAAAAGGAAATAAGTAAATAAATATTTTTTTAAAAAGAAAACTTATAAAAATGCTTTTTTTATTCATTTATTTTGGATAGAGACAGAGAAATCAAGAGAGATAGGTGAAGAGGGAGAGAGAAAGACATGGAGAGAGGGAGCCACAGCACTGCTTCACCACTTGTGAAGCTTCCCTCCTACAGGTGGGAGACAGGGGTTTGAACCCAGGTCCTTGCTCATAGTAACATGTACACTCTACTGGCTGTGCCACTGTCCAGCCTCTTCTCTTTAGTTCTTTTTTGTTTGTTTGTTTGTTTTTGCCTCTAGGGTTATTGCTGGGGCTCAGTGCTGGCTCTCTGAATCCACTGCTCCTGGAGGCCTTTTTTTTTTTAATTTCTTAATTGGGAAATTAATGCTTTACATTCATTTGACAGTAAATACAATAGTTTGTACATGCATAGCATTTCTCAGTTTTCCATATAACAATAGAACCCCCACTAGGTCCTCTGTCATCCTTCTTGGACCTGTATTCACACACACACACACACACACACACACACACACCAGAGTCTTTTACTTTAGTGAAATACGCCAATTCCAGTTCAGATTCTACTTGTGTTTTCTCTTCTGATCTTGTTTTTCAACTTCTGCCTGGAGACCTTTTTTTTTTTTCCATTCTATTGGATAAGACAGAGAGTCTCCTTAGATTAAATGCAACTAGACACACTAACAGCTAAGCTTCTATTAAAAAAAATATATGGGGGGGGGGCTGGGCAGAAGAACAGTGGGTTAAGCATGCATGGTGCCAAGTGCAAGAACAGGTGTAAGGACCCCCGTTTGAGCCCCCAGCTCCCCACTTGCAGAGAGGGTCACTTCACAAGTGGTGGAGCAGGTCTGCAGGTGTCTTTCTCTTCCCCTCTCTGTCTTCCCCTCCTCTCTTGATTTCTCTTTCCTAACCAATACCAATAACAACAAGGGCAACAAAAAATGGGAAAAAATGACCTCTAGGAGCAGCAGATTCATAGTGCAGGCACCAAGCCCCAGCAATAACCCTGGAGGCAAAATAAAATACAATAACTTTAAAAATAGTGATTTCTTTATATATCGCTCTCTAGTTTGAAAGTCAAAAGTGCATGCATTTTTTTTATTTTATTTATTTATTCCCTTTTGATGCCCTTGTTGTTTTATTGTTGTAGTTATTATTGTTGTTGTCGTTGTTGGATAGGACAGAGAGAAATGGAGAGAGGAGGGGAAGACAGAGAGGAGGAGAGAAAGACAGACACCTGCAGACCTGCTTCACCGCTTGTGAAGCGACTCCCCTGCAGGTGGGGAGCCGGGGTTCAAACCGGGATCCTTATGCCGGTCCTTGTGCTTTGCGCCACCTGCGCTTAACCCGCTGCGCTACAGCCCCACTCCCCTTGTTTTGTTTTTTAATATTTATTTTATAAGAGACAGATCAGAGTTCTGGTACAAGGTGATGCTAGGGATTAAACCTGTGTCCTTTGAGGACTCAACTATGCAAGCCCTGTGCTCTAATTTTGAGCAAACTCCCCAGCTCCCCATCTGCAGGGGAGTCACTTCATAAGCAGTGAAGCAGGTCTGCAAGTGTCTGTCTTTCTCTCCCCCCTCTGTCTTCCCCTCCTCTCTTCATTTCTCTCTGTTCTATATGAGAACAATAACAATAATGGCAACAACAAGGGCAGCAAAAGGGGGAAAAAATGGCCTCCAGGAGCAGTGGCTTCATAGTATAGGTACCAAGCCATAGCAATAACCCTGGAGGCAAAAAGAAAAGAAAAGAAAAGAGAAAAACCACATGGAAAAGATAGAAGAAAACTTTCTTTTTTAAAATATTTTTAAAGTTTTTTTTTAATTTTTATTTATTGGATAGAGGCAGTCAGAAATCAAGAGCAAAGGGGGAGACAGAGAGGGAGAGAGACAAACAGATACCTGCAGCCCTGCTTCACCACTCATGAAGCTTTCCCCCTGCAGGTGGGAACCAGAGGCTCAAACCTGGGTCCTTGTGCACTGTAACATGTGTGCTCAACCAGGTGCACCACCACCTGGTCCCAAAAAAACTTTCTTATGGAGGTTATTTGGGGGATGTGGGTGGGGGGCATGGTGAGGAAGGCTGGAAGGTGAAAACAACTGGTGGTTCACTGGATCTGTCTACAAAAATCATAGGCATTTAATGTAAAATGTAAATATTCAATCTGTGTGCCAGGTACGCAGAAACATGACACATACTTATATTTAAGCACTTTGTAATAGACAGTGTATGTTTCATGGTTTAAAAGTTAAAAACGGAGAGTCAGGCAGTAGCGCAGCTGGTTAAGCGCATGTGGCACAAAGTGCAAGGACTGGCATAAGGATCCCGGTTCGAGCCCCCGGCTCCACACCTGCAGGGGAGTTGCTTCACAGGCAGGGAAGCAGGTCTGCAGGTGTCTCTCTGTCTCTCTTCCTCTCTATCTCCCCCTTCTCTCTCAATTTCTCTCTGTCTCTATCCAAAAACAAACAAATAAATAAATAAATAAAATACAAGAAGAAAACTTAAAGAAAAAAGTTAAAAATGAGATGGCGGAGATGGTGTATTGCACCAAAGCAATGGATTCTGGGGAGAGGGGGTGGCTTTCAAGTCCTGGTGCATGATGGTGGAGGAGGACCTAGGCTGGGGGTAAAGTTGTTTTGTAGAACATTGAAAAATTTTATCCATATACCAACAACTGTATTTACTGTAAACCATTAGCCCCCACCCATTTACCCCCACCCCCCCAAAAAAAAGTTAAAGACAGAGACACAAAGCCACAAGGGGCCTAAGCAATGGGAAGTGGCAAAGTCCTACTGCTCTGATTCCGAGTGACTGCCGGGCAACAAAAGCAACACACACAAACCTCCCGGAAGCTCAAGTCCAAGAGTGCACACATGTTACAACCCACTTTCACAGCTTTGCATTTTCTCTCAAGATCATCTTTTGATATGAACTTTATTGACAACAGGCAAGTGGGCAGATTGATCGGTAGTCAAGTAAGATGTATGTCTATATTTGAAGTTGTTCTGCAGGGTTGTTTCCACTGCATGTGAGCTTGTGAATCTCAATGAAAGTGAAATGCCAGTAGGTATAAACAACGCAGAAGCACTATGCTAAAGCTAAGGGAGGTGAGCAGAAGTGACAATACAAGGAAGCATTCCAGGAAGAAGAGGAGGATTTTGCCTGTACTAATTGTCGTGGCTCCCTAGAGGAAAAACAAATCCACAGTCTCCGCTATTTTTTCAGATTTATATATGTATTAGATCAGAGAACTGTTCAACTCTGGCTTATGGTGGTGCCAAGAATTGAACCTGGGAAATCTGAGACCTTAGACATGTAAATTCTGTGCTCCCCCGTCCCACAATCTTCTCCCTGAGGATTGTCTACCAAATGGCCCTTACCAATACCCAACGGCAGCAGTAGGAAACCAACACAGTCACTTTGGGCCTTGTCATGTGTTTTTTTGTTGGTTTGTTTAAGATTTTATTTTTTATGTTTCTTTTTTTTCTTTTTTTTTTTTTTTGGAGAGAGGAGGGGAGGACAGAGAGGGGAGTGAAAGATTGACACTTGCAGACCTTCACCGCCTGTGAAGCGACTCCCTTTTATCTTTCTTTTTTTAAACATTTTTTTAATATTTATTTATTACCTTTTGTTGCCCTTGTTGTTTTATTGTTGTAGTTATTGTTGTTGTTAGTGATGTTATTGTTGTTGGATAGGAGAGAGAGAAATGCAGAGAGGATGGGAAGACAGAGAGGGGGAAAGAAAGATAGATACCTACAGATAGAGAGCAGGGGGCTCGAACCGGGATCCTTCCACCAGTCCTTGTGCTTTGCAACACCTGCGCTTAACCCACTGCGCTACCGCCCGACCCCCTCATCTTTCTTTTTATATATTTTTCCCCATTTTGTTGCCCTTGTTGTTGTCGTTATTGTTGCCACTGATGTTGTTGTTCGATAGGACAGAGAGAAATCAAGAGGAGGGGAGATAGAGAAGGGGAGTAAAAGATAGACACCTGCAGACCTGCTTCAGGACTTGTGAATCGACCCCTCCAAACCCCCAACAGTAGGTATAAACATGGCAGAAGCACTATGCTAAAGCAAAGGTAGGTGAGCAGAAATGACAAGGAAACATTCCAAGAAGAACAGCAGGATTTTGCCTGTACTAATGCAGTGGCTCCAGAGAGGGAGCTCAAACTGGGATCCTTAAGCATCTTCCCTGGTGCATCGGATGTTCTAAGAGCATCAGATGTTCTAAGAGCATCAGATTATGACCAGAGGCCACCAAAACACCAGTTCTGTGTTGGCTCCACCACACGCAAAAATCATAAACATTTGAGAGAAGCCACACAGTGTTAGTGCGGGGTTCGCATCTGGCCAAGGATAACCTACCTGTAGGGCTCACAGAACATGTTACTATCACACAGGAATATGAAGAACATTTATTTTACAAGTTTTGGTTCTCTCACAATAGAAAGTTGATCCAAACTCAATAGTAGCTGCTCAGTTTCATAAGAATGCACTACGCAGCTCTCCCCTGCATCCACCACTCACACACACTTATTCACAGGATTAGCCTTCCACTGTGCTGTGAGCATTTTAGCCTAAGCATCTTATGAAAGGTGCCATGCCTTGCTGATACCGGGCATGAACAGATTCTCTAAGAACACAATGAGGTGGGGGTGGGAGAGGTGAGAGAGTGAAAGGGAGACAGGGAAAAAGAATTTGATGTCTAGGATTCTGAATTAGTTCAGGGTAAAAGGAGGAGGGGGAATCAGAAGTCATCTACCATCAACAAGCACATTCAGCCTGGACCGGAAGTCACTCCCACCACCAACACACACATTCAGCTTGAACAGGAAGTTGTCCCCACCCGTTTATGTGGTTAACACACTGAATGCCAACAAAGACAACTTCATTACAACCTATATAAGGCTCATCTCAGCCTTCAAGAGATCTTCTCTGTCTCCATCCTGACCCACGAGGTATCCTAATCTGTTTTTGATGTGAGGTTCCCACCCCTAAAGCCAGCACAGAATTTTACCAGTCAGTGCACCAGATGCCTACCACGGTGGAGTGAAACTCATCAGTTTACCCAGCATCACACAAGGCTATTTGTTAAGCCAAGAAGGAAAGAAATTAGAGCGGAGATTGAGCCGTAGTGCACAGGTTAAGTACACATAGTACAAAGTGCAAGGATCCCAGTTCTAGCCCCTGGTTCCCCACCTGCAGGCGGTTGCTTCACAAGTGGTGAAGCAGGTCTGCAGGTATCTCTCTTTCTCTCCCCCTTCTCTATCTCCCCTTCCCTCTCAATTTCTCTCTGTCCTATCCAATTAAAAAAAAAAAATGGGAAAAAACGGCTACCAGGAGTGGCGGATTGGTAGTGCCGTCGCTGGGCCCCAGCAAAAACTCTGGAGGCAACAAAGGAAGGAAGGGAGGGAAGGAGGGAGGGAAGGAGAGAGGGAAGGAGGAATTAGAGCTAGAAAAAAAAAAGTTTGATGCAAAGAATAGAAGTCAGGGGCCAGACGGTGGCGCACCTGGTTAACTGCTCACATGACAGTAGTAAGAACCCAGGTTCAAGCCCCTGGTCCTCACCTACAGGGGAAAAGCTTCTTAAGTGATGAAGCAGGACTGCAAAAGTGTCTCTCTGCTTCCCTCTCTACTTGCCCTCCCCTCTCAGTTTCTCTGTCTCTGCCCAATAATAAATAAACAAATAAATGATTAAAAAAGCAATGAACAGAAGTCACACAATAACAAATACACAGTGAGAGACAGAACAGGCAGGCACCACTCATTAACCTTGAATGTGTCTGTATCAAACAAAATTTTCAAAGAAGTATAAGCCCCTTGTTGTACATAAATAAATACACATACACAGAAGTATATATACTCATAATGATGAGAAAGTTCAGAATATATTCAGCTGCCATGACATACACACAGTATTTAAAACAAAACCACAGAAGATACTGAGTCAGAAGAGTTTCCAGACTCCATAGAACATTTGTCAAAAGACAACTTATTTTACCAAAACCTAATTTTCCTGATCAGAAATGTCTAGGTTCAGGAGACTGGCGGTAAGGTAATGCAGCGGGTTAAGCGCAGGTGGTGCAAAGCGCAAGGACTGGCATAAGGAGCTCAGTTCAAGCCCCCGGCTCCCAACCTGCAGGGCAGTCGCTTCACAGGTGGTGAAGCAGGTCTGCAGGTGTCTATCTTTCTCTCCCCCTCTCTGTCTTCCCCTCCTCTCTCCATTTCTCTGTCCTATCCAACAACAACATCAATAATAACAACAATAGTAACTACAACAGTAAAACAAGGGCAACAAAAGGGAATAAATATTTTTTTTAAATGTCTAGGTTCGTGTTCTCTCAGTAGCATCAACTAAATTTTAAGAAAATATTTCCCAATCTAAAAGGAAGCGTCTTTCTCCATAAGGCTACAGGTTCTTTGGTAGGCAAGAAGAAAATCATATGCCAGCATTGTCTCTACACTCAATGGAAAGTTTTCACCAAAGCAGACAGCAAAGAAAAGACAACTCACCGCTGAGAGCTGGCTCCACGTGGACCTCAGTGGCTTATGGTGAACCACAATTTTCTCATCTGATTTTTGTTCTCTGGGCTCCGACTCTTCATCAGAGTCAATGTCCAAAGCCTTTTCTTTGTAGTTCTGATATAGGACGGCATTTTCTGCAAGGAAAACAAACCTTACATGTCACTCATCGACCTCACCCATTCTGCTACTTGCTCTAAACAAACGTGTATTTTATACAATACTGACCTCCTATTCAACCAATAAAGAGAGAAATGGATTGATACATGGAAGAGTAATTCTCCAAAAGTGATGATCTCAGTTACAAGGCTCTACAGTAGACTCACATGCAGCTGAAATCAACAAGCAGTTTCCAAGTCCCCGCACAACTCATGAAGATGTGTCACTTATTAAGTCACTGCTGTTTGGGCTACTTTGAATTCACACCCTACCTTCCTCTGATATCTGCCACCAGCCATTATGTAGTTAACAAACACATGTACAATCAGCCAAGAATAGAAAATAAAAGACACGTGGCCCAGGAGATGGCGCAATGGATAAATCATTGGACTCTCAAACATAAGGTCCAGAGTTCAATCCCCGGCAGCATATGTATCAGTGATGTCTGGTTCTTTCTCTCCTCCTATCTTTCCTCCTTAATAAGTAAAATATTTAAAATAAATACACGTTATACCATCATAAACTCAAAAATTACTGGGGGGGGGGAAAGTCAAAGTCATTCATTTATCTATTCATGTCACAGCTATCCAGAAAATGCCCACCAAGCGCTAGCACCTGGCCAACACTAGCATTACAACAATGAGAAAAAGATTTAAAAGTCAGTCTTCCTGGAGCTGACATCCTAATGGAGAGAATAATAACGACAACACAAGTTACTTTCATAATATGTCAGAGGCTGATAGAAGTCACTGAGAAAAAAATGAGACAGGGAAAGGGGTTATGTGTATTTTAAGTAAGATGGCTGAGGGAGGTCTCACTGATGATGTTTAAGAAAAGACCTAAAAGTAAAGCACTTACTTAGCTGGGAGAAACCATTCTGTCAGGAAGAACAGCAAGTGCAAAGGCCTTAGGACAGAGGTAGGCTTGGTAAGTCTTATGTTACAAGGAGCAGTAAGAAGGCCTCTCTGTGCATGGAATAGAATGAGAAAGGGCACAAGGTAAGGGAATAGAGCGCAAGATCGGGTAGGCCTTGTCACAATGCCACTGAAAAAACTCTGTTTCTAACTCCAAGTGATATGACAAGTCCTTGTAGGGCTAAGAACACAATGATCTTGCCAAGTACAGACCCACAGAGGGGCTGGTCTACATACAGGGGCTATGAGAACATGCTGGCAGGCTGTGATCCAATTTAGGAGTAAGGGGAGGTCTAACAAGGGCAGTCTCAGGCCTGAAAGATGAGAAATTACAGAGCTGGGCTGGGAAGATAGTGAGATGGTTATGCAAGACTTTCACACCTAAGGCTCTGGGCTCCCAGGTTCAATCCCCTGCTCCATCATAAGTCAGAGCTGAGCAGTGCTCTGGTAAAATAAATAAATAAACAAATAAGCAAATAAATAAATAGAAGCCCGGCAGCAGCACACAGGGATAATATGAAGCATAAGGATCAGCACAAGGATCACAGTTAGAGGCCCCAACTCCCCATCTGCAGTGGGGGACACTTCAAGAGAGGTGAAACAGGTCTACAGGTATCTCTCTCTCCCCCTCTCTACCTTCCCCCTCCTCACTTTCTCTCTGTCCTCTGCAATTTAAAAGAAATGGAAAAAATAGCCTCCAGGAACAGTAGGTTCATAATGGTAGCACCGAGCCCCACCAATAATCCTGGAGGCAAGATAATAAATAAATAAGTAAATAAATAAAATTTCTAATTATATTATTTATTTATTTATTTATGATTGTAGAGACAGAGAGAAATTAAGAGAAAAGGAGGAAGGAAAGAGGGAAAGAGACAGAGAGACCTCAGCCCTGCTTCACCACTTAGGAAGCTTTCCCCCTACAGGTAGGAACCAGGGGCTTGAACCTACCTAGGTCTTTGGTCATTGTAATGTGTGCACTCAACCAGGTGTGCCACCGCCTGGCCCCTCAGGAATTTTTTTTCTTTTTAATAACAGAGAAAAGTTGCCGAGCTAAAGGGAAAAGCAATGCAAAAGCCTTGGCCAAGAGGAATCTTTTCACCTGTGTAGAAAAAAAAAAAAAAAACAGGCCTAGATCTAGTGAGCCAGTGGATTAAAGGGTGGAGAGTGAATTTGGAGAGATCAGCCAGAGTCCAAAGCAACAGTGCGCAGACACAAACACCTGAATTTTGGAGCCAGGTGGTGGCACACCTGTTTAAGCACAGGCATTACAGTGTCAAGTCCCTGGTCCCCACCTGCAGGGGAAAGCTTCACAAGTGGTATAGTAGGGCTACAGGTGTCTCTCTTCCTCTCTATCTCCCCCTCCCCATTCAAGTTCTCTCTGTCTCTATCCAATACTATATAGGGAATTAAAAAAAAAACTGAATTATATCCCAAGTACAAAAGGTGGAAGTTTCTCTCACATTGTTAAGTGTGAATCCAATGGAAGAAAAGATACGATTGGAAGAGCAAAAAACGTTGGCTGCTTGGGCAGTGAATCAGGAAGTTATTATGGGCCAAAGGGACAGTTCATTGGGTAGAGTGCCTCCACAGACACGCCCACAACCCAGACTGCAGCTCTGACCCCAAAGGGGAAGAGCTATGGCAATGGAGGAAGCCTCAGTGCTATGATGTCTTTCCCTCTTTGTATCTATCTGAAAGAAAAAAAAATGGCCCAAAGAGATGAAATTGTACATACCCAATGCCCTGATTCCACAAAAAAATTAAACAAAAAAAAAAAAAAAAGGGAATTTGGACTATGTGGCTTAGAAAGGGTTGGACATAGACCTGGCCTATGGGTGCCTCAACAAGGAGGGAGGGGAAAGGAACACCCCAAGAGATTCAACCCTGGTGGAGAAGATTCTGAATTTGGTTTGAGACCTGAAGCATTTGAAATGCCTTTCCCATGCACTCACACAAGCAAACACTTGTCCCTTCCCTCATCAGCCACTGCATGTTGGGCGTGCACAATGACCAAGGAAACACTAATACAAGAGTCCCTGCAAGATGGTCTGTGCATTTACTGTTCTGTGTAGAAGGCAGTGTGAATGGTGAGGCAGAAACTTGGGTGGAGGGTAGATAGCATAATGGTTATGCAAAGGGACTCTCATGCTGGAGGCTCCAAAGTCCCAGATTCAATCCCATGTACCACCATAAACCAGAGCTGAGTAGTGCTTTGGTAAAAATAATAATAAATAAATAAATAAATAAATTTTTAAAAGAAAGAAACTGAACCTCATACCCTCCAGCCCCCACTGCCCTGTAAAGGACTCCATGACTGGCAAAGTCTATGCAGACACCAATGATATGGTCTGTCATTCATTCTCTCAGCACATTAGCGGTGTCATCAACCTCAGAGTATACATGACAAAACCGAGCTTGGAGGTTCAGATGCTCCAGCAACATCATTCAACTGAGGAACAAAAGGAATGGGACAGGAACCCAGGCTTGTGGCTCCAGGGTCCCCAATTCTCACAGCCCCACCACCTGCTTCCTAAGTCATATTTCTGTTATTAACTATAAGAATCCTTCAGTCTTCATGTGCATGCATGTGAAAAAGAGTGCCTGGGTTCTCCTATATGAGAAGAGGAAATACAGGGGAATGGCTCCTTATTAAAGGAAACAACTCAGTTATATGAAGGTCAGTTCTTGGAAGGAAGGGAGGAAGGAAGGAAGGAAGGAAGGAAGGAAGAAAAAAAAGAAAGAAAAAGGAGGAAAGGAAGGAAGAAAGAGGAGCAAAAGAAAAGAAAACTAAACTCCTCTGAGGCATAGGTCAATGTCAAAATCCAGAAGATGTAGAACTTGCCAGTAGATATTACATTAGGTAGATGCTCTGTTCACTTCCCAGTCATAAAATGACAGATCTCTGTCCCAGTGCTGTCTGAGACAACTGGTTAAATTACCAAACCTCTCAGATCCTATAGTTTCCCAAGTTGTCAAGGAGGTAAACTTATCCCAGCAAGCTCAAATACTGTGTCTATATTCTCCACAAAACTGTTTCTGAAGATCGGTGCAATTAATGCATTTGCACAAAATGTCGTATTGAAAATGCTCCAATAGGAATTTATTTCTTGTAAGAATTACACAGGGATATGTTTGGCAATCACCCAGGAATGAGTGTGTGTGTGTGTGTGTGTGTGTGTGTATTGTTTTATACGGGGTGATGTTACATTAGACTTACTTATAGAGGGACAATATATCTTCCTTCATTTTTACTTAAAGGTTGTAAAATGTGAGCAAGTCAAATAATGATGAAAAGCAATTGTCCACACCATTACCACTAGCCCTTCAGCCCTAGCACTGGGAGTTGGTGGGGAGGATGGAAGGAGGGCTGCTCCTGGATGCCCTTTCAGGGGGATGACACTTGACCCAACTATTTACAGAAAGCCTGCTAATCTGATTAGAGTTTGAACACCTGGTGAAGGCTGCTTTGTTTTTGAGTTCCTTGACAAGAAGAAGAAGAAGAAGAAGGAGGAGGAGGAGGAGGAGGAGAAGAAAAAAAAAAAAAACTATTATATAGGTTACAGATTCATAGGACCTTCCTGTTAGTCAGGAGACTTAAGTGTTGTCCCCAAACTGAAACTTGATAAAGAAACAGAAAGTCCAAAATAATACTAAAATACAGAAATCTGGGAGAGCATATGTTAAAGGAAATATGACTTGGGATCTAAATGTCAAACTCTTGCTCAATTTTTTCTTTCCTTTTATGGGAGGGGATCTAGGGGGATGGACTCTGGGTAGAAAACAATAAATTAAAAATCACAGGACATTTTTTTTCCCCAGAGCCTATAGCTCTGGTTTATGGTGGTGCAGGGGACTGAACCTGGGACTTTGGAACCTCAGGCATGAGAGCCTCTTTTCATAACCATTATGATATGCTATCTACTCCCACCCCCCCCCCCGCAAAAAAAAATCACAGGTCATTACAGTCTGACAAAGTTAAATTCTTACAAAGATATCACTAATTTTACTCACTGTTGGTATTACTCAGTGAAAAGTTAGCCTCATAGGAATCCTTGAATTGTTAAATTTGAGAAGAAGTTGGGTTTGGGTTTTTGTTTCTTTTCTTTTTTTTTTTTTTCTTCATCTTAAGTATTTTTGTTACTGTACTTGAATTTCAACTTTTAATTGATATTCCACATTGAAACAGCAATAAAAGTCTGGGAAATTATATGCTTACCTTCTCCATCAAATGTTCCTTGCCCTTTCAGCACTTTTTTCTAAGAAATAAGCAAAAAAAGGAAAAAGCAAACCATGTATGAATAAGTCAAAGAGCAAGTACAGCTATTTTAAGCAAAAGTACTTTTTTTGTTGTAGTTACATTAAATCTCCAACATTTCCAAAAACGTACAGCAGATGGTCCCTAGAAAATTTCACTCCTAAGACTACTTTAAGTCACTAAAACAGCGAACTAGAATATACAGTGTTCCCCACACCCCATCAAAATGGTTGAGAATCCTCAAATGGCCTGCTCACTCATTTCACTACCTGTGCTCCAGCGTCATCATTCAACTGAACTTTGCTATACATGCAGGGTTGAGGGGGGTGGAGTTGGGGTGGAGGTAGCAGGGCGGATAATACTCAAAATGTGTCATTTGTCTTTAAGGCCCATACACTCTCAAATAAAATAGGCTCGCTTGTGTAGTACATATATGCCATTTATATCGACTGGTTCCACTTCTGATTAATCCAGAAAAGATGTGATGGCTAAGAGGAAGCTCTGCCCCTTGCTCTGAGTGAGTTGGGTCCTGTTTGGGGACTTGGGGGTGGGTGGGAGGGCACACACTCCAAACCCCACTCTCCGGGTTACCCTATTTCTCTCTGTTCCGTTTGATAATGTTTTCAGAAATGCAGCTCCCTACCCTAGAGCAGAAGCCAATGCTACCCAGCTCATTTGTTAAACCCACTTCAGGCTGTATGTAGAAAAAATACAACCAAAGGAGGGAGGCTTGACAGAAATAAAGAAGTAAGTCACTAAAAACAAACAAACAAGAAAAAAAAAAAAGATAGCAGACACAATGTCTTGGGTGGGTCTGTTAATTAATTTTGAAGTGGTATTTCCTATATGATCAACCCTCAAAATAAACCATTTAAAATGCTTTGGACCACCATTTGAAGTGAAATAAACAACGTAAATAAATCATTGACATAAGTCATGTAAGTAACCAACAGGATGGAAATTCTTATCTTGGCATCTTGCTGAAATCAGCTAACACTGAATCGCACCTCTGCACAGGCGCAGACCCCAACATGAGCTGCATGCACCTCCTTTTCAGCTGCCTGAGTACAGTGCTGAAGAATTACGCAATTCTAAACCTAAATTTGCTCCCGATTTTTCCCTCCCATCCCAACCAATCCCATTTTGCCTGAGCTTAGAAAGTTTCACTTGGTCCCAGAAAGCCACAAGAATTTGGGGCTGGTAAGTAGCCAAGCCTCAGAGGTGCACAGGTTTGAGGCACAAACACAAATAAAAAAAGGAGCCAGCCACCTCCATGGCCACTTCCGTCGGCCACTTAGCGTCCTCAGTGTCCCCTCTCTCCCATCTGGGGGTTTCAGGAGTGAAATGCCCGCTCTTACCTTTATCCTGCCCAGACTGGAAAACTTCTCCCGGTCTTCCATCACCACTTTGAGCACCGGCTGCGACATCCTGTTCTTCTTTTTGGAGGCGGCGGGACTGTCAAATTCGAAACCGCTGACCACAGCCCGGCGGTAGGACGTGGAGCGCAGGCCTCGGCGCAGGGAGCCCGGGCTGTCCACCTCGTTCTCTGCCTCAGTCTCGTCCTCCGCGGGGCTCAGGGGCGCCCCAAGCCCCTCCACCATGCTGCGCACCTTGAGCAATCTCCGGTGGGGCTCGTTGCCCTGGCTGTTTTTACTGACTTTAATTTCCGAGGCCAGGCTTTTGGGGATGATCTGCTGCTTGCCCACTTTCAGGGCGGCGGCGCTGTGGGTGCTCAGGACCACCGCTGAGGGGTCCGAGGAGTCCTTGTCCTGGGGGTGCAGCCTTGGCAGGGGAGCCTTGGGTTCCGAAGAAGACCTTTTCTGGAGCGCGGGGGAGAGCGTCGAAGGTCCCCGGGAGTGGTCCTTAGCTGGCTGGCCGGGTGTGGAACCCAGACCGCAGGAGGCTGGGGAGCCCGGGGCAAGGCCATTTGCAGCTGGCGAGGGCAGGGGGCTGGGGGTACCATGGGCGAGGGTCCGCTCGGAGCTGCAGGGGGGCGGCGCGCTGCAAGTCCGCGGGGAGCGCAAGCGCTGCGGCGCAGGCAAGCTCTCCAGGCCATTGGCCGGAGGAGCAGAGGGGTTGCCCGACGGCGCCCTGGGGACCTGGGGCGACAGGGGTCGAAGGAGCCGAGGAGAAACAGCCCTGAAGTCCCGGGAGCCTGTCCTCCCATTGGGGAGCCCCTTCCTGTGCGCACACAGCAGCTGGGGAGGACTCCTTCGCGCCGTCCTGCCGTCCGGGGCGGGGGGCGGCGGCCCAGGCAACACACTCGGATCGTCGACCGGGAAGTCGGTGATCAGCAACCCGCTTGGGCTCTGGTAGGACTGGGGCCTCGGCTTCCCCCGGCCCAGCAGCTGGGGCTCGGGGGTCGCCCGCCTGCGCCACAAAGGAGCCAAACTGTTGCTGGCAAAGTCCACTTCGCTCTCGCCGTCCATAGTGGGACCTCAGGGTCTGGCCCGAGGGAAAAGAATTTCCCCCCTTTCTCCCCACTACCTCCCCCCCCCCCAAGTTATTCCGGCCTGGAGAGGAAAGCAGTCATGGAAATCCGTCTGCGGGCAAGCCGGTAAGGTGCAGGGCCCCGCGGCCACCGCTGCAGAGCGGACACACTGCGGCCACTCCCCCGCCTGGCGCGGGAGCTCAGCCGCCCGGCTCGGGACCGAGACCCGAACTGTGGCCGCAGAGGACCAGCCGCCCCCGCCGATCCGGGACGCCGCGAGCACCGAACCCAGAGCCCCCGGGTCGGGCCGCTGCTGCACAGCACGACTCCCGCCCAGGTCAGCTCTCTAGGGCAGCTCGCCGCCAGACGCGCCCCTCCGCCGCCATGCAACCCACCGCCCCCGCCGTGAGATCCTCGGATGCACCAGCGACCTCGCTGCCAGGAGAATTTACCTTCGAAGTTCGGCGGAGCCCGGGCTGGGAGTGCCCAACACCCCGTGGGTGGCCCGGGGTCCCGGAGCGCAGCGCCGTGGCGGGAGTTGTGCAGAGCGCGGCGGCCCCAGCAGGCAAAGGCCCCGCCCCCCAGTCTGGCCCCGCCCCATCGCGGCCCCCCACTCCAGCCTCGCCCCATGCGGGCTCCGCCCATTGGTGCGGGTCCGGCCCCCAAGTCTGAGCCCCCTCCCCCCCTGCGCTGGCACCGCCCATCGAGACTCTGTCGCCGCCTCCCAGACTCGCTGCCTTGGCGCCGGAGAGCTTGGGAGTGTTGGCGGGTCTCACGCCAGGGCTGGTGCCGAGCGCCGGGCTCCCGCAGGGACGCTCAATGCAGGCCCCGCGGTGTGGCTGCGGGGGCGCGGCGTGTGCAAACGAGGTGCCACCGACCCAATCTGGGTGCCTGGGCGCTCTGCGGGACAAGGTCGGGGTTCAGAAAGCGGCAGGATGAAGAGGAAGGAGTGAATAGATCGGATGCTGAAAGCCAGTGGCTTCTCGTCATTGGGGAGATGGGGGAAGGGGTTTTCCAAAACCAACCCGACAGCCTTGCCCCTCTGAACAAAATTACCCTGCACTATAGACTAAACAGTTTCGGAGCGTGTGTACGCAGGCAGCGCAATAGGGGACCTGGGAGGGAGTTTTCACTTAATCATCTTTGGGACTCATATATTTTTAATCGTGAATGCTACCTATTAAAAATAAATGCAGCTTAAATTATAAAGAAAGTGGTTTCCAATCATAGGAGGAATAAAATTCAAAATCCTGTGTGACTTCTAGGCCCAGGATGAACCTACCTGTGCGGCCGGTTTTTCCCGCCTCACTTCTCCTCCTTAATTCTTGGGCCACGCCCACTTATGTTTAACAGCCTCAGAACTTTCCTTTGTGTTGCTTTTGACCCCTGACCGCCTCTTTGATCTGAGGACTCCCCAGACACTTTCTGAGTGAGACCCTGTCCTTGATAATTTTCCCAGTCACCTGCTTTCTATCTCTAGTATAGAACTAACCAAATTTGGAAATGCATACATAATCTGTCGTGTGTGTTTGTGTGTGTGTTTGTTTGTTTGTTAATGGTCATTATCTAATTTGTTCCCTCTAAATTGAAAGTCACAAGAGGGCAGGGTCCATATTTACTTGATTGCCATCTGTATTCCAGGCACACGGAGGAATCAGATCATTGTTGAATGAATGAATAAGAGTTGAATCCAGGACTGTAACCATGCCAGATAATAGAAAGTTGGCTTGTGTACTGACTGACCTTTTGTCATGCCAAGTGAACAAGGCCTATTTGAGAAGCTACAGGATTTTTCGACCACAAGATTTATATTATAGTATTAATTCTATGAGAAAGACATGAGCTGTTCTCTAAGCTCTCTCTTCCCACTCATACACTCAATAGGAAAGGAGTAGGCAAGTCAGGCTGCTCATTTTGCCCTACATACACTGAATGTGACCCTAAAAATGTAAGTTAGGAAGGTGAATCATAATGTTTTCCATGCTTGTTTCTACTTTCCTGTGTTTTCTAAATATTGTGCATTAAATATATATATGCATATATGTGTGTGTTACTACATCTGAGATAAATTTGCAAACTTGAAAAATATGTCAAGATTAGAGAGATTTAAGGAAAGACATCCAATTTTTCAACTGGGAAAAACAACTGCTTACATACTAATACATGCTGTTTATTTAGTATAGGATATACTTTTGCATTCTAACATTATTTTTACATTGGAAAAATATAAGCAATTCAGTTTTTGAGGCATGTTTAGCTAATGGCAACTGAAGTGTTGACCAATGCAGAATGCAAATCTGTGACTTATGTTCAGGGTTATAGTTGGAGATATGAAAAGCTGCCTTCTCTTCAAATGATGTTGGTTCCACAAATAACTGTAGCTAATGATTATAAAGAAATCCCAGGATCTTCCTATCTCATTTCTAATCAACAGTCTAACACTCACTAAGACACCAAACTAGAGTTTCTTCACTTGAGTGAAGTTTAGAGACTCACAGACCTAGCTTTTTTTGTTTTTTTTTCTTTGTTCCCCTTTTTTTGGGGGGGGTTTGTATTATTTCCTAAATGAACTTACCACTAATTCCTCTTCTAGTCATTTTCTTAACACACACACACATACACACACACACACGAAAGAAATGTATAGGAGTGTTGCTCTGATCTTCTGTCTCTCCCCTCATAAAATAACTTTTTTTTGTCATCAGCGGACTTGCATCAGTCCAAGTCAACTTTTTCAGATAAAGAGAGTCAGAAAGAGAGAGAGAGCTTCCCTCAGTGCAGTGGTGGCTAGGCTTAAAACCTGGGTTTTGTGAATGACAAACCAGGAAGGTACACTACCCAGAAGAGCTTTTTGGTCAGTCCTATATGATTAGTTTTTTCTTCTGCCTCTAGGATTATCACTGGGGCTTGGTGCCAGCACTAGAATCCACTGCTTCTGGTGCCTTTATTTATTTTTTTTTCATTTAATTGGATAGAACAAAGAGAAATTGAAATAGGAGATGAAGATAGGAAAAGAGAAACTTTCAGACCTGGTTCATCTGCTTCACTGCAGGTAGGAAGTGGGGGTGCTCAAACCTAGGTCTTTGCTCATGGTAGGTAGCACGTGTGCTCAACCAGATATACCACCACACAGCCTTTACTATGTGGTTGCAAAGTATTGGATAGGATCTACTGGAATTATTATTATTATTATTATTATTATTATTATTATTATTTTGCCTCCAGGGTTATTGCTGGGGCTCAGTGCCTGCACCATGAATCCACTGTTTCCGGAGGCCGTTTTCCCCCCTTTTGTTGCCCTTGTTGTAGCCTTGTTGTGGTTATTATTGTTACTGTTGATGTCGCTTCTTCTTGGATAGAACAGAGAGAAATGGAGAGAGGAGGGGAAGACAGAGGGGGGCGAGAAAGACAGACACCTGCAGACCTGCTTCACTGCTTGTGAAGTGACTTCCCTGCAGGTGGGGAGCCAGGGGCTCGAAATGAATCCTCATGCCGGTCCTTTCGCTTTGTGCCACGTGCGCTTAACCCGCTGTGCCACCGCCAGACCCCCTGGATTATCGTTTTTTACAACTCAGAAGTCATCAAATACCAGCAACTTCATGTAGTTCAGTTGAACAGTCCGTAACTTGTTAGCAAATTTCCTGCTAGTGAACATTTATCTTCTTTGTAAAATTGAGCACCAGTGAGGCAAAAATAATTGTGGGATCCCCATCTAAATTTATGTACATCTTCCCTTCATTCCTCAATGCCTGGGAGAGGTAAAAGATAGTAAAAGAGAATAATAGCAGTCCTTTAAGTCATCATTTCCACAATAAAGTGATAATACAGCTGAAATGAAAAGACAAAACGTATTTTGTGAAACAAAGATGCAGGTATGGCTTAACTCTGTTGCATGGAATTTGGAGTCAGTTCTCCATCTTAAAGGTGAAATATGATGAACGTGATCTATGCAGATTTCTGTTTGGGGGAAGGAAATTGAGTCAGTCCCACTGATTTCCTTCTGTGTGATTGTCACAGTGTCTCTTTTCCTTCCTTTCTGGAAGCAGTGCTTTCTCTGGATTATCTTTTTTTTTTTAAATATTTTATTTATTTTTAATATTTACTTATTATTTATTCCCTTTTATTGCTCTTGTTGTTTTATTATTGTAGTTATGAATGATGTCGTTGTTGTTGGATAGGACAGAGAGAAATGGAGAGAGGAGGGGAAGATAGAGGGGGGGAGAGAAAGATAGACACCTGCAGACCTGCTTCACCACTTGTGAAGCGACTCCCCTCCAGGTGGGGAGCCGGGGGCTTGAACCGGGATCCTTAGGCTGGTTCTTGCACTTTGCGCCACCTGCGCTTAACCCGCTGCACTACCGCCCGACTCCTGATTTTATTTATTTGTTTATTTGTTTGTTTGTTTGTTTGTTTATAATAAAGATAGGAGGAGAGAACGAGAAAGAACAGATATCACTCTGGTGCATGTGCTGCTGGGGATGGAACTCAGGACCTCATGCTTGAGAGTCCAGTGCTTCCACTGCGCCACCTCTCAGACCACTATCTCTGGATTGTCAAGACTGTGTAGAACCTCAATTCTTATTTCATGAAATCTGATCATTTTGAATTTGAATAAAGAAGTATCTTATGAGGCGGCACTGATCCTTTTGTGAGAAGAGTTTGGCTTGAGGAAAAACCCCAAGATTAAAAAAAAAAAGACTTGTGTGGGTAGACTCCCCCTCTCCAAAGTAGAATTGTATCAGGAATCATGTGGGCATACTTAAAAAGAGCTGATATTTTCAAGTTTTCTCCTGCCCAGATCTGCTTGGAAGAAATCCTATTTTACCTGTCTCACAAATTCAACAGAGGGAAATAGCTGCAATAAATTAAGCCTGTGATTATTTAGATCTCTGTTTACCTAGACATTCTGGCATTTGGCTCAGAAGACAAATTATTTTTTTAATATAAAAGTGTTATCTAAACTCCATTTTTGCTAGGGATTTTAATTGGAGAATAAAAAAAATATATATATATATATAACAGGGTAGAGCTCTATAAACCAGGCACATTTGAGCTCATTACCAAGCAGTGCTAGTAGACTTTGTAACATACTTGTCAGAGTTGAGATCTGCCACCTAGCAACCACTTTGAAATGCTTCCTGAACCTTCCAGAGGCTGTTCCCAGCACCCATTTTGAGATTGGTAGGGGCCAGGTCTTTGAAAGGAGGATGAGAACTTTTTTTTCCAGGCAAAGACATGGGGATTAAACTAACTTGTTTCATTTAACTGCTCAACTGGTTTTGGAATGAAGTCAGTGGAAAATAGTCACCACCATGAAATAATTCACAAAGTGATTTATTAATAAGGGAATTTAGAGTAAACCCAGAGAATGTACCAGATTTATCCACTGAGTTTGCACTCCTGAAGTTTTGGTCTCAATTATATACAGTTTATAACCACATAGGGAAAGAGAAATTCATCTGCCAACAGAGGTAAAACATGAAAAAGGAAGAATATTTAATTTAATATCAAAATTGATCTCTTGGAACTGGAATATAGCTCAGAGGGCAGAATGCAAGCCTGACCAAACAAGAGGTCCTGAATTCAATCTCGGGCACCACATGGGATCATCACAGACAGCACTGGGGGAGCTCTATGGATGGTGGAACATTGTTGTGGTGTTTTTTGCTCTCTTCCTATCTTCCCTTTTGTTCTCACTCTCCCCATACCCTTTTCTAAAGACATAAAATTTAAAAAAATTAGGACCAGAGGTTGACCAGCAAGACCATACATGCACATTCCCTGGTGCCACATTAAAAAAAAAAATGTGTCATATATTTTACAGAGTCAGGTTGTTACTTGTTTTGGGGAAGAGCACAAGAACTGAGACTTTAAAAGATCTTTTTCTTAGAGAACACTTCTGCAGATGTGAAGGCCAGGCTTATCTCTGGTCCCTTTCTCCAGCAACTTACAACATGATCAAGGAGGAACTGGCAAAGTCACAGCAAAACAGGTTGCTTGTTTTACATACTTTGGCCCACCTTTTCCTTTCTTCCATCCTCCCTTCCTCCCCCCCTTTTTTTTTCTAACTTCAGTCCTATGCTGCTACTTGCTCACCAGTTTCCCAGAACAGAGACATCTCAGACACACAGTAGCACAGCAGTGTTTTACTATAGTCCACACTATGGTTAACATATTAAACATATTTTAAAGGGGGACTGGGCAGTCTTCTTCTAGCGTTTGCCCTTCTTCCGTAGCCAGTCAACAGCATCAGGTTGAGCCTGATGTAAAGTTTCGAGACCTCCTTTGAATCTGGAGAGGTGGCAGTCGTTGACTATGTGGGTCATAGTCTGTCTGGAGCCGCAGGGGCAGTTCAGGTCGTCTCTGGCTCCCCAGCGATTGAACATAGCGGCGCACCGGCCATGGCCTGTTCAATAGCGATTGAGGAGGGCCCAATCATAACGTGCTAGGTCAAAGCCGGGTTCACGCTTGCAGGGGTCTGTGATGAGGTGTTTGTTCTTTACCTCAGCTGACTGCCAACTCTGTTTCCAAGAGTCTGGAACAGAGAAGTTCAGTGTAGGCATAGGGGACCAGATTGGGTGACGAGACGTCAAGCGTTGGACAGGGTGGGCGAAGATATCCGCGTATATTGGCAGGTCCAGTCGAGCGTAGACGTGGGAAATGAACTTAGATAATGCCGCATCCTGATGAATATCTGGCGGGGCGATGTTGCTAAGAACTGGCAGCCATGGAACCGGGGTGGAACGGATGGTTCCAGAAATTATCCTCATGGAGGAATATAATTTGGAATCGACCAAGTGGACATGGGGGCTACGGAACCATACTGGGGGACAGTATTCTGCAGTGGAATAGCATAATGCCAGAGATGATGATCACAGTGTGGAAGCGCTTGCGCCCCATGAGGAGCTGGCCAGTCTTGCAATGATGTTATTCCTTGCGCCCACCTTTGCTGCAGTTTTTATGAGATGTTTGTGAAATGACAGAGTGCGATCGAGAGTAACGCCAAGATAGACTGGCTGGGCTTCATGCCCAATTCTCGTATCGCCAAGCTGCACATTAAGCTCACGTGAGGCCGAGGCATGGTGTAGATGGAAAACAGATGATACCGTTTTTGGAGTGCTAGGGATTAGTCGCCATTTTTTACAGTAATCAGATATCAGAGACATGTCTTTCGTGAGTGTTTCCTCGAGGATGTTGAACTCTGATGCCTGAGTTGCACAGCAGATGTCATCAGCGTAGATGAACTTCCTTGAAGAAGTTTCTGGGAGGTCATTAATGTAAATATTGAATAGCGTAGGAGCCAGAACAGAGCCCTGGGGGAGGCCACTTGAGACAAGTCTCCATCTGCTAGACTTGTCACCCAGATGCACCCGGAATCTTTTGTTTTGGAGAAGAAACGATATAGTGTTGGCCACCCATGGAGGCAGGCATCTTGAGATCTTGACTAGGAGACCACGGTGCCAAACCGTGTCATAGGCTGCTGTGAGATCAACAAAGACAGCACCCGTCTTTAAATTCTTCTGGAATCCATTCTCAATGTAAGTTGAGAGGGCCAGGGCTTGTTCGCAGGTAGATCTTCCTGGGCAGAAACCAGCTTGGGCGGGTGATAGGAATTTCTCTGTAAGATGAGAAATACGTGACAGAAGCAGCCTCTCGAGGAGTTTGTAACACACGGAGAGGAGAGAAATTGGTCTATAGCTGGCGGCCAGTGTTGGGTCTTTCTTTGGTTTCAAAACTGCTATAATCTTCTCGCGATACCAAACTTTGGGCATAGACTCAGATTCCAAGATGTGGGACAGGAATGAAGTGAGCCACTTCTTTGCCACGGGACCCAGGTTAAGAATGAGTTCTGGGGTGATGTTATCATAGCCAGCAGCTGTTCCCGGTTTAACCCTCGGGATGCATTGGATCGACCTTCCCGTGGTGCATCTCGTGAGTACCCACTCATGGGGAAACTGAGGATCCTCCCTAGCCGACTGAATCCACATGGATCCCAGTCACTTTCAAAGCCAGCAATAAGCAGCTCCTGACAGCTTTCAAGCTGTTGGTCCTGCTCTTAGAGTCCTCCAACTTAATGTTGAGGGACTGTCCTTTGCCAAACGCGTTCTTATTGGTAACCTGGCGATACAGCATCAGGCAGATGTTATCTGCCTACAAGAAACACATATAGCAGTCGATGAAGCTGCTCGATTCACCATCAATGGATTCGATTTAATATGCTATAATCTCCATCCTAAACACGGCCGAGCCATCTACGCCAAATCGTGTCTTACGGACTGGGCAGTAATACACTGGGTTAAGCACGTGTGCAAAGCACAATGACTAGTTTATGGATCCCATTTCAAGCCCCTGGCTCCCCATCTGCAGGGGTGGGGAGGGCACTTCTAAAGCTATGAAGCAGGTCTGTAGGTGTCTTTCTCTCCCCATCTGTCTTCCCCTCCCCTCTTAATTTCTCTGTCATATCCAACAACAATAACAGCAACAACAACAAAAATGGAAAAAGATGGCATCCTGGAGCAGTGGATACATAGTGCAGGTACTGAGCCCAGTGACAATTCTGGAGGCAAAAAAATAAAAAAGTAAGTAAATAAAAGTAGGGTTTTTTTTAGTTTATTTTTTAAAATTTTTTATTTATAAAAAGGAAACACTGACAAACCATAGGATAAGAGGGGTACAACTTCTCACAGTTCCCATGATCAGAACTCCGTATCCCATCCCCTCCCTTGATAGTTTTCCTATTCCTTAACCCTCTGGGAGTATGGACCCAAGGTTATTGTGGGATGCAGAAGGTTGAAGATCTGGCTTCTGTAATTGCTTCCCTGCTGAACATGGGCGTTGACAGGTTGATCCATACTCCCAGCCTGTCTTTCTCTTTCCCTAGTGGGGAAGGGCTCTGGGGAAGTGGAGCTCCAGGACACATTGGTGGGGTTGTCTGTCCAGGGAAGTCTGGTTGGCATCATGCTAGCATCTGGAACCTGGTGGTTGACAGGAGAGTTAACATACAAAGCCAAACAAATTTTTGACCAGTCATGGACCTAAGGGCTGGAATAGTGCAGATGAAGAGTTGAGGGTTCCTCCATTTTGTAGATAGCTAGTAGGCATATTTTAATTAAATTCCAAAGGGCCTGTGGCTATACTAGGTTTTGTTTTTTTTCTTTTCTTTTTGCCCCTGAGCCTGAAATCTGATATGCCAGTGGATCCAAGTTATTGTCTGGGGAGATGATGTCATGGCTGGAAAAAGGACCAGAAAGCTGGATCAGGGAAGAGAGTAGCTCCCTAATATGGGAACGGGATATAAATATTGTTGACTGTAAACCCCATCAATTTGATGTGATCTGGGGCCCATAATTAGCTTAGGAGCCTATGTGACCTCTGCATCCCTCTAGATCTGAGCTCACATTCTGTGTTCATGAGTAGGAATATTCCAAGCTGCCCCAGTATTGACCCATCTTCCTCAGGTATAGCATAGACTATGTTGTCCATCCTCCCTTCGGAGGATGGAACATTCTCTACCATTGTTGATCCAAGTTGAGGGCAAGGTCCTATGGGGGCCCACAAAGGGGGTCTATTTTATTGTTCCTGATAGAAATGACCGGTAACAACGGAGAGAGAATTTGTTTGAGGTCTAGGCCCATCAAGACTGTTTGGGAATCTCAGGGCTCCCCCAATTAGGGCCCCAGCTGATGGGTTGCCCTGATAGTGACTAAAGAGTCATCATTAAAGTATGCCAGTCTCTTGCCCTTATTCAGCTTTTGCAGCCCTTGCTTTGATGAGGTTAGCTTTGGAGTGAGTGAGAGAACTGTAATAGGAAGTAGGTGAGGAAGGTATATAAGTCTAAGTAGAAACTATTTCATTATGAACTTTTTACTGACTCACTACAGACTATTATGTATTTTTGCTTTCAGGTATATATTTTGCCCTAATTTATGGATACATGTGAACATATGCTGCATCTTATGGGACCTGGTCGATATCTAAGTTTTGGGACTTTGTTAGGAAGTGAACCTCCTGAAATGGAATTAGAGAATACCATGAAAGGAAAGGTCTCACCCAAGTGATGAGGATGAAGGGTTGATATTCCATGCTTGGCGTCTCTGGACATGGTCTGAAGTGAAGCATGCTGAGATGGTACTCGTTGCATTGATTAGGTTGTGATCAGCAAATGCAGTATCATTTGGTATGACTTGAGAGAAGCATGGAGGAAAGTGAGCCCCACCCTAGTGGTTCCAGGACTGGGGAAAATATAGGCTCTAAAGAGGAAGTGGGAGATTCCTGCTGTCTTAGGGTTTAAGAAGACCATAGATAGTTATTGCTATAATCATATTGTTTGGCAATTGGGTTAACTTTGAAAAATTCCTTTGTTAGGATAAAAGTAGTTTAAAGATTACATCAGACATACTACAACCATAGTGATTGGTTATCCATAACTCAGATTCAACTAGGCAACTCTGTGTTTTCATTTGCTAGAACTGTTCATTTTCATTTGTTAGAGCGGACAGCCGCTATTTTGCAGAGACTTTTGTAGTGCGAAGCAGAGGAATATTTATAAAATAGTGATGTATAAATGAGGTTGGTAAGCCACGATGAGTCTGCTAAGCTAATTTGTTCATGTTCTGTCATTCATAGTCCCTTCAGGAGAACAGATATCTCTCCTCAAGTAGACAACTAACAACAGAAGGTTACATTCAGTAAATGTTTCAAGACCGCTCCACAATTCCCAGTATCTTGCAGGTGCCAGATATGGTGAATGTGGCAACAGCCCAAGATGTGTTGAGAGAAGGACCCAAGTTTTTGTTATCAGTGAACAGACACCTGCATGTACTGTCAGCCCTCCATCCTCAGCCCCATATATATCCACAAAAGCCCAGTGTATCCTTACCTCAGGGCTGAAGCATTGTCTCTTGCCCCTGACCTTCTCCTTCCTTTGAAGAGTATAAACTTCTTTTTTGTTAGAAAAATATTTTAATTTTGGGGGGTGGGTAGTGCAGTGGGCTAAGCACACATGGTTCGAAGTGCAAGGACTGATGCAAGGATCCCGGTGGGAGCCCCTGGCTCCCCACCTGGAGGGTTGTCACTTCACAAGCAATGAAGCAGGTCTGCAGGTGTCTATCTCTCCCTATCTCTGTCTCTATCTCTCTCTATCTCTATCTCCCTATCTCTGTCTCTATCTCTCTCGATTTCTCTCTGTCCTATTCCAACAACAATGACAGCAATAATAACAACAACAATAATCGCAACAACGATAAACAACAAGGGCAACAGAAGGGGAAACAAATAACCTCCAGGAGCAGTGGATTCGTAGTGTAGGCACCAAGCTCCAGCGATAACCCTGGAGGCAAAAATTATATATATATTAATTTTATTTATTATTGGGTATAGATAGACTGAGGAGAATTCAGAGGGGAGGAGATAGTGAAGGATAGAGACCAAGAGACATGTACAGCCCATCTTCATCACTCATGAAGGTTTCCCCCCTGCAGGTGGGGACTAGGGGCTTGAACCTAGGTCCTTGTGCATTGCAACATGTGTGCTTAACTGGGTTTGCCACCACCGGACCCAGGTAGTCTTTCTTTTTCTATTTCTAGTAATCAGTACCTTATCATCTATAGTGTGATCCCCTTCAGGTCTTCTGACTCTGTGAAGTATGTGCTACATATGTAAATACACACACACACCCTCCCCTCACTTTTCCCATGGAAATAAGTACTTAACTCATAGAGTTGTGTCTTCATTGGGCTTTCATTCCCCACAACTATTTCTGTTTGTTGCTTTGAACATCCACCATGAGTTGGCTCTGGAACCAGGAAAAATAACATGTTTGAAGGGGGTTCTGGGAGTGTGGGGGAGACTGGCTTATAGTAGTATTGTAAAGACAATCAAGTCTGAGCCCCACCAATTTTAGTTGAGACTCTGTGCAAGTCATTAAATCTCCCTGAATGTTATTTGTTTATATATTTAATGGGAGCACTGATCAGCTCTGGCTTTATGATGGTACTGGGGACTGAACCTAGGACCTTTGGTGTCTCAGGCATGAAAGTCTTTTTACATAACCTCAGCCCTTGATATTTCCCCTGAATGTTGTTGTTATTGTTTTTATTATTATTATTCTAAAAGAAGGTTGCAAGAGAGAGAGACAGAAAGTAGAGACTGTAACACTGTTCCACTGTTGATGAAGCTTTTCCTCTGCAGATGCTTCTCCCATGTGGTGCTGGCGACCATATGAGCTATTTCCTAGTCCCCTGTTCTAACTTATTAATAATTGCTTTTTCCTTTAGTAATGCCTTCTTTCTTTGTCTTTTCTTTCCTTTTTTTCCCTCTTATATCTTGAATGTAATGATTTTTATCAGTTGGATCCAATCATGAGTTATAAACCACATAATTGGAACTAGGAACATTTAATCTAAAGAATTATTAACCACAAAGAGAGATTAAAGCGATTAGGGATTGCCTGGTAAGAAAAGAACTGTAAAAAATACTGGAATTGCAAATAACAGAACTCCTTTGGGGGGGGCAGGAAGGGAGGAAGAGGGGAGGAGGTAAAACTGCTCGGAGGGAACTTGCTGGAAATCTACCCACTGAAATAGGACCTCAAATCTGCCCCCTACCAGGTGTCTTATCAGAGGCATTTTGCTACAGAGTTCCTCAAAAAGGAGTGCAGGTTAGCTTCTGGCCTCTGGACACTGCTATCTATTGCTAATTGCAAGAGCTCAACCTTGGAGAAGTTGAGCTACTGCAGTTGGAGACTTGCTAGAAATGTAAAAAGCAAAAGCCCCCCTCTGCAAATCCTACTGCGGAGGTACACAGCAGGTACACAGCGGGTAGAAAGTGCAGACCTTTGTGTTGGCCACTCTTAGCCATTCAGCAAACCCACAGCAGACTTTGAGCCCTCAGTGTGGGGGAGCCCCAGCTGGAAAAAGCCACCCCCTACACTGCAGGAACTCCTCCAGCAAGAACTGCAAACCTGGAAGCAAAACTCCTTCCTTTTGCTGTCATTCCAGCCCTC
Organism: Erinaceus europaeus; assembly: GCF_950295315.1. Taxonomy (NCBI): domain Eukaryota; kingdom Metazoa; phylum Chordata; class Mammalia; order Eulipotyphla; family Erinaceidae; genus Erinaceus; species Erinaceus europaeus. The sequence continues at coordinate 35,772,536 of NC_080170.1, forward strand.
TCCTGAGGAACTAGCTTGTAAACTGAAAGTACTTAGAGTCCAGGTACTTTTTTAAAAAATATATTAGTAAAAGGTGAAGTAGACACTGAAAGGCAATCAGTGAACAACTTGTTCATATGCACTTCGTTCCAGAAACAGTTGTTTGCACCCCTCGTAAATTTAAATTTTGTGTTGTCATGTTTACATACTACTGTTGTCTTCTAGTGTTTTGATGCTTGATTTCTGCCATAAACATTTCATTTTTAGTTAGTAAATGTACTTTCTTTAAGTTGGTATATTTTAGTAAATGGACTTTCACGTATTGTTTATTTCTGTTTTGTTGGTGTACAAATGTTTACTTCTAATATTATTACAATTGAAGGAAAAAAGAAAGAAAGAAAAAGAAAATAGATGAATGAATGTATTGCTATGGTTTCCTCATTTTATTTTGTATGTTGATTTTATTAATCGTACTGTTATTTGTTAAGATTTTTTTTAAACATTTTGTGTTTCAAGATTTTTTCCCCTAAAAGATTCACGGAAAGAATATAGAATAATTTTGAAAAGAGTATGTAATACCTATGTAATAAAAAGTCCAGTATATATATACTAGTTAAAGATGCACTAATAGTTAATATACAAATTAAAGTATATAATGCACATTATGTGTATTAACTTGGTCTGTAGAAAATAGGCAAATGAGGTGCCTGGCAATGGCAAACCTGGTTAAGTGTGATCAAGTCCCTAGTTCCCTCCTGCAGGGGAAAATCTTCACTGTGTGCTGATGTTTTCCTGTCTCCACTTCCCTCTCTAATTCCCTTCCCTCTCAATTTTTCTTTGCCTATCATATAAAATAAAGTTTAAAAAAACAAATTCTTGTCGTCCAGGAGGTGGTACAGTGGATAAAGCATTGGACTCTCAAGCATGAGGTCCTGAGTTCGATCCCCGGCAGCACATGTACCAGAAAGATGTCTGGTTCTTTCTCTCTCTCCTCCTATTGTTCTCATTAATAAACAAATAAAATGTTTAAAAATTTTCAAAAAATGAATTCTTAAAAAAAAAGAGAATAGCGGAGTCGGGCAGTAGCGCAGTGGTTAAGTGCACCTGGCACAAAGCGCAAGGACCGAAGTAAGGAACCTGCAGGGGGATCGCTTCACCAGGTGGTGAAGCAGGTCTGTAGACGTCAAGACGTCAAAAAAAGAAAAAAAAAGAAAGTAGATGAATGTGTTGCTATGGTTTCCTCATACATTTTATTTTGTATGTTTCTTGTGTTATGTTGTGTTATGGTATTTGGCATATAAAATCTCATTAAGGGAGCTTGGAAGACCATATCCAAAAGAATTTTTTTGGCAAATTGGGGCCTCCCACATATGTGATTTCACAGCATCTGGACCACTTTCCTATTCAGGTAGACAGAATAAGACATAGAGAGACAGAAAGAAGGAGAGATACCATAGCACTGGAAGTGACACTTCCACGTGGTGCTGAATCTAGGCAGGTGCAATGTTATCACAGTACATGACACATACTAGTTACTGGATAGGCTTTTATTTAGTGATAACCTTAAGTTTTTAAAAATACTTTTTGAAGAGGCCAGGAGGTAGCGCTGCGGGTTAAGCGCCATGGCGTTCTAGTCCCCGGCTCCTCACCTGCAGGGGCGTCGCTTCACAAGCGGTGAAGCAGGTCTCCAGGTATCTATCCTTCTCTGTCTTCCCCTCCTCTGTTGTTGTTATTAATGTATTCGTTGTTAGATAAGACAGAGAGAAATGGAGAGAGGAGGGGAAGACAGAGAGGGGGAGAGAAAAACAGACACCTGCAGACCTGCTTCACCGCTTGTGAAGCGACTCTGCTGCAGGTAGGGAGCCCAGGGCTCGAACCAGCCTTATGCAGTTCCTTGTGCTTTGCGCCACGTGCGCTTAACTCGCTGCGCTACAACCGGACTCCCTCCTGTGCTTCATTTATTAATGCCAACGCCATATGATTCATATTGTTTAGAATGTGCATTTAAACCTGCTATTCAGAAAAAAAATGAATGGAAGACATAATACAAGCTGCAAAAAAATTAAGAATTACTGACATTAGGTAATGACACATGAAAGTTATTATTCTTTCATTTTTACTGTTTTTGGAAATTTCCCATAGTAAATAGTTAAGAATTGTGTATATGTAATCACTTATTAACTGTCCTCTTCACAGATTTAAAAAGGTACTTCTCCTAGTAGTCTCTGGTTAGTATTATTTGTGGTTATAGTAAAATTTAATTAAATAACTTTTATTGCCATTAGGATTATTGCTGGCGCTCTGTGCCAGTACTACAAATCCATCTTTTTCTTTCTTTCACTTTTTTCCTTCTTATTTTTATTTGCTAGGATGCAGAGTAATTGAGAGGGGCAAGGAAAGTAGGGACGGAGAGAGGAAGATAAATACCTGAAAACCTGCTTCCAGGCTCCTGTAGCTTCCTGTCTGCAGGGACTCAAACCCTCCTCCTGGGAGCAGGGACTCAAACCCAAGTTCTTGTACACTCAACCAGGTGCACTATCACCTGGTTATTTATTTATTTATTTATTTATTTATTTATTATCAGAATACTGCTCAACTCTGGTGTGGGGGGATTTAACCTGGGACTCTAGAGTCTCAGGCATGAAAGTCTTTTGCATAAAGATTATGCTATCTTGGGGGCCGGATAGTGGCCCACCTAGTTAAGTGCACATAGGACTAAGGGCAAGGATCCAGTCGAGGATCCAGGTTGGAGAACCCAGCTCCCTACCTGTAGGGGGAAGCTTCAAAAGCAGGGAAGCAGATCTGCAAGTGTCTATCTTTCTCTCTCCTTCTTCTCTTGCACTGACTCCCAGTGATAACCCTGGAGGCAAAACAAACAAACAAACAAAAAACTATATACCCCCCACAAGAGCTACTTGTATAATTTTACAATATTTGCAGACCATGTTACCCTTAAGGAATATTGTAGAGGGTATGTTTAGAATGGGCCAACCTGGCTGTGCAAACATCGTATGTAAAGCTAGACTCTGCTGCAGGACTTCCCTCAATAAGCACATGTGACAAGGGCTACTAGAACCCTCTGGTTAAGAGCTAGTGAATTCTTAAAGCCGATGGCCCACAGTAAACTGAGTCTTGCCAGCAACCACTGGAGAGAACTTGGAAATAGATTCACATGTAGATGCGCTTGAAGATGACTGTAATCCCAACTATACCTGCAAGGCAGCCCTGTTAGAGACCCAGGCCAGACTACCCATTAGGCTGTGTACCTGTAGAAACTGTAGCCAATGAGTGCTGCTCTAAACCACCATGCCTAGGTATCAATAAATAAACAAGACAATATAGTTATATTATAAGGCTTCCAATATAGTTCCAGCAAATTCATTTTTCATTTAAATCCACCTGAGTTGAATTAAATTAATTCTTGTTTGTGCTAAAAGTTATAATATAAATTGATACAAATATTGCATTTCTTTTTAAAAATTTTTTAATCATCTTTATTTATCAGATAGAAATAGTCAGAAATGGAGAGGGGAGAGAGAAATAGATAGACACCGGCAGTCCTGCTTCACCACTTGTGAAGCTTTTCCCTTGCAGGTGGGGGGACTGGGGGCTCGAATTAGGGTCCTTGGGTACTGTAATGTGCGCTAGAACAGGTGCGCCACCACCCGGCCCCAATATTGCATTTTTGAAAAAAGATTTTATTTATTTTATTAATGATAAAGATAGGAGGAGGTAGAGAAAGAGCCAGACATCACTCTGGTACATGTGCTGCTGGGGAATGAACTCAGGACCTCATGCTTGAGAGTCTAGTTCCTTAACCACTGTGCCACCTCCCTGACCACAATATTGCATTTCTTTTAGTAGTAATTATTCAGTCTCTCTCTCTCTCTCTTTTTTTTTTTTGTCACTCAATCACGATACAACTTTCACCAAAGGGCTTTTGCAGGGATGGCATATGGCTGAATCATTTTGTTGTTCCCTTCTCAAATACTTTTCACTGTAGTTCACAATAAGAAACATATTTTTGCTTTATGTGGTATGTACATACATACCAAACTGACTTACTTTTCATATAGATTAGGTTGTGTTATACTACTATTCCATTCTGTTCCATTTGTCTTAAAAATACTAGCAGGTTACAGTCTACCAATTTCATAACTGATTAATGTTGGATTCATGTCTTTCTCTTTTAGCACTTTGAATTTGTGCGAGATACATCAGAGGCTTGTCTCTTTTCTTCCTTTGAGATCATTTTTTCCACCCGGGTGCTCTTAGAAAAAGTGTTTTTCTGAGGGATAAACTGTCTTATTTATTTATTTATTTTTAAAAACCTGTGTACTTAGGGAAAAAAAAAAACTATCCTTGAAATTTTCTGGTGATTTTTCTTTCTCTTTTTAAAATTTATTTATTATCTTTATTTATTTGCTAGAGACAGTCATAAATCAAGAAGGAAGTCAGAGATAGAGAAGAAGAGAGACAGAGAGACCCCTGCAGTGCTGTATCACCACTTGCAAAGCTTTTCCCCCTGCAGGTGGGGACCTGGGGTACGAATGTGGGTCCTTGCACACTGTGACATGTGAACTCAACCAGGTATGCCACTGCCTGGCCCCTCTATGTAACTTTTCAACTTTAAAGTGGCATGCTTTCTGAATTCAGGAATGTATTCTCCAATTAATTTAATTATAAATCTACAGGTGTTATTTTTCATAATTTCTAATTTTATCCTCTGTTATAGGGCTTGGGAGAGGTTTTTTGGTCCTTATTATTATTTATTATTATTTTTTTATAAAAAGGAAACACTGAAAAACCATAGGATAAGAGGGGTACAACTCCACACAATTCCCACCATCAGAACTCTGTATCCCATCCCCTCCCTAAATAGCTTTCCTATTTTTTTTTTTCTTCTGGTCGTGTGGCATGGGCCACAGTACTTTTTTTATTTATAAAAAGGAAACATTGACTAAGCCATAGGATAAGAGGGATACAACTTCACACAATTCCCACCACCAAAACTCTGTATCCCATCCCCATCCCCTGATAGTTTTCCCATTCCTCCCAAGGTCATTGTGGGATGCAGAGAGTGGAAGGTCTGACTTCTGTAATTGCTTCCCTGCTGAACATGGGCATTGATAAGTCGATCCATATTCCCAGCCTGCCTCTCATTTTCCCTAGTGGGGAAGGGCTCTGGGGAAGTGGAGTTCTAGGACATATTGATGGGGTTGACCCGTCTGCCCAGGGAAGTCTGGTTGGCATCATGGTAGCATCTGGACCCTTTTGGCTGAAAAGAGAGTTAACATATAAAGCTAAACAAATTGTTGACTAATCATGAACCTAAAGGCTGGAATAGTGCAGATGAAGAGTTGGGGTGGGGGTCCTCCATTTTGTAGGTAGCTAGAAGGCATATTTTAGCTATCTGACAGTCTCTTGCTCTTATTCAACTTTTGTAGTCCTTGCTTTGATGAGGTTAGCTTTGGAGTGAGTGAGAAAACTGTAATGGGAAGTAGGTGAGGAGGGTATGTAAGTCTAAGTAGACACTATTTCATTATGAAATTTATACTGACTCACTATAGACTATTGTGTATTTTTGCTTTCAGGTATATATTTTGCCCTGATTTATGTATACATGTGAACATATGCTGTATCTTACGGGACCTGGTCTATATCTAGATTTTGGGACTTTGTTAGGAAATGAACTTACTGGAATGGAATTTGAGAATACTATGAAAGGAAAGGTCTCACTGGAGTAATGAGGGTGAAGGGTTGACATTCCATGCCTGATGTCTCTGGATACAATCTGAAGTGAAGCATGCTGAGGTGGTACTCCTTGCATTGATTAGGTTGGGATCAGCTGTTGGAATATCATTTGGTATGACTTGAGAGAAGCTTGCAGGAAAGTGAGCCCCACCCTAGAGGTTCCAGGACTGGGGGAAATATAGGCTCTAAAGAGGAAGTGGGAGATTCCTGCTGTCTTAGGGTTTAATAAAACAATAGATAGTTATTATTATAATCACATTATTTGGCAATTGGGTTAACTTTGAACTATTCCTTTGTTAAGATTTGCTGTATTATACATAATATCACCATAACTTATGTCCTTTGACATTATTTGCATATAGCTGTGCCACCGGTTGCTTCTGTTCTCCCTGGACTAAGCTTTTAAGATAGTCAACATATCAAAGACTCAGCCTATGTATTAAAAAGACTCAGTCTGTGATTTAAAAAGTTTGAGATAATTCAATCAACTTCTCCCCTTTCATATTAATTAGTGATTTATATGACTACAAATTGATAGAAGTGCACATAAACACCATTCCACCACCAAAAGACTGTGACCCATCCCCCCTACCCCCCCCCCCCCCCATGAAGCTGAATATCCACTCTCACCCTCAACCCAGGGTTTTTACTTTGGTGCCCTACTCTAAATTCAGAATAACAGAAAGAGAAACTCAAAGCAGGATTTGACTGAATTTGGAGTAGGGAGAGCTTTTGAAAAAGCTTCTAAATCACTTGAGGTGATAGGTGGTAGGTAGTTCACCCAGCTGAGTGCAAATGTTGCCATGTGCAAGGACCTGGGCTTTGAGCATCTGCTCCCCATCTGCAGGGGGGAGGATTCACAAGCCATGAAGTAGGTCTGCCGGTGTCTATTTTACCCTCTCTCTATCTCTATCTCAATCTCTTTATCTCCTGTCCCTTCTCAATTTCTCTGTCCTATCAAATAAAATAGAAAGGGGAAAAAAATGGCCACTTGGAGTGATCAATTTGTAGTGCCAGCACCATGCCCCAGTAATACCCTGGTGGCAATAAAAATATAAATAAGTGGTCTGGGAGGTGGCACAGTGGATAAAGCATTGGACTCTTAAGCATGAGTTCCTGAGTGTAATCCCTGGTAGTACATGTACCAGAGTGATGTCTGGCTCTTTCTATCTCTCCTCCTATCTTTCTCATTAATTAACAGAAGAATAAACAGAATCTTTAAAAAAAAATGAGTAAACACTTTAAACAATATAAATAAATAAATACATACATAAAGAAAACACTTGATTCTGTTTTCTATAATGTCTCATCTACATTTCATTAATAACACAGTTTTAAAGTTCAAGGGGCTGAGATACAGCTTAAGCAATAGAGTGCACAGATTACCATGGATAAGGACCTCAGTTTGATTTTCTCTTTACCACATGGGAATATTATGTAAAAGAAAAGCTTCACAAGTTGTGGAGAAGTACTGTGGTGTCTTTCTTTCTCTCTTTGTCTCTTTCATTTGTCTCTCACCCTCCAGTTAGTGGTGGGACAGGGAGATGGAAAGGAGGATGAGTTTATCAAGAGCCGTGGAATCTGGCAGATATGAAGTCCCAGTGAAGCCCTGATGTGAAAAAAAATAATTAAAAAAATGGATTGTTGGGCCAGAGAAACAGTTCATTGGGTAAAATGTGTGGCTTGCCATGCATATGGCTGAGGCTCGAGGCCAAGCACCTCCTGAGAGGTCTTACGGCACAGGAAGTTGTTTTAGTACTGTAGTGTCTCCCTTTTTCTTTGTCTCCATTTCCCTCTCTGTATCTGAATGTAAGAGTGAACTGATACAGTGATCGGCACATGTGTGAGACCCCAGCTTCACATACACACACAGTAAATAAATAAATATAAAATTTGATTGTGGCTTTTGAATCTATACAGACTTTTCTTGCCATTCTATTAAACCCTGTGTATTTGTACAATCACATCTGGTAAAGGACTTTCAGCTAGAATATATAAATTACTTTCATGTAAAGTTATCAGCAAAAAAACATGAGCAAATGATATAAGAAGGCACCTAATAGGAGAAATATGCACACAAAACTATTGTATTTGTCTAGTCACTAAAGAAATGCAAATTACAACCACCGTGAGAAACTGCTACACACCTACTGGATTGGCTAGTGTCTTTAAAAAGCAGTGCTGGCAAGTTGCAAGCAAGTGAAATTTTAACATTTGGTGGATATTAGCTTGACAGTTTTATTTTTAAATAAAACTAGAGAGATATAAACTTATTATACAACTGAGCAGTAGCACTTCTAAATATTTAACCAAGAGAAAGAAAATTATTGCATGGGGATTAGGGAGATAGCACGGATCTTCACACAACAGACTTTCATGCCAAGAGCTTCAGTCCCCAGCATCACCATAAGCCAGAACTAAATTGTATTCTGGTAAACTAAAAAAGATTATATAGGGAGTCGGGTTGTAGCGCAGCGGGTTAAGCGCAGGTGGTGCAAGGCACAGGGACCGGCGCAAGGATCCCGGTTCGAACACCGGCTCCCCACCTGCAGGGGAGTCGCTTCACAGGCGGTGAAGCAGGTCTGCAGGTGTCTATCTTTCTCTCCTCCTCTCTGTCTTCCCCTCCTCTCTCCATTTCTCTCTGTCCTATCCAACAACGACAACAACAATAATAACTACAACAATAAAACAGCAAGGGCAACAAAAGGGAATAAATAAATAAAATAAATATTAAAAAAAAAAAGATTATATATATGTTGCTATAATGCCTTGTATATGAATGTTATAATAGCCCCAAACTGGAAGTGATTCAAATTTCCATCAATCAGTGACTGAGCAAACAAATTGTAATGTATTCATACAATGAAGTGGAACAAACTACTTGGACATGGCACAATATAGATGAATCTCAGAAATATTATATTAAGTGAATGTAGCTAAATACAAAGGATCCGTGTGAGAAATGCAAATGATCTCAGTTGTTGAAATCAGTTTCAGAGTGGGGGGTAGGGAGTCCACAACAGAGGAATCAGAAGGAAATCTGTGGGGTGATACAAAGTTTCAATATAAAAAAAAAAGGAAAGAAAGGTTCATTATCTTGATTGTGTTATTGATTATAGGGTTATACACACAGGTCAAAACCACGTACATCTCAACATACCTAATATCAACAACAGGTAAAGTGAAAAGTCGGTAGTTCTATTTGATAGGACAGAGAAATTGAGAGGGAAGAAGAAGATAGAGAAAGAGACCCCTTCCACACAGCTTCACTGCTTGTGAAGCTTTTCTTCTCCAGGTGGGGACCTGAGGCTTGCACCTGGGTCCTTATGCATGGTAATATGTGCACTCAATTGGGCATGTCATCACTTGGCTCTTTTTTGTACTTATTTTTTAAAAAATATTTATTTACTTCCTTTTGTTGCCCTTGTTTTATTGTTGTTGTGGTTATTGTTATTGGTGTCATCATTGCTGGATAGGACAGAGAGAAATGGAGAGAGGAGGGGAAGACAGAGAGGAGAGAGAAAGACAGACACCTGCAGACCTGCTTCACCGCCTGTGAAGCGACTCCCCTGTAGGTGGGGAGCCGGGGGCTCGAACTAGGATCCTTATGCCGGTCCTTGAGCTTTGTGCCACCTGCGCTTAACCCACTGTGCTACCACCAGACTCCCCTTTTTGTACTGAGGGAATATTTTTTAGGGTTCTTAAGGACAGTCCCATTTCTCTGGACTTTTTGCTCCATTTGTCTGACAGTTGCTTTTCTCCCTACTCATATGTAAAGATTTAGAATTTGCCAACTTTAAAAGATATTTTGTCTACAATAAAGAATGGTTTGCATTTTCTGTTTTCTCCAGTTTTATGTGTTAGATGGGCTATTCAGTTGATTCTGCAGATGGTGTTTCTGGGAAGTAGCTCTTGACTAAGCAGTTACTTTTGGCCACAATTTATAGCTGTTTTGCCATATGGAGCCCAGGGTCAGTAAGGGAAAGCTGATTGTCACCATATTGGAAGCAGGAAGAAAGTGGGTGGGCAGGTTCAGAACCAGGTCTAAAAACAATGATGGCAGACTAACAAGTCTAGAAAGGCCAAAAGGTAACCTACCTGCACAGAATAGCCCCAAGGGATCTAGGGAAGCCTGGGAAAGGCAGCTTTGTTTTCCAGGAGTCACTGGCCCAGCTCCAGTCTGTGGTTGCCACATGGGAATGTGGGCTTGGCCCAGCCAGAGGCAGCTTCAGATTCAAGAGACGCCAGACAGCCAAGCTCTTTAACACAAAATCCCCCATGTCTTAAAATGTTGGCAACTAATTTGAAGATGTAAAATTATTTTGTGGGCTCACAAAACCCAGCTGTGGCCTGCCAGCCTGTGGCCTCTGCACTCAGGGCTGGTTCAGAGCAGCTGGGCCTTCAGAAAGGGTGGTGTTCAGTCCAGGGTTAGCCACTCCTTGCCTAGATTAATTTTATGAAATTAATTCATTCCTTGTTGTCCCTCAGAGTGGAGGTTTGGTGTCACACAGAGGTGCCTGTTAAGGGCATATGCCGTCCATTAGGACCACGTCCTTGGTATCTACTCTGCCCTGTCCACAATATGTTAATATGTTAATAACCGTATGTTTTGGATGGAACTGATTTTCCCCATCAACTTCCATTCTCAGAGAGAGAGAAGGAGAGAGAGAGAGAGAGAGAGAAAGTGTGAGAGAGAAAGAGACTCTGATTGGGACATTATTTTGTGCCCTGTGTTTGCTCCTTGATCAACTTTTTGATCTTGAAAAACAGACTACTATTAAGAGTTTAGGCTGAAAAAGAAAGTTTAGGCTGGATCTCATTTTTATTCTGTCAGGGGCAAGGATGAGTGATGGAGATGGAGACCTTCATTAGGGTTCCATGGATCTGGGAAGTTTGTCCTAAAATAAAAATGAAAGAGAGGAAGTTACTGTTAAAAGAAAAATTTTGAAGAGACTCAGGAAATAGCTCAGCCAGTGGAGGACCTGGATTTGAGCCTCTGACCATCACATGGGAGGCCACGTACATATATGATGCAGAAGGGAAGCCTCACAAGTGGTGGAGTCGTGCCTTGGTCTCTCTCCTCCCCCTTCCCCTCTTATCCTTTATCTAGATTTAGAGCTATTACTATCTTTATCATATTAGTCAGTTACATTTTTCACCATAATCCACATTAAATGCCTTATATTATAATTTGCACTCATGCACACAAAGACACACAATACAAATGAGAAGAAAATGAAGCGGCGAGATGGTGGCACACTCAGTCGAGCATAAGTGTTATAATGTGCAAGGACTCAGGTTCAGGCCTTTAGTCCCCACTTGCAGGGCAGGAGCTTCAGGAGTGGCGAAGAAGTGCTGCAAGTATCTTTCTTTCTCTCTCCTCTATCTCCCCCATTCCTTTTCTATTCCTTTCTGTCTCTACCCAATAAATAAATAGGTAAATTTATTTAAAGAGAGAGAGAGAGAAAAAGAAAGAGAGAAAAACTGAATAACTACTCATTCTTCCTGCCTTGGTTGGATGTGTTCTCATTTTTCCTTTTTATTCCACTCATTTCATTCTGATTCACTTTGTCCTATTTTTATATATAATTTTAAAAAATATTTATTTATTCCCTTTAGTTGTCCTTTTTTATTGTTGTAGTTATTATTGTTGCTATTATTGATGCCGTTATTGTTGAATAGGACAGAGATAAATGGAGAGACGAAGGGAAGACAGAGAAGGGGAGAGAAAGATAGACACCTGCAGACCTGCTTCACCGATTGTGAAGCAACTCCCCTGTAGGTGGGGAGCCAGGAGCTTGAACCAGGATCCTTATGCAGATCCTTGCACTTTGTGCCACTTGCGCTTAACCCACTGTGCTACTGCCTGACTTCCCTATTTTTTCTTTTTCTTTCTTTTCTTCCCTTTCCCTCTCTCCTCTCCTCCTTCTTTTAACCAGAGCACTGATCAGCTTTGGCTGATGGTGGTACTGGGAGCTCAGAGACTCAGGCATGAACTATTATGCTACCTCCCCAGTCTTACTTTATTCTAAACCACAGCTTTGTTTTTCTCATCCACCAAACAGAGCTCATTTAGTGCTACATAGATCAGTGCTCAATAGATGTTCTCTGGATAGCAGTTATTTTATTTATTTATTTATTCCCTTTTGTTGCCCTTCTTGTTTTTACTGTTGTAGTTATTACTTTTGTTGTTATTGATGTCGTTGTTGTTGGATAGGACAGAGAGAAATGGAGAGGGAAGGGGAAGACAGAGAGGGGAAGAGAAAGACAGACACCTGCAGACCTGCTTCACCGCCTGTGAAGAGACTTCCCTGCAGGTGGGGAGCCAGGGCATTGAACCGGGATCCTTATGCCGGTCCTTGCGCTTTGCACCACTTGCGCTTAACCCACTGCGCTACTGCCCGACTCCTTGGATAGCAGTTATGAAGCTTGCAGTTATTGTCAGTAGTCATGTCAGCTTTAAGATTGGAGAGGTGGTGGTTAAAGAGGGTTTTCTTCCAAAATAATGGGGGGAAAAGGGTACACTCAACTTACTGTTTCTCAGAGTGAGGAAAAGGTTCATGAATTAGCTGTAAAACGCCACCGTTACCACAATGAGGCAAATCTAGAAAGCAGTTGCATTGATTCCATCTGTCATACTAAGTTTCATCTACAGAAATGACAAGAAAGTTGGAATCAGATCTAAGGGGGGCAGTCAGCACAACAAGAAGTGAGTCAGAAGTTAGGGTTGTCTGATAGACTTCAGAGGCTCTTTCAGTTACAAATGACAGAAAAGTACAACCAGGTTTAGAGGTAAAAGAATGCATTGGCTCATACACTGGGGGATTCAGGAGAACCTGCACTGACCTGGGGTACCCAATAGAGTCCTCAGAAAACCATTTTTTCTCTCTTGTGGTTACACTTTGCTTCACCAGCCTCACTCTCAGCTAGGTACCTTGAAGGCCTCTGGAAGAGAGAGAACTTTTCTCTTGCCAACTCCCCATAGAAGCCCAGGGCCTGTGTTCAAATGGGCATCCTGTCTTTTTTTTTTTAATTTTTTAAAATTATTTATTTTCTCTTTTGTTGCCCTTGTTTTATTGTTGTTGTTGATGATGTCATCATTGCCGGATAGGACAGAGAGAAATAGAGAGAGGTAGGGAAGACAGAGGGGGGAGAGAAAGACACTTGCAGATCTGCTTTACCACTTGTGAAGTGACTCCCCTGCAGGTGGGGAGCGGGAGGGGGGTGCTGGAACCAGGATCCTTATGCTGGTCCTTGTGCTTTGTGCCACGTGCACTTAACCCACTGCGCTATAGCCTGACTCCAGACTCCACCCCCCCACCCCCCCGCCCCCCGCATCCTGTTCTATCGCTGGTCCTGTTGCTCAATCCAGAAGCCAGGAGGTGGGTGATTCTGACTGGCCAAAGTCCCCTGAATCATATGGACAGAATGAGAGGTGGCCAAAAGAGACCAGGCTGCTGCTCCCTAGAGGAGAAAGATGTGGATATATAAACAAGAAATGTCCAGCATGTCAGCTTCCTCAATAAGGTGGCAACTAATCCCTCTGCTGTGATCTATTGATATTTCAACATAGCAAGAAATGATGAATAAGAACTTTTTAAAAAAATATTTTACTTTCTTTTTAAAAAAGAAAACACAAGTCGAACCTGAAATGGAATTGGAGTATTACTCCAAAGTAAAAGACTCTGGGGTGGGTGGGTGGGTGGTTGGGGAGAATACAGGTCCATGAAAGATGATGAATGACATAGTGGGGGTTGTATTGTTAAATGGGAATCTGGGGAATGTTATGCATGTACAAACTATTGTATTTACTGTTGAATGTAAAACATTAATTCCCCAATAAAGAAATAAATTATTTAAAAAAAAAAAGTCATCAGCCATCTTGGGCACCAGCATCCTCAGGACCTTCTTGCAGGGGGACATTTTTATCTTTAATGAATGAAAAGATTGTCTGAAATTACAAAGTGCAGTAGTGAGAAATCATTCCTGGGGAGGTTCCTGAGGCAGACGGTGCTCTTGGGGATTCCTGTCTGACCCTCAGAAATGGTGCCCTTCTACGAGCTCTGTCCACTTCCTTCCTCACCTACTTTCCATGGAGGGTCTCTGGGTAAAGTGGGTGCTGGGGAACAGAAAAAAAATGCTTTATATTTATTTCCTTTTGTTGCCCTTGTTGTTTTATTGTTGTAATTCTAATTGTTGTTGATGTCGTTGTTAGATAGGACAGAGAGAAATGGAGAGATGAGGGGAAGACAGAGAGGGGGAGAGAAAGACAGACACCAGCAGACCTGCCTCACCGCATGTGAAGCCACTCCCCTGCAGGTGGGGAGCCGGGAAATCAGAACATTTTTAATTGATGCTGCCCTGGAGCACTTAGAAGCTATGACTATTATTTAGTTAATGAGTAAATAACCTTAGATTTTGAAAAAAAAAAACCCTGGTGTTTGCCCCCCCCCCCCCCCCACCCCAGAGCCTTGCTCAGCTCTGGCATATGGTGTTGCCAAGAGTCTGAACCTGGGATCTCAAAACCTCAGGCATGAAAGTTTTTTTTTGCATAACTGTTAGGCTATCCACTTTCCCCAGTCCCCACACCCCAATTTTATGTTTTTGTCTTTCTAACAAGATGGTAAGGTCTTATGTGCATATAAAATTTTACTTTTTTCTTTCTCTGTTTCTTTTTTTTTCTCAATTAGGTAAGTCTTTTTATTTCCTTCTTAATATAATGGATCATAAAATATAAAATGATACAAATATATAATAATTTTATTCTTTTCTCATTGCCTCTTTGGTAAAAGCTTGTGCTTCTTCTTCTTCTTTTTACTTTATTAGTGATTTAGTATTGATTTACAAAATTATGAGATAACAGGGGGCAGAATTCCACATTGTTCCCACCATCAGAGTTCTGCATCTCCATTCCCTCCATTGGAAACTGCAGTAGTTCTCTCAAGGTCACAGATACAGGCTGGCTATTATTTTTATATCTATAGAGATCTATCTATCTATCTCTCTATATATTTGCCGATTTTTCTGTGGCCCTGCCTGTTCTTTCTTTCTAAGTCACACCCATGCCTATTACTACTTCTGAATATCCTTCCTTTTTTCCTCTTGTCTTTCTAGGTTATGATGAAATTGGAATTCAGAGCCCTCTAGTCATCTTCCCTTTACAATATTGTAAGATAATAGGGATATAATTCTTTACAGTTCTCACCACCAGAGTTCTTTGTCCTTTCCCCTCCATTGGAAACTTCCTTACTGTTTATCCCTCTGGGAGTATGGACCAAAATTCTTTTTTGGGGTGCAGAGGATGTTCTGACTTCTATAATTGCTTCAGCACTTGCCATGGACATTGGCATACACCCAGCCTGTTTCTATCTTTCTCTAGTGGGCTAGGGCTCTAGAGAGGTGAAGTACCAGGATATATTGGTGAGGTCCTTTGCCCAGGGAAGTCAGGATGGGATCGTGATAGTGTCTATAACTTGGTGTGTGAAAGGTGGTAGGATACAAAGCAGGACAAAATGATTAATGAATAGGAACCAAAAAGTAGAAATGGAGCAGATGAGAATAGGGATCTTAGGGTAGAAAGAATCAAGGAAGTCTATTTTAGGTATGTTCTTATAGGCCTATAAATTTCCCAATTTTTGCTTAAGTTTGATAGCTAACATAGAGGTAGACAAAAAGACAAAAATATTGTGTGGGAAGATGGTAATTAACACCAGGATTATGGCTGGGACTTAGTGACAGAAAGACGAATCCACTCTCCATGGTCATTTTTTTCTTTTAATATATATATATGTGTGTGTGTGTGTGTGTGTGTGTGTGTGTGTGTGTGTATGTGTGTGTGTGTATATATATATATATATATATATATTTTTTTTTTTTGTCTCTAGGGTTATCACTGGGGCTCAGTGTCTGCACTACATCTCCAGCTCCTGTCCTGGAGGCTATTTTTTTTCCCTTTTGTTGCTCTTGTTGTTTACCATTATTATTATTGTTTTTGTTGCCGTTGCTGTTGTTGTTGTTGGATAGGACAGAGAGAAATCGAGAGAGGAGGAAAAGACAGAGAGGGGGAGAGAAAGAGAGACACCTGCAGACCTGCTTCAACGCTTTTGAAGCAACCCCCCTGCAGGTTGGGAGCTTCGGGCTCGAACTGGGATCTTTATGCCAGCCCGTGCGCTTTGTGCCATGTGTGTTTAACCCAATGCACTACCACCTGGCCTCCTCTTTTTCTATTTTTATTAGTAGGACTGAGAAAAATTGAGAGGGGAGGGGGAGACAGAGAGGGAAAAAAAAACACACCTGCATATCTGCTTCCTGGCTCAAGAAGCTTCCCCCACCAACCACCCACAGGTGGGGACCAGGGGCTTGAACGCAGGTCTTTGTGCATAGTAACATGGCCCTTAACCAGATGCTTCACTGCCCAACCTCCACAAAATTTTACTTCTTTTACTCTCTTTTGCATGATAATGTTATTCCGGAGAAGGACTAGGAAAAGATGTGTCTAGGAATATATAGCTATAAAGGGGTGATGAGGTGTCTGAGGGATTAAGATAAGGGATTTAACACTGACCACGAGGAGTCTGCCCTCAGCCCACACATACCCTACACTGCACACCTCCCCCAGACCTGTCACACCAAGGTTATCTGAGCCCAGTAGTCAGCACAAAGCAAACGTTGGCACACAATAGTTTGATTGGCATACCATGAGTTTCTAATTGAAAAAAGAAACTTCTGTAGAACATTAGGTGCTTGGATTTCAAAACTTCATTATTCTGCAGTCTGTCTGACAATGACACAGGAGCCATTGCTCTGAGTTACTGAAGATGTCTTTTCTAAGTTCTTCAAGATTAATTCCCAGTAGAAAGTTGAAGGGGAAAATAAATGAACTTTTCATTTCAAGGAGCAAATGGTGCCTGCAGCAATGGCTCAAAGCTATGCAAAGAACAGAAACAGAAATTAAAGGTGGCTAGATGTATTGTTCTGTTTTAAATTCTGTGGTGTAATAGATATGACCTGAGAACCAGAGGGGGGAAAAATGGTGATAGTGGAACCTATAAATGAGAGAGTTTTAATTCGCTGATAGCATTATTATTGCCTGCTACTAAATCATTTGTATCAGACAAGGTATTGCACTTTCTTGGAAATTGACTCATTTATCTGTTATGTCCCAAGGGTGAGGTGAGCCAAGCACAGGCTCCTTTCAGATTTCAAATTGGAGGAATGTTCCACACTTGCATGGGAACAAGCCAGTTGTGCCCTCTAGTGCTCATATTGCCTTGTTATTTTATCAAGAGACAAAAAATCCACACAATCACTGTGGCAGCTTCTCCTACATTAGCTTTCTGTTGGGGATGATTACTATTCTGGAAACAGATAAAGTCACTGTAAAGCAAAAACAAGTTCTTTATTTTTGTTTCCTGGTGCTCCATTTTTCTTTACTTACAAATTTCTTTCTAACTTTGGGTTGTTGGTAAAACTGATGGCTTCAGTTCCACCCAAGTCCCTTACCAGGGGACTGGCCTTAAGCCAAAAGAATTGTTCACAGAACCTATATTACACATACATTGAACCAAGATTGGGCAACTTTTACTTATTTATTTAGCTTAAAAAATTATTTATTTTTCCTTTTGTTGCTCATTTTATTGTTGTAGTTATTATTGTTATTATTGATATCATCTTTGTTAGATAGGACAGAGAGAAATGGAGAGAGGAGGGAAAGACAGAGAGGGGGAGAGAAAGACAGACACCTGCAAACCTGCTTCACTGTTTGTGAAGCAACTCCCCTGCAGGTAGGGGCTCAAACCTGGATCCTTATGCCAGTCCTTGCGCTTTGCGCCGCCACCTGTACTTAACCCACTGCGCTACCACCCCATTCCCTATTTATTTTTTTAAAGAGGTCTTTGTTTTCCTTGATACATGTGATGGATGACATTGCAAGAGTTCTATCAGGTTGGAGAAATTATCCATTCAATTCAATTCTTGGCTCAATTTTCTTTTACCAGGAATGTGTGAGTCCATGACTCAGCATTTTTGTTCAGTTGTAGATTCATTGCATGTAAGTCTTAAATCTTCTAGAACTTGGTACTTTGTACTAGATCTTGCTGGGAAATTGTGCAGATGCATTCACATCTGCCATGTTTTCCCCTCAGGCTACTAGTTCCTGCGAGAGTTGGGACATTCTTGGAGTGCCTGTTCCACCATGTTATGCCCTCAGGACATTGTCTATATCCCCACGATATTTGGAGTGCTTTGGTTACTCCTCCCCCCTCCCATTCTCACGAGAGTTATTATCCTATCCTGGAGTGCTATGGTTACTCCTCCCCCTTCCCATTCTTACCAAAGCTGCTCCTATAAAACCCTTTCTTCTTCCGCACCTCACCTCGCTCTCTTGCCAGCGCTTCACTCCGGTGTTCAGACGCAGGAAACGTTACTGCGTGAGGCAGCCATTTTCGCTACCTCCACGTGGCCCAACCTGCTTCTCTAGCACCCAATTCTGAGGTGCCAGCACAAATAAAGATTTGTGTTTCCTCTTCACTCCGGACCCCTCCTCTCTCTCTTCTCTGCGCCCGCGCACAACAACATCTGGCTCAACAACAAGATCTGAAAGTGGGCTTTCTATAAAAAATATTTTTAGTTTGTTTTGTTGATAGAGACAGAGAGATAGATTGAAAGACAGAGAGAGAGACTGTAAGAGGCCACACAGTTCTTTCTTTTTTCCTCCCTTTTGTTGCCCTTGTTGTTTGTTGTTGTCGGATAGGACAGAGAAAAATTGAGAGAGGACAGGAAGACACGGGGGGGGGGGGGGAGAGAAAGATAGACACCTGCAGACCTGCTTCACTGCCTGTGAGGTGACCCCCTGCAGGTAGGGAGCCTGGGACTCGAACCAGGATCCTTGTGCTTTGTGCCATGTGCATTGAACCTGCTGCGCTACTGCTGGTCCCCCAAGGTCACACAGTTCTAACACTTCCTTTAATATGGTAGGAACCAGGCTCAAAGCAAGGTTATGCACATGGCAAAGTAGTATACTGTCCAGGTGAGCTATTTCACTGACCCTACAAGCAAATTCTAAAACAAAACAAAACAAAACAAAGTATTGCAAACTTAACAGAAAAGTTGCAAGTACTTACTGGTTTTCTAGACTAGTTAAAAGAAAATTACAGCTATAATGCACGATAGCCACTAATTTTTTTGGGGTAGGGGGAGATGTATTTATCAGTCAAGAGGGGAAAGAAAAGCCATAGCATCTCTCTGGCACATGTGATGCCAGGGACTGAACTTGGGACCTCAAGCTTGAGAGTTCAATACTGCTCCACATCCTGGGCCACAAGAAATCTTTTTCCTTCCTAATTTAAAAATGCTTTGGCTGGGCCAAGTGGTGGCACACCTAGTTGAGTGGACACATTATCATTTTTTCCCTCTTTCTATTTTTATTTTATTTATTTATTTTTTAAAAACGTTTTATTTTCTTTATTGAATAGAGCCAAACAGAAATCAAGAGGGAAAGGGGAGATATAGAGGACAAGACAGAGAGACCCCTACAGCCCTGCTTCACCACTTGCAAAGCTTTCCCCCTGCAGGTGGGAACCAGGGTCTTGAACCTGGATCCTTGCACATTGTAACATATGTCCTCAACCACATGCACCACCAACCAGCCCCCCTCTCTCTATTTTTTATTAACTACGATAGTTAGAAATTGAGGGGGGGTAGATTAGCTTCACTGCTCATGGTCTCCCCTGCAGGTGCATATGGGAGTGAAAACTTGGGTCTTTGTGTACCACTGCCAGGCCTGCCTGACCCCTGATTCTGAATATCCCCCATGCCAATGAAGAGGACTCTTCCTTCATATTTCCTGTTTCTATACTCAGTGACTATTAGGGGATGAGCAGTGAGTGGCATTTGAGCTTTAGGACTGAAATTTTAGAAAAGGCAGGAAGGTGAGAAAGAGTTTCATTTTTTCATTCTTCAAATCCTCATGAATGAGTTGAGTGAGTGAGGGGTGAATTTGTGTCTTAAAACTGTTGGCACATATCACCAAAAATTGGCTGGTAATGAGGCTGAAGTGTTGACATTCCATGCCTGACATCTATGGACACAGTCTGAAGTGAAGCATGATGAAGTGGTAGTCATTGCGTTGAGATCAGCAGGTGCAATATTGTTTGGTATGAATTGAGAGAAGTATGCAGGAAAGTGAGCCCCACCCTAGAGGTTCCAGGACTGGGGGGAATTATAGCCTCTATAGAGGAAGTGGGAGATTCCTGCTATCTTAGGGTTTAAGAAGGCAATAGATAGTTATTTCTGCAATCAAATCATTTGGTAATTGGTTTAACTGTGGAAATAAATCCCTTTGTTAGGATTTGTTGTGTCATACACAACATCTCTGTAATTTATGTCCTTTGACATTATTTATATATAGCTGTGTCTTATGCCATTGGTTGCTTCTGTTCTCCCTGGTCTAAGCTTTTAAGAGATTCAACATTTCAAAGACTCAGCCTATGGTCTGTGCATTAAAAAGTTTGAGACATTCAATCAATTTTTCTTCTTTCATATTAATTAAATAGTGATTTATATGAGGGCAAGTTAATAGGAGTGTACATAAACACCATTCCCACCACCAAAAAGACTGTGTCTCATCCCCATCTCACCCCTCACCCTCCCACCCCCATGAAGCCGAACATCCACCCTCACCCTCAACCCAAAGATCTTTACTTTGGTGCCCTACTCCAAACTCAGTCAAATCTTGCTTTGAGTTTCCCTTTCTGTTCTTCTTTCTCAACTTCTGTTTCTGAGTGGAATCATTCCATACTCATCTTTGTCTTTCTGACTTAGCTCACTTAACATAATTCCTTCTAGCTCCATCCAAGATGGGTCAGACAAGGTGGGTTCATTGTTCCTTTTAATATTTATTTATTTCTTTATTTTCCCTTTTGTTGCCCTTGTTGTATTGTTATAGTTATTATCGTTGTTATTGATGCCATTCTTGTTGGATAGGACAGAGAGAAATGGAGAGAGGATGGGAAGACAGAAAGGGGGAGAGAAAGATAGATACCTGCAGACCTGCTTCACTGCTTGTGAAGCGACTCCTCTGCAGGTGGGGAGCTGGGGGCTGGAACCAGGATCCTTGCCCTTTGCACCACGTGTGCTTAACCTGCTGTGCTACCGCCTGACTCCCCGGTTCATTGTTCTTAATAGCTGCGTAGTATTCCATTGTGTATATATACCACAACTTTATCAGCCATTCATCTGTTGTTGGGCACCTGGTTTGTTTCCAGGTTTTAGCTATTATGAATTATACTGCTATGAACATAGGTGTACACATATCTTTTTAGGTGGGTGGTATGGAGTCCTTGGGGCATATCCCTAGGAGAGGAATTACTGGGTCATATGGAAAGTCCATGTCTAGTCTTGTGAGATTTCTCCAGACTGCTCTCCACAGAGGCTAGACCAATTTACATTCCCATCAGCAATGCAAAAGGGTTCCTTTGTTCCCACAGCCTCTCCAGCATTTGTTGCTGCTGTCCTTTTTGGTGTATGCCATTCTCACAGGGGTGAGGTGGTATCTCAATGTTGTCTTTATTTGCATTTCTCTGACAATCAGCGACCTGGAGCAGTTTTTCATGTGTTTGTTAGCCTTTTGGATCTCTTCTGTAGTGAATGTTCTGTTCATATCTTCTGACCATTTTTTGGATGGGGTCATTTGCTGTTGTTAAAATTCAGAGGCTCTTGCCGGGCTGGCTAGCTTTTTTTGTTACTAAGTTTGCTGAGCTCTTTGTATATTTTGGTGATTAGTTTCTTGTCTGATGTATGGCATGTGAAGATCTTCTCCCATCCTGTGAGGGGTCTCTTTGTTTGAGTGATGGTTTCTTTGGCTGTGCAGAAGCTCTTCAATTTGGTGTAGTCCCATTGATTTGTTTTTGTTTTGGTCTTCCTTGTAATTGGGTTTGTATCATCAAAGACGTTCTTGAGATTTAGGTGGGAAAGTATTTAAAAAATTTTTTTCAGGGGTATAATTTCACACCCATACATGGTGTGTGTGAATTAATACACCTTTCACAAAGTTATGTACACCTTCTTACTCTTCTCCCATACCTCCACACCCCCATTCCTCCACCCCATAATCACTATAGTTTTCACAAAGTTTGAGAGACAGTTTATTATATTATATTATTTTCGAATTCATTTGGTTTAGTCAATATTCAAGGTATGATCAAGATCTACTTTCTAAGCTTTCAAATTTTACATTTGAAAAATTTACTGAGTATGAACCTCCTTTTGCTTGTTTCACATGTTGAAAACCAAATTTTTATTTTCCCTGTTTGTTTACCTCCACTCCAAACATCTAAGTGTCCACAGGGGACATATGGGGACAAGTGTAGAACCAGGATGTTAACCCCAACTGTCTGACTCCAGAGCTAGTGCTTCTAACCAGTAAGCCTTGCAATGGGAAGAGGTTTTGGAGAAAGGACTTTTGGTGGGTGGATGGTGGCCAATGTGTCATCATGGTCATAAAAGGGATGGAGATGATCACGAGACTTGCTCTTCTCTGAAGACCAGTGAGAATTGAACCCTTGCAATTGCCTCCACCAACCACGAGACCCTCAGTCAAGTCCCAATCTGGTCCTACTGGTAATGAGGTGTTCAGAATTGGTTTTGAAAAATATTTAGTAATTAAGGGATGACAGAGACCAGAGTGACTGCTAAAAGTGGGAATAGGGTAACATATAAAATCCAGGTATGTCTTAACCTTTCTCTTTGGCCAGCAAGCCATGGGTATAAAGACACTGAAGGCCAGGCAGGTGACATATTGAAAGTTAGCCTGGGGAAGGGGATGAGGGTTCATGGGAGCTCATAGAGTCGAGTGCACACATTACCATGCTCTTGGACCCTGGTTCAGGTCCCTAGTCCTCACCTGCATGGGGGAAGTTTCACAAGTGGTAATGAGGGTCTGTACCTATCTCTCCTTCACTCTCCCTGTCTCTGTATACCCCTCTTATGTCAATTTCTTTCTGTCCTATCAAAATAAAATAAAGGAATATAAAAAAAAAGGCCACTGGAAGTGGTAGATTTATTGTGCTAGTAATGATCTCCAGTAGTAACCCTGGTGGCAATAAATTAAAAAAGAAAATGGGGAGTCGGGCTGTAGCACAGCGGGTTAAGCGCAGGTGGCGCAAAGCACAAGGACCGGCATAAGGATCCCGGTTCGAACCCCGGCTCCCCACCTGCAGGGGAGTCGCTTCACAGGCGGTGAAGCAGGTCTGCAGGTGTCTATCTTTCTCTCCTCCTCTCTGTCTTCCCCTCCTCTCTCCATTTCTCTCTGTCCTATCCAACAACAACAACAACAATAATAACTACAACAATAAAAAACAACAAGGGCAACAAAAGGGAATAAATAAATAAAATAAATATAAAAAAAAAGAAAATGATTTTTATGAGCTTGCTCTAGTCCCGCTGACAATAAAGTTATAGAAGAAACTTAATGATTACTTTATACTACTGGTTTATTAACGATGGATATTTGAAATATGTATCATGTTTTAACAAAAAAAATGTATATATGTTCCCAGAAGAGACTTATTTAAATGTTGGTACATTTTTCCTAAAACACATATGTAATCACTTTTCTGTAATGTAGTTTTCATTTCTTTTTTCTTTAACTTTTAAATGTTTTTGTTATTACCACCAGGGTTATCAATGGCGCTCTGTGCCTACATGACAGCTCCATTACCCTCAGCCAGTCATCTTATTCTTCTTTTTTGACAGAGACAGAGAGAAAATAAGAGGCAAAGTGGGGGAGGTGCAGATAAAGAGGGGGAGAAAAAGGGGAGGGGGGCCTGTAGCATTACTTCACCACTTGGGAAGCTTCTTCCTTGCAGGTAGGGACCAGGGATTAGAACCTGGGTCAAAGTACATTGTAATATGGGCACTTTACTGGGTGTATCACTGTCTGGCCCATTCTCTTTAGCTGTGTATTCCTTTTGTTGGGGGGGGGGAGCCAGCTATTAAACATACATAATTAAGGCTGGCAAGCTAACTCATCTGGTGGGGGGGGTCTATTTTGCTGACAGTGACCCAGGTTCAAGCCCAGTAACACTGAACTGAGGGATATATATATAATTTGTTTGTTTTGTTTTTTTGTTTTTTTGCCTCCAAGTTTATCTCTGGGGTTTGGTGCCTGCACTACGAATCCACTGCTTCTGGCGGCCATTTTTTTCCCAGTTTTATTGGATAGGACAGAGAGAAATTGAGAGGGAAGGTGTTGAGAGGGAAGGTAGAGATAGAAGGGGAGAGAGAAAGATAGACACCTGCAGACCTGCTTTACCACTTGTGAAATGACCCCCCTGAAGGTAGGGAGTCAGGGGCTTGAACCAAGATCCTTGTGTGTGTCTTTGTACTTTTTTCTATTTGCACTTGACCTGGTGTGTTTCTATCAGTCTTTTTTTTTCTTTTCCTTATTTTTATACAGTTTATATTTTAATATATACTTTTAAATTATTTATTTATTTATTTATTATTGGGTAGAGACAGAGATAAATTGAGAGGGAAGGGGGAGATAGGGTGAGAAACAGAGAGACATTTCACCACAAAGAGTGCTTCACTACTGGTGAAGCTTTCCCTCTGCAGGTGGGGACCAGGGGCTTGAACCCAGGTCCTTGTGCACAGTAATGTGAGCGCTTAACCAGGTGTGCCACCACCTGGCCCCTATATATATACTTTTATATTTATTTATTTATATAGTTTATATTTTATTTTTTTATATTTATTTTTATTGTCACCAGAGATAAAGCTGGACCTTAGTACTGGCACTATGAATCCAACACTCCTGGTGGCCATTTTTTCCTTCCTCCCACCTCATTTTTATTAGATAGGACTGAAAGAAATTGAGAGAGGACAGGAAGATAGAGAGATGAAGAGAAAGATAGACACCTGCAGACCTTCTTCACTGCTCATGAAGAAGTGGACACTCTGCAAGTGGGGAGCAGGGTCTCAAACCCGAGTCCTCTTACTTGGTAATACGTGCACTTAAGCTGGTGTGCCACCGCCAGCTCCGTTTCTCTTTTTCCGTTTCTTTCTTTCTTTCTTTCTTTCTTTCTTTCTTTCTTTCTTTCTTTCTTTCTTTCTTTCTTTCCCTTCCTTCATTAAAATTTTTTGTTATATTTTATTTCTATATTTTTATAGAAACATCCAGAAATTGAGAGGAAGGCGGAGAGAGAAGGGGAGAGACAGAGACATCTACAGCACGGTTTCACCACTTGTGAAGCTTCCCCATACAGGTAGGAACTGAGAGACTTGAACCTGGGTCCTTGTGCATTGTAAAATGTGTGCTCAACCTGGTGTGCCACCACCCAGCCCCTCTTTTTCTTTCTTTCTTTCTTTGTTTCTCTCTCTCTCTCTCTCTCTTTCTTTCTTTCTTTCTTTCTTTCTTTCTTTCTTTCCTTCTTTCTTTCTTCCTTTCTTTTCTTTCTTCCTTCTTTCCTCCCTTCCTTTCTTTTTTCTTTCCTTCTTTCTTAAAATAAAAAAAATTATGGTCTTTTTCTTTCTCTGAAAAAGTTGACTTCAAGTGGTGACATCTGGGTGACAACCACAACAAAATCATATGATTAGTAAGAGGCAGATGGAACACATATGTAGATAGAAAGGCCAGTCTATAATAACCAGTCTAGTAGCACTATGGGCTAGCAACATGGCTTCTCTGCCTTGTGGAGACACTGACAGTAAGCTAAGTTCAGAATTCTAATTTCAGGGGCCGGGTGGTGGAGCACTTGGTTAAGAGCACGTTACAAGGACCCAGGTTTAAGCCCCCAGGCCCTACCTGCAGGGGGAAAGCTTCACAAGTGATGAAGTAGGTCTGCAGGTCAATCTCTCTCCTTCTCTATTTCCCTCTTCCCTCTCATTTTCTGGTTGTCTCTATCCAATAAGTAAACAAGAAAATTTAAAAAAATTAAAAAAAATTAAGAAATAATTTCCCACTTAGGGAAACAATGATCAGATCCCTATTTTGTGTTGAGATCTGATTAGGACACAGAGAGAAAAACTGAAAGATTAAATGTAGACATATAAATCAGTAGCTAATTAATATGAGAGGGGGAAATCAATTGTATGTCTCAAAGTTTCTCAAAAGACAAACTGAATCTTTTTAATATATAGGCTATGTATTTGATATGCGGACTCTCTCAAAAGCCTAGACCAAGTAGATTAGAAGCTTCCAATAGCACAGCTATATACAAGATACTGGGTACTGTCCAGCAAACCATAACAAAGGGACTTTTCAAAGTTAACCCAATTAACAAATAATGTGATGATAATATTAACTATTGAGTGTCTTTTTGAACCCTAAGACAGCAGGAACCTCACATCTTCACTATAGAGCCCCTACTTCCCCCAGTCCTGGAACCCTTGGATAGGGCCCACTTTCCCGTATGCATCTCCCAATCCAAACCAAATAACATTGCATCTGCCGATCACAACCTAACCAAAGCAACGATTGCTACCTCAACATGCTTCACCTCAGAATGTATCCAGAGACTTCACGTGTGGAATGACAACCCTTCAGCTTCATTACTCGGGTGAGACCTTTCCTTTAATAGTACACTCTAATTTCATCTCAGGTAGTTCACTTTCTAACAAAGTCCCATAACCTAGATATACACCAGTTTCTGTGAGAGAGAGCTTATGTTCACACGTATCCATAAACTACTGCAAAATATATACCTGAAAGCAGGACTACACTAGAGTTTGCAGTGAGTACCTCCCTAGCACTTCCTCTCCACTATTCCAAGCTTGGGATCCATGATTGCTCAACAAATTGTTTGGCTTCATATGTTAACTCTGTTTTCAATCACCAGGTTCCAGATGCCACCAGGATGCTGGCTAGGCTTCCCTGGATTGAAGACCCCACCAATGTGTCCTGGAGCTCAGCTTCCCCAGAGTCACACCCTACTAGGGAAAGAGAGAGGCAGACTGGGGGTATGGACCGACCAGTCAACGCCCATGTTCAGCGGGGAAGCAATTACAGAAGCCAGACCTTCTACCTTCTGCATCCCTCAACGACCCTGGGTCCATGCTCCCAGAGGGATAGAGAATGGGAAAGCTATCAGGGGAGGGGGTGGGTTATGGGGATTGGGTGTTGGGAATTGTGTGGAGTTGTACCCCTCCTACCTTATGCTTTTGTTCACTAATCCTTTCTTAAATAAAAAATTAAAAAAAAAAACTGAAAGATTAAGATTTAGTTCAGTATGCAAGGGATTTATAATTGGTTCTGGATCCTCCACACATATTACGGCTTTGTCCTCTGATATGAATGCCTTTCACACTCACTTTCCAAAGTGTGCAAAACACATGCCAAGTTATAAAATTAAATTTCTGTTTTTATACTCAAATTCACAAGATGGAAAATGGTCAAGCCAACTCTCTATAAGCTGGCCAGTTCCTCTACTTCTGCTAAAATTGCTTTTAAAAGCATACAGACTTTTTTTTTTTTTTTTTGAACAGTAGTGGTGACTTGTGCTGATTGCTTTTTTTATTCCAGCGAAAGGTTAAGAGAACTATGACTAGGACTGGGAAGGCAGGAATTTATGAGCAAGTCAGATAAGATCTTGGATTAGCAATTTAAATCAAATACAACCAGTTTGGTAAAGAGTGGGCCTAAGTTCCAACACTGTCTCCAAAGTCATTTCAAGGAAATTTCTTGTAAAAGATTTATGTAGAAATAGTGGGTTTAGTAGCAAGTGTGGGTTTACAAAAAGCCCGTCTGTGTCCCACCCTCAAACCCCCCCCCCCCCAAAAAAAAAAGAATAACTCCTTGGAACACCTCTTCTGTTAAGTTCTGGAGCAGCCACCAACTACAGTTCATATTAAAGAAGTTCCAGAGCTACTGTTGCCAAGCCCAGACTTGCCTTGAAGCTGTCATTAAAGTTACTGCTCAGGGTAAACAGTCTGAGCAGACTGCTGCTTGGGTTGCATTAGTGCTATATAGTGAAGGACAGATGACTGAACTAATGAGGTTGGGGAAAGTGGAAAAGGAAGTTGTTTCTGAGGAAATTCAATGAAGAATAGGTTAGTGGAATAGTTTCCTTTGAGTGATCCAGGTTCAAGCCCACCCACCCCCAGCACTCTCTCTCTTTCTCTCTGGGGGAGGGAGGAGGGAGAAGAAGGAGGAAGAGGAGGAGAGAAGTAGAAGGAGGAGGAAGAAAAGGAGAGGGAGAAGAATGTGAACTTTCTCTCAAAAAATTAAGTCAGAATGTGTACGTAAGTCATTAAATTCTCCACTAAACCTTTAGTTACTCCATTTACCATACAGTTCAACTTTTTTTAAATGTAATTGAGACATACCCCTCCTTCTTTTTGGGTAACCACTAACTAACTGGTCTTATCATCCAAAAGTTTACTTTTGCTTGATTTAGTTCATTCATCTGTATGTTTCTTAAATATATGTATATATTTACATTATGTAAATATATTAATATATTTAATATAAATATATTTATATTAAAGTAAATAAATATATATTTACACAGATGCAATTTGTACAGTGATTTTCTCCATCTGACTTATTGCACAGAATATCTATATTGTTACAAGTGGCAGGGTTTCACCCTTTTCTAAGACTGAGTAGTGTTCTGTTGTGTGTATATCAACCATATCTTCTTTATTCACTCATGGAGGCTATTTTGTTGTTTCCAGTGCTTAACTACTGTGAATACTGCCGCAGCGCTCATGTATTTGTATGTATCTCTTCAAATGAACATTTTTGGACTTTTCAGGTGAGCACCCAGAAGGGATGTAACTAGAATTCTGGCATATCCAGAATTTTTGGTTTTTGTTTGCTTGTTTGTTTGGTTTCTGTTTTTTGTTTTTGGAGTCTCCATCTGACTTTCCTCTATGGGAGCACCAGTATGGAAAGAATGTGAACCATCTAGGAAAGCAAGCCTGTATCTACAGAGATTGAGTGAAAACACTCAGGAAAGACCAGGATCCAGATCCCAACATATGAGTTCTTCATCTCACTTTGTATCAGGTAAGGAGCAGTAATGAATCAAGGATTGGTGGTTCTTAGAATGAGTTTTTCTAGAAAAGGTCTTGTGGTCATTCTTCCAACCCCTCATGAACTTGTATGTGTACCTGTTGAGTCACTCAACTCATTTCAATGTTCACCTTGCTGGAGCTTAGTGCTCCTCTGTGAAGTGAAGGCCTTGGACCTAGAGGTCTTCATGTTGTCTTCAACTTTGCTGATTCTTCTTTCTAAGTAGGTTATGTTGCAGTTGATTGGGAGATGTCAGCGATGTCCAGATCACAAGACTAAAATGGCCTTTTTTTCACTCTTTCTTTTTTAAATTTATTTTCCCTTTTGTTGTCCTTGTTGTTTTTCATTGTTGTTGTTATTGATATTGTCGTTGTTGGATAGGACAGAGAGAAATGGAGAAAGGAGGGGAAGACAGAGAAGGGGAGACAGACACCTGCAGACCTGCCTCACCACTTGTAAAGCGACTCCCCTGCAGGTGGAGAGCTGGGGGCTTGAACCAGGATCCTTTCTTCAGTCCTTGCATTTGGCACCAAGTGCACTTAACCCGCTGTGCTACCGCTCGAGTCCTGACTAGAATGACTTTAATCATCTCAAAAGATTAAGGGCTGTGCTGACATAAGAAAAAAGGGAGAGGGCGTTGGGTGGTGGTGCAGCAGGTTCAGCACATATGGCGCTAAGTGCAAGGACTGGTGTAAGGATCCTGGTTCGAGCCCCCAACTCCCCACCTGCAAGGGGGTCGCTTCATAATCAGTGAAGCAGGTCTGCAGGTGTCCGTCTTTCTCTCCCCCTCTCTGTCTTCCTCTCCTCTCTCGATTTCTCTCTGTCCTATCCAACAACGACAGCAATAAAAACAACAACGATAAACAACAAGGGCAACAAAAGGGGAAAAATAGCCTCCCGGAGCAGTGGATTTTTAGTGCACTTAACGAATCCCAGTGATGAAGGCAGAAAAAAAAAAAAAGGAAAAAGAAAAAAGAAGGGAGAGACTGGTTTGATGCTCTTAACTTCAAGCAAACTCTCTCCTTAAAGTGGAGCTGATTGCATTTCTGGTGTTTCTGTGGCTAGGACTGTTTAGTGCATTTTCACCTTCACTTGTACAGAACTGGTGAAATCACAGTGAATTCATTGCAAACTTGAGGGAAGTTTCACATAAGTCTTCTGAGTAAAATAAGCTGTGACAGAATCACTGTTTTCTATTAGTTTGATTGAAATACTTAACTGTTATGCTTTGCTTAAAAATTTGAGTTCTTGGGAGTCGGGCGGTAGTGCAGCGGGTTAAGCACAGGTGGCGAAAAGCGCAAGGACTGGCTTAAGGATCCCAGTTCGAGCTTCCAGCTCCCCACCTGCAGGGGAGTCGCTTCACAGGCAGTGAAACAGGTCTGCGGGTGTCTCTCTTTCTCTTCCCCTCTCTGTTTTCCCCTCTTCTCTCCATTTCTCTCTGTCCTACCAACAATGATGACATAAACAACAATAAAAAAACAAAAAAGGCAACAAAAGGGAAAATAAATAATAATAAAAAAATTTTAAAAAATCTGAGTTCTTTGAATTATTCATACAATTATTTGGAAATATTTTGAGAAGATTCATATATAAAGCCCTAGAAATCATATATTTTTCTTTTTCTTTCTATTTTTTTTTTTGCCTCCAGAGTTGTTGCTGGGGTTGTGTTGGCACTACAAATCCACTGCTCCTGAAGTACTTTTTTTTTTCTTCTTCATTTTATTGGATCGTGCAGAGAGAATTTGAAAGAGGAGGGGGATAGAGAGGAAGAGAGATAGACACATACAGACCTGTTTTGCTGCTTTTGAAGTGTCTCCCCCTTGCAAGTGGGGAGCTGGGGGCTCGAACCTGGATTCTTGGGTGGGTCCTTGTACTTCGTACTATGTGCACTTAACCAAGTGTGCCACAGCCTGGCCCCAAGCCCTGGAAATTATTAAGTAAAGTCCAATATTTACTTATCTCACTATTTCTGGTCTGTATTAAACCAAAGGTGTGTAACTACTACTGAGAAAATATTGAAAATAGGTGTAAAAGAAATAATTTATAGTGTTAGATTCACTGTCATCATATAAGGAAATGCATAAAATATCTTTATGTAGTCAAGCACACATGAACTATTTATTTCCAAGCATATCATGGCAATGGATTGAAGGCGATCTGGAGTAAAGAAAGAGTCCATTTTATTTATTTATTTTTAAAAATATTTATTTATTCCCTTTTGTTGCCCTTGTTGTTTTATTGTTGTTGATATTGATGTCGTCGTTGTTGGATAGGACAGAGAGAAATGGAGAAAGAAGGGGAAGACAGAGAGGGGGAGAGAAAGATAGACACCTGCAGACCTGCTTCACTGTCTGTGAAGCGACTCCCCTGCAGGTGGGGAGCCCGGGCCTCTAACCAGGATCCTTATGCCAGCTTGCACCACATACGCTTAACCCGCTGCGCTACCGCCTGACTCCCGAGTCAATTTTAAAGATGGTTACTTTTTCAGCATATAAAGACCATGTGGATTTAACTTTATAGAAATATCCATTTGAAAATCAAATGATGGCATCAGCAACTTAGTATTAGACTCTTTGGGACCAGAGATGGTCTTATTTTCCAATTATTAGTACCCCAATGGTACTTATTGCTTTAAAGGCATTTGGTACATTTTGAGAGAGGAAAAAGACAGGAGTATTTCTCATTTAAAAAAGTTGGGAAAAGACATATTTTTGCTTGAACCTATGGAAAAACTAACCATTTTATTGTTATTTGATAGTGTTTTAGAGGAGGTGGTTGAGAGGAAATGAGAAACACCTGCAGCCCTGCTTTACCACTTGTGAAACTTCCCCTCTGCAGGTGGGGACCAGGAGCTTTGTACATGATAACATGTGAACTCAACCAAGTGGACCACTGCCCAGCCCCACAACTAACCCCTTTCAAATGACA
Organism: Erinaceus europaeus; assembly: GCF_950295315.1. Classification (NCBI taxonomy): domain Eukaryota; kingdom Metazoa; phylum Chordata; class Mammalia; order Eulipotyphla; family Erinaceidae; genus Erinaceus; species Erinaceus europaeus. The sequence goes on from NC_080170.1 coordinate 35,804,208, forward strand.
AATAGATCATTTTTATCAAATACCATTGAAGCCATTCATTTAACTAATGTTGGTTCTTTGACTCCAGGGTACTGGATATTGTACAACATGATAAGAGCAGAAAATAGGACACTCTTTGTTTAGTGGCTATTCTGGAATCTTTACACTCCCTTTGACTTGGACCGAGTTCATTTATTTATTTATCACATGCAACTTTCAAATGAGTAATACAATGAAGTAGCCTTTGAAGGCAACAGAAATCATTTAAGAAAGAGAGAACAGGAGAGAAGGAGAGAGAGTGATGTAGAAGAATTTCTCAGGCTGGGTTTCCCAGATTGCAGAGCTAGGCAGATATGAGTGACCTGGACCTTCACTTAAAAGAGATGGGGTCCTAAGTTGCAGCCCGTGCGTGCACTACTAAACACAAGGAAATTGCCTCTTTAGACTGCTCACCACCAGCTGTGAAAAGCAAAAGATCACCCTGAGCCCCGAGGGGAGGAGTTTATTCACAGCTCCTATTTTAGAATGGTTTTTCTGACAGAGGCATTGGTTCTCTGCTCTTCTGAGTTGTTCCACAAGCTTGTTAGGGGCTCCTTCCTATCAATAATTATAGTGAGGCCATGGGCCGAGGAGAGGTGCATGGTTATCTGCACATGCTGGTCTTGCTGTGTCTGTGTGAAATTGTTCAGAGCCCATGAGGAGGAGAAAATGATAGTGAGCAGGGGAGAGTTCTGTGCCTATCAACTCATTCTACTGAAAACAGTAAATACTTTGATTTTGTCACTTAGGAATGAAAACATTTGGGGAAGCTGGGTTTGTTTGCCAAGCAATGCAATATTATTTTTATTTCCATAGAATATAACTACATCACCTGACAAGAAAAAATTATTTCAAAATGACAAGTCTGTCCACCCAGTTAAAACTAAGAGCAATCAACATTATATTATTCTTTCATTTGCTTCTAAGTCTTGGCAAAAAGGACTGGTCTTTATCTGATTATCAGATAAAACTGACTTCTTTTCAGTAAGAGACACAGATTGTATCTTTAGGAGACAGAAAGAACTCTCATATGCATATTTTTGCACTGAAATAATTAAATCTTTTTAGAAATTCCCCTACACATGATTTAGATGTTTGGTTATATTTGAAGATCTACAATATCTTTTTTTTTAATTTAAAAAAATACTTTTTATTAATTTACTATTGGATAGAGACAGACAGAAATTGAGAAGGGAGGGGAAGATAGAGAGGGAGAGAGACCGAGGGACATCTGTAGCCCTGCTTCACCGCTCATGAAGCCTTCCCCCTGCAAATGGGACCAGGGGCTTGAATCTGGGTCCTTGCGCACTGCAGTGTGTGCACTTAACCTGGTGTGCTACTGCCTGGCCCCCCTTTTTTAAAATTTAAAGTTTTATTTTATTTCTCATGAAAAAGACAGCATTTGCTCTTTTAAAACTATTGTTTATTTATTTATTTTTGCCTCTAGGGTTATTTTTGGGGCTTGCTCCCTGCACTACGAGTCCTCTGGTCCTGATGGTCATTATTTTTCCATTGTTGTTGTTGCTACTGCTGCTGCTGTTGTTGTTGGATAGGACAGAGACAATTTGAGAGAAGAGGTAAGATAGAGAGGGGAGAGAAAGACACCTGCAGACCTGCTTCACCATTTGTGAAGTGACTCCCCCTGCAGGTGGGAAGCTGGGGGCTCAAATGGAGATCCTTGTACGGGTCTCCAGGCTTCGCACTATGTGCGTTTAACCTGGTGTGCTACCGCCTGGCTCCTTGTACTTATTTTATTTTAACAAGAGAGATGGACCAGAGAACTGCTTAGCTCTGACTTATGGTAGTGCCAGTGATTCAACCTGGGACCTCAGAGCCTCAGATATGATGCCACATTCACAAACCACTATGCTGCCTCCCTAGGCAATGGTATTTGTTCTTAATATGGGTATATTCCATTAAGAGAAACCTGAACCAGACGGGCAATTGCAACTTTGCTAAATTGGTATATTTAAATATTTATTTATTTATGAGAAGAGAGAGGGAGACAACCAGAACATCACACTGGCACATACAATGCTGGGGATTGAATTTAGGACCACATGCTTGAGAATTCACCACCTTATTCACTGAGCTGCCTTCCAGGCTGTGGTAAATTAGTTTTGATGAAGATTTTATCAATCACCAAATGTGAGTGGCATAGAGAATCTTCAAAGGAAGGATCTTCTAGGTTTGAGTCCACCACTATAACACAATTATTTTTAATTGTGTTTTGTTTTTCTTTCTATAAATGACAGAGCAGCAGAGACATAACCTCTGGGGCTGGGAAACTGCCTCAAGTGTCTGAGCAGTTCTCAGAATTCTGGTTCCAGTGATTTGTTCCTAATATCATAAAAGGTTAGTAATTTTGTCTTTGGTTAACTCCTGCTTGACAATAAACCAGATGGGACCTAGAGTAAAATTTGTTCCAACCATTTAAAAAAGGGTGAAAGAGTTTTAAAGCAGTTTAATGTTATGAGCCTGAAGATGAGATGCTTAAGATGATTAAAAAAAAAAAAAAGAACAAGCTGTTCTCACATGCTTTAGATAGAAGTATGGACTAAGTAAACAGATGAGCCATGTGCAATTATTTAAGCCTATTCTAAACTTTGTCATATTTGGAAGGAGCTGGAAAGGTTATTCGGTGGCATTCTAGTTTCATGGCCATAAGTATGTTTCTTTCTTTCTTGCCTCCAGGGTTATTGCTGGGGCTCAGTGCCTGCACTATGAATCCACTGCTGCTGGAGGCTATTTTCTCCCTTTTTGTTGCCATTGTTGTTTACCACTGTTGTTGTTGTTTTTGTTGTTATTGCTGTCGTTGTCCATTTATCTCTATCCTATTTATCTCCATTTATCTCTATCCTATCATGGATAGGATAGAGATAAATGGAGAGAGGAGGGGAAGACAGAGAGGGGGAGAGAAAGATAGACACCTGCAGACCTGCTTCACCGCCTTTGAAGTGACCCCCCTGAAAGTGGGGGAGCTGGGACCTTGAACCTGGATCTTTACGCTGGTCCTTGTGCTTGCTTTGTGCCATGTGCACTTAACCCGCTGTGCTACTGCCCGGCCTCCCATAAGTATCTTTCTTTGAAAATGCTTTGCTTAAAATGGCATCAATAAATGATAAAATTCCTTACAGCACTCTGTGATTCCCAGTGTTCTTTCCTGAAAAGTCTTAAGCAGTGATTTTCAAAGTAAATCATTTTTGAATAACTATGTTTCTGTTAACTTCCTACTTCCCAATGCATCATTTCAAGACTTTACCAGTTAATTAACTAACTAAAAATCTGACAAGTTTAAATGGCATATGTAATATGGTAGAAGGAAGTATGTTAGGGAATGTTAGTGCTAAGGGACCTTGAACCCCAGTTCCAGCAGGACTTACCTAAAGCTAGGGTCATTTTGTTTTGCCATTTCCTCCACAGATGAGGGAGAGAAAAAGAATACCTGAGAAGGAAGTAGGGCTCTTATTTCCCTCACAAAAAGGAAGAGAAAGAAGAATTTAAAAGAAAGGGGTGATCATATTCTCTGGCCGTCATGTGTCTGTGCATAAGCTTTCTGCTCTTTGCTAAATAAAGTCTGTATCTACACACAATCTACTGTGTTTCTTTAAAGTGTGCACACTTGTCCTTAGAGTCTCCTGTGAGCCTTCTGAGGTGATATTCTTGAGTGGGCCAAACTTTAGGAACTGACCCTTAGGCCCCTACTTGGAGCTAGGGCCAGGCTCCTGCAACAAAATGAATTGTTGATGTTTCAAAAAGGGCATCCCTGAAGATTCCTGGGACAGATAAAGAAAAGATAAATAAAAACAAAAAATCAGTGATGCTTGATGGCCAGAAGCCAGAGATTCAACCTCAATGAAACTCAATGAAACTGGTTAGTAGATGCCAGTTTTCAGATTCCTACCAGGGCTGTTGAGAAGAACAAGGCTCAGTGCACAGACCTGTTTGGACATGAAGACAAATAACTGTGGGGGTGGGATGAAGGTGGGAGTAGGAAGGTGAAAGTTTGGAGACAAGATCCATGAAGAAGGACAGGAAGTACAGAATCATCGACCTGCCATACCCTTTTCCCTACTACAAGTTTCCATTGGGAATCCAGCTAGGTTGTAGCGTGAAGTTGACCCCAGCCAGCTCCCAGGTAAGGCCTGAATGGCTTAAACCGAGCAGCATATTGTCCATGTCCAGACTGTGTTAACTATAGTGAAGCTGGGATTTTATCAGAGTGTTAGAATGTATATGCTTGCTTTTCTTTCTGGCATATGACTACAGACAATTCTTCTAGCTGTACTGAGGGGAAAGCTGTTAAAAGAGCATGGGCAGAACTAGAAATTGGTGGGGAAGTGAAGACAAAAGCCCTAAGGATACAATAAACCTTGGAATCTTGTGATTCCTAATGTTGCTTAAAGATAGCATTGCTGCCGGACATTGTAGTTGCTGGACAGATGCATTCATTCCTTTTCTTCTGCAGCCATTGAGTTAGGTTTTCTGATCGTCAGCAAAGTAATTTGTTGACCAGGAACTAACTGAAGCAGCCCAGCTGCTAGAAGAATCTGGTGGTCACCCAAGTCCCAGGAGTAAGACCAAAGTCTTTTATGATTTGGATGACTAAACATAAAAAAGTGACTTGATGCTGAATCCTGAAATCCTGAGGAAGGACCTTTACAATTTTGTTTGTAGAAGATTAAGATTAGGGAGTCGGGAGGTAGCACAGCAGGTTAAGCGCACATGGTGCCAAACACAAGGACTGAAGAAAGGATCCGGATTTGAGCCCCTGGCTCCCTACCTGCAGGGGAGTTGCTTCACAAGAGGTGAAGCAGGTCTGCAGGTGTCTATCTTTCTTTCCCCCTCTCTGTTTTCCCCTCCTCTCTCCATTTCTCTCTGTCCTATCCAACAACAGTGGCATCTATAATAATTACAACAATAAGAAACAAGAAAAACAAGGGCAACAAAAGGGAAAATAAATAAATAAATAAATAATAAATATAAAAAGATCCACACTTGCTTCACCAATAATTAAAAAAAAAAGAAGATTAAGATTGGTTTTAGAATTGAAGGTGAATGTTAAATCTGCAGATGGGCAGCACATTTGCAGAAGGAAGATTCACGGACTAGGTCAGGCCTAAGCCCATTTATACAGTTACTGGGTTTGATTTATTTTCTGAATTGAGGACAAAGTTTCTGAGTGGGACCTAAGTTCCAACTTTATAATGAGGGGAAGCAGAAAACACATTTTAATTAAAAGTCATTTTTTCCCTTTTTAACCAATAAGTATGGCAAAGCTGTGTAATCATTTTCTTTAATTGGCGCCGGAAATGTAGCTGAGAATGTTATTCTGAACTACTATTAGAGGTTAAACGGCTTTGTTATCCTTTCCCAGAGAAAATTACCTCAGAGATACTATATCTCTCTTGTTTATTGTTATATACCCGAATGTCTAGTACAGTTCTTAGTGGATGGATTGAATAAATAATAGGTTGTCTTTCTTATAGATTCCCCCCATGGAACTGACCTTGAGATAGAGATTTGAGGGGAAGGGGTTATTTGGGATGTGAATTCAGGCAGTCAGGCCAGAGAGTAGGAAAGAGACATGGAAAGGAGAAGAACCAACATAAGGTGTGTGAGTCAGCCCCATTATTGGCAGCAGGAATTCAATCTTGTTGGGGGCATTCAGAGAAACCGTGAGGACCATACCTTATCATTCCAGACCAGGGGCAAGCCAAGACCTCACATCCCACATCCTGTTCCTTACTAGGTGCCTGCATGCTTCCACTGTCATTTTTTTTCTTTATTGATAGATGTCCAGAAGCAGAGAAAGAGAGAGGAGAAACAGCTGTAGGTCTATTCCACTGCTTGTAAAACTCCCCTCATGCAGATGGGGAGTGGAGGCTTGAACCTGGGTCTTACTCTACTGGGTGCCCCACTGCCTTCACCATCCCCCTGTATATTTTAACCATTCTTCAGGTTACAGTATCTTTCTATTTTTTAGGGTTTTTAAAATTAAATATTTATTTATTTCCTTTTTTTGCCCTTTTTTATTGTTGTGGTTATTATTGTTGTTGTTATTGATGCTGTCATTGTTGGATAGAACAGAGAGAAATGGAGAGAGGAGGAGAAGACAGAGAAGGAGAGAGGTAGACACCTGCAGACCTGCTTCACCACCTGTGAAGTGACTCCCCTGCAGGTGGGGAGCAGGGGCTCGAACCAGGATCCTTACAATGGCCCTTGTGCTTTGTGCCATGTGCGCTTAACCTGCTGCGCTACCACCTGACTAGCTTTTTAATTTTTTTTTAATATTTATTTTATTTATTTATTCCCTTTTGTTGCCCTTGTTGTTTTATTGTTGTAGTTATTATTGTTGTTGTCGTTGTTGGATAGGACAGAGAGAAATGGAGAGAGGAGGGGAAGACAGAGAGGAGGAGAGAAAGATAGACACCTGTAGACCTGCTTCACCGCCTGTGAAGCGACCCCTGCAGGTGGGGAGCCAGGGTTCGAACCAGGATCCTTATGCCGGTCCTTGTGCTTTGCGCCACCTGCGCTTAACCCGCTGCGCTACAGCCCGACTCCCAGCTTTTTAGTTTTTAAAAAAAATTATCTTTAATTATTTATTGGATAGACACAGCTAGAAATCGAGAGGGAAGGGAATGATAAAGAAGGAGAGAGACAGGAGAGACAGATACCAGCCATACTGCTTCACCACTTGCAAAGCTTCTCCCTGCAGGTGGGGACCAGAGGCTCAAACCCAGGTCCTTATGTATTGTAATATGTGCACTCAACCAGGTATGCCACAACCTGGCCCCATCACGGTGTCTTTCCTTCATTTGGTGAACTGACACTCTTCTATGCCACATATTTTCTGATGTGTCTGCCAATCAGTAGCTGCTAGATTCCACTTCATTTTCCAAGAATTTTCTGTGTGGACACTGAGGTGGAGAGAAGCTGTTTTCTTCCTCCAGTTGACTGGCTAGAATGATTGATATATTCTTGGAGTTTTCTATAGCCAGGATCCTTCTTCCACTGCTGCTCTGAGGAGAAAATGAATGGATGCATACAAAGAGAAGTAAACTGACGAAATGAAAAGAATTCAGAGATAATGTTGAATTCTTAGATAGAAGTCCTTCCTTAAGGCTAATCTAATTTTTTTTTTAGTTTTTATTTATAAAAAGGAAACACTGACAAAAATCATAGGATAAGAAGGGTACAACTTCACACAATTCCCACCACCAGAACATTGTATCCCATCCCCTCCCCTGACAGCTTTCCTATTCTTTATCCCTCTGGGAGTATGGACCCAGGGTCATTATGGGGTGCAGAAGGTGGGAGGTCTGGCTTCTGTAATTGCTTCCCCACTGAACATGGGTGTTGGCAGGTTGATCCATACTCCCAAGGCTGATCTAATCTTATCAGCAAAATCTCCTGGCTGATCTAGTTCCATGAGGATTTAGTTTCCCTCCCCATTCACATTCCCAGTATTTTTTCTTTGTATCTGCTAAAGTAAATTGTATTTCTCAACCAAAAATGCAAATATTAGTCAATATACTTTTTAAAAGAATATATATTGGGCTGTCAGAAAAATGCTAACATATTTTTTGCATAGATAAACAGAAAAATACATTAAGACTTTTCTGACAATCATGTATGTATGACATTTGAGTATTTTACAATACACAGGTTAGGACTATGAACAGGAAATAAATTTTTAGATGAAAACAGGAAATTTTGGGAAAGGGTTGGATCAGCAGAATGAAGATTCACTATTTAAACAGAGGAAGACTGACGACTGACTTTTTGGGATGCAAACCTGATGGCTTGAAGGAGCCATGTAGATGCTATTTATAAAGCAAATAACTGAAAATAAGAGCGGTGAAGGAACTCTGTCACTTTACTTAACAAGATAGTTAGAACATGCTAGCTATCTTGTTAGATTAAACTGTTTCCCTGATGACTGTGTCCACTTATATTCTTACTTGAGTCATATAAGAAGTCCAAGTACGGGGGCAGGCGGTAGTGCACGTGATGAAACGCACATAGTACAAAGTACAAGGACCCTCCCAAGGATCCCAGTTTGAGCCTCTGGCTCCCCACCTGCAGGGGGGTGTCGCTTCACAAACGGTGAAGCAGGTCTGCAAATGTCTTTCTCACCGAGCCCCAGAGATAAGCCTGGAAAGAGACAGAAATCCAACTATTCCAACTCTGACTGGTGGTTGATATCACCAGTCTTTTGCTTTAGGTTTAGCAATGTTGACAACAAAAAAGACCTGTACCTTTCATGAGGAATAAGGTTGAGAAACAATTTTCTATAATCTGAGAGATTCTAGGTAGACGAGAATAGGAGTTGACATTGAGATAGTCATGTGGGAAAATTACTTAACTTCTTTGTTAACTCATCCTTATTCATAACATTAGGATAATATTTCACAAGGTGGTTGTGAGCATTTAAATGTGCTAAGATAGTACAAAGCATTCTGTGTTTGCAATTTCAGTTATTGTAATGATGGATTTTCAGAATAATCAAGCAGAATGAATATACATTCTCTTCTCCCCTTCATGGTGCTAGGTTTCTCCCAAGATTCCCTGCTTTCTACAGTTTAGTTAGCCAGGCCCTAATTTACCAAGCATGCAGATTATCAAAGGCACTTTTAATATAATCTGACAATGACAGACAGCAACCAAACAACAACTCATGAGAAAAAAATGGTTGGGTAGGAGGGAAATGAAACTCTAGACCTGGGAGTTGGGCAGTGGTGTACCCACTTCAGCACACTTAGTACTATGTTCAAGGATACATACAAGAACTCATGTTCAAGTCCCCACACCCTACCTGCATGAGGGATGCTTTCCAAGTAGTGAAGCAGGTCTACAGATGTGTTTCTCTCTCCCTCCCTAGCTCCCACTCTCCTCTCAATTTCTCTGTCCTAGTGAATGATAAGAGCAGTGGATTTGTAGTGCCGGCACTGCGTCCTAACGATAACCCTGGAGGCCAAAACAAAACAAAATAAAATAAATAAAAAATCAACACTAGATCTGGTCACCTACTTTATAATTTCCATTATTATAAAAACATTTTCATATTAAATGCACGTGGTGTGAAGTGCAAGGGCTGGCTTAAGGATCCCGGTTTAAGCCCCTGGCTCCCCACCTGCAGGGGAGTCGCTTCAGAGGCGGTAAAGCAGCTCTGCATGTGTCTGTCTTTCTCTCCCCCTCTCTGTCTTTCCCTCCTCTCTCCATTTCTCTGTCCTAACAACGATGATATCAATAACAACAATAATAACTACAACAATAAAACAAGAGCAACAAAAGGAAAAATAAATAAATAAATATAAAAAAATTAAAAACATCTCCATAGAAATATGAGCAGTCAGAGATATTTGTCTTCCTCAAACCTGAACCACAGGGAGAAGAAATTTTTCTTTTAATTTGGAAGAAATGAAATAGAGAAACTGACGTTTAAAAGCCACTTATTGTAGACACAGATAAGTATAACTTCTAACAACTATCCAGTTTCAGAAGTGGCAGCAGCCCTTTGTAGGGTCAGGCTGAAATTTGGCCTTCTGGAAGCAAGGTTTTTTTTTTTGCCTCAAGGGTTGTTGCTGGGGCTCAGTGCCTGCGCCATGAATCCACTACTCCTGGAGGCTATTTTCCCCCCTTTTGTTGCCCTGGTTGTCTTATCCTTGCTGTAGTTATTATTATTGTTTTTATTGCTGTCATTGTTGTTGGATAGGACAGAGAGAAATGGAGAGAGGAGGGGAAGACAGAGAGGGGAAGAGAAAGACAGACACCTGCAGACCTGCTTCACCGCCTGTGAATCAACTCCCCTGCAGGTGGGGAGCTGGGGTTCGAACCGGAATCCTTACACCAGTTCTTGGCTTTGCGCCACTTGCGCCTAACCTGCTGCGCTACCACCCGACTGCCGCAAGTTTTCTCTTTTTTTTGAAATGTTAAAGTAGCATATTGAAAGAAATACATGAATATTTATAACTAGAAGCAGCAATGAAACATTCACACCAAATATGCCCCTATATCAACTATACTTTAAAGAAAAAAAAATCATTAACTTGTGGTCATTCAGCACTCAGAGAGCAAAAAGATCGAGATTAGTTTTACTTTTAATGCAAAAAATAATCTGGAAAGTTGTATTTTTTAATTTTTAAAAATATTTATTTATTTATTTTCCCTTTTGTTGTCCTTGTTGTTTAATATTGTTGTGGTTATTGATGTCATTGTTGTTTGATAGGACAGAGAGAGAAATGAGAGAGCAGGGGAAGACAGAGAGGGGGAGAGAAAGATAAATAGGAGGGAGAAACTTGTATTTTTGCCAACTACTACATAACTGGAGCAAAGATTCATAGGTACATTGACATGTTTTATTTTTCACTGTGATTATTTAACTATTACTATATAAGTGATTCAAAAATACTTAATATTGTAGCAAAGGTAGACATAACTTGAAACCCTACCATCACTAACAGTATGGAACACATGCTTGTTTAAATGTTTAAGCAATTCCAAGAATTCATATAGCAAATTAGTATTTTTATTATCAGCTTTTAATTGGTGCTGGCCAAATCCTGTATTAGCTGATGATGGAGTGTAAATCCCATCCATTTTCCCTTTTATTCTTTTCTTTCTTTCTTCCTTTCTTCCTTCCTTCATTTCTCTCCCTCTATCCCTCTCTCTCTCTCTTTCTGCCTCCAGAGCTTGGTGTGCCTATACTACAGAATTCACTGCTCCTGTGGCCATTTATTTTCCTGAAACTTTTTATAGAATAGAGAGAAATGGAGAGAGGAAGGGAAGATAGAACCGGAGAAAGAGGGAGTCAGGTGGTAGCGCAGCGGGTTAAGCGCACATGGTGCAAAGTGCAAGGACCAGCATAAGGATCCCGGTTCAAGCCCCGGCTGCCCACCTGCAAGGGGGGTTGCTTCACAGGCAGTGAAGCAGGTCTGCAGGTGTCTATCTTTCTCTCCTTCCCTGTCTTCCCCTCCTCTCTCCATTTCTGTCTGTCCTATCTAACATCAATAACAACAATAATAAGTACAACAATAAAAAAGACAAGGGCAACAAAAGGGAAAATTAATATTAAAAAAAAAAAAAGAAACGGAGAAAGATACACAACTGCAGACCTGCTTCACAGCTTGTGAAATATCCCCCCTGCAGGTGGGGATTCAAACTGGAATCCTTGAATGGGTCCTTACATTTAGTACTATGTACGCTTAACCCGGTGTGCTACCACTCAGCCCCCCAAGCCCATCCATTTTCTTTTCTTTTTCATTTGCCTCCAGGGTTATTACTGGGGCTTGGTGCCACACCATGAGTCCACTGCTCCTGTAGGCCATTATTCCCCCGGTTTTGTTGTCCTTGTTATTATTGTTATTGCTGTTGTTGTTGTTGAAAAGGGCAGAGAGAAATCGAGAGAGGAGAGGAAGACAGACACCGGTAGACCTGCTTCACCGCTTGTGAAACTCCTGCAGGTGGGGAGCCAGGGGCTGGAACTGGGATCTCTATGCCTGTCCTTGCGCATCGCGCCATGGGCACTTAACCCGCTGGCTACCGCCTGGCCTCCACCCATCCATTTTCTGAGAAGTGTTACGCAATTTCCAGTTTTCAGTGGTTCTAAAGGGGTAGGTGTACATTGTGACTGTGTCATCAGAATTGAAGTTTGTAGTGTTTAAAATGATTGTATGTACCAGTCTGAGATTTATATGTTTATTTTTTTGCTACAGGAGTAAGTTAATTACTGTGGGTTTGTCATGCACATTAGGATTAACCGATAGCTATTTGACTGATTACATTTTATAATGGAACTCTGCTCAGTTCTGGCTTATGGCGGTGCCAAGGACTGAACTTGGGGCCTTGGGACTTCAGGCATGAAATCCTTTGCATAACCATTAGGCTGTATCCCCAGCTGTGATTAATTATCTTTTAAAAAATATTTATTTATTCCCTTTTGTTGCTCTAGTTGTTTTATTGTTGTAGTTATTATTGTCGTCATTGCTGGATAGGACAGAGAGAAATGGAAAGAAGAAGGGAAGACAGAGAGGGGGAGAGAAAGACACCTACAGACCTGCTTCACCACCTGTGAAGCGACTCCCCTGCAGGTGGGGAGCCAGGGGCTTGAACTGGGATCCTCACACGGGTCCTTGCACTTTGCTCCATGTGTGCTTAACCCGCTATTCTACCACCTGGTGATTAATTACTTTTTTTTTAAAAAAAGATTTTATTTATTTATGAGAAAGATAGGAGAGAGAAAGAACCAGACATCACTCTGGCACATGTGCTGCCAGTGATCAAACCCGGGACCTCATGCTTGAGAGTCCAAAGCTTTATCACTCTGCCACCTCCTGGACCACACTTTTTAAAGCACCTCCCACTACACTGGAGCCTGGTGGTAGAGCAGTGAGCAACCAAACCAAACCAAACCAAGCCAAACAAAAAGATGTGCTCCCCTTTACTTGCTGAGTCTTTGGTTGGACATTAAACCACTGATGGAACTTTCAGAGTCTTTTTTTTTTTGCCCCCAGGGTTATTGCTGGGGCTCAGTGCCTGTACTACATATCCACTGCTCCTGGTGGCCATCTTTTTCCCATTGTTGTTGCTGTTCCTGCTGTTGTTGTTGGGTAGGACAGAGAGAAATGGAGAGAAGAGGAGGGGGGGGAGAGGGCATAGACACTTGCAGATCTGCTTCACCGCTTGTGAAGTGACTCCCCTGCAGGTAGGGATCTTGGAGCTCAAGGTAGGGTTCCTTGTGCTGGCTCTTGCTTTGCACTATGTGTGCTTAACCCAGTGTGCCATCAACCTGGCTCCAGTGTTATTTGTTTTTTAAATACTATTTATTTACTGGATAGAGAAAGAGAAAATTGAGAGGAAAAGGAGACGGGGAGAGAGAGAGAGAGAGAAACAAAGACTCCTGGCAGTACTGCTTCAATACTTGTGAAACTTTTTCTCCTGCAGGTGGGGACTGATGGCTTGAACCTGAGCCTTGTACACTGTAACATCTGCACTTGACCAGATGCACCATCACCCAGGCCTAAAACTGATTATATATATATATATATATATACATATATATAAATCTTTATTTATTTTTTGTCTAGAAACAGAGAAGGAAGGGGAAGATAGAGAGGGAGAGAGACAGAGAGATATCTATAGCACTGCTCCAACTCTTGTGAAGCTTTCCCCCCTGCAGGTGGGGACTGAGGGCTTGAACCCTGGTCTTTGTACACTGTAACATGTGCACTCAACCAGGTTCACCACCATCTGGCCCTAAAACTGATATTTTAAAGCCAGATCTTAAATGATAACTATGAGACTGAGATTTAAGAGAGGAAAAAAAAAAACAATCCATCTATTCCTGAAGGATGTAAGTCTCCATATACTTTTGTCCTTTCCAGAGGCTCTTCTGCTAGAACCAGTTCTGCTACTGCAGTTGGTTTGAGAATGAGAAATAAAAGACAGGAAAGAATGAACGAAAGGAAACCCTTGGATTTAAACTCAGAGTTTAAAGTGTTTAGTAAAACTGTTCGCTATTTTCAAAATGGGTCTTTTGATCTTGTTTTAGACTGGCGGGCTTTGTGTAATGGACATTTTGGGCTCAACTGACATATTCTCCCAGGACGATTTTCTGATGGACATTTTGGGCTCAACTGACATATTCTCCCAGGATGATTTTCTTCTCTGATCCTGCCGGCAGAGAGGAATTGTCACAAAAGTCACAGTTCCATTACTTGTCTTCATCAATAAAACTCCCTTGAATGGTGTTGCAGACTGATGGAGGCAGCAGAGCTTTGATTCATATCTCCCTCATCAAGCCAAACACAAGGCCTCGGGAGCGCAGGCCTGAAAAAAAAAGTTTTCTGAATGGAATAGCTTGTTTTCATCCCCAGACTGTATAAAGAGAGATATTATGACGCAATTTCTTTTCACTCTGGCTCAGACAGTAAGAAACAACCACAACAAATTCTTCTGTAAACCTCATGATGGGATGGATGTAAGCTCCAGGCTGCAGCCTCTGAAACCAAACTGGGACAGGACATTATGTTATTGATGCTAGAAATCCACAAATGTGTTGCTTCCAAATACTTTCTGCTGTTTCTTTTACTTTTCTTCCCCCCTCCCCCATCAAATGAAACCTTTCCATGTTGTAGCTCTAAGAGAGATGAAGCACATTCAATCTAATTATGCAACTAACTGACAAAAGTAATCTGAATGTGAATCACTCTGCTGGTTGGAGTTCACAGTTGCCACTGGCAACAGAGGCAAGTTTGGAAAACTGCAAAGTCAAGTCTGAACCTTGGCATTATCAGGCCTGGGAGGGAAGGCATTTCCTGGGTCTGTTCTTTCTTCCCTGCACTGTTTGTATGCATGCTGTGTGTGTGTGTGTGTGTGTGTGTGTGTGTGTGTGTGTGTGTGTAGTCCAGCTCCACAAATAATTGAAAACAGCTCTATGAGGCTGGAATACCACATGCATTAAGATGTTAAGATGCGGTAGAAAATTCTCAAAGTTAAACCAACAAGTGAACAACAAACAAACAAGACCCACGTGGCCCAGGAGTTTGAAACTTGCTAGAGTTTGCAGTTAGAGAAGAAATTGATCTGATATTGAGAATACCAGTTATTATGGTGTTATAAATATTTACAATTCCACAGCTTTTTGGTAGCAACTTGGGCTAACAATTCAACTTTGTGGAACACTGTTCTTAGTTACAGGTTTGCTCTTTCACATTGGAAGCATATTTTAAATATGCACAGATAGGGACTGCTTCCAAATTACATGCCTTCGCTGGTTTTATTCACTATAGGGTAAATGATGAAAAGTGTCCTCTTTCTTCTTTTCTCTCTCTCTTTCTTCGTTCCTTCTATCTCCTCCCTCCCTCCCTCCTACCCTCCTTCCCTCCTTCCCTCCTTCCCTTCCTTCCTCCCTCCCTCCCTCCCTTCCATTTTTTTTCCCTCCAGGGTTATTGCTGGGCTCAGTGCCTGCACCATGAATCCACCGCTCCTGGAGGCCATTTTTTTCCCCTTTTGTTGCCCTTGTTGTTGTAGCCTCGTTGTGGTTATTATTATTACCATCGTTGATGTCGTCGTTGTTGGACAGGACAGAGAGAAATGGAGAGAGGAAGGGAAGACAGAGAGGGGGAGAGAAAGATAGACACCTGCAGACCTGCTTCCGCCTGTAAAGCGATTGCCCTACAGGTGGGGAGCCTGGGCTCCAAAGGGGATCCTGACGCCAGTCCCTGCACTTTGCGCCATTTGTGCTTAAACCACTGCGCCACCCGCCCGACCCCCTCCCTTCCATTTTTTATGGGTTAGTGAATTATAGCACAGTTGTTGACACCTGGGTACAATTTGTCACATCAAACCCTCTTACCCACAACTTAGGTCCATTTACACCATATGCACCAGAATCCAAAGACCCCCCCACCCCCTAGCCCCTTCCCATCCCTTCTCCAGAATCCCTTGTTTTGGTGCAATATACCGAATCCAGTCCAAGTTTTACTTTGTGTTTTCCCTTTTTATGCTTGTTTCTTAAGTGTCTTTTCTTTCTAAAAACAATTTTTGCTGATCACTTAAAATTAAAGACTGGGTTGACAAGATGGTTCCAAAGCACTCTGGAAGTGGAAACAGGAGTGGGGAGCATTAAGATGCACACAACAGTTTCCCTGCACTCAGCCATGAGCAGACAGCCAGCTGGGCCAGTTTCTTTCTCTCTCATCTCTCCAGGTTCCCCTGAGTGTTATCTGATTGGAAAGTCTGTGTAGATGACTGACAGTTATGACAAACTTGTGCAGGACAGCTCTTTAGAACAGAAACCCAGCTGGGTGCAAACCTCTCCCTCAGCTTTGAGTACCCAAACCTTCATGTTAGCAGCTTGGACTTTTCCCTAAGCTCCTCACCTCACAGCAGGCCTTATGTTAATATGAGCTGGAAACAGTTAAGATTCTCTCAAGTCCTGGGACTCTTCCCATTTTGTTTTTCCTTTCTGATCTGGGGGGCTGAGGTCCCAGAATACCCTGAGGCAGGGCCCACCCAAGGGATTTCTTGAACAGACTTTCTAATTGACACAAATCTTGAAATCATTACAAATTTCGGTTTCGACATTCTATTTCATGTCTCAGTCTTGTACTTTAGCCACCACCCAAGACCTCCCAGCTGGAATCACAGTGCTTCCCAGATGCAGGGTTAGCACAGACTACTTCCCTTCATTCTTTTATGTTTTCACCCAGATGGTTATCTGTCCAACCCTTCATTTAACAGATATGTCTCTTGGTCACTGCTGGTGACTCAATGTATACGTCTCTCCCTGAGGCCATATATTCTGAGCCCCATTTCCCAAAGTGATGGCCTTTGCGAGATGATTCATGAAACTCTGCCATCATGAATTAAGTTAAAGGCCTTATAATCAAGAGTCCGACAACTCTCATTCCTTCCACACAAGAAGATGGTCCTTCTATGAACCATGAAGAAAGCCTCACCAAATACCACATCTATCAGCCCCTTAATTTTGGACTTTCTCACTTTTTGAACTGTGAGAAATAATTGCTGTCCCTCATTCATTGTCTGTCGTACTAACTCAGAACAGCCTGAAGCACACTGTACACACACTGGGCCTCTGAGAACGGTGAATGTAGTAAGCACTGAAAGTGGATAGTTTGGTTTCACTTATGTGCCAAATACAGAGATTTTAACATACAAATATGAAACAAAAGTGTCAACCCATATATAAGACAGTGGAAGAACTTTAGAGATTATCTATGGTGGTGAGAATGGGGACCCAGCTGTTTGGTGACAAGAGTGATGAAAAAAGACTACTCTAAACCATCATTCAATAAAGCTCTATAGTTAAGAATAAAAAAGAAAGAAAAGAAAAAATAAGGAAGGAAGGAAGGGAGAAAGAAAGAAAGAGAAAGTGGACAGTCTTGGTCTTCTAGTTTATTGTGAGTCAAGATGATTACTCCCAACACATTTAAAATGAGAAATGAGATTACTTCTGTGAAGAAAAGTTGAGTGGTACCAAAGGACATACCAGGTCATGGGGTCCACAGTGGGCAGGAAGATCTCTCAGAAAAATTGTGCTTGTCTGAGACGAGTTGTAGCTATGATTCTGAAGTGGTGAGAGGAGGTGAGGACAACACTTCATTCAGTGGGGGGCAACTCAGTTCTCCCCAGGTGGGAAGAAGTTCAGTCTTTCTAGAAACTGAGTTGGGGTAGAAGATAGGAGCTTGGCGAATGAGGAGGTGGGAGAGCATCCCAATGAGGCCATCAAGCTCACAATAAAGGTTCTAAGTAGCCAGCCAAGAGGATGTAAGAAATTTCAGCATGATTATGGAATGACCAGATTCATGATTATTTCTAAAGCTCATTTTGGATACCACATTAAAAATATATTAGAGTCGGGAATAGAGTGAGGTGGATGGTCTTTGTGATGCTATTGAAAACCCCTTGAATCCTGATTATGGGAGTAAATGTTGAAGTTTTAAATTTATGAGAGATTTGTAAAGCAAATCTCCTGGGCATACTATGGTGGAATTGTGTAGTGTAAAAGAGAGGATTCTGGAACTGAAGACTCTCCCAGTGATTAACAGAGAAGTTTCCACTTAGAAGAGAAGATGGTGAATCCATCTGTGGATCTTCTGACTTTGAAGGATTTCATTGGGGATGTCCACCAGGCAGTTAGATAGTAAGTCTTTGTTTCAGAGGAGTGATCTGGGCTGGACTTCAGACATTTGTGGGTCTTTGGTATGTTGGTAGCAATTGCTTCCATAAGCATGAGTGAGTTCTTCTAAGGGAAAGTGTGGCATGGAAAGACAAGATCTGAAAATGAGGATTGGAACATCCAATCTTTAACCATAACACAGACAGTGAGATTTTGTTAAGGGAAAACCAGGAGAGAAGCAATTACAGAAGACAGAACTCCCACCTTCTGCACCCCATAAAGAATTTTGGTCCAAACATCCAGAGAGGGAGATTTATTAGGGGAAGATGACCAGAGGGTTCTGAACTCCAATTCCATCAAGACTAGGAGAGAGAAGAGGAAAAAAGGAAGGACATTTGGAAGTAGTAATAGGTGTAGGCATGACTTAGAAAGGAAGAGAAGGTAGGACCATAGGAAAAAAAAAAAGGGCAAATATACATAAATGTAGATAGAGAAATAATAGTCAACCCATATCTGTGATCTTGTGAGAACTACTGCAGTTTCCAGTAGAGGAAATGGGGACACAGAACTCTGGTGGTGGGAACTGTGGATTCATACCCCTATTATCTTATAATTTCATAAATCAATGTTAAGTCACTGATAAAATAAAAAATGAGAAAACTAGGAAACAATAGCATGTAAGGTGGTCTCCACTGAAAAGCTCCCTTGAAAGCTCGCTTCTAGAAACTGTATTACCTAGGCTTGATGTGGGCTCAGTCAATGAGGGAATGGGTGATATAGTATTTCAGTTCCTTCCCTTTAGGTTGTAGTTTTACACTGGATTTATTCTTCATCTATCTATAGCTTCTGTGTTAGTGTATTAATACAGAGAAGGATATATGTAAAGAAGGAGAGGAAGGGAGAAGGAGAGAGAGAGGGAGAGGGAGAGGGAGAGGGAGAGGGAGAGGGAGAGGGAGAGGGAGAGGGAGAGGGAGAGGGAGAGGAGTAATGAGACATTTTTAACAAGCAGAAGAATTCAAGTTTCAAACCACATCCCAGCAGACTGGGCTTAGTGCTCCCTTATGAACAAAATCTAACTAGATAAAACTGTACAACCTTTATTCTTTTCTGCATCCACCACATATTCTTCAGCTTAATCCGATCTTGCATCTTTCCAAGACTTTTGCATAGATGAGAATGATCAAAGGAGAGTCAAAGACAGCCTAACAATCCTTAGATCAAGAAGTCCATCCAGAGTGTCAGGACCAGCCCTGGGACATTTATATCAGGGTTGGTGTGTAGTGTGCAGTGGAGAGTTTGGCACCCAACTAAGCTGAGGTACATTGTGCCCTATTCCCACCATGGAGACTCTAGGTATGAACCCTGATAGCGATAATGAGATATAGGTGCATCTAGTCCTAATAATTATCTTCATGCATGGCTTGGAGAGGGTTCAACTTGAAAAGGCCTAGCAACAACAACAACAAAAAAGGGCAGGTTAAGTGAAATGACTAAACTTATGTTTTTGGAATGAGAACTGTCAATACATAAAACACTCTGTAGGGTTAATAATGATAGCACAAAAAGTGAACTCATTCCTATCTTTCTCTTTAAGTGACTGCAGGAATTTGTAGCCAAGTGAAACTGTGCCTGCTTCTCTATCTTGTTTACTTCTCATGGGCTGTCTGTGTTCCACACAACGACGTCTGTCTGCTGTTAGGAAAATGATATTCCCAAATCTGTGCCTTAATTACTAAGGCAGAAAGTAAAAAAAAAAAAAAGAAAAAGAAAAAGATTACTACTGTGCTGAGTTCACTTTAAGTGTATAAAAACTATTAACATATTTGTAAAGGTGGTGGCTTCTCTCTAGGACTTTCTGCTAAACATTTTCTGGTAATTCTTCTTATTCCCCCTGGAAAAGGCTCCCCCTCCCCCCCCCTTTTTTTTTTTTGCTGAATTGTAATCTTTGATGCCTTTTTGGATATTTTCTGTTGCCTCTGTGTTCTACCTGCACAGTGCAAAGCAAGGGGATTTGTTTTACTTATATAGTGATGGGAAAAAAAAACTTACAGTTTGAACCTGACCTGAAAAAAGTTTCCTCACTGGGGAAAAATAGTGCCATGGTAAACCCTGTCTAAGTCTGTTAAATATCTTTCCTGCCTTCCTGCATGCTGAAGATCAGGAGTTGAACAAGTAGGACAAAATTAAGTGGATTTTACAAGCGGCAACAAAATTGAAATCTGTACCAAGGAGGTTTGTTTGTCTGTTTTTTAAATTAAGGGTGTAAAGATGGAGCTTAAAATGGGATTAAATTAAAATCTGAGATTCCAGATCCAACTTTTCTCAGTTGCACAAGGCATTTACTGGTTGATCTATAGGCCTAATAATTTTTCTTTTTTAGTTTAGGCTTCTTATAATGATGAAAGTCTGTGGTCCCAAGGCCACGATATAGGGCAGGAACCAACCCACTTATGGATTTGGATAAGAAATCCCTATCCTTGCACTTTAATTCTTGCTTATCCTATATTCTGGACTCCAGATTCTGCCCAGATGTCTGCTACTTGATTATTCTGCCTTACTCCAAATTCCCTGGATTCTACTACTCACCTACCCCAAATTCCATCATGTCTACTCTGATTTGTCAGACTTCCCCAACCTGGACCCTTTGTAGCATATTTTGATCCTTGCCATACCCTGTATGGCTATAGCAGCAAGACCATATCACATTGGGGGAAAGAAACTGGCATGAAATTACAGAGTGCATTGAAATACTGAAACAAATAAATGTAGGTAAATGTGATTATTCATAATGGTTGATATAATTTTACTGTCTTGACATTTATATGCACAGAATTTGAAGGTAAATCAAAATATACCACTGGGTAAAGAGGTTAAGACAAGGATTACTAATGAAGCCAGAGACATAAGATACACTTTTTTTACTTAAAGAATCCAGCAGAAAACTACTGGAAGTTATTAGGCAATGTAGCAAGGTGTCAGGCCACAAAAGCAATGTACAAAAATCAGTGGCATTTCCTTATGCAAACACTAAATCTGAAGAAGAAGACATCCAGAAATCACTCCCATTTACTGTTTCAGCAAAATCAATCAAATACCTAGGAATAAAGTTGACCAAAGAAGTGAAAGACTTGTATGCTGAAAACTATGAGTCGCTACTCAAGGAAATAGAGACTGATACCAAGAAATGGAAAGACATTCCATGCTCATGGATTGGAAGAATAAATATCATCAAAAGGAATATTCTCCCCAGAGCCAAATGCAAATTTAATGCAATACCCATCAAAGTTCCACCAAGCTTCTTTAAGAGAATAGAACAAAAACTACAATCATTTATCTGGAACCTGAAAACACCTAGAATTGCCAAAACCATCTTGAGGAAAAGAAACAGAAATGGAGGCATCACAATCCCAGATCTCAAACTATATTATAAAGCCATCATCATCAAAACAGCATGGTACTGGAACAAAAATAGGCACACAGACCAGTGGAACAGAATTGAAAGCCCAGAAATAAATCCCCACACCTATGGACATCTAATCTTTGATAAGGGGGCCCAAAGCATTAAATGGAAGAAGGAGGCTCTCTTCAATAAATGGTGCTGGGAAAACTGGGTTGTAACATGCAGAAGAATGAAATTGAACCACTTTATCTCACCAGAAACAAAAATCAGCTCCAAATGGATCAAAGACCTAGATGTTAGACCAGAAACAATCAAATACTTAGAGGAAAACACTTTCCCACCTACATCTTAAGGACATCTTTGGTGAAATAAACCCAATTGCAAGAAAGACTAAAGCAGAAACAAACCAATGGGACTACATCAAATTGAAAAGCTTCTGCACATCCAAAGAAACTATCAGACAAACAAAGAGACCCCTCACAGAATGGGAGAAGATCTTAACATGCCATATATCAGACAAGAAACTAATCACCGAAATATATGAAGAGCTCAGCAAACTTAGCACCAAAAAAGCAAATGACCCCATCCAAAAATGGGCAGAGGATATGAACAAAACATTCACCTCAGAGGAGATCCAAAAAGCTAACAAACATAGGAAAAACTGCTCTAGGTCACTGATTGTCAGAGAAATGCAAATTAAGACAACATTGAGATACCACCTCACTCCTGTAAGAATGGCATACATCAAAAAGGACAGCAGCAACAAATGTTGGAGAGGCTGTGGGGACAAAGGAACCCTTTCGCATTGCTGGTGGGAATGTAAATTGGTACAGCCTCTGTGGAGAGCAGTCTGGAAAACTCTCAGAAGGCTAGACATGGACCTTCCATATGTTCCAGTAATTCCTTTCCTGGGGTTATACCCCAAGGACTCCATAACACCCAACCAAAAAGAGGTGTGTACTCCTATGTTCATAGCAGCACAATGCATAATAGCTAAAACCTGGAAGCAACCCAGGTGCCCAACAACAGATGAGTGGCTGAGAAAGCTGTGGTATATATACACAATGGAATACTATACAGCTATAATGAACCCACCTTCTCTGACCCATCTTGGACAGAGCTAGAAGGAATTATGTTAAGTGAGCTAAGTCAGAAAGATAAAGATGAGTATGGGATGATCCCACTCATCAACAGAAGTTGAGAAAGAAGATCTGAAAGGGAAACTAAAAGCAGGATCTGACTAAATTGAAAGTAGGGCACCAAAGTAAAAGCCCTGTGGTGAGGGGTAGACATGCAGCTTCCTGGGCCGGTGGGGGGTGACGGTGGGTGGGTGGGATGGGACACAGTCTTTTGGTGGTGGGAATGATGTTTATGTACACTCCTAGTAAAATGTAGTCATATAAATCACTAGTTAATTAATATGAGAGGGGGGAAATTAATTGTATGTCTCGAAGTTTTTAAAACACAAACTGAATCTTTTTAATATATAGGCTGTGTATTTGATATGCGGACTCTCTCAAAAGCTTAGACCAAGTAGATCAGAAGCAACCAATGGCACAGCTACATACAAGATACTGGGTACTATACAGCAAACCCTAACAAAAGGACTTTTCAAAGTTAACCCAATTACCAAATAATGTGATGATAACATTAACTATCCATTGTCTTTTTGAACCCTAAGACAGCAGGAACCTCACATATCCACTATAGAGCCTATATTTCCCCCAGTCCTGGAACCCTAGGTTAGGGCCCACTTTCCCACATGCCTCTCCCAATCCATATCAAATAATACTGCATCAGCCAGTCGCAACCTAATCAACACAACGATTGCCACCTCAACATGCTTCAGCTCAGACTGTGTCCAGAGACTTCAGGTGTGAAATGACAGCCCTTCAGCTTCGTTACTCGGGTGAGACCTTTCCTTTCATAGCATTCTCTAATTCCATCCCAGGTGGTTCACTAACAAAGTCCCAAAACCTAGATATAGACCAGGTTCTGTGAGAGAGAACATATGTTCACAAATATCCATAAACTAGTGTAAAATATATACCTGAAAGCAAAAGTACACTAGAGTTTGCAGCGAGTACCCCCCTAACACTTCCTCTCCACTATTCCAACCTTTGGGTCCATGACTGCTCAACAATTTGTTTAGCTTTGTATGTTAACTCTCTTTTCAGCCACCAGGTTCCAGATGCCATCAGGATGCCGGCCAGGCTTCCCTGGACCGAAGACCCCACCAATGTGTCCTGGAGCTCCACTTCCCCAGAGACCCACCCTACTAGGGAAAGAGAGAGGCAGACTGGGAGTATGGACTGACCAGTCAACGTCCATGTTCAGCGGGGATGCAATTACAGAAGCCAGACCTTCCACCTTCTGCAACCCATGCTCCCAGAGGGATAGAGAATGGGAAAGTTATCAGGGGAGGGGATGGGATATGGAGATTGGGTGGTGGGAATTGTGTGGAGTTGTACTCCTCCTACCCTATGGTTTTGTTAATTTATCCTTTCTTAAATAAAAACTAAATAAAAAAGGTACACTTTTTTTTAATCCATGACCTAATTCTTTTTTTAAAAATTTCTTTATTGGGGAATTAATGTTTTACATTCAACAGTAAATACAATATTTACTGTATAACATTCAGCAGTAACATACATAACATTCCCCAGTTTCCCATATAACAATACAACCCCCACTAGGTCCTCTGTCATCCTTCATGGACCTGTATTCTCCTCACCCACCCACCCCAGAGTCTTTAACTTGGGTGCAATATGCCAATTCCATTTCAGGTTCTACTCGTGTTTTCTTTTCTGATCTTGTTTTTCAACTTCTGGATGATAGTGAGATCATCCCATATTCATCCTTCTGTTTCTGACTTATTTCACTCAACATGATTTTTTCAAGGTCCATCCAAGATTGGCTGAAAATGGTGAAGTCACCATTTTTTACAGCTGAGTAGTATTCCATTGTGTATATATACCACAACTTGCTCGGCCACTCATCTGTTGTTGGACACCTGGGTTGCTTCCAGGTTTTGGCTATTACAAATTGTGCTGCCAAGAACATATGTGTACACAGATGTTTTTGGATGGATGTGTTGGGTTCCTTAGGATATAGCCCCAGGAGAGGAATTGTAGGATCATAGGGTAGGTCCATTTCTAGCCTTCTGAGAGTTCTCCAGTGTTCTCCAAAGAGGTTGGACCAATTGACATTATCACCAGCAGTGTAGAAGGGTTCCTTTGACCCCACACCCTCTCCAGCATTTGCTGCTGTTACCTTTTCTGATGTATGACATTCTCACAGGAGTGAAGTGGTATCTCATTGTTGTCTTTATTTGCATTTCTCTGAAAATCAGAGACTTGGAGCATTTTTTCATGTGTTTCTTGGCCTTTTGGATCTCTTCTGTGGTGAATATTCTGTCCATGTCCTCCCCATTTTTTGGTGGGGTTATTTGTTGTCTTGTTGAGTTTGGCAAGCTCTTTATCTAACTTGGTTATTAAACTCTTATCTGATGTATGACATGTAAAGATCTTCTCCCATTCTGTGAGGGGTCTCTTGGGTTGGGTAGTGGTTTCTTTTGCTATGCAGAAGCTTTCTAATTTGATGTAGTCCCATAGGTTTATACTTGCCTTAGTTTTCTTTGTAATTGGATTCGTTTCATTGAAAATGTCTTTAAAATTTATGCAGGAAAGAATTGTGCCAATATTTTCCTCTAAGTATCTGATAGTTTGTGGTCTAACATCCAAGTCCTTGATCCACTTGGAATTTACTTTTGTATTTGGTGAAATATAGTGACTCAGTTTCATTTTTCTGCATGCTTCAACCCATTTTTTCCAACACCATTTGTTGAAGAGACTCTGCTTTCCCCATTTAATAGTCTGGACCCCTTTGTCAAAGATCAGATGTGCATAGGTGTGGGGGTCCATGACCTAATTCTAACATTATTGACTACACTCATTTCCTTGACCTTTAAATTAAGACTCTTGGAAGTTGTTAATATATAGTAAATACTTTTTTTTTTCAGTTAAGCTTTGAGAAGTTATGGATTTTTTTTTTTTCTCAAATCACTTGTGTGGGAAATGGATTGCAATATAATCATACTTTTAAAATGTAAATTCTTGAAGTCAGCTTCTTCACTTTTGTAGATTTCTGAAAAGATTTGTTTTATGAAAAAGGGAGAGAACAGAGCACCAATCCATAATATGCTGTGCAAGGGGATTGAACCTGGGACTTCATGCAAAGTCAGCTGAACCACTTCCTAGGAAGCCATTTTTTTTTTTTAAGAACTTCTCTCTTTCCTCTTCACCCCAACTTCTATGATGCAGCTTTTACAAGTCCCAACCAATATAGGTATCTTCTTTGTTAAGACAGAACCCAGGTTCTGTCCCTATGATTCTTGGAATATGTCCAAAAGTGGGCTCAACTTTTAAAACTCATAGCTCATACTTTAAAAATGATCAGTCTCCTTGTAAGGAAAATTCAGCCCTAAATGCCAGACTGGTGCCTAGGTATGTTTTTTCCAATTCCAGATTTTGGTCTTTCAACTTTTTAGACTTGTTAGTTATTTAACGACACACACACACACACACACACGCACACACACGCACACACACACTAAGTTTCATTTAAGTTTTATAGCTGCTTTTAGTGGGTATATTTATAAAACAGCTACTTGATGCAGAATTTAAAGAATGACTTAATTATGGTCTGGTAAATAGCACAGTGAGTAAAATGTTGGATTTGCAAACATGAAGTCTTGAGTTCAATTCCTGATAGCCCATATGCCAAAATGATGATTTAGTTATTTTGCTTCCTTGCTTCTTTCTCATAAATGAATGAAAAATTTATTTATTTACTTATTGTTGCTACTAGGGTAATTATTGGGGCTAGATGACCACATAATGAATCTACAACTCCGGTGGTAGGTTGCTTGTTTTGTTTATTCTTCTTTGACAGACAGAGAGAAACTGAGAGAAAAGAGAGATGAAGAGAGAAAGAGAGACACCTGCAGCACTGCTTCACCACTCATGAAGCTTTCCCCTTGAAGATGGATATGTGGGACTTGACCCTGGGCTCCTGTGCATGATAATGTGTAATCTCTTCCAGATATGTCACCACTCAGGCTCATTAATAAATCTCTTAAATATGATTATGATTTTCAGAGATTGAATCTGTAGTGAACAAATACATCACTTCAAAGTAAATACTATAACTTTGCAAGGATATTTAATATCAATTATTTGATTATTTGTGTTCCTTAAAGAAAAATACCTAGTTCAGTGACAAATGAATTTGTTACTTTCCAAACATTTTTTCCAAAGTATATGTATAGATGAAAAGTAATTTAGAAGAACTGTGAGAAGACAAATATTTTCAGATGTTGTTATACTTTCAGGGAAGAATTATATAAAATTACTAGAAGGAATCATAGTATTGTGATCAACTAATCAGTTTCAAATGAAAAAAGGAAATACATATTTTTCTTCTCTACTTAGAATTTTTGCTGTTAAAAAGCAAAATTATATTTTTCCAACAATATTACATATGGTTTTATGCTTCTTATTGAATTATATTTAGAGACAACAGCCCAATTTCCTATTATTGGTGAAGTGAAATTAAATTAACCACTGAAGGCAATGTCTTCCAGGTCTCTCCATGATAAAAAAGTTTTATTTTTAAAGTTGTTAAGTAATTTGGGGGATAGAGACTTGAAATTTGTGAATATAGTCTTTTCCAGGAGGAATGGCAGTAGTGGTTTTAGGAACAAATGGTTGGTTATGAAATTATGAATCCATCATTTCTTTTATAATCACTAAAGAGGTTTATTTTAGAATTTATTTATTTATTTATTTATTTATTTATTTATTTATTTATTACCAGAGCACTGTTCAGCTCTGGCTTGTGTTGGTGCAGGGGATTGAACCTGGAACTTTGGAGCTCAGGCTTGAGAGTCTCTTTGCATAACCATTATGCTATCTTCCCCTGCCCATCACTAAAGAGATTTCTTTATTGAGAACACAGAGGGCTCCCTGCTTTTTAATATATATATATATATATATATATATATATATATATACATATTTATCCCCTTTTGCTGCCTTTGTTGTTTTATTGTTGTAGTTATTATTGTCGTTGTTATGGATGTCGTCATTATTGGGTAGGACAGAGAGAAATGGAGAGAGGAGGGGAAGACAGAGAGGGGGAGAGAAAGATAGACACCTGCAGACCCGCTTCACTGCCTGTGAAGTGACTCCCCTGAGGGTGGGAAGTAGGGGGCTTGAGAGGACTCACTGCTTTTATGCCCTTTGCGGTAGCACCATGACACAGAATCTGGTTCAGAGTGACTCCTGGACATCCTTGGTACTTGTATACCACATGAATATCCCACTCAGCAGCTCGAGTAGCTCTTTGATAATTACTCTTCAGTCTTTTTTTTCCATTTAAATTGAACAGTGAGAGTTTTGTGGGGCCAGAAACCAAAGCTGCTCAAGGGTAATGTCTTATACAAGCTTGTTCTCATCTGGAATGTTACTGTCATCCCGGTGTGTGTTTGAGGGGGCGGTGTGAGTCTGTGTCTATATCAGGGAGTAGAAGGTGGGAGTGGTGGGGAAGAAAGCTGACAAGGAGAGTTCTAGATCCACATCTTGACCTCATATGATAGGGCTATTTGCATATTTACTTGTTTATTTTTCTTTTCTTTTAAAAATTTTTATTATCTTTCTTTATTGGATAGAGGCAGCCTATAATTGAGAGCGTAGGGGGAGGTAAAGAGGGAGAAAGAGAAACACCTGCAGCCCTGCTTCACCACTTGCAAAGCTTTCCTCCTGCAGGTAGGGATGAGGGCTTGAACCTGGGTCCTTGCACACTGTAACATGTGCCTCAAACAAGTGCACCCTCCATTTGAATAGTTATAGCATCATTTGCTGGCCATGCAAAATTATCTACTTAAAAATTAACACTTAAGGTTGCTATGAAAAAAGCATCTGGGATGAATATATCCTTGGAAATGCCAGTCCAAATGATTTCACTGGTTTTATGGGTTTTCTTCTATGGCCCGTGGACTGGACCTTATCTACCCCTGCCTTAAAACAAGGACTCAGGCTTTGGTTTGAAGAGAGGGGAAGAACTCTAACTTGGCCTCTGTTTCCTCATGGAGCAGAACAAAAGCAGAACAAGAGCACAAATAGAAAGATGCAATGTGTAGGCGAGCTCCTCACCATCTTCTCTGTACCTGACAAAGGTGTATCCCATCTCTGGGGCTTGGGGGACAGGAAATCAGCCACCAGGTTGGAGGGGGGTTCCTTATCTTTTATATTGCCATCCACATCAACTCTCAGAATTATCATGTTACCATAAAAGGCAGTACACCAGTTTTTCTTGGGAGCCTTGTGACCAATACAAAAATCTGGGTTCCAGAACTTGAAATTGTTGCTTTTCCATCTGAGGAACTTCCTTATCTGAGTTTCCCATTTAATCCTCTGAAGACCTTTCTGTGGGCAGGACTGGTCACTATACCAAGGGAAAGATATTAAAAAGAACTTCTCTACCTTCTTGGACAGAGGGAAAGGAAACCACAGAAGTAAAAAACACATATTAATACAACAATAACTCCTGCCAAACACATGTAAATATATTTTATTAGGAAGGGGGAGCAAGTTAAAATAGAAATATGGAAATGTTCTCACAAATAAATGGCCTCATGTGGATGTATTTGATTTCTGTTTTCCAAATGATCATTTCCAAATATCCAGAGTAAATTTTATGACACAGACGTCAATTCCATTTAGATGGATCCATACAGTTGGATTTGTAATAGTTTATTTTCACCAAACATCTTTTGACTTCATTTTTTGGCATTAGGAAGATGATAGGGTCTTGTTCCGAGCCTTAATTTTGTTCACTGGAAGGGAAATATTATCAGGAACTATAATTAACTGGCAGTAATTAACTGGAATTATATACTGAGATGTTGGCTACAAAAACCATTCACTGCCTAGTGTGTGTTTTCTTTGAAATTTTGTAGCACCTTTATGCAGGAACATTTAGGAAAATAACAGAGGGTGGCCCAGGAGGTGGTGCAGTGGCTAAGTCACTGGACTCTGAAGCATGAGGTCCTGAGTTTGGTCCCTGGCAGCACATGTACCAGAGTATTGTCTGGTTCTTGTCCTCTCTTCTCCTATCTTTCTCATTAATAAATAAATAAAATATTAAAAAAGGAAAATAACAGAGGTCAGCTGCAAACTCAAATATTTGTCTACAACCTAAGCAATTATTTCTAGTTTTCTTTTGTAATTAATGCACTTCTCTTCCTTTATGATGGAACAGCACAGCCATCAGTATGACATGAGTTCTTAAAATACTGGTGAAGAAGGCTTGGGCTGTAAGCATTCCTTTAAGTGGGATGAAAATAGTTTAATAGTAAAGGAACTACTGTTTCTCCACTGAAAAGGGGCCCAGAACATATTTGTTGACCTATCCAGATCTTAATTTCCCTCCTCCTGTAAATTGCCAGGAAGGCAGAGTAGAACTCTTGGGGAATGAAAAAAAAAAAAAAAGACTAATATGTGAAGAGAGAATGATGGATTACTTAGATATGATGAAATACATACATTTAAAGATTCAGTAATCATAAAAAATTCATTCATGTCTGATGGAACTGCAGTAGTATAAAAATAAAGATTTGCAAAACAAGGAACAGCAGATATAACAGAGATATTACCATTTGACTAACAGACTAAATAGCAGTTGATCCAGGAAAAGATGGACTATTATGTTTGAATTCCTATAAGAAAATGAGTTGTAACATTTGCTAAATATTAAAATCATATGCCAAATAAAAAAAAATCCAGACACAAAAGGTTGGAATAATTTCCAATCACTGGGAGGATTTCCATGGTGTAGCCACATGGCTGATCCCCAAACAACTAGAAAAGTTAATGAAAAATTATCTGAAATCTTGTTATATTATATTCAGAATCATAGTTACTGGTAGGTGAAGACACAAGTGGCCAGTGGGCAGAAGAAGAGAGGGGGAAGATTCCCAGTACTGAAGAAGCCATTTGTGCCAACTCCAAGTTGGTAGTTACCCAGTGGAGCACATTTTAGCTTCAGGGAGGTGGAGAATTTCTGAACTCTTAACCAGTGATCTTAGGGGCATCAGGATATTTAACTGCTTGCAAGAACAACTAGATTTCAGGAAAAACCTGAGCAAGAACTAAAGTCATGTGGTCTGTCCTTGCTCCTAGAGAGGACTTGTGGAGAAGAAAACAGATACTCAAAGTTGGCTAGCAAAGGAAGTCCTGCTTCTTCAAGTACTCAGAAGAAAACGGTTCTTATACAGTTAGTTCTCAGAGGTCTAGGTATAGGCTGAAACACTGCCATGAGTCCTTGTATGTCACAGGCACTAAATCGGTCCAGTGATACACAGTAGACTCTTCCTTCCTTTCCCCTAAAATACAAATACATAAATTTGGTGACAACCATGTGCTGAGTACCACATAGAGCTAAAAACCTGGCTCACTGCCAATCTTTTCAGACATGGGGGAAATCCACAGAATGAGTGGTTAGGAGCTGGAAACAAAAAAAAATATTTTCTTCTCTGACCATTACAATTACTATGAGAAATCTCTTCCTCTACAATAAGTTTCCAGTCTCCACAATCCTTTGCCAAAATTCCCAGGAAAAGCCTTCACTGTGAACTCATTCACAATTAACTATTTCATATTTATAAAAGTGCATTCCTGAAGTAAAATTGAATACATTAAATCACCTGATTGTAGGGATGATACTGGAGAGGAGGTCATAGATGTAGCTTCATTCTCTTGGACTTGCAATACTGAAATATTCACCAGCTGTGTTAGGTCAGTATTTATTTCTCTTCACATCTAAATGTAGTCTCACTCTGAAGACAAAGGTCTAAGAAACGCATTCAAAAGTTGGTCAGAGAGGAAATTAAGTACATAACCTCATGTCCCCCCCACCCCATTTTTCTGTTTTCTTCAGGTTTTATTTCAGTAATCCATAAATTCTTACTATCATCTGATACTTGAAAATAGAGTACTAAAGCACTGATTTCAAGGTTTTTGTTTATAAGGGTCAGGGAAAGGTCAGGACATCCTGGGGTCTAGGTGGGTGATCTTGAACAAATGATTTTCTGATTTTCAGTGGCTTCATTTGTCTAAAAAGGGATTTAGATGAGAAAGAACCCTCAGGCCCATTGAATTCTGATACACTAAAGTCTTGACCCTGTGGACAAATTTTTTTTCCAAGGGATTAAAAACTCTAAAATTAAAACCAACCTCCCCCCAGTTTTGGATCATGAAGAACATTACTTAGAGGAAGGATAAATCAAGTTTATTTCTAAAAGCCAAGGAATTGTGGTGTAAATGAAATAATAGAACAAGCTCATTTGTTTGTTTTGTGCTGTTTGACAGTGGATAGCTGCTTTCATGTTAGTTAAAAGGTTGAAAGGCCTACAACCCTCAGAGAGATTATGTAATCTTTGCAATCTAATCCGGCAACACATCCAACAGCCAACCCAGTGGAGGACAGGCTGACTTTTCTCAGAAAGAATTTTTATGGTTTTATGTAAATGGGAGGTGCTGCTTTGGATGTGTCTTGCCAATGACCTGATTCAAATAGACAGACTGAGAGATATACAGTTTGTCCAAAAGAAAAAGACCAAGTTCAAGGTGTGAAAGGTATTTTGTTAAGTTATTTTATGATTCAGTTTATCATTCCCTTTAGGAATATGATCCTTTTAAAGCTTTTATGCCATTATCAAATTACTTTAAGGAATAAAAACTCTATACAAATCCTTTCACCTCTCTCTGCTCTTTCTGCCTGTCTTAGTTAATGCATCAGGCAGTTCATGCTAAATCTGCTCTTCCTACGTTACTTGTAGCACTTTTTTTTTAAATTTATTTTTTATTTAAGAAAGGATAAATTAACAAAACCATAGGGTTGGAGGGGTACAATTCCACACAATTCCCACTACCCAATCTCCATTTCCCACCCCCACCCCTGATAGCTTTCCCATTCTCTATCCCTCTGGGAGCATGGACCCAGGGTCGTTGTGGGTTGCAGAAGGTGGAAGGTCTGGCTTCTGTAATTGCTTCCCCGCTTAACATGGACATTGACTGGTCAGTCCATACTCCCAGTCTGCCTCTCTCTTTCCCTAGTAGGGTGGGTCTCTGGGGAAGTGGAGCTCCAGGACACATTGGTGGGGTCTTCGGTCCAGGGAAGCCTGACCGGCATCCTGATGGCATCTGGAACCTGGTGGCTGAAAAGAGAGTTAACTTACAAAGCCAAACAAATTGTTGAGCAGTCATGGACCCAAAGGTTGGAATAGGAAGTGTTGGGGGGGTACTCACTGCAAACTCTAGTGTACTTCTGCTTTATTTGTAAAAACTCACTAGCTAGCCATCCTTAAATGTCCTTCCCCTTCTCCAAGAGAAGAGTCACTACTCAACAAAAAATGCATTATGTTTTAATAATGAAAGACTTGTATTTAAATATAAGATACCAAGACTGTATTTTAAAGAAGATAGGTGTTAACCTATGTAGGTAGCTTGGCTAATTAAACCAATAGTTCAGGCGGAGAGAACTGTATTTTGGTCAAAGGGCTAGTCTACATCTTGTTTGTGTGTCTCTCTCCATTGCTACCTTCCAGGAATATTGAGAAGCACAGCAGATGAGAAACAAACTATATGCATGAACAGAAGGAAAGAAAAATAAATTAGTAACACTGACAACAGAATTAAGTGTCTCAGAGGGGAAGGGGGTTGGAAGTTTTAAATAAAGCCAAAGCAACAACAACAGAAAAAACAACAACTTTATAGAGGCCATGAGGTGGTGTTATAGGTTGAGTGCACACATTGCCAAACAAAAAGACTCAAGTTCAAGTCCCTACTTCCTACCTGCTGGAAAATTCAGTAGCAGTGAAGTAGTGCTGCAGGTGTCTCTCTTTCTGTTGGCCTATTTCCCCTGTCCCTCTTAATTTCTTTCTGTCCTATCAAAATATATAAATAAATTAAGTAATTTAAAAAGGTTACCCCTCAGATAAAACATTCAGATTGCCTCCTACTTTAACTCTGTGACCCAGAGCATATTTCATCTAAAGGGAATGACTACAAGCAACTAATTAATTAAATTAATATTTCAGTGTTGGGTCTTTATTCTGCCAGGTTGACTTTTTCAGGTATAGAAAGAGACAGGGGGGCTGGGCAGTGGTGCACTGGGTTAAGCACACATAGTACAAAGTGTGAGGACCTGCTCAAGGATCCTGGTTAGGGACACTCCTCCCTGTTTGCAAGGCAGTCACTTCACAAGGGGTGAAGCAGGTCTGCAGCTGTCTTTCTCTCACTCTCTCTAGCTCCCCCTTCCCTCTCAATTTCTCTCTGTCCTATCAAAAAGAAAAAAAAAGAAAGAAAGAAAAAGAAAATGGCCACAGGAGTAGTGGATTCATAACAGAACCCCAGGAATAACCCTGGAGGCAAAGAAAGGAAGGAAGGAAGGAAGGAAGGAAGGAAGGAAGGAAGGAAGGAAGGAAGGAAGGAAGGAAGGAAGGAAAAAAGAGAGGAAGACACTATGGTACTGAAGCTTCCCCCCAAGGTGGTGGGGCCTGAACTTAAACCTGTGTGTGTGTGTGTGTGTGTGTGTGTGTGTGTGTGTGTGTGTGTGTGTGCTTGTATATCTCTTCTGTTCTTGTCTAAGTTAGCAAGATGACTTTGTGCCAAGTCACCTTGTCAAGATGTCTCTACACCATGATTCTGTGAAAATACTGGAGCAGGTAGAGAGACACAGTCTGTACCCTATTTTGGGCTCGACTTCCTTATTTGTAACGATGCAGCTGAATTAGATGATCTCTAATGTTTCATTCCTATTTTAGCAATACAGCTTGTGGAGTAGTGAACTCGAAGAGTTTCCTTGGCTTAGTACAGAGTTATTTTTAGAAATGCCTTTTGGATTCTCAAGATTTATCATGCATGGCACTAGTCTTCTAACTTGCTAAAAGAATTTAGGAGAATTAAATATCTTCTTGCTCACCTAGATAGACATTTAAAATTCCTCATTACGATTATAAATGCTTACAAGGGATATAGTTTCCAGGACAGTGTAAATACTGACTTTTTCAAAACCAATCAATATAACTTAAAACCATAGCAGGATGCTACTAACTATAATTGGTTCAAAAGAGCTACATGCAATTTTAAACTGGAAATTTCACTTGTAGTTTTCTTGGTAATGATATTTTTACTTTGCTCCATCCATAGCATCTTATTTTAACTTAACATACTTTTATGCTTATTTTATTAGTCATCTCATTTTTTTTGTAATACACGTAGTTAGCCATTTGGAGATATGTATTTTTCAATGTGCTGAGCCCTGTGCCTGTGTGATTTCATTGCTTCCAGAAAACTTTTTCATCCAGAGAGGGAGGGAGGGAAGGATGGTAAAAGAGTGAGGGAGAGAGAGAGAGAGGAAGAGAGAGAGAGAGAGACTATAGCATCAAAGCTGTTCTGGCCATGGCACTCCCATGTGGTAACAGCAGAAACACATGGAAAGGTAGGGAGCCTCCTAGTGAGATGTTCTTTCTGCTCCTGGAAATAAATGTTTAATTATTTGTATTAATAAGATTATAATTCTTCAAATAATTTGAATTGCATTTGTATTATAATTACTATTATACAGTATGACTAAAGGCTTCTATATTATATTATATTATACTATATTATATTATATTATATTTATTATATTATATTATATTATATTATATTATATTATATTATATTATATTATATTATCATAAGAGGAGGGAGAACCAGAACGTTACTCTTGCACACAGGATACTGGGAATTAAACTTGAACTTGGGAGCTTATGCTTTTAAACCCAGTGCGATAGTCACTTTACTACATCTGGGCTGCAAGTTCATTTACATCTTTTTGTAAAGTTTGCTTGTTTGTTTTATTTCATAAGACAGAAAAAAATGAGAGGGAGATAAGATAGAGAGGGAGAGAGAGAGAGAGAGAGCCACCTGTAGCATTGCTTCATTATTTGTAAAGCTTCCCTCCTACAGGCGGGAACTGGGGGTGCTTGAACCCAGGCCCTTGTGCATGGCAAAATGTGTGCCATCTGCATCTTAATTGTACATTTTAATCTGTTTCATATTTCTAAGTTAACATAATAAACTCACTTGATAGATATCCACCATATATTTTGCTACTAAAAGAACATATTAAATTATACTTTGAAATTACTATTTGGTGCAATATTCAAAATTCTTTCTCTAAAATTTTTTATTAGTGATGTAATGATTTAAAATATTGTAAGATAACAGGAATAATTTCATATAGTTCCCACCACCAGAGTTCTGTGTCCCATTCCTTCCACTGGAAACTTCCCTATTCTTTATCCTTCTGGGAGTATGGACCAAAATTACTTTTGGGGTGCAGGAGATGGGAGTTGTGACTTGTGTAATTGAGTCTCCACTGGACATGGACATTGGCAGGCCAATCCATACCCACATCCTATTTCTATTTTTCCCGAGTGGGGTAGAGCTCTAGAGAGGTAAGGTTCTGAGACATATTGGTGAGGTCATCTGCCCAGGGAAGTCAGAATGGAATCATAACATCTGCAACTTTGTGGGTGAAAGGTGGTAAGGGATAAAGCAGGAAAAAATTTTTAATAAACAGGAATCAAAAGGTAGGAACAGAGCAGATGAAATTAGGGGTCTTCCGGTGGGAATGAGGCTTATGACTTTAGTAATTTTTGCCTGGGCTTGATAGCTAACATGTAGGTAGACTGCAAATATTGTCTGCAGAGATAGTGCCACGTTGAGTATAGGACTAGAAAACTGAATTAGGTCAGAGAATCCCTCCCAGACTTGAAGAAAGTATATACATTATATATATATATATATATATATATATATATATATATATATATATATATATATATATATTCATATTTGGTACAAGAGTCTGAGTAACCTCTGAGTCCCTGTTGTTCTGAGCTTGCAGTCCATGGACACATCTGGGAACATTCTAGGCTGCACCCATTTCAGAACCAGTCTTCCTCGAGTGGCAGAGTAGGATGTCGACCCAGCCTCCCTTTGGTGAGTGGGGCAGTCTCTAGCAATGCTGCTTTATCGCGAGGGCGTGGTCTTGGTGAGGCCCACAAGAGGGCTTATGATGATTTTCCTGAAGGAGATGACCAGTGATGGTGGACAGAGGGGTCTATTAGAGGTCTAGACCCATCATATCTACATGGGAATTCAAAGATTCCCTGATTAGTGTCCCAGATGATGGAGTGGCCTGGTAGTGACCCAAAAAGGCCATCATTATTTGAGCCAGCCTCTTGCTTTTATCCACATTTTGTAGCCTTTTCTTTATCTGATGAGCTCTGTTTTAAGCCATCCTTCAGAAAAAGGGCGTTTCTTCTCCCTATAGGTGTCAGCATACCATATCCTCCATCAAATTGTTGTCTTCCTATACTGGATATTTTTCTTTTTTTTTCTTTCTTTTTTAAAATACTTATTTATTTCCCCTTTTGTTGCCCTTGTTATTTTTCATTGTTGTTGTAGTTATTATTGATATTGTTATTGATGTCGTTGTTGTAGGATAGGGCAGAGAGAAATGGAGAGGAGGGGAAGACAGAGAGGGGAAGAGAAAGACAGACATCTGCAGACTTGCTTCACCGCCTGTGAAGCGACTCCCCTGCAGAGGGGGAGCCAGGGGGCTTGACCTGGGACCCTTATGCCCGTCCTTGCGCTTTCTGCCACCTGCGCTTAACCCACTGCGCTACTGCCTGACTCCCTGGATATTTTTCTTATGCTGTTACATTAAATCACCTTTCTCTGGCTCTGGTGATTTATAAAGATGATATTTATGCTGAAGAATTTTTGCCCAAGTAAAAATAAAGATGAGCAGAATAGGAAAGATTACATTTGCAATAAATCATACCCCCGAAACTGTATACTTGGAAGCAGTAGCAAAATGCAGATACTGTCGGCAGTTCAGTTTGAGTGGTTCCAGAATCTTTTCTCCACATTTGAGAACATATTTCCTTGGTGTAATGGAACTGGTCTTCACAGGATACTGAACACTGATAGTTAAATTTTCAAGTCATGTTGGCAGGTTGAAATCAGTCATGGGCACATTATTTATGTCTCAGAAGCCAACAAATATTATGAATAAGTACTTTTTTTTTTTTTTTGCCTCCAGGGTTATTGCTTGGGCTCGGTGCCTGCACTACGAATCCACTGCTCCTGGAGGCCATTTGAACTCTTTTGTTGCCCTTGTTGTCCATCGGTGTTGTAGTTACTATTATTGTTGTCGTCGTTGTTGGACAGGACAAAAAGAAACTGAGAGAGGAGGGGAAGACAGAGAGGAGGAGAAAAAAACAGACACCTGCAGAGCTGCTTCACCGCCTGTGAAGCGACTCCCCTGCAGGTGGGGAGCCAGGGGCTCCAACCAGGATCCTTAGTCCTGTCCTTGCACTTTGTGTCAAGTGCAGTTAACCCTCTGCGCCACTGCCGGCCCCCATCAGTACATTTAAAAAAACAAAACTAAACTAAATTCAGATAATATTTAAGATCCTGAATTTATTCATTCATTCATGATTAATAGGAGAACCAGCACCAAAATTCTGGACCTCCACCTTCCCAATAGTAGTAACCACCATAGTTCTTGCACAGTCTTAGACATTTTGTTTGCTTCCTCCCCCCAAGTTCATATATTTCAGTTTACAACATATGAGTTAATTCGCTTCTTCTTCTTCTTCTTCTTCTTCTTCTTCCTCTTCCTCTTCCTCTTCCTCTTCCTCTTCCTCTTCCTCTTCCTCTTCCTCTTCCTCTTCCTCTTCTTCTTCTTCTTCTTCTTCTTCTTCTTCTTCTTCTTCTTCTTCTTCTTCTTCTTCTTCTTCTAGCATTTGCCCTTCTCCCGTAGCCAGTCAACAGCGTCAGGTTGAGCCTGATGTAAAGTTTCGAGACCTCCTTTGAATCTGGAGAGGTGGCAGTCGTTGACTATGTGGGTCATAGTCTGTCTGTAGCCACAGGGGCAGTTCAGGTAGTCTCTGGCTCCCCAGCGATGGAACATAGCAGCACACCGGCCATGGCCTGTTCGATAGCGATTGAGGAGGGCCCAATCATAACGTGCTAGGTCAAAGCCAGGTTGACCTTGGAGGGGTCTGTGATGAGGTGTTTGTTCTTTACCTCAGCTGACTGCCAACTTTGTTTCCAAGAGTCTGGAACAGAGAAGTTCAGTGTAGGTGTAGGGGACCAGATTGGGTGACGAGATGTCAAGCGTTGGACAGGGTGGGCAAAGATATCCGCGTATATTGGCAGGTCCGGTCTAGTGTAGACATGGGAAATGAACTTAGATGATGCCGCATCCCGACGAATATCTGGTGGGGCGATGCTGCTAAGAACTGGCAGCCATGGAACCGGGGTGGAACGGATGGTTCCAGAAATGATCCTCATGGAGGAATATAATTTGGAATCGACCAAGTGGACATGGGGGCTATGGAACCATACTGGGGCACAGTATTCTGCAGTGGAATAGCATAATGCCAGAGATGATGATCGTAGTGTGGAAGCGCTCGCGCCCCATGAGGAGCTGGCCAGTCTTGCAATGATGTTATTCCTTGCGCCCACTTTTGCTGCAGTTTTTATGAGATGTTTGTGAAATGACAGAGTGCGATCGAGAGTAACGCCAAGATAGACTGGCTGGGCTTCATGCCGCATTCTCCTATCGTCAAGCTGCACATTAAGCTCATGTGAGGCCGAGGCATGGTGTAGATGGAAAACAGATGATACCGTTTTTGCAGTGCTAGGGATTAGTCACCATTTTTTACAGTAATCAGATATCAGAGACATGTCTTTCGTGAGTGTTTCCTTGAGGATGTTGAACTTCGATGCCTGAGTTGCACAGCAGATGTCATCGGCGTAGATGAACTTCCTTGAAGAAGTTTCTGGGAGGTCATTGATGTAAATATTAAATAGCGTAGGAGCCAGAACAGAGCCCTGGGGGAGGCCACTTGAGACAAGTCTCCATCTGCTAGACTTATCACCCAGATGCACCTGGAATCTTCTGTTTTGGAGAAGAAACGATATAGTGTTGGCCACCCATGGAGGCAGGCATCTTGAGATCTTGACTAGGAGACCACGGTGCCAGACCGTGTCATAGGCTGCTGTGAGATCAACAAAGACAGCACCCGTCTTTAAATTCTTCTGGAATCCATTTTCAATGTAAGTTGAGAGGGCCAGGACTTGTTCGCAGGTAGATCTTCCTGGGCGGAAACCAGCTTGGGCGGGTGATAGGAATTTCTCTGTAAGAGGAGAAATTGGTGACAGAAGCAGCCTCTCAAGGAGTTTGTAACACACGGAGAGGAGAGAAATTGGTCTATAGCTGGCGGCCAGTGTTGGGTCTTTCTTTGGTTTCAAAACTGCTATTATCTTCGCACGACGCCAAATTTTGGGCATAGATTAGGATTCCAAGATGTGGGACAGGAATGTAGTGAGCCACTTCTTTGCCACGGGGCCCAAGTTAAGAATGAGTTCTGGGGTGATGTTATCATAGCCAGCAGCCGTTCCCAGTTTAACCCTCTTCAAAGTGTCTTCCAGTACAGACAGTGTAAAGGGAGAGAGTTTTGGAGATGGACAAGATAAATGGAAGTGGGATGACCACTCATGGGAAATTTCTCTTTTCCAGACTGGGTCTATCTTAGCACGTCCAACTTGAGTTAGGTGACTGGCCACTGAGTTTGGAGATACGAGAGGATGGGAGATGGGAGAGGGTTGGCTACTGGCACCCAGACTATGAAGAAGCTTCCAGGCCTTCCTACTTGAGTGGGTGAAGTTCAGACTTTCCATGAGTTGTTGCCAGTGGGCTTGGTGTGCTGCATCCAGGGAGGCAATGAGATGGTCGGCCACATCTGGGTCGCCCGACTCATCGTACTGCTTTAGTAGTTGCTCGCATTCAGCATCAAGACAAGGCGTATAGTTAGCACATCTCCCACGAAGAATAGCTTAGGAAGCTGCTTTGAAGATGGCTTGGCTGAAGGGCCTGTAGGAATCTTCAGAGGGGATAGAGTTAATTGGAATTGCAGGAATAGATTTGTTGGTAAGATCACTGAACAGACGCCAGTTTGCTTTCCGAAAGTTCCATCTTAGTTTCTCCGAGCACAGAATCAGTGGGAGCTGGAGACCAATGTGGATGATAGCTGGGCGGTAATGACTGTGTGGGAAGACCTTGAGAACGTGTCTCGTAGCGGGAAAGGCTTGGCCGTTGACTGTACTAATCCAGCACAGGTCGGGTGACGAGTCTTTATTCCATCTAGCACTGTGAAAAGAGCCTGGCTGTTTGGGATCGTATAATAGGGAGAGGTCATTCGCTGAAGCCCAGTCGGGTAAGATAGAGCTGTCAGCATGAGTGGAGGAATATCCCCAGTCTTGGTGATGACTATTAAAGTCTCCAACGTAAACGGCTGGGTGATTAGGGGTAGGCAGGACCTCATTATCCCATGAGGCACTGGGAGGCTTATATACGTTGATGAGCTGAATAGTTCCAATAGTAATGGAGTCGTAGAAGGTCGAAGAGGCCATATGGTAAACGTACGCAAGATACAATTTGGCATAGATGGCTTAGCTGTGTTTAGGATGGAGATTATAGCATATTAAATTGAATCCACTGATGGTGAATCGAGCAGCTTCATCGACTGCTATATGTGTTTCTTGTAGGCAAATAACATCTGCCTGATGCTGTATTGCCAGGTGACCAATAAGAACGCGTTTGGCAAAGGACAGCCCCTCAACATTAAGTTGGAGGACTCGAAGAGCAGGACCAACATCTTGAAAGCTGTCAGGAGCTGCTTGTTGCTGGCTTTGAAAGTGACTGGGATCCATGTGGATTCAGTCGGCTAGGAAGGATCGTCAGTTTCCCCAATGAATGGGTACTCACGGGATGCACCACGGGAAGGTCGATCCAATGCATCCCAGTTAATTCGCTGACTGTAGTCATCTCCAGTTCTGTCCATTTGCCCTGAAAGATACAATATCATCTTTATTTTTATTACAATACTTCACTTTTTCCAGAGAGGTCAGTTTGTAAACATGAACCAGCCTACCACTGCATATGCTCTCTCTCTCTCTGCAGTGATTAGCAGTGAAATGACCAATGTCCCAGTGGCTATAATCAATAAACTTCTGTGAAGTTGTGAATCAAATGTACTCTATTTTTACTAGAAAGATATCAGGACCAGACACATGGAGTCTTTTTTCTTGGAAAACATCTATTATTTTTGAACATATAGTTCTAGATTAGTGCCCACCCCCAACTGAAAACATACTCAGTGGAAATGAATAGCTGGTTTATTATCTTAATAAACAAGGGCTCCATTCATAAAGGAGCAATTGTCTTTTTTTCTTTTTTCTCAGAAGACTCTTCCTCTTGCCTCAAGCAAGAGGCCAAACTTAGTCCCAATTCCCATTTAATGTGAGGCAATGCTTTTTTGGCAAAGCAAGAAAATTCTCACAGTAGAGAAATAAACTCAAAGCATTCTACTTCCAATACAGTTACTTCTGTACTTCCCAGTTTAAGGGCCTTCATTGTATCTAATGAAACAGGCACACAACAGAGATGAAACAAAGAGTTATTGATGGTACCATGAACCCAACACCTTTGTTGTCTCATCAGTTATCTACAAAAGACTGGGTAATGTGTGAATTAGCATCCATTATGCCCAAGTAGTCTTCAAATTCTAATACTGATTTTTCCTCTCCCTGCCCCAGAGGTCATTTTATAGACTTCAAATAATGGCATAGAAGTAAGATTGCTCAAGACTCCACTATGAGATTGCTTATTAAGACTAGTGAGACACTAGTCATCTTTCAATTCACTCATACTTGCCAGTCCCTGTTCAGGGCGCCATTTTCCAGTCTAGCTTCGCGGGTGGGAGACAGATGACCAGGGACTCATGGCTGAGCTGGGAAGCAGTATCTCGTTTATTAATCAGATACATCGCCTTTTATGCATCTCTTCACCGGAAGTGGCAAGCAAAAGGAAATGACTAGGAGAGGGGGCGGAGCAAAAATAAGAGTGCAAAAAGAACATAGAAAACTTCCATCTAACCAATGGGGATTAAACCAATAACCTGCAGGCAGGGCGGGACCCAGGTAAAACAGTGATTATGTAAATAGACCACATCAATAGTAATATAAGCGAACCTAATGTGATGATCAAAACAGAAGGTCTTATAAGTAGAATTTAGAAGCATACCAACAACACTATTTTTCAAATATACAGTCTAGTAAAACAACTAGAGTTTTATCACAATCACATGCGATTTTTATTTCTTAATAAACCAGATTTGCAGTTCTGACAGAAAAGAACATGTAACTATTATGGTAATGAGTTTCTCACTTATGGTAAATATAGACATATAATTATATGGTAATTTGGCTTCTTTAGTAAAAGATTTCTATTTCGCAGGACTTGAAGCAAAATTATGTACTACATAATTGTGAATGTTCCATTATTTTCAAACTAAATGTGTTTCTGCTTTAGAGAGCTCATATTTAAATTTCTTCACACAGTTAAGGTCTTGTCTACTTCTTATTGCCTTATATATATATATATTTAATTTTTTAAATATTTATTTATGTGGTTATTTTTGTTGTTGTCGTCGTTGTTGGATAGGACAGAGAGAAATGGAGAAAGGAGGGGAAGACAGAGAGGGAGAGAGAAAGATAGACACCTGCAGACCTGCTTCACCGCCTGTGAAGTGTCTCCCCTGCAGGTGGGGAGCCAGGGCTCAAACCGGGATTCTTACTCCGGTCCTTGCACTTTGCGCCACCTGTGCTTAACCACTGCCCTACAGCCTGACTCCCATATTTATATATTTTAAATATAAAGTCATCTATTTTTCTTGCTTGGTGAATTATTTCCTGAAATCTTTCTTTGTTCTTTTTGTCTTGAAATTTCCTTTTTTTTTTTTTCGCTATCAAGTGTTAATGTACTGGAGGAAAGGGGAGCTGTG
The DNA here is from genome assembly GCF_950295315.1 of Erinaceus europaeus. Lineage (NCBI taxonomy): Eukaryota > Metazoa > Chordata > Mammalia > Eulipotyphla > Erinaceidae > Erinaceus > Erinaceus europaeus. Next base: position 35,847,303 of record NC_080170.1, read on the forward strand.
GCACATGTTTCCCCAACATTTGAAAAGTCTGTCATGCATTATATCTAAAGAGTTGAGGAGAGAGCATGATTTTCAGGAATTTCAATTTTTATTCGGGAAAATTGAGAACAATCATACGTTATGATGAGAGAGAGAGAGAGAGAGAGAGAGAGAGAGAGAGGAGAAAGAGAGAGAAGAACAGAGACAGTATTCACATGAGGACCTAGAAAGAGAGAGAGAGAGAAGTCCATATGTCTGGGTTTTAACATCCAAGCCCCGCCTCCATCTTTCTAAGCTACACCTGCCACCATTCCTATTTTCTGGGCAATACCCTCCAGGTAACTCCTGTCTGCCAACATTAATACAATGGATTTATTTTTGTTAGTATTTATATGTTGTAGTTTTTTTTTTTTTTTTTTACATACATAGTTTTTTTGGCCACTTTGTTAAAAATAGGTTATCCCATATTCAATTTAGGAGCCTATGTGACCTCTGCTTCCCTGTAGATCTGAGCTCACATTCTGTGGTCATGAGTAGGAATATTCCAAGCTGCTCCAATATCAGGACCCATCTTCCTTAGGTGTAGCATAGAGTATGTTGTCCAGCCTCCCTTTGGAAGATGAAACATTCTTTACCGTTGTTGATCCAAGTTGAGGGCAAGGTCCTATGAGGGGCCCACAAAGGGGTCTATTTTGTTGTTCCTAATAGAGATGACCTTTAACAATGGAGAGAGGGATTTATTCTAGGTCTAGGCCCATCATATCTGTTGGGGAATCTTAGGATTCCCTGACTAGGGCCCCATATCACATCAAGTCAATGGGGTTTATAGTCAACAATACCTATACACCTTTCCCATATTTGGTAGCTACTCTATTCCATGAATCAGCTTTCTGGTCCTTTTTCCAGCCATGGCATCATCTCCCCAGACAATAACTAGGATCCACCTGCATTTCAGATTTAAGGCTCAGGGGAAAAAAAAAATACAAAACTAGTATAGCTTCAGACCCTTTGGAATATAACTAAAATATGCCTACTAGCTATCTACAAAATGGAGACCCTCCCCCCACACTCTTCATCTGTACTATTCCAGCCTTTTGGTTTATTATTAGGCAACAATTTGTTTGGCTTTGTATGTTAACTCTCTTTTCAGCCACTGGGTTCCAGATGCTGGCATGATGCCAACCAGACTTCCCTGGACAGACAACCCCACCAATGTGTCCTGGAGCCCTGCTTCCTCAGATCCCCGCCCCACTAGGGAAAGAGAGAGGCAAGCTGAGAGTATGGATTGACCTGTCAATGCCCATGTTCAGTTGGAAAGCAATTATAGAAGCCAGACCTTCAACCTTCTGCATCCCACAATGACCTTGGGTCCATACTCCCAGAGGGTTAAAGAATAGGAAAACTACCAGGGGAGGGGATGGGATATGAAGTTCTGGTGGTGGGAATTGTGTGGAGTTGTATCCCTTTTATCTTATGGTTTTGTCAATGTCTCCTTTATATAAATAAAATTTTTAAAAAATGGTGTTTTTTAAAAATTGTATTAGTGTATTGCACCAAAGTGAAAGACTCTGGGGTGGGCGGGTAGAGTTCAGGTCCTGGAACATGCTAACAGAGGACTTAGTGGGGGTTGTGTTGTTATTTGGAAAACTGGGAAATTTTATGCATGTACAAACTATTGTATTTACTGTTGACTGTAAAACATTAATAATCTAATAAAGAAAATTTAAAAAATAGGTTATCCGCTCTTTTATATATTTTGTAGATCCAGGGCCTGATAACCATGCAATTTCATTGCTCTGAGTGCTTTTTCATCCTCCTCCTCCCCCCTCTCTCTCTCTCTCTCTTTCTCTCTCTCACACACACACACGCATACACACACATCTGCTTTCAACTCTTGGCTATTGTGAATAATGCTGCAATGAATATGTGGATTTAAATTAGTATTTTTGGTATTCTTTAAATTTGTGAAGGCTTTTTTGTATTCTTTGGATGAATACACAGAAGTGGGATAACTGTATCATATGGAATATCTATTTTTAATCTTTTGAGCAATCTACATGCGGTTTTCACTAATGGCAACCTCAACATACATTCCCACATTGGGATAAGATTTCCTTTTTTCTGTATCCAGAGACTTCACGTGTGGAATGACAACCCTTCAGCTTCATTACTCGGGTGAGACCTTTCCTTTAATAGTACACTCTAATTTCATCTCAGGTAGTTCACTTTCTAACAAAGTCCCATAACCTAGATATACACCAGTTTATGTGAGAGAGAGCTTATGTGCACACGTATCCATAAACTACTGCAAAATATATACCTGAAAGCAGGATTACACTAGTGTTTGCAGTGAGTACCTCCCTAACACTTCCTCTCCACTATTCCAAGCTTGGGATCCATGATTGCTCAACAAATTGTTTGGCTTCATATGTTAACTCTCTTTTCAACCACCAGGTTCCAGATGCCACCAGGATGCTGGCCAGGCTTCCCTGGATTGAAGACCCCACCAATGTGTCCTGGAGCTCAGCTTCCCCAGAGACACACCCTACTAGGGAAAGAGAGAGGCAGACTGGGGGTATGGACCGACCAGTCAACGCCCATGTTCAGCGGGGAAGCAATTACAGAAGCCAGACCTTCTACCTTCTGCAACCCTCAACAACCCTGGGTCCATGCTCCCAGAGGGATAGAGAATGGGAAAGCTACCATGGGAGGGGGTGGGATATGGGGATTGGGTGGTGGGAATTGTGTGGAGTTGTACCCCTCCTACCTTATGCTTTTGTTCACTAATCCTTTCTTAAATAAAAAAAAATAATAATAATAAAAAGATTTCCTTTTTTCCACATCCTCTGCAACTGCTGTTATCTTTTGGGTAATAGTCATTTTTCAGATGTGAGATGATACCTGATTGAAGTTTTATTTGCGTTTCCCTGATTATAAGTGATGAGGAACATCTTTTCTGTGCCTGTTGGTCATCTGTATGTTTTCTTTGGAGAAGTGTTTGTTCAGATCTTCTGCCCATTTTAAAAAGATTTATTTATTTTAAAAATATTTGTTTATTGCCTCCAGGATTATTACTGGTGCTGGGTGCCTGTACTATGAATCCACTGCTCCTGGCGGCTACTTTTTTCCCATTGTTATTGTTGCTGCTATTGTTGTTGGATAGGACAGAGAGAAATTGGAAGAGGAGAGGAAGACAGAGAGTATAAGAGAAAGATAGACACCTGCAGACCTGCTTCACTACTTGTGAAACAACCCACCCGCCACAAAGGTGGGGAGTCAGGGGCTTGAACCAGGATCCTTGCACTAGTCCCTGCGCTTCACACTATGTGCACTTTAACCTGGTACACTACTGCCTGGTCCCCTTCATTTTAAAAATCTATACACAAATCATTGTAAAAGAGAAGGTCATCAGAAAACAATGGAATTTATCATTGCATCAAAAAAGACTGAAATACTTAGAAATAAGAAATAACCAAAGGGTGAAAACTACTGGATTTTGTTGGAATAGAAGACACTAAGGAATAGAAAGATACTCTACACATATAGAATGAAGGAAATAACATCTTTAAAATGATTGTACTCAGAAAAGTGTGGAGTCTCCATTCTCCTTGTTTTTTATAGTTATATTTAAGGCAAGCCCTTTTGTGTTTTGGGGAATATACCTTTCTGGTGTAGGTTCAAGGGGCTGGGGGACCTGATATAGATCACAAAACCTTTACCCAGCAGTGAGAAACTCTTCACAGGTGAAGTCCACTCAGACGATGGGTCTTGGTTCAGGTAGAATTCACATCTGCCTTTCCTACCTTACCTAGAGGAGCCCTTTCCCCCACTCCTTACTGCAAAGACACCATTCTGCTTTCAGTATTGTTAAAAGAGAATGACATCCAGGACACACTGGTAAGATCATCTGCCCAGGGAAGTCAGGTTGGCATCATGGTAGCATCTGCAACTTGGTGACTGAAAAGCATTAAGATATAAAGCAGAACAAGTAGTTTAATAATCAGGAACCTAAAGTTAAGAGTATAGCAGATGCAATTTGGAGTCTTTATGTTGGAAAGAGTTAGGAAGTCTATTTTAGGTATAATCCAAGGGGCCCATGACTACTAATTTTTGCCTGAGCCCATCAGCTAACATGCAGGTGGGTTAGGAGTATTGCCTGGGAAGATGGAGTCAGTTGAGGATAGGACTAGAGAGCTAGATAAAGGCAGAGAGAAGCTCCCAAGTAAAAGTATATAAATATCATCAACTGTAAACCCCATTGATCTGACCTAGGGCTTATGTCTATTCACATTTAGCACAGTGTAACCTCTGCATCTGTCAGTCAAAGTTCAGGGCGCCAGTATGACGGGCTAGATTCCCGGGCGGGAGACAGACCACCAGCGACTCATGGCTGAGCTGAGAGCAGTATTTCTTTATTGACGTGGAACACAGCACATTCTAAGCTATCTCTAATCACAATCTTGTCCTTCTCTATCTTTACTCTCTCTCCTCTGGCGGAAGAGTCAGGAACCAAAGAAGTACGTAGGATAGGGGGCGGGGAGAAGGAAGAAGGGGGAACTAGCAAGGACTAAACCAAAATCTTCCGGAGGCAGGGGGAGTGAGACCAAACCAATGTAACAGAATGACCATGTAAATAGACCACAAGGTCAAGCAATGTAACAGAAGGGATCCCAGATGCAGAACTAGAAGCATACCAACATGCATCCCTATAGGTTGGAGCTCACATTCCATGGTCTAGGAACATTCTAGGCTTTACTCATTTCAGAACCAGTCTTCCTTGAGTGGCAGAGTGACCCAATCTCCCTTCAGAGAGTGGAGCAGTTTTTGCCACTGTTCTACATTGAGAGCAATGCCCTGAATGTGTCCCGGAACCCAACATCCCCAGAGCCCAATCCCACTAAAATAAAAATAGAAACAGGCTGGGGAAATGGATCAACCTGTCCAGTAGAGAAGTAATTACAGAAGCCAGACTTTCCACTCCTCTGAACCCCATAAAGATGTTTGGACCATACTCCCAGAGGGATAAAGAATAAGGAAACTTCCAATGGAGGGGATGGGATGTAGATCTCTGGTGGTGGGAATTGTATGGAATTGTTTCCCTTTTATACCATTATCTTGTCAATAATTATTAAATCACTAATAAAAATGTTTAATAAAAAAAGGAAATGACTTAACCTTTAGTGGAGAGTGATTGTATGGTGGGAAGAGGAGAATTCAGACTCTTCCTCCTGTACCATCTTACATTATTGCCTACTCTACTCTTTCGTTTGACACTTCTCTTTAATGATGCTGGTTGTCTTTGCTTTGCTTATCTTTGTATTTGAGCTATCCTTTTGCCCCGGAATGTAAGTGCCACAGTGCTTATTCTGGTCTATCTTGAGTCATTTTGGGGTCACAGAAGTGCATATTGCTTGCACTGATGTGCTATTCCAGGAGCAGAATGATTTCCTTCTTCCTCTTGGGTTTCTGCCATTGTCTTGATTAAAGCCACCAGGAAGTGAGAGCAGGGGGAGAAGGTCTACAGCAGGGAGGAGTCTAATTCAAGATCCAGCCTGAGTCAAAACTTTTAAGATTTCAAAACTTTTAAGATTTCCCACTTTATTTGCAGCAGGTTTCTCTTTTGCCATTTTGGGGTATACTTTGGTTTTTTAACTAAGTACCCTCTGTCTATCAGAAACTTATTATTTTGGTCCTATTTCATTTATCACTGTGTTTCTCTTGGAGATTCTATATGCCTATTATTTATTCCCCTATGATGCACACACAAACATATATGATATTAGATGCAAATATATGATGCCACACAGAAACACAGGATATGGGGTCATAAGGATACACATGTCATCATATGTGCAATTTAAAATGCATTTACCAACTACTAGAATTGTGGTGGTATTGTACCTCACTGCATTATTTTACAACAAAGAGTGCACACTTCAGCTTTTTGTCTCTATATATTTCCATTATATTTTAATCTTTTTTGTGGTGATTTATGTGAAGGATCTCACTGTTTTGGGCTGTTTTTTTTTTTTTTTTTTTCCCTCCCACTAAGCAGAGAGAACTGAGAAAGGAAGAATCACTACAGTACTAGAGCTTTCTCTGTTGCCATTAGAATCTCCTGTATGGTGCTTGGGCTTAAACCTTGGATTTACATGTAGCACAGCTTGTGCCATATCTAGTGAATTATCCGCTCTTCTGGCTTGAAAAAAAAACTCTATATAAGAGTACCAGTTTATGCTATAGTTCAGTACAAACTTTATATGTAAAAAAATGAGTATCTATTCAAAAGCATATGGGAGTTAATGTGAGGAATGCTTCCTCTATAAGGACTATTACTCTTGAGGCCAGGTCATGGCATACCTGGTTGAGCACATGTTATAATGCTCAAGGACGTGGGTTTAAGCTCCTGGTCCCTACCTTTATGGGAAAGCTTGTGAGTGGTGAAGTAGTGTTGCAGGTGTATCTCTCCCTGTCTATCACCCCCTTCTCTCTTGGTGTCTGGTGGTTTCTATCCAATAAATAAATAAATATAATTAAAAAAGAATAATTAAAAATATTTTTACTCTTTTACTCCAATACTGCATTGAAGAGAAGCTTATCATTAAAAGAAATAAGCACAACTAACTGCATAGGAGTCTGGGAAGTATGAAAGTGTTTTCTCAGTGCTTTCTTTTTACAGTGCCAACTGTTCTTGGTAAATGAAAGGTCAAATTTAATTTTTAGCAATGAAATAAGTACTGTTAGCATGATTAGTTGACTTGGCATTTAATATATAATTGCATTTGCCTTCTTTTGTTATTATACAGAAGTACTGATATGGATTATGAAGAATATTAAACCATTATTAATCAATTCTAATTGTGTTAACCTCTGCATCTAATTATTTCTCATCACTTTGATGAAATAACAACTTTTTTTTTTTGCCTCCAGGGTTATTGCTGGGGTTCGGTGCCTGCACTACAAATCCACTGCTCCTGGAGGCTATTTTTTCCCCTTTTGTTGCTCTAGCTTTTTGTTGTTGTTATTATTATTGTTGTTGTTATTGCTGTCATTGTTGTTGGATAGGACAGAGAGAAATCGAGAGAGGAGGGGAAGACGGGGGAGAGAAAGACAGACACCTGCAGAACTGGTTCATTGCTTGTAAAGCGACCCCACTGCAGGTGGGGAGCTGGGGCTCGAACTGGGATCCTAACAACTTTGTTTTTTAAAAATGTAACCCACTTTTCATTTTAGCTTACACTTACAACAAAATAGTCAGATAGTTTCATAATGTAATATAATATAGATGTAATAATAGTATAGTTGTGATAATAGCAAGAATATAGACATAATAACAATCACTGCCAATGTGAAAACTTTATAACCAGAAGTTTTATGTTCCTAGGGCAATGGTTTCAAAAAGCATTATTTACCTTTGATGGAATAGGAATTCCAAACTTTAATTCCTCACACATCATAAAGTGTATGCTCTACTTAGTGAACTCTGCCTCTGCTGACTCCTAACTTTAAGTTGTGTTAAGTAAAAAAGAAAAAAATGCAGTGGAATTTTTGTAGATGTTATAGATGCCCAAAATTACAATCCCATCCAGTTCAGTGTGATAGTCCAGAAAGAAGATTAGATAAACTAAACGCGGTTGGGTGGTGGTGCACCTGGTTGAGTGCATATGCTACACTGCACAAGGACCCAGGTTCAAGATCCCAGTCCCCACTTTCAGGGGGAAAGTTTTGCAAGGGGTAAAACAGTGCCACAGGTGTTTCTCTGTCTCTCTCCTTCTCTATCACTCCCTACGCTTTTGCTTTCTGGCTGTCTCTATCAAATAAATAAATGAATAAAGATAATAAAAAATAAACAAGATCAGATAAGAGATGAAAGAATAACTGTATTAAGATTGGAGTGATAAAGATAGGGAAGAAATAAGATTTGTAGATTGATAGTTTCTACTGCGGGCCAAATATGGGCAGGGCTCCTTGTATGCAATTTTCATGGACTATAATCAGCAGAAGAAGTAGAGTGGGAGACTATGGAAGCTGACATGGCCCAGCCAAGTATGATACAGGAAAATATGGCACAAGTCGCAACTAGATACCAGGAATCAGTAACAAGCTAGCCCTTGTTTCTGACGCTTTAGAGACAATTTTTGAAGCAAGTTGGAAAAGTGTTCAGTGGGCCTGGCTTTGACTTGTTTATGATTTTCTTAGGAAAGCAAAGCTGTCTATCAAAATCCTAAACAATACGTTTATGTAACGCTGGTTTCATGCTGTTCTGACTGTTTTGGAGTATTTATAGAATTCAGATATAAGTGTGATTTAATAAGTGTGATATAATTCAGATTTGTGATTCAAATAGAACATAGTGAAAACGTGCTTTAGGAGTAAGTTATAAAACGTACAGATTGAGTAATTTCCAACTCTTATAATTATAATTGTTATTTGTTATTTATTATTATTATTATTATTAGACAGGAGAAAGAGAGAGAGTGAGAACAGCACCGAAGAATCTTCCTTCTGATCAGTAGAGGATGGGCTAGAATCTGGGTTGCACAATATGGGAAAGCAGTGCACTATCCAAGTAAGCTATTTTATCAGTTCAATTCTCAAAAATTAAAGAGAATTAAAGCTTATTGGAATGTTGGCGATGTTCATTTAACTATGCTGTGTCGACAACATACATTTCAAACAGGAGCTGTTGCATAAAGCAAACAAAAAATATCCATTAATTGGGGAAAAGAAGAGCTCAGTTCTACCACTGACTCTAGGACTAATATGACACTCGAAGAAATTAATTTCTCAACACCTCTGTGTACACATCCAACAACAACAACAGCTATGACAACAATAACAATAACAACTCCAACAAGCACAGCAACAAGGGCAATAAAATGGGAAAAACGGCCTCCAGGAGCAGTGGATTCACAGTGCAGGCACCAAGCCCAGTGATAACCCTGGAGGCAAAAAACCCCAAAACCAAAACCAAACAAACAAACAAAAAAACCTGACTGTGGAACAGTCATTCTGTGACTTTACATTTGAGAAAGAATATGATTATAAATGAACATTAAAGTAATATAAGTTCATAGTTAAGCAACATCAAAGTTGCAAAGGTAAAATAGTCAATTATTTTCTCTAATCCCCAATTCTCTTTTTTGCTCATCAGGATTAATATTTCTTTAAATCTTTTTTTGGGAGTCCAGCGGTAGCACAGCGAATTAAGCACATGTGGCGCAAAGCACAAGGACTGGCGTAAGGATCCGGTTCACCTGCAGGGGAGTTGCTAGCAAGCAGTGAAGCAGATCTGCAGGTGTCTGTCTTTCTCTCCTCTTCTCTGTCTCCCCTCCTCTCTCCATTTCTCTCTGTCCTATCCAACAACAACAATAATAACTACAATAAGGGCAACAAAAGGAAATAAATAAATATTATTTTTTTATTGCTACCAGGGTTTTCACTGGGGTTCTGTGCTACATTATGAATCCATTGCTCCCAGCAGCCATTTTTTCCCCTTTTCTTTCTTTTTATTTTATTTGTTAGGACTGAAAGAAGTTGGGGAGGGCGGAGATAGGGAAAGAGAAAGATAGATACCTGTAGACCTATTGACCAATAATGAAGCATTCCCCCCTGCAGGTGGGACTCAAACTCGAGTCCTTGTGCATGGTAATGTGTGCACTTAACGGGGTACTTCACCTCCTGACCAGTATTAATCTTTTTTTTACCAGTAGTTTGGCAATGTGGACTTTCAGTCATTTTATTTGCATATCCAAGAATAGGAATTTTCAGAGTCAGATGGAAAGAGAACTGATTCTCCTGCTTATCACCCTCCTATCCCCAACCCACTTCCCAACTGTAGGCACACAGTAGGCCCTTAGGAAAGGACAGTAGGTCCTATTGTTTAGACCTGCTTATCCAGCTTCTACTTAACAAGTGTCAGGTGATCAATTCTTCTCCTGGGTTCTAGTTTTTTTTTTCTTTCTTTCTTTTAATTCTTTTGTTTGTTTGTTTATTTTATTTTGTTGCCCTTGTTTTATTGTTGTAGTTTTTATTGTTGTTGTTACTGATGTCATTGTTGGATAGGACAGAGAGAAATGGAGATAGGAGGGGAAGACTGAGGGAGAGAGAAAGACAGACACCTGCAGACCTGCTTCACCGCTTGTGAAGCTATTCCCCTACAGGTGGGGAGCTGGGACTCCAACCCAGTGCCTTATCCTGGTCCTTGCGCTTTGCGCCATGTGCGCTTAGCCCGCTGCGCTACCGCCCGGCTCCGGATTCTAGTTTTTTCATTTGCTTTATTTCCCTTATCTACCTTAAGAAAAAAAAAATTTTTTTTGTTTGGCTTTGTATGTTAACTCTCTTTTCAGCCACCAGGTTCCAGATGCCATCAGGATGCCGGACAGGCTTCCCTGGACTGAAGACCCCACCAATGTGTCCTGGAGCTCCGCTTCCCCAGAGACTCACCCTACTAGGGAAAGAGAGAGGCAGACTGGGAGTATGGACCGACCAGTCAACGCCCATGTTCAGCGGGGAAGCAATTACAGAAGCCAGACCTCCCACCTTCTGCAACCCATAAGGACCCTGGGTCCATGCTCCCAGAGGGATAGAGAATGGGAAAGCTATTGGGGAGGGGGTGGGATATGGAGATTGGGTGGCGGGAATTGTGTGGAGTTGTAACCCCCCATCCTATGATTTTTGTTAATGTCTCCTTTCTTAAATAAAAAATTAAATTAAATTAAAGTAAATATTTTTTATTGCTTATAGGATTATTATTGGGGCTCACTGCTTCAGGACAAATGCACTGCTCCTGGTGCTTTTCTTTTCTTTGCTCCTGGTGCTTTTCTTTTCTTTCTTTCTTCCTTCCTCCTCCCTTCCTTCCTTCCTTCTTTCCTCCCTCCCTTGCTTCCTTTCTTTCTCTCTCTCTCTCTCTCTTTCTTTCTTTCCTTTCTTCCTTCCTCTCTCCCTTCCTCTCCTTCCCTCCCTCCCTCCTTCCTTCCTTCCTTCCTTCCTTCCTTCCTTCCTTCCTTCCTTCCTTCCTTCCTTCCTTCCTTCCTTCCTTCCTTCCTTCCTTCCTTCCTTCCTTCTCTCTACAGAGAGAAATTGAGAAGGGAAGGAGAGACAGAGAAAGACCTGCAGTACTTGCTTCATTGCTGGTGAAGCTTGCCCCCTGCAGGTGGGGTGTGGGGGCTGGATTCCTCATGGTAACTTGAGGAATTGCTTGCTCAATCAGGTATGCCTCTGCTCCCTCAACTCCTGCGCACCCCACCCCCATCCTTTTCTCTTCTTTGTTACTAGCTCCTTGAACTTCAGTCTGTGTCTGGGACTTGGCTAACTCCTGACAGATTTTTTTTTTTTTTAAAGCCAAGCATGGTTTCACATCTGGCCGTGGCCTGGTACCATGGGGCACACCCAGCTCTTGTCTCAGCCGGAGAGCTCTCTTCCTGGCAATATTATTTTCAGTGTGGGGACTGTGTCATAGAGGAACATGTGACAGTCTGGGTATTTATAGGTCTGTGGTACTTTCTGTGTGTCTGCTCTACCACTGGACGCAAATGGGTATCTTAGGCCACTTGGAGACCATGACATATGAACAGTGTGACTGCAATTTAATGGCTGGGAGTTTGCCCAGCATGACCCCAAAGTATTATTTTGGTTTTTTTGTAAAAGCAGATACACTACTGGTTGCCCACAGGTTCTCCTAAACAAGTGACATAAATTTGTTGCGAATTAACTGTCTGGAGGACTGCATGTGGAATCTGAAACCTCAGATATCCAGGGGGTTTCTGAAAATAACTTTTCTGGAAGCATTGTTTCCATGTCAGCTAATCCACTTGTCTGATGCAGGGCATTGCCATAAATATCAGGGGTCATGAAAATGCTTTTGATGTATCTGGCTTGAATTTAAAATTCCATTTAATATAAATTAAAGGTTAGTCTTTTTTAAAATAAAAAATATTATCTTTATTTTTTGGATAGAGATAGTTAGAGGGGAGACAGAGAGAAAGACAGAAAAACCTGCAACATTGCTTCATCACTTGCAAAGCTTTCCCCCTGCAGGTGGGAATCAGGGCCTCAAATCCAGATCCTTGTGCACTGTATCATGTACTCTCAATGGGGCGCATTACCATTCGGCTCCTAAAAATTAGTCTTTGTGGGAGTCAGGTGGTAGTGCAGCGGGTTAAGTACACATGATGCAAAATGTAAGGACTGGCATAAGGAGCCCCGGGTTCCCCACCTGCAGGGGTGTCCCTTCACAGGCGGTGAAGCAGGTCTGCAGGTGTCTATCTTTCTCTCCCCCCCTCTCTGTCTTCCCCTCCTCTCTCCATTTCTCTCTGTCCTATCAAACAATGACAACATCAACAACAACAACAATAACAATAAAAAACAAGGGCAACAAAAGGGAAAAATAAATAAATAAATATAAAAAATGAAAAAGATTGGTCTTTGTAATTTGTTTATTTCTAGCCACAATATATGTTCTCTATATACTATATATGTTATATGTGTCATGTATGTAATGCACATGTATATCCTTATAGCTTTAGTTAATTTATTAAACTGCGCCACAGGAAGTCATTATATGTATGTATACACCGTAATATTTGTTCATTCTCCCACTGAGCTGTGGTCATGCAAGAGTTTGTGCTAACACCACTGCCTTTGGGGTGGTTATGTAGTTTTATTATGACAATAACTAGCTAATCCATATGGTATACATAACAATTTTATTAGATACTGAGAAATGGTCCTCAAAGTGCTTATACTCATTTTATAGTCCAAAGATTCTATCTTAGCATACTTGACATACCTTGGTTTTATCTGATCGTCACATTTTGGTTAATCTGATGGGTGAGAAGTGGTATCCTACCCTCTCGATTTGCATGCTTTAGATTGTTGGCCGGTTTGACCAACTTTTTCACAATTGTGTAAATTATTTAGATTTCTTAGTCTGTAACTAGTATTTGTTCCAACTCTCTATTTAGAAATTTGGTCACTGGGACCAGGCGGTGGAACACTCAGTAGAACAGACATATTACAATGAGCAAGGATCTGAGTTCAAACCCTTTGTCCCCACCTGCAGGAGGGAAAACTTCATAAGTAGTGAAGCAGTGTTTCAGGTGTCTCTTTCCTCTCTCCATCTCTATGTCTCCCTTCCCTCTAAATTTCTCACTCTCCTTATCCAATAAATAAATAAAATATTATAGTCAGAATTTTTTAAACATTATTTCCATTAATTTTGAAGAATTCTTGTAACTATTTTGGGCACAGATTTGAGCCCTGACACCACATAGGAGGTGCTATGACACTGGGGGAAGCTCTGGTGCTGGTACAGTCTTTATACCTGTATCTGAATTTAAAAAAAGTAAGGGATCCGCAAAGTGCAGGGACAGGTGTAAGGGTCCCAGTTAAGAGCCCCCAGCTCCCCACCTGCAGGGGAGTCGCTTCACAAGCAGTGAAGCAGGTCTGCAGGTGTCTATCTTTCTCTCCCCCTCTCTGCCTTCCCCTCCTCTCTCCATTTCTCTCTTTCCTATCCAACAACAACATCAATCATAACTATAACAATAAAACAAGGACAACAAAAGGGAATAAATAAATATAAAAAAATTTTTTTAAAGTAAGGGATTGGTGAAATTGAACCTGTGTACCCATATAGGGTTCCAGGTCCTCAGGGAAAAAAAAAAGAAATTTTTCTAATGTCTTTTATCTTTGCCTAATTTTTGGAATTACTTGCAATGTCATCTCTATCATATGGCAAGTCATAGACTTCTTTGTCTGAAGTCTATTCAATTCCTGCTCTATTAGTTTTTCCATTATTTTCAGTATCAAATCTTTCCTAGCTTAACTATTAACTTTAAAATAAACATCTTAATGGATTGACCTGCCGACCTCCATGCCCAGTAGAGAAGCAATTACCAGACCTTCTATCTTCTGCACCCCATAAAGCATTTTGGTCCATTCTCCCAGAGGGATAAATAATAGGGAAGCTTCTCCTGGGGCAGTTGATCTCACCAATATGTCCTGGAACCTTATCACTTCAGAGCCCTGCCCTACTAGGGGAAGACAGAAACAGGCTGGGGTTATGTATCAACCTGCCAATGCCCATGTTCCTTGGAGAAGCAATTATAGAAGACAGACTCATACCTTCTGCATCCCAAGACCAATTTTTATTCATACTCCAAGTGGGGGAAAAGTGATAGGAGGAAGATGACAAGTGGGCTCTGGACTCCAACTCCCTCAGGAACAGGAGAGATAGGAGGAAAAGGTGAGGAACATTTAGATGCCAAACCCCAAAATCATGAAAACTTGTGTGATCCAGGAGGTGGTGCAGTGGCTAAGGCTCTAGACTCTCAAGCATGAGATCCTGAGTTCAATCTCTCTCCTATCTTTCTCATTAATAAATAAATAAAATCTTTTTAAAAATCATGAAAATTCAGTGGAAAGAAGAGTAACAAAGAAATGTTCAAAACACATGAACTAAATGTTAAGGGATCTCAGTAACCTCTAGAGCTCAGGACTTGCAAACATGGAGCTCAGGGCTTGATGCCCAGCAGTATTTTTTTTAATGTCAGAGTAGTGCTCTGATCTGTCTCTCCCTCTATTACTGTTCCCTTGGTCATAAATAAATAAATAGGTAAATCTCTTAAAAGAATCAAGTAAAAAAAGAACAAGAACTAAAGAACTTAGCCACTGCACCACCTCCTGGATCACACAAGTTTTCATGATTAGGTTTAGCATTCATATACTATTGACATTCTTTTACTCAGATCATCAAAAATGTCTTCCAAATTTCTCCACAAAGAGTTTAAACAACTATTTAGTTCTATTTTGGATGCCTTCCAGATTTTCCTGCTGTTGAAAATGATATCTTTTCCTATTATGTTTTCTGACTGTTTATTAATGGCAGAAGAAAGGCAATACAACTTGCTTGTTTAACTGCTTTTAAAATTTTATCTCTAGGGGCCAGGTGGTGGTGCATTTACCTGAGTGCTCACATTACAGTGTGTGAGGACCTGGATTCAAACCCCCAGTCCCAACCTGCAGGGGGGAAGCAGGGCTGAAGGTGTGTCTCTCCTTCTCTATCTCCTTCTCCTCTCTCAATTTCCCTCTTTCTCTATCCAAAATAAAAAGTAAACAAAAATAAGAAAGAAGCCTAGACAAATTTTTGAAAAGGAAACTTTATCTCTGATGCTGAGACATTTGAGAATAATATTTATAGATGTGGTTTCATTGTCATATGTACTGTGTGTGACATTTGATGAGCATCTTGAATCTGTGATTTTTCTCATCAAGTTTGCAAAAATAGCTATACTTCCTTCACATATGTTCAGCTCTAGTCTCTATGCCTTTGCAACTTCAATTATACATTTGCTAGGCCACTGATATCTATCTGATAGTATACAAGTATGTTTTTTTTCAAACTCCTATAATTTTTCAATTTCAATTTAGATATTTTCTATTGCTGTCCACAAGTTCCCTAGTCCATTTTCCTGCCAATTTGCTTTTAACGTCATCCAGGGGATTTTAAAATTTTAAATGTAGTCTTTTTTTCACTTGGATTGAATTGAATTCTATGTGGTTCTTCATTTCTGAGAGTCTTCTCTCATGCTGATTTATAATAGTTGACCTAAAGTTCTGTCTGCTCTTCAGTTAATTGGCTCATCTGTGTTCTGCTCGATTGAAAGTTTCCTTTTGATTATGGAAAACAATATGTGTGTGTTGAAGTTCCAAATGCATTCCACAACTTTTTAGAAAAACAGAACACAAAAATAGGCTTTTTATCTCTCTTACAGATGAGAGGCTGATCACTCACAGGTGAGAGGTTTCTGTTAGAGCTGAGTTGTTTCAGGTTGGGTTCTGCTTTAATTACATCAAGTTCATCTGTGAATGGCCTAGCCCCCAATATCCAGCACAGCTGCCTTTTTGATCATGTCTGTGCTGGAGGAAGGAATTGAGATACAGTGTTAATAGCTTTGCTTTATCATTGCGTTCACTTAGACTAGGTGCCAGGAATCCAGTCACTGTGAGATTGTGCACAACCTTGACTGTAGGTTTTTCCCCATGTTGCTGTGACTGATGAAAGAAGAATTTGATGACTATGCGATGATGATAATGATATGTGTAATTATATACATATGTAATCGCATCTACTCTGGTTTTTAAACCTTTTCTTGCCTGCAAGTTCATTTGCCCTTTTTTCCCTCCATAATGTCAAGGGGAGGTTGAAACTGGCCAATTTTCCCCCCTGATTTTATGTCTCAGAGCCATTGCTCACATCCTTCTATTTGTTGATACTTTCTCCTCCAGTTCCTGTGGAACTGTTTGTAAAGATAACTATGGATTTTTATATATATTTTCAATTTTTAATTAGTCATTTAGTATTGATTTACAAAATTGTAAGGTAACAGAGATATAATTCCACACCTTTCCCACCACCAGAATTCTGTGTTCCCATTCCCTCCAATGGAAACTGTATTAGTTCTCCCAAGATTACAGATATGGATTAACTATTATTTCTACATCTATCTATCTATCTATCGATCTACCTACACACACACACACACACACACCACACACACACACACACACACACACACACCACACACACACACACACACACACATTTGCACTTTTATTCTATGGTCCTACTGTTTCTTCCTTTCTTTTTTATTTTAATATATTTATTTATAAAGTGGAAACACTGACAAAAAACATAAGATAAGAGGGATATAATTCGCACCACCAGAGCTCCGTATCCCACCCCCTCCCCTGATAGCTTTCCTATTTTTTAACCCCTGGGAGTATGGACCCAGCCAGGGTCATTATGCGGTACAGAAGGTGGAAGGTTTGGCTTCTGTAATTGCTTCCCTGATGAACATGGGCTTTGGCAGGTCTATCCATACTCTCAGCCTGTCTTTCTCTTTTCCTAGTGGGGCAGGGCTCTGAGAAAGCGGAGCTCCAGGACATATTGGTGGGGTTATCTGTCCAGGGAAGTCAGGTTAGCATCATGTTAGCCTCTGAAACCTGGTGGCTGAAAAAGAGTTAAGATATAAAGCAGGAAAAATTGTTGACTAATCATGAATCTAAAGACAAGAATATTTCAGATGAAGATTTGGGGTCTCTGTTTTGGAAAAAGCTAGTAGGTTTATTTTAGTATTCCAAAGGGCCCATGACTTTATTAGTTTTTGCCTGAGCCTGACATCTGATATGCAGGTGGACCCAGGTTATTGTCTGGGGAGATAATGTCATGGCTGGAAAAAGGAGACTAGAAAGCTGGGTCAGGGAAGAGAGTAGCTCCCAAATATGGGAAAAGTGTATAAACACCTACTACTTCTGAGTATCTCTCCCCCCCTTTTTTTTTTCTTTTCTCTCTCTGGGTCCTGATGGAATTGGAATTCAGAGCTCTCTGCTCATCTTCCTCTAATATTTTCCCCTCTAGGAGTATGGAGCAAAATGTGTGTATATTTTCTAGTATTATATCTTTGCTATTTGGGGGAGGAGGTAGAAGGTGAAAGGGTGATCTTCTCTGTGAAATAACTAACCATCTTGACTGGAAGTTCACATATTTGAGAAAGATAAGTCACAAATGTAGGCTTGAGGGCATTGAGACTTCAATCCAAAGTCCCATCCTGAAAAATTCCAAGCATAAAGGATAAAGACTGACATGTGGTCTAAGTACAAGAAGGGAAAGGGATACACAACAGATTCAGAAAACAGCACCGGAGAGGGCACTATGGTTCTCCACAAGGCGACATTGCCCCCTAAAGGGCAGTTTGGAAAAGGATGGTGGGATTTTTGGTTGCCACAGCTAAGGGGTAGTTTCTGATATTTAATAAATGGGAGCCAGTCACGGTTAATATTCTAGGAGGTACCGAATGCTCTTGTACAGTGAAATACTATCCTTTGTCTTAAATAGCTTTCAAATATCCGGATAACATCCAAGTGGGGGAAACATAAATCTTAAGCTGTGTAATTGAAATAACTGTTTCATTATTTTTTCCATAAAAGTTTACTTTGCTCTAAATTTCCCAAGAATTCATCTGTCAGGTCCATTCAGCAAAGAGCATAATTTTTCAGTTTGGAAACTCCCCAAGAATTATTCATCATTTTGGGAAATCAGTTTATTAGCTGGAGTGATATCCATGGTATGTAAATATCCAAAATCAGAAGTTAGGGTTGTTTTGGCAATTGTTATCAAATCTGTTACAATTCAGGTACAACAGAGAAAATTACTTTGAACGAACTATTAGTTAGTTAACAACAGCACAGGAAACAGGATCTCTCTACATTTTATTTAGTTTTATTTTTTTGGGGGTGCCAGGGCTTCGTGCCTGTGTAAATCCACTGTTAACTGATGAAATCTCTGATTTCCAAGTTCAGAGAGAGAAGGAGAGGGAGATAAAATGAGGAGAGAAGCAGAGACAGAGAGGGAAGGAGAGACATCATAGCACCACTACCCCATTCATAAAGCTTCTCCTGGTGTCATGCCTGGTACTTCTGTGTGGGACTGAGGACTTGAACCTGGGTCATAGCACACAGTGAAGTGTGTGGTCTGCTGAATGAGCTACCTCCCCGCCACTCTAAATTTTATGAGTAAGTCCTTTCCTTGAGAAGTTTTATATTATAGCATTGTGTATATTTTTTCTATGTGGCAAACTGAGAAATATATATATATGTATGTATGTATCTTAATTTCATTTTTTGATTAGTGACTTAATGGTATATTTAAAAAGTATAAGATTTCAGGGGTACAGTTGAATACCCACATATGGTGTGTGTTAGTCACTGCATTAAAGTTTTACTTTCCCCTCTCCCTACATGACCACTACTGTGCTTGTAAAAAAAAAAAGTAACCAAATTGTCTCTTGAAATTTGTGAGAAATATGTACTTAGAAAAAGTATATATAGGCAAGAGAGACAGCATCATGGTTATGTAAGAGACTTTCCTGCCTGAGACTCTGAAACCCCAGGCTCAATTCCTAGCACCATCATAAGCCAGAGCTGTGCAGTGCTTTGGTTAAAAAATTATTTAAAATGAAAAATTAAATACAGCAAAGAGTATTGATATCAGATTGCTTTGCCCATTGCTTTTTCAATATTAAATGGATATTGTCTCCACAGGCCAGGATACTACTTTTCTCTAGTCTTCTGTATTTAAATCCTTTTTATTTTAACATGCTCTCTTCTCCATTATCTACCAAAGGTCATTATTTCTAGAGAATATTTACAACTGTGCAATTAAATGTATGCTTCAACATGAGAGGAAATTTTAGGACACATGATAGTATTTTTGTGCTACTTCATTCCATGCCATAAAAAGGGGGAAAATAATTTCACATCATATTTATAAATATGGCCTAACTCATTTTTTCCACATTGTCAATGTGTAATTAATCTTGGCATTTATTCCTACTTTTTTCAATGCTATGTCCCTTTCTTTTCTTTTCAATGCTATGTCTTTCTTTTCTCTTACACAAGCAACTATTCCCTATTATTATTTATCTTAATAGATTTTATTATAGGGCAACTCATGCTGAAACTCTTATTTTTCCTCCAGCTTCTTTGTTGGACTTGACCTCTCTCTCTCTCTCTCTATTTCTCTTTCTCTCTCTCTCAGGGGGGCATAGCACTTAAGCTTCCTCCAGTGGAGTGGGAGCCAGGCTTGAACATGCACATGGCAAAGCAGCAAGCTATCCAAGTGAGCTATTATGCTGACTTGTCCTTTTCGTCTTAAGATTTATTAATTAACTAGCAAGAGGGAGAGAGAGAGAGAGAGAGAAAGAGAAAGAGAGAGAGAGAAGAAACCAGAGTATCATCCTGGTACAGGCTATGCCAGCAGTGAAACTCAGGACTCATGTTTGAGAGTTCAGTGCTTTATTCACTGTACCACACTGTTGACTGCTGTCTTACTTTCCTTAAATCTAAATATTTTCATTGTGAGTGAATGCAAGTGGTTGACTACTTTAATCTATCCTCTACTGTAGCAATGTTTAAGAGTGTGCACATTTAACAGATGCAGAAGTACTCAAGTGGTAGCCTTGCGTGTCTGGTGTTCCTGGTTCAATTACTGGCGGCACATGTAAAAATGTTTCTCTCTCATGTTATAAATAAAAAATAATCTTTAAAAACATTGAAACTAGGGGGTCTGGTTCTGGCACACCTGGTTAAGTGCACATAGCACAAAGCACAAGGACCCACAAGAATCTGGATTCTAACCTCTGGCTTCCCACCTGCAGGGGGGTCACTTCACAAGTGGCAAAGCAGATCTGCAGGTGTCTATCTATCTCTCTCTCCCTATCCACCCTCCCCTCAATTTCTCTCTGTTCTATCCAGTAAAATTGAAAAAAAGAAAAAGACTTCAGGAGCAGTGGACTCGTAGTACCACACCAAGCCCCAGTGATAACCCTGGAGGAAAAAAAACAAAAACAAACCAGATAAACAAAACATTGAAACAATAAGAATTCATCCTATATTGACTTTTCTTTCTTCTTAAATTACGGTTAGGGTGTTGGGACTGGGTCATCTCTAAGGTTCTTTTCCAGTAGTACAGTTAGTCTTAACTTGCTGAGATAAAATTTTCAGAAAGTCTCAAGTCATTTTCTTCACCCTGCAGGAAAAGCAATGTTATCCATGAAACAAAAGATACGAGGACAGAGGGCATGGCTCATCATCTCAGGGGCTCATATTTACAGATGTAAACTACTCTAAAGCAAGCAAGCAAACAAACAAACAAAAAACAACTTCATTTTAATGTCTTGCCAGTTACTTTATAAAGCTATCTGGCAACTTTCACTTAAGGAAAAAAAAAAAAAAAAGGAAATGCAAACAGAGCAGCAACTGGAAAAATCAAATATGGCAATTCTCCAGTTTCAAAAGCCAAGTCTAGCGATCCAGTCTTTCTTGGAGGAAAAGCAAGTTGACTGTTGTTCCTGATGTTTTTTGTTCTTTTTTTTTTCTCCCTCCAGTGAGGTAGAGCATCAATACCTGGGAGGAGGGAGAGTGGTAAAATTGGGAATCAAACAATTAATTCCCTCTTGTCTCTGAAGATAGGGAGGGAAACGCTCACTGGGGAAAAGCAATAGAATTGCTTAAAATAATGAGAGCAGAGAAGCAGCCAGAATGCATGTGTGTAGCAGCAGACGAAGCATGAAAGAAATTGGCCGTGAGTCACAGTAGACAGAGCCAGGGAGGAGCAGAGCCCACAGGGGCTGCCATGAATCAGCCTGTATATGGGCTGTCGGAAAAGTCATGAGGCATTTTTTTAAAAATAATTTTCTTATGCAAAAATGCCTCATGACTTTTTCTGACAGCCCAATAAAAGGCATTACACGGGGAAGAAGCAGGATGTATTCCTGTGTCTGTCTGTAAGAAAAATAAGAAAAACAAGATTAAAATTAAAAAAAAAAAACAGGGCCGGGTGATGGTGCACCTGGTTGAGTGCACATGTTACAGTGCTCAAGGACCCAGGTTCGAGCCTCTGGTCCCCACCTGCAGAGGGAAAGCTTTGCAAGTGGTGAAGCAGTGCTGCAGGTGTCTCTCTGTCTCTCTCCCTCTCTATCTCTCTTAGCCGCTAGATTTCTGGCTGTCTCTATCCAATAAATAAAGATTAAAATAAAAAAAATAAGAAAAACAAGAAAAGCATCAAAACAAAGCGGCTTTAAAAAGACAAGTTCAAAGCCACTTGGAGACAATACCCAGAGACAAAGACCTGCAAGGCAAGTTTTCTTTTAATAATTAATTAATTTTAATTTATTTATTACTTTGGATAGAGACAGAAATTGAAAGGGGCAGGGGAGATAGGGATAGAAAGACACACCTACATGGTATTTCATTGTATGAAACTTTCTCTCTGCAGGTGAGGACTGGAGCCTTGAACCTGGATCCTTACACACTGTAATATGTGTGCTCAACCAGGTATGCTATCACCAAGGCATGTTGTCAAAGAACAAATTGGGCATGAAAAATGCTGGGTTTGTACTTCAGTGAGTAGAGCAGAGGCCTTGTTTTATTTTTATTTTTTTTAATTTTTATTTTTTAAAATATATTTGTAAGCTAGTTTTTTTTTTTCCTTTTCCTCCAGGGTTATTGCTGGGCTCGGTGCCTGCACCATGAATCCACCGCTCCTGGAGGCCATTTTTCCCCCCTTTTTGTTGCCCTAGTTGTTGCAGCCTCCTTGCGGTTATTATTGCCACTGTTGACGTTGCTTTGTTGTTGGATAGGACAGAGAGAAATGGAGAGAGGAGGGGAAGACAGAGAGATAGGGGGAGAGAAAGATAGACACCTGCAGACCTGCTTCACCGCCCGTGAAGTGACTCCCCTGCAGGTGGGGAGCCGGGGGCTCGAACCGGGATCCTTACACCGGTCCCTGCCCTTTGCGCCACGTGCGCTTAACCCACTGCGCCACTGCCCGACCCCCGAGCAGAGGCCTTGTATGCTTAAGGCTCAGGGTTTTATCGTTGGCACTGAATAAGCTACAATGGCACTTGGGCCTCCTGTAAAATAGATAAATATACCTTATGAGAAAAGAAAGATAGGGGGGCAGGGTGGTGGCACACTGGGTTAAGTGCACAGGGACCTGTGTTAAGGGTCCCAGTTAGAGACCCTGATTCCCCCCCTTCTGGGGGAGTACTTCACAAGTGGTGAAGCAGGTCGGCAAGGTGTCTCTCTGTCTCCTTCTCTATCTCCCCCTCCCACTCTCTCTCTGTCCTATACAATAAAATAATAATAAAAAAAAGGCCTCCAGGAGCAGTGAATTCATAGTGCCAGCAACTGAGCCCCAATGATAACCATGGAGGCAAAAAAAAAAAAAAGAAAAGAAAAATGGTAATTAAAAATTAATTTAAAGGGAATTGAGCTGTAGCGCAGTGGATTAAGCATAGGTTGTGCAAAGTGCAAGAACCGACATAAGGATCCCAGTTTGAGCCTCCTCCCCACCTGCAGGAGCTTCACTTCACAGGCGGTGAAGCAGGTCTGCAGGTGTCTCTCTTTCTCTACCCTCTCTGCCTTCTCCTCCTCTCTCCATTTCTCTCTGTCCTATCCAACAACGATGACATCAATAACAACAACGATAATACCTACAACAATAAAACAAGGGCAACAAAAGGGAATAAATAAATAAATATTTAAAAAATTAATTTAAATCTAATTTTTATTGCTACCAGGATTATTGCTGGTGCTTGGTGCCTGCATGACAAATCTGCCCTACAGATAGCCACTTTTTTCCTTTCTTTTGATAGAAAGAAATTGAGAGGCACAGGGAGCTAGAGAGAGAGAGAAGGAGAGAGATAGAGAAACAGACAGAGAGAGAGAGAGAGAGAGAGAGAGATGTAGCGAAGTTTCCCCCTTGTAGGTGGGGACTGGGGACTTGAATCTAAGTCTTTGCACATGATAATGTCTGCACTCAACTAGGTATACCACCAGCCTGCCCCCAAAATGATAAATGTTAATACAAGTCATTATCTAAGCCCCCAGAGACAGGGAAACAGTTCAGGTTAGTAGCACAACCATTGTAGAGAAGTAGGCCATGATCTTGAATAGAGGGGTTGGTGGGACATCTGGGTGACAGAAGTCCTGTGTCAATCTATATTTGAGAACTGGGGCTAGATTTGTTTTTAATTTTTTTATTATCGTTATTTATTGGAAAGAGACAGAAATTGAGAGGAAGGGGGAAACAGGGTGGGAGAGAGACAGAGAAACACCTGCAGCACTGCTTCACCACTCACAAAGCTTTCCCCCTGCAGGTGGGGACCAGGGACTTGAACCCTGGGTTCTTTCTTGTGCATTGTAACATGTGCACTCAACCAGGTGCACTACCACCTGGCACCCTGGGGCGAGGTGTTTAATGGAAGTTCACACATCACAGAGATGAATACTTCAGAAGTTACAAATTAATAAAATGTTCTCCCCGAGGGCAAGCTTCACAAAAGGTAAAGCAGATCTGCAGGTGTCTCTCTCCCTCTCTATCTCCCCTTCCCCTCTTATTTTCTCTTTGTCCTATCAAATATAAAAATAAAACATAAAAGAAATTTCTACTTGCCTTTCTTAACAAAAATACCATCTTAAAGATCTTGATCCAAAATCCCAAAGACTCTCAAGGATTCCACAAACCTTTCATGGGGCTTTTCGTGTCTTCTCAAGGAGTGTGGAGCTCTGCAGAGTGAGCAGAAGCTAGTTCTTTGAGAGGCTCAGCTGGGACTGTCCAGTAGCTGCTTTATTGTCTCCTCTCTTCTGTGCATTTCACTTCAGCAGGAAGAGGGGGGAGAGAAACCTGTCAGAGGTAAGGAGATAGCTGTGCTCGACTTCCAAGACAACAGACAGGGAGAGGAAAAGGGTCCTTACTGTACTATTTGTGTTTATTACTTCAAAGCAGACCTGCCAGACTTCAAGTATGTCCAGGGTTGCATGGAACCTGAAGGGAGACACTGTAGTATCAGCTGTACTTGATGGAAACACTTGAAAACATCAACTTCGATATTAAGCCGCAGGGATAAAGAATCAAATATAAGGGGCTGGGTGGTGGTGGTGGTGCACCTGCTTGAGCTGCACATGTTACAATGTGTAAGGACCTGGGTTTGAGCCCCCATTCTCCACCTGCAGGAGGAAAGTTTTGCAAGTGGTGAAGCAGGCCTGCAGGTGTCTGTCTCTCTCCCTCTGTTTTTCCCCTTACCCACTTGTTTTCGGGCTGTCTCTAATAAGAATAATAATAAAAAAATAAAAACGAATCAAATATAATATACGTATTAAGAATGAAGTCAAAATAAGAAAATTCAGATAAAATTCGTAGCTGGGTTGGGTCCCACTGCTTGGAATCTGCTCTCCAAAGCCCTATAGGCACCAGCACTCCGAAGCACATAGGCTCTGTAGACTGAAGTGGGTGCCCCACCCTGGGTCCCCCACCCTCTTTCCTACCCAGAAGGCTAATCTCCCGGGGGAAGGCATTTGGAGGTGGGGTCTGGGGAGGTCATTGGGTCATGAGGGCGGAGTCCTTCTGAGTGGAACTAATGCTTCCTGAACCAAGCCCTAGCAATGATTCCTGACAGGGTAGTCTTGGATTCCTGCTTTTCTACTGTGTTTATTTTCTCCGACATGAGGACACAGCAAGAAAATGACCATCTGCAATCCAGGAAAAAAAAGAAAAAGAAAAAAAAAAAAAAGCACCTTTCCCAGACACCAGATGTGCTGGAATTCTGATTCTGAACTCCCCAGTCTCCAGAGCCCTGAAAAATAGATTGTGTTGTTTAAGCTCCCTGGGCTGTTGCACTCTGTCATAGCAGAACTAAGGTAGGATCTTTGGTGGAAATACGGCGATGATATGCTCTGTGCTAACCAGTCTAATTCTCTGAATGTATCCGTGAGTTCTAGCTACTACACTTTTCTTACCGATCGTTTTTTCTTCAGGTTAAGGAAAATAGGACTTCGAGAGGTCAAATCGTGTGTCAAAGTTCATACTCCTCAAAACTGATAAAAATTAAAAAAAAAATTAAAACATTTTTTTACTATGGTTATCCCTGGGACTCGGTGCTGGTACTACAAAGTCATTGCTCCCAGTGGCTACTTTCCCTTATTCCCGCCCCTTTCTATTTTATTAGTTAGGACAGAGAGAAATTGAGAGAGAAGAGGGATACAGAGAGGGAGAGGGAAAGATAGACACCTGCAGACCTACTTAATGGCTTGAGAAGTGTCCCCCCATGCGGTGCCTGTGCAGGTGGGAAGCCTGGGATCCAGCTCAGGTCCTTATGCATGGTAAAGTATGTGCTCTACCGAGTGTGGCACTGCCTAGCTTCCAAGTTCTGAATTTTTAAAAAATATTTTATTTATTTATTAATGAAAAAAATAGGAGGAGAGAGAAAGAACCAGACACCACTCTGGCACATGTGCTGCTGGAATTGAACTCAGGACCTCATGCTTGAGAGTCCAACCAAAGCTTTATCACTGCACCCACCACCTCCCGGACCACCATGATCTGAATTTTTAAAAGTCTTATTTCAAAATTTGTGTCCCTTTTATTCTCTTCCTACATCTTAATATAGCAGAGCTAGCTATTAAAGAAGGGAGATTTTTTTTCTTTTTCTTTTCTTTTTTTTGTACTCTCATTTCTGTGCTGCCTTTATTCTTGTTCCACAGAATCTAAGTACCTAGTACTTGTGAACACCAGGCTCATTATCAGCAGTATGTTTGTTAGATACCCAGATTACATGGAGGGAACTGGAAGAAAAAAAAGGTTAAGCGCAGGTGGCGCAAACCTCAAGGACCAGAGTTAAGGATCCGGGTTTGAACCCCTGGCTCCCCCCCTACAATGGGGTCACTTCACGAGCGGTGAAGCAGGTCTGCAGGTGTCTTTCTCTCCCCCTCTCTGTCTTCCCCTCCTCTCTCCATCTTTCTCTGTCCTATCCAACAGCAGTGACAAGAAGCTCCAGCAATCACCCTGGAGGCAAAAAAAAGAATATTTTGGACTATGTATTGGGCTTTGCTTGGTGTTGGTGATGGGGTTGAGGAGAGTTGTGAGTACAGACGTTGACTTGGAAAACTTTGGCCTCTAAGCCTCCAAAAAGCTGGAAGCTGGAGAGTCTTATAATGCAGGCAAGATCATACTGTCTTGAACTTTCTTTCTTTCTTTCTTTCTTTCTTTCTTTCTTTCTTTCTTTCTCTCTCTTTCTTTCTCTCTCTCTCTTTCTTGTATGAATTCACTGCTCCTGGAGGCTGTTTTTCCCATTTTGTTGCCCTTGTGGTTGTTATTGTTGTTATAGTTGTTGTTGTTGGACAGGACACACAGAAATGGAGAGAGGAGGGGAAGACAGAGAGGAGGAGAGAAAGATAGACACCTGGAGACTTGCTTCACTGCTTGCGGAGCGACTCACCCCTGCAGGTGGGGAGCCCTGGGCTCCGGCTCGAAACCGGATCCTTAACACCAGTCTTTGCGCTTTGTGCCCTGTGCGCTTTAACCCGCTGCGCTACCGCCAGGCCCCTTGTCTTCAGCTTTCTAGAAGCCTCAGACTGGAAAATGAGAAACACAACAACAACATAGTGAAAGTAGTTGAGCCCCACAAGCTAGACTTCTCTGGCTCCTTTTTAGGGCTCTCCCCAAATTTTTTTTCTTATCTTCCTCCTCAACCTTATGCCTCACCAGAGACCCAGGGGGCACCAGCTGCGGGGTTTTCCTGAACAGGGTCCAGAAGCATTTTTTTGTTCCATCTTAGTCCTCCCCGCCCCCCCCCCCCCCCCCGTCATGCACCTCCCCACCCTCCACCCCCACCCCCACCCCCGCTGTCCCAACAAACACTGATTTTGGCTGTGTGAGAAGCCGGGCTAATTTTAATTTTTAATTCTTTACATAATCCTTTAGCACTTATGCCAAATGTCTGTGTAAAGTTACAGTGATTATGCATATCATTAAGTGTGTGTCACTTTAGCCTTGGGGTGGGTTTTATTTGATTGTAATAGGCAATCATGCTCTAGGTTCTTAGACACTGTGGTTTGTTGTTTGTATGATTTCATGGTCATTTCCAGACTTAGACACTGTGCATAGCGCCACTGAGGGAAAGTTTGGTAGAACACGACTCTGTTTTGGACCCCTACATCCCCAGATATCATCCATATTCACACGGCATGTATATCCAGGCCATTTTGGGAGTGGGTTGTCTCCAGACATTTGTTCTTTTGATATAGTTGAAAAAAATCAGTCTATACTAAAATTTTGTTTAAAAGGGCTTATCTATCTTTCTGTGTCCAGGATGGTGGCTCAGTGATAAAATACAGGACTTTCATGTGTAATGCCTCCAAGCTTGACATTTGTCATGGCAGGCTTATGGCAGTATGATATTTTGGTTCTTGTTATCTTCTGTTATTAAGTAAATAAGTATTTTTTTGAAAGATGTCCCTGCCCTTCTTATTGGATCATCTTTTAATTTTTTTTAATGTTTCCTATGAGTTTTCACCATCCATATACATGAAATTCACAGTCTATACAGAAGAATAATTGCTCATTTCCGAGTGCAAAAAGCTTACTTTTCCCATAAAAATAAGTTCTTAAAAATTCTGAAACTAGCAATTATCAGTGCAGATCTATAAATCGTAAAAATTTTTTTGTCATTCTTACCTTTTTTATTTTTATGAGTTTGCTTCTGAAAGGAACGTTTTTAAAGCATGTGTCTGTTTATTTCTATTACCACAGAAAGTAAACGTTCTTTTAACACCAGGATATTTCTTGATGAGATGTTAACCTATAATGTTTGAACTGACTTCAACACTTCAATCACACTTTCAAATATTACCTCTAGCAAATGCAAGCACTATTTTAACTCTTTCACAATTTTCCTTTTGGGGTACAGCTTTCCACTTTTCTTGTAACTATAATGTATTAGAAAGGGACCAAAACTTCATCCTTTATGCCCAATCAATTATAATTCAACTCAACAAGATCCTGTCTACTCCAGACCCAGAAATTGCACCAAAACTTCATGTGAGTCAAAAGTTAGCTTCTTCCTCAGCTCCTGTTTTTTAAAGATGATTTCCTGGGAGTAGGTGGTAGCCCAGTGGGTTAAGTGCACATGGTACAAAAGTCGCTTCACAGGCAGTGAAGCAGGTCTGCAGGTGTCTATCTTTCTTTCCCCCTCTCTGTCTTCCCCTCCTCTCTCCATTTCTCTCTGTCCTATCTAACAATGACGACATCAATAACAACAACAATAACTACAACAGCAATGAAAAACAACAAGGCCAACAAAAGGGAAAATAAAAAAAATAAATAAATATAAAAAAAAGTTGATTTCCTTTAGTACCCCTTTTCAAAAAATTTTTTACTTATAAAAAGGAAACATTGACAAAACCATAGGATAAGAAGGGTACAGCTTCACACAATTCCCACCACCAGACCTCCATACACCAACCCCTCCCCTGATAGCTTTCCTACTCTTTAACCCTCTGGGAGTATGGACCCAAGATCACTGTGGGATGCAGAAAGTGGAAGGTCTGGCTTCTGTAATTGCTTCCCCGCTGAACATGAGCGTTGACAGGCCGCTCCATACTCCCATCATGTCTCTCTCTTTCCCTAGTGGGGAAGGGCTCTGGGGAAGCGGAGCTCCAAAGCACGTTGGTGGGGTTGTCTGTCCAGGGAAGTCTGGTTGCACCCTGTTAGCATCTGGAACCTGGTGGCTGAAAAGAGAGTTAATATATAAAGCCAAACAAACTGTTGGACAATTATGGACCTAAAGGCTGGAATAGTGCAGGTGAAGCGTTGGGGGATCCTCCATTTTGTAGATAGCTAGTAGGCATATTTTAGTTATATTTCAAAGGGCCTGTAGCTATACTAGTTTTTTTTTTTTTTTTTTTGCCTAAGTCTGAAATCTGATATGCCAGTGGATCCAAGTTATAGTCTGGGAAGATGATGTCATGGTTGGGAAAAAGACCAGAAAGCTGGATCAGGGAAGAGAGTAGCTCCCTAATATGGGAAAGGGGTCTAAATATTACTGTAAACCCGATCAATTTCGTGTGACCTGGGGCCCATAATTAGCTTAGGAGCCTGTGTGACCTCTGCATCCCTCTAGATCTGAGCTCACATTCTGTGTTCATGAGTAGGAACATTCCAAGCTGCCCCAGTAGTGACCCATCTTCCTCAGGTGTAGCATAGAGTATGTTGTCCATCCTCCCTTGGGAGGATGGAATATTCTCTACCATTGTTGATCCAGGTTGAGGGCAAGGTCCTATGGGAGCCCACAAAGGGGTCTATTTTGTTGTTCCTGATAGAGATGACTGGAAACAATGCAGAGAGGGATTTATTTGAGGTCTAGGCCCATCAAGTCTGTTTGGGAATCTCAGGACTCCCCGATTAGGGCTCCAGCTGGTGGAATGGCCTGATAGTGACTAAAGAGTCATCATTAAAGTATGCCAGTCTCTTGCCCTTATTCAGCTTTTGTAGTCCTTGCTTTGCTAAGGTTAGCTTTGGAGTGAGTAGTCTCCCTTTTAAAAAGTATATTGTGAGATACTTTCACACCATGATTTAGGGTGTGGAAAATAGTAAGGTTCTGCTCCAATATGCCTGTGCTTACAAGAAAAGGCCTTTGTTTTCTGAATGCTTAGGAGCAAAGAGCTGCTGTTCTCCTGTTTTTTTTTTTTTTTTTCTACGTGGTGAGTAACCCACATTCTGGAGCGTTTTGTGAAAAGTTGTCAAAGACAGAACACCCCAGCTGCTGTGGGGCAGCTCGTCCCTGCCATCTGAAGCCTGACAAGATTCTCACTTCCAGTTCAGTCCAGACCTCTCTTCCTGGCAGCAAAGGGATGAAGGAAAAACAGGGAGGAGGATGAAGTTAAGGGAAGGCTAAGGTACTTGAGTTTCGCAGGTCAAGCCGTCTGAGAAACACACATTAACACACAAAAAGCTTGCCTTTAAAATTAATTTACTGAGTAGAATTTTGCACCTGTCTTTCTTAGCTGCTGGGAAAACCCCCAAGTGTAAATGACATGATTGATGTCTTTTAGTCTTTGTCTATTGTATCTCCTCCACTGGGGTAAAACAGCCAACTCCTGTTAAGATTGCTTGCCAAGTTTTAGGCAGAGTTTTTTTTTTTTTTTCTTCTGGCAAAGGTCTGACTTGAATGCTATGCTTCACTGTGGCTGCAGCTGTCAAATCTACCACTAGAAAGCGCTGTTTGTCTTATTTTGACCTTGGCAGAGTCTAAGATGCTCAAGAAAAGTGGACTGGAGGAAGGAAGAAAAGACAATTATGAATGATAATTTTATGAAATAAGCACTGTTAAAAGTATACACTTAGTGCCTTTATTCCTGCTGGTAGTGTGTAATTTCCAGTTTGCTCAGTGCCATTGCCACTCAGAGGGCTGTAATGCAGTTCTCAAACATGCACTCATCACTAAGAGGATTTCGACAGCTAATAAAGAATAATCAGGGGGTATTGTGCAATTTCTCCATTCTTTTAAATTACAGTACACAAAGTCAGAGTGACATCTCAGATCAAGAAGTTTTTTGACACACCTTGGTAATATGTTCTCTGTTCATTTCGATGAAAAATGTCTTATTTTTTTAAGAAGCACAGATCTTAGAATGCAAACACTTCATTATTGAACCCATTGTATATAACATACAATGTTATATTTGCACCACCATTTCCCTCCAAGATGTGAAGTAAGCTGACCTGTGTTAAGTCCCTGCTGTCCAAACTGAGTTTCATTGAGTGGAACTCACAAAGCCTGGAATTCTGGGCTATGATTGCTCTTTAATTAGGTCCTTCATTATCTATCTATCTATCTATCTATCTATCTATCTATCTATCTAATTATTTGATAGAGACAGAGAGAAATTAAGAGGAGAGGGAGATAGAGAGGAGGAGAGATAGAGAGACACCCGTAGCCCTGCTTTACCATTCATGAAGCTGTGTCTTCCCCACCCTCCCTTGCAGGTGGGGACCAGGGGCTTGAACCTGAGTCCTTGTGCACTGTAATGTGAGCACTTACTCACATGTGCCACCACTTGGCCCTGGTCCTTCATTCTTTATAGTCATGCATCATCTTTTCTTTTTTTGTTTTTAGGGTACACAACCTCATTTCACCCCAAACAGTGGTTCCCAGAGTTTGGTTCTTGGACAGGTAGCATCAGCAACCTCTGGGACTTGTGAGAAATGTAAACTCCTGAACCCCTCCCCAAGTCTTCTGGATCAGATGCTTTGAGGAAAGGGTCCTATGACTTTTAGTTTAACAAATCTGTTAGGTATAAGGTAATTTCAAGATCTGCTGGTAGAGAGGATTAGCTTCCAAATTAAGGAGTAAAAACAATTAGGGGGGGAATGCTAGATAGAGTGCAGAGACCATTTCAGGAGGAGCAATCATCTCAAAGATGCTAAAGAATAGGAGCTGGGTGGTAGCACACCTGGTTAAAGGTACATAATACTATGCACAAGTACCCGGGTTCCTGCTTTCCACCTGCAGGGGGGGATGCTTCACAAGTTGGGAAGCAGGTCTGCAGGTGTCTTTCTTCCTCTCTTTCTTCCCTCCCCTTATAATTTGTCTCTGTTCTATCTAATGAAAAGAGAAAAATGAGTGGGTGAGATGGCCTCCAGAAGCAGTGGATTCATTAAAGAGAGAGAGAGAGAGAAAGAAAGAAAGAGAAAGACTATTTTGATGTATATAGGCTAAGAAAAATATTCTGGAAATTAGATAGGTATACATACTTATATAAAATTGTTAAATTAATTGAGATTTTTGTGTGAAAGAGAATTAGATCAATTAAAACATAATGCATGGATTTGAAGATAAAGTTGCAAAAAAGCACCTCTAAATAAGAGAGAGAGAGAGGGGAAATAGCAAAGAATAAAAAGGAGATCAAGTTATTGTTTGCTAACCCTTTGTTTAGCTATATAAAATTAAAAAAAAGGTCTTATGTAGAGTCTCCAAATGAACTTTATACTGAGTGTCAGTCACATCACTGCGTGTCTTGTACTAAGCTGAACAGTGCAGGCAACTGGTATCTGGTTTTTTTTTTATTTTTTAAAAACTTTTTTTCAAAAAGTTTTTTTTTTTTCAAAAAGCTTTATTTTACTTGAACAGAGAGAAATTGAGAGAGGGGGAGGGAAGGAGGGAGAGAGAGAGAGAGAGCCCTACAGCACTGCTTCACAACTTGTGAAGCTTTCCCCCGTTGGTGGGGACCAGGGGCTTGAACCCAGGTAATACCTGCACTTAACCAAGTATGCCACCACCTGGCCCCCAGGCATCTGGTATCTTCTTTACAGATGTTCATGTTGTCTGTCTTGTGCGTGTAGTTGGTGTATCTGTAGGAAACCAAAGCAGATTCCCTTCATCAAGAACAAGCTTTTAAGTTTTTCTTTGTCCCTAGGGTTGTCATTGAGGCTTGGTGCCTGCACGACTTCATTTTTCTCTGGGATGTTTTTTTTTTTTCTTCTTCTTCTTCTAGATAGAGAGTGAGAGACACACAGAGAGATAGAGACACACAGAGAAGAGACACTGCAGCACTGCTCCACCCTTTGTGAAGCATTCCTTACAGGCACTTGTAATGGTCCGACGCTCAAATCTGGGTCCTCACGCATGGGACTGTGGGTGTTCTGATGGGTG
The DNA here is from genome assembly GCF_950295315.1 of Erinaceus europaeus. NCBI lineage: Eukaryota > Metazoa > Chordata > Mammalia > Eulipotyphla > Erinaceidae > Erinaceus > Erinaceus europaeus. The sequence continues at coordinate 35,880,332 of NC_080170.1, forward strand.
AGCCACCTGTCAGCCACACAAGACTGTAACTTTTTAAAAATATTTATTTATTTATTTATTCTCTTTTGTTGCCCTTGTTTTATTGTTGTAGTCGTTGTTGGATATGACAGAGAGAAATGGAGAGAGGAGGGGAAGACAGAGGGGGAGAGAAAGATAGACACCTGCAGACCTGCTTCACCGCCTGTGAAGCGACTCCCCTGCAGGTGGGGAGCCAGGGGCTCGAACAGGGATCCTTGCACCAGTCCTTGCGCTTTTGGCTACCCGTGCTTAATCCGCTGCGCTACCGCCCGACTCTCACAAGTCTGTAATTTTGAATGCTGCTCATTCTGAGACGAGCATAGCTCCTGGTCTTCTGAGAATGTTGAGATTTTATTAGTGGGTTTGACTGACATGAAAATGTCATGCTTTTAATTATGTTTCAGTTGTGATGATTCCAAACTTGACTCTTAACCTTACTTATGCAAACCTTGGTTGAAATGGGGGGAGAATCTGCAGTGAGAGATGCTTCTAAAACTGGGAGTTGCACCGAGCAAGCCATTTTCTGCTCCACATGTGTAGATGACTAATGGGGTGAGCTCACGTCATGATTAACAATGACACCGTGGACACTTGAGGAAGTGAACATAACACAAAGAACACCAAGCATCTCTTATTCACTAATCTCTTCTTTTTTAAATATTTATTTATTTATTCCCTTTGGTTGCCCTTGTTGTTTTATTGTTGTAGTTATTATTGTTGTTTTTATTGATGTCATTGTTGTTGGATAGGACAGAGAGAAATGGGGAGAGAAGGGGAAGACAGAGACACTAATTTCTTCTTTCGTGCATACAGCAAACATAGGACTTCCTCCTGGCCGTGACAAAAGGGAATTCACAAGTGATCTTAAAGCCCTGGAATGGATGGAATAGGCTTGGTACTCTTTAGTCATTCACACCATATCTATTGAGATCCTTCTATGTGTCACAGACACTTGTCCCAGGGACAAACCGAATAAGATAGACAGATAGTCTTTTTTTTTTCTTTTTTAGAATTTATTTATTCATGAGAAAGATAGGAGGAGAGAGAAAGAACCAGACATCACTCTGATACATGTGCTACTGGGGATTGAACTCGGGACCTGATGGTTGAGAATCCTATGCTTTATCCATGGCGCCATCTCCTGGACCACCAGACAGATAGTCTTCCCTGAATCTAAAGATGGTTGATAATGAAACAGAGATTGAAGCAATTGAGATAGAGAAAGATGAGGTCAGCACAGGAGAAGCAGAGAGTCTGAGAGAAGAAAGAAGGAAAATTAATCTAGATTTTCAAATCAGAGGACTACCCAAAAGAAAGGATGTGTGAAGATTTAGTCACAGAAGACAGCGACTTGTATTCAAAGAGTGGAAGTTCAGTGTGGCTCAAGGGACCCTTGTGAAGTAAGAGTCAGAGGGTGGGGAACCATCCGTCAGTTCAAGATACAGGAAGTCAGATCAGATTTGGAATTTCTGAGGAACGAAGAGCCTATGAAAGGGTTTAATCAGAGGGTGTAAATCTATCTGACTCTTTTGGTTGTTTTTTTTAGCTCTTTGTAGTAGAATGAAAACTTTTCTTAAAGTTGAATTTTTTTTTTTTTTTTTTTTTTTTGCTTTTTCTTCACTGCCGTGCCCCTCTAGTTCCTGGAATAGTCAGACTGTAGGTAGCATCGTTCACTCATTTATTGAATGAATGATGGGAAAATCCCATGCTTGTAGCCTGAATAAATAACTCAGATGTGGTTCTGATCACTGCAAAGAGGGAGCATGTTGGTTTGTTCAGAGAAACAAAGATTGTTTTCTTACAAATGGTACCTGTTGGACTTCTTAAATCACCAGACAATGTAAGTTACTAGACCTCCCTCCCATAGGGTAGACCAACAGCTTGCCAACACCAACAGCATCTCAGTAGCAGAAAGTCAGACACGACATCCTTTTAGGACTTTGGAGTTGGAATTCAGTTTTTGGTAGGCCTTTCAAGATGAAGAACTGATTGTGCAAAGTTTGGTGCATAAGAGTTTAGGGTTGGTTGACCCTGTGAAGTCTGGGAACAAGCCTTGATAGAGAAACTTGATATTCTTATTTTTTTAATATTTGTTAATTTTTTTCCTTTTGTTGCACTTGTTCTTTCATTGTTGTAGTTATTATTATTGTTGTTATTGATGTTGTTGTTGGATAGGACAGAGAGAAATGGAGAGAGGAGGGGAAGACAGAGGGGGAGAAAAAGATAGACACTTGCAGACCCGCTTCACCGCTTGTGAAGCGACTCCCCTGAAGGTGGGGAGCCGGGGCCTACAACCCAGATCCTTACTCTGGTCCTTGCACTTTGAGCCACTGCGCTTAACCCACTGCGCTACTGCCCGACTCCCTAGGAACTTGATATTCTTGATAGGCTAACTTTTTCCCAAGGTGAATAGATATTTTGGTTCGTGGGGGCTTCCTGAAGCCAACAGCAAAGTTTTTCTTTAGCTTCTGAAAATTGAGCTTACATGTTTATCTTCCTCACGCAAAGTTTCCTAGGATGAAAATCTGATCCATGAGACATAGCTCATTTATAGTCTTGAATTTAGTTGTGTTAACCAGATGGCCTCACCACTTGCACCTTTTAATCATTTCGATTTCTGAGTCCCATATGATGCTGTGTCTTAATGTTTTTCTGAAGAACGTGCTTTGAAAGGGAGAGATGGCAAAGGTATAAAGTTTGAGGAAAGGGGGCTGGGTGGTAGCACATCCAATTAAGTGCACATAGTGCCAAGTGCAAAGACCCATGCAAGGACCCTGGTTTAAGTCCCTGGCTTCCTACCTTCAGTGGAGTGGCTTCAGGAGCAGTGAAATAGCTTAGCAGGTGTCTATCTTTCCCTCTCTATATCCCTTCCCCTCTCAATTTCTCTCTGTTCTATAAAAAATAAAAAATAAAATATTGGCCACAGGAGCAGTGGATTCTCAGCAGTTGTGCAGGCACCAAGACCCAGCAATAACCCTGGAGAAAAAAAAAAGTTTGAGGAAAGAGAAATAATACTGCTGAGGGTGGAGAGTCCACATTGGGAAAAGGTACGGCTACAGTTACTTTGGTAAATTTTGTTTGAGGGAAGGCCTCTGCTTTAGTCCAAAGGAAAATCAAACTCCTCTTCCCTCCCACAAGTGTACCTCTAAAACCCATCTGCTACTTTTGAGCCACCCTGTACGTAGATTCAACCCATGGGGATGGATATTGGTTCGTTATATGCTCGTTCTCCCTTTATTCTCGTTCATAATCCATAATACTTTATTTATTTGTTTGTTTTCAAATTGGTGCATTGCTCTTAATCTCTTTTTTTGTACTTTTTTATTAATGATTTCATATTTACTTACAAAATTACAAGATAACAGGGGTATAACTCCACATGTTTCCCACCACCAGAGTTCTGTATCCCCAGTCCCTACTTTATAAGCTACAGCAGTTCTCTCAAGGTTGCAGATATGGGTGAACTATTATTTCTACAATTGCCTGTCTATATTTGTATATATTACCCTCCCTCACTTTTTTTTTTTTAAGGTTCCATCTTCTTCTCCTTTCTAGGTCACATGCAAGTTACTACATGCAAACATCCTCCTTTTTTTTTTTCTTTCTCTCTCTTCTTTCTCTGAGTCCTGATGGAGTTGGAGCTCAGAGCCCTCTGATCATCTCCACCCTATCATATCTCCCCCACTGAAAGTATGGATCAGAATGGTTTTTGGGGTGCAGAAGGCGGGAGTTCTGGCTTCTGTAATTGCTTCTCCACTGCAGTCCAGGTACTTTAGCATCAAGGTGATGAGTGAAGAGAAGCCATGGGTGGGTGGGGGGAATGATGTAGTCATGACTAATGCCAAAGGAGTTTGTTCTGATATCAAAGAATTGTGGAAAAGTTATGTGTCTACTCCTTGGTGATCATGGTATCTCCCCTGCCAGGTAAGTATGTATGTGTCTATTCCTAATGCTCTGAAGCACTGACTTTTGCCATTAACAGTGGTGGATACTCACTTGTCTACTGGCTTAATGTGGCTGAATGTATGGTGACAGTGGATGTTTGCAAGGCTGTGGGCTGTTGCAATGAATAGCTCGAGCTCTGGTGTGGGCTGGATTTGCATATGAGTCCTGAACCTAAAAGTTTTAGTTTTGTGATCTTAGTTAAATAAATTGCTACATAGTTGTAACTTTGATTTTCCCATATCTAGATCTTAGGTTATTAATGTTTACACATATAGACAATGGAATAGTTACTTGATAAGATGGTGGTAAATAATGAAAACTACACACAACTTTCAGCCTAATTTGTAGCATTAGCTGGGTAAATGTCTCTTCTTTTTATCATTTGTAAAGATTTTATTTATTTATTCATGAAGAATGATAGACACAGAGAGAAAAATCTGAACCAGATATCACTCTGGTATATGTGCTGCTAGTGATTGAACTTGGGACCTCATGCTTGAGAGTCCAGTGCTTTATCTACTGCACCACCTCCTGCACCCTTTAGTGCTACTGCTTCTTCTTGTTGTTCTTCTTCTTCATTAGAGGCATAGGGTATGTTTTGCTGCTCATCTGAAAATGAGAGACAGAAACACAGACTCAGAAGAAAGAATTAAGATAGGAACAACCACAGAGATGTTCTGAGTCAGCATTTTGAGTTTACAGATGAGAAAACTGAAGACCCAGAGGAACTTTGTAACACCCAGGGTGACAAGGCCAGTTAGTGGAAAGGCAGCCATCACAAGACTCTGCTATTTGTTCTGCCTCAGTGTCTGCCAGTTTGAAGCAGGTGTGGCGTCCTGGCTCTGTTGGGCTCGTTGACAGCTGCATGCACAGAGACCCTTTTGGTCATTCGCAGAGGGTTAGAACTCAATCCAATCTACAAGATCTTCAGAGGACAATCAAAAATGGTGAGGTAGAATTTGACCCTCAGAGTTCAGGTCTTACAATCTGCTGGGCATCGTTTCATTACTTGGCAGTGGCTTCTGTCTTCAGGGCATGAAGTAAATATTGACGATTACATGAGTCTTATGTGAAAGCTCAATTCCTCATTTTGTTGACACATTCTTCTCATTCTCAGCAACCACTCCAGTAGATTTTTTCGCCAAGAGAAGACCAAATACTGCTGAAAGAACAAACAGCTGCACATATTGCAAACCTGTTTTTTTAAAAAATTTTCTTAGTGACTTAATATTGATTCACAAAATTATAAGATAACAGGAGTATACTTCTGCACCATTTCCTTCATCAGAATTCTGTATCCCCAGTCCCTGCATTGTAAGCTACAGTAGTTCTCCCAAGGTCACAGACATAGGCTGACTATTATTCTCGTAACTATGTATCTACATCTCTATATATTTGCCCATTTTTTCCCCTCGTGGTCCCATATTCTCTTTCTTTCTATCACACCTACACCTATTACTACTTATGAATGTCCTTCCTTTTTTCCTCTTTTCTCTCCGGGTCCTGATGGAATTGGAGTTCAGAGCTCTCTGGTCATCTTCCCCCTATCATTTCTCCCCTGCTGGGAGTATGGACCAAAATTCTTTATGGGGTGCAAAAGGTGGGAGTTCTGGCTTCTCTAACCACTTCTCCACTGGACATAGGCACTGGCAGGTTGATCCATATCTCCAGCTTTTTTTTTTTTTTTTTAAATCTTTCCCTAGTGGGGTCGAGCTCTGGAGAGATAAGGTCCCAGGATACATTGGTGGCAAACGTGATTCTTTAGGAAGCTTCCAGAATACGTGATAGAAAAAGCTAGAAAGTGATTCCACTGTGATGGAAAGCAAGCTTGTGAGAAATGATCATTTCTAGTATTTTTTGAAAACCTTTTTAAATTTGTGACTAACAGTGGGTTGCAAGGTTATAGTATTACTGGCTATAGTTCCACATTACAACCACCACCAAAGTTCTTTGTTCCTATCCTCCCAATGATAGCTACTATAGTTCCCACAAAGTCTTAGAAACAGTTGGTTTTATTTAAATTATTATTATTATTATTATTATTTTGCCAGAACACTGATCAGCTCTGGCTTATGGCAGCTGGGGTATTGAACCTGGGATCTTGGATCTTCACGTATGAGAATCTCTTTGCATAACCATTACGCTATCTACCTCCTGAAATTCATTTTTTTTCTTTTCTTTGAGTTCACATGTTATCAGTTATTTATATTCCAGATGAGTGAATCGATCTGGTAGTTGTCATCTCTTTGCTTATTTCTCTACGCATAATCACCTCCAGTTCTATCTCTTTTGTCCGATAGGACACAATGTCAACTTTTTTCATTGACGAGTAGGATTCCATGGAGTGTATATCCCATAACTTCTCTCTCTAACCAGTCATTTGTTGGTGGGCATTTCGGCTGCTTCCTCTCTTTGTTATCATTTCTAGTCTTCAATCAATAAGCTGCCATTGAGTGTTGAGCTCATATAAAGTACTGTAGGTGATTAAGAGAAATGTGTTAGTTTTGTCTGTGAGGAGCTGATAGTTATGTAGAAATGATGAAATTCAAGTCAAGTCATTGAAGGTCAAGATTAAAATGTAACTGTATAGCATTTGAGGAGGGAAAGCAGAAGGTAATGGTGGTTAGAGTCATTATGCATCTTCCTTCTTTCCCTTACTCAGTTCCAGCTTTGGAATGATCTTTCCCTGCCACCTTGCGGTACTATCATTCAAAGTGATTTTGTGTTCCTTTGGCCAAGGAGGGATTTTATGGATAGGTCAAGTCTATTGCAGATTTAGACAAAGATGGAAATTGCTGATGAAATGGAAACTGATGAAATTGTTGACCCCTTTTGGTTGTCTTGATAACTAATCTTTATCAATTAATTATAAGACTTCTGGCCAATTCCTAGTCTTCTTAAGAATATTTTATTTATTGGATAGAGATGGAGAGAAATTGAAAGGGAACTGGGGAAATAGAGAGACACCTGCAGCACTGCTTGATCACTTTGCAAAGCTTTCACCCTGTAGTTGGAACCAGGGACTTGAACCCAGGGCCTTGTGTATTGTAATATGTGCAGCTAACCAGGTGCACCATGACTCTGCCCCTAATCCTTGCCTTTTGTTTTTAAAATTTTTTATTTATTTAAAAAAGGAGACATTAACAAAACCACAGGATAAGAAGGGTACAACTACACACAATTCCCACCACCAGATCTCCATATCCCATCCCCTTCCCTGATAGCTTTCCTATTCTTTATCCCTCTGGGAGTATGGACCCAAGGTCATTGTGGGATGCAGACGGTGGAAGGTCTGGCTTCTGTAATTGCTTCCTCTCTGAACATGGGCATTGACTGGTTGATCCATACTCCCAGCCTGCCTCTCTCTTTCCCTAGTAGGGTGGGGGCTCTAGGGAAGTGGTTTATTACTTTTTTTCTGCTTCTAGGGTTATCACTGGGGCTTGGTACCAGCACTATGCATCCACTGCTCCTGGCAGACATTTTTTTTTTCTTCCCATTATTTGGATAGAGCAGAGAGAACTTGAGGGGAGAGGAAAATAGAGAGGGAAAGAGAAAGACACTTGCAGTCCTGCTTCATCGCTTGCTTTACGCTTAACCTAACTGGGTGAGCCACACACAACCCCCCCCCCCCCCGCCAATTCCTAGTCTTCAGCTTGAAATGAACTCCTTTTCTACACAAGTTGGTTAGGGGTAGTGCATCTGTTAACTGCAGATACGAGGGAAAGGACACCCCGATTTGGATGTGGGTGTCAAGGAAAAGAGGATGTGACATGTGAGTGGGCCCTGAATAGAGTGTAAGGAAAAGTGGGGTGACAAGACTTCCAGTGTGGTACACCATTCTATTATTCCTAATGCTGGAACTCTATTTGAATCATTTCTACAGTTTGTGAACTAATTAGAAAGCTTGTTCACAAATCCTGGGGATTTAATGCTTCACTAAGTGCAAGACCTAGATAGTAAGTTTGTAAAGTATTTGGAGTTCTTAGGTTAACAAATTATTGAAAACTGTGAAAAAGGACTACATGGCATCCAAAGCCAAGATGGGGGTTATTTCTGGCTTGATAGTAGCCATGGTGGTCTCTACTCACTGTTTGAGTTCTCTTTCTCTCTCTCCCTTCCTCCCTCCTTCCCTCCCTCCCTCTCTCTTTCTTATTCTCTCTTTCTTTACCCTGGTTCTGATAATTTATGTTTAGTAGCAGACTGAAGCTGTTCTCTATCATTATTCAGTAAGACCAAATCTATGCTTTCTTAATGAAATAGGACATTTGAAAATCATATTACCCCTCCCAAGAGTTCTTGTTAATATTTGAAACCACATATGGTACTTACAAAAAGAGCTCTCAGAAACTAGTGAATTTATTTCCCCAGATTCACTTTACATGCAAGACAATTGTACTCCATAATTAAATACTCTGGGTTAAATTTTGTCTGGAGATACACATAGATTTCCTAAGCCAGTAAGAGAGCCATACCAATGTTTGGTAAGAATTTGGTCCAATTTGCACTCTAGGTAAATGTATCACTGTTGGCAAAATGGAAATGAACTGAAGAATAGGGGAAAGGAAAAAGGAGAGCTTAGCAAGGTGCACTTTGCCCTTTCATATGCTATTCTATTCTTTTCTTTATCTAAATCAAGCTCTCCTTAAATCCCTGAAGAGGAAAATATGTTTGTCTTTGTCTGATTGTGTATGTGTATGTAAGAGAGAGAGAGAGAGAGAGATTCTTTGAGGGGGAGGGGAAGCAATACATTTCTTCTGCTCTGTGAATCAAAACATTTCTTACCTTGTATTAAAGAAATCTGGTAATGGCTACATTTGAATTTCTGGCAAGTCTTAGGATACAACATCCGGCTCATTTTGCACTTATTCTTCACTGACTGGGTGAATTTTTAAAACATGAGGTAAATCAAGGGGGAAGATTGAAATTAGATGGTTTTGCATAGACTATCAGTAATGAGGGTAAAGCTGCCATTTTTCCATCTGCTTATTTGATTATATGCTTTGTACTTTTTTTTCCCCAGGCTATGTCAGAGGAGGTAGAAAGCTTTGTGAAAGTCCAAGGTAGATACTATATCTTACTCATTTTATAATGAATTTTGAATCATTAAGGTGTCCATGGCCAGAGTCCTCTGGGACACCATCAGGTAGGCTTTTCTTGCCTCAGATAATTTATTCACAAATACATTTGTCGCAGAGACTTCTCATTTATTGTATCGAAGGATGATCTTTGGGAATTTTACCCTTGTCTGCCTGTGTTGCCATGGGGATGTCCATTTTTATATCTTCAGAGATATGCTGTTTTTCAGTGTCACAGAGCAGAGAGAATGTGGGCCTCCTAGTTAGACAATAATGCATCGACTCTGCTGTTAACTCCTTGGTGGCTGTACGATGGTGGATAAAACATTCAATTTCTCTAAGCCTCTGATTTCTGTGTTTCAAATGAAAAATAAAGCCATTTTCTTTTTATTTATTTATTTATTTTTTTAATTTATTATTTTTTTTAAGAAGGATTAATTAACAAAACCATAGGGTAGGAGGGGTACAACTCCACACAATTCCCACCACCCCATCTCCATATCCCACCCCCTCCCCCGATAGCTTTCCCATTCTCTATCCCTCTGGGAGCATGGACCCAGCGTCATTGAGGGTTGCAGAAGGTAGAAGGTCTGGCTTCTGTAATTGCTTCCTCGCTGAACATGGGCGTTGACTGGTCGGTCCATACTCCCAGTCTGCCTCTCTCTTTCCCTAGTAGGATGGGTCTCTGGGGAAGCTGAGCTCCAGGACACATTGGTGGTGTCTTCAATCCAGGGAAGTCTGGCCGGCATCCTGATGACACCTGGAACCTGGTGACTGAAAAGAGAGTTAACATACAAAGCCAAACAAATTGTTGAGCAATCATGGACCCAAAGCTTGGAAAAGTGGAGAGGAAGTATTAGGGAGGTACTCACTGCAAACTCTAGTATACTTCTGCTTTCTTACTTTGGTGCCATACTCCAAACTCAGTCAATTTCTGCTTTGCGTTTCTACTTCTTTTTTTTTTTTTTTTACATGCATAACATTCCGCAGATTCCCATTTAGCAATACAACCCCCACTATTTCATTCATCATTTTTCATGGACCTGTATTCTCCCCACCCACCCACCCACCCCAGAGTCTTTTACTTTGGTGTAATACTCCAATTCCATTTCAGGTTCGACTTGTGTTTTCTTTTCTAATCTTGTTTTTCAACTTCGGCCTGAGAGTGAGATCATCCCATATTCATCCTTCTGTTTCTGACTTATTTCACTCAACATGATTTTTTCAAGGTCCATCCAAGATCGGCTGAAAACGGTGAAGTCACCATTTTTTACAGCTGAGTAGTATTCCATTGTGTATATATACCACAACTTGCTCAGCCACTCATCTGTTGTTGGACACCTGGGTTGCTTCCAGGTTTTGGCTATTACAAATTGTGCTGCCAAGAACATATGTGTACACAGATGTTTTTGGATGGATGTGTTGGGTTCCTTAGGATATATCCCCAGGAGGGGAATTGCAGGGTCATAGGGTAGGTCCATTTCTAGCCTTCTGAGAGTTCTCCAGACTGTTCTCCACAGAGGTTGGACCAATTGACATTCCCACCAGCAGTGCAGGAGGGTTCCTTTGACCCCACATCCTCTCCAGCATTTGCTGCTGTTACCTTTTCTGATGTGTGACATTCTCACAGGAGTGAAGTGATATCTCATTGTTGTCTTGATTTGCATTTCTCTGACAATCAGAGACTTGGAGCATTTTTTCATGTGTTTCTCGGCCTTTTGGATCTCTTCTGTGGTGAATATTCTGTCCAATTCCTCCCCCCATTTTTGGATGGGGTTATTTGTTGTCTTGTTGTTGAGTCTGGTAAGCTCTTTATATATGTTGGTTATTAAACTCTTATCTGATGTATGGCATGTAAAGATCTTCTCCCATTCTGTGAGGGGTCTCTTGATTTGTGTAGTGGTTTCTTTTGCTGTGAAGAAGCTTTTTAATTTGATGTAGTCCCATAGGTTTATACTTGCCTTAGTCTTCCTTGTAATTGGATTCGTTTCATTGAAAATGTCTTTAAAATTTATGCAGAAAAAAGTTCTTCCAATATTTTCCTCTAAGTATCTGATAGTTTCTGGTCTAACATCCAAGTCCTTGATCCACTTGGAATTTACTTTTGTATTTGGTGAAATACAGTGATTCAGCTTCATTCTTCTGCATGTTTCAACCCATTGTTTCCAACACCATTTGTTGAAGAGACTCTGCTTTCCCCATGTAATAGTCTGGGCCCCTTTGTCAAAGATTAGATGTCCATAGGTGTGGGGCCTCATTTCTGGGCTCTCAATTCTATTCCACTGGTCCGTGTGTCTGTTCATGTTCCAGTACCAAGCAGTTTTGATGACAATGGCCCTATAATATAGTTTGAGATCTGGCAGTGTGATGCCTCCGGTTCTGTTCTTTTTTCTCAAGATTGTTTCGGCAATTCTAGGTCTTTTCTGGTTCCAGATAAACATTTGTAGCATTTGTTCTATTCTCCTAAAAAATGTGCTTGGGATCTTGATGGGGATAGCATTAAATTTGTAGATGGCTCTGGGTAATATATTCATTTTGATGATGTTAATTCTTCCAACCCATGAGCATGGAATATCTTTCCACTTCTTTGTGTCTTTTTCAATTTCTTTGAGTAGTGACTCATAATTTTCAGTATACAAGTCTTTCACTTCTTTGGTTAGGTTTATTCCTAGATATTTTATTGTTTTTGTTGCTATAGAAAAAGGAACTGATTTCTGGATTTCAATTTCTTCTAACTTAGTGTTTGCATAGAGGAATGCCACTGACTTTTGAATGTTAATTTTATAGCCTGACACCTTACTGTATTGCCTGATGATTTCCAAAAGCTTCTTGCTGGATTCCTTAGGTTTTTCCATGTATACTATCATGTCATCTGCAAATAAGGAGAGTTTGACTTCTTCTCTTCCAATCTGTATTCCTTTAATTCCTTGCTCCTGCCTGATTGCTATGGCAAGAACTTCCAACACTATGTTGAATAGTAATGGTGATAGTGGGCAGCCCTGTCTAGTACCTGATCTGAGGGGAAATGCTTCCAGTTTTTCACCATTGAGTATGATGTTGGCTGTAGGTTTGCTATATATAGACTCCACTATCTTCAGGAATTTTCCATCTATTCCTATTTTTTGTAGTGTTTTGATCATAAAGGGATGTTGTATTTTGTCAAAGGCTTTCTCTGCATCTATTGATATGACCATGTGGTTTTTGGTCTTGCTTTTGTTGATGTGGTGGATCACATTGATTGATTTACGTATATTAAACCAACCTTGCATGCCTGGGATAAACCCCACTTGGTCATGATGAACAATCTTTTTGATATACTGCTGTATCCGGTTGGCTAGAATTTTGTTCAATATTTTCGCATCTATGTTCATCAGAGATATTGGTCTGTAGTTTTCTTTTTTGGTTGTGTCCCTGTCTGCTTTTGGTATCAGGGTGATGTTGGCTTCATAGAAGATGGCAGGGAGTATACCAGTGTCTTCAATCTTCTGGAAGACTTTTAAAAGTAGAGGTATTAGTTCTTCTTTGAAAGTTTTGTAGAATTCATTTGTAAAACCATCTGGTCCAGGACTTTTATTTTTGGGAAGATTTTTGATAACTGTTTCAATTTCATTAGCTGTGATGGGCCTGTTCATGTTATCCACTTCCTCTTTACTTAGTTTTGGAAGTTGGTAGGTATCTAGGAAATCATTCATTTCTTCCAGGTTCTCTAACTTGGTGGCATATAGTTGTTCATAGAAGCCTCGCATGATATGTTGAATTTCTGCAGTGTCTGTTGTGATATCTCCTCTTTCATTTACTATCCGATTTATTTGGGTCTTCTCCCTTTTTTGTTTTGTGAGTCTGGCTAAAGGTTTGTCGATTTTGTTTACTCTTTCGAAGAACCAACATTTATTTTCATTGATCTTTTGTATGGTTTTCCTATTCTCAATGTTATTTATTTCTGCCCTAACTTTAGTAATTTCTGTCCTTCTGGTTGCTTTAGGGTTCCTTTGTTGTTCTTCTTCTAGGTCTTTAAGATGTGCAATCAGGCTGTTTATTTGTGCCTTTTCTTGTTTCCTAATGTGTGCTTGTATAGCTATGAACTTCCCTCTTAGGACTGCTTTAGCTGTGTCCCAAATATTTTGATAGCTTGTGTCTTCATTTTCATTGAACTCTCGAAACATTTTGATTTCTTCCTTGATTTCCTCTTTGACCCAGAAGTTGTTAAGAAGTGTACTGTTGAGCTTCCACATTTTGGCACTGTTACTAATCTTTTGTTGATTGTTAAGTGTTAGTTTAATTCCACTGTGGTCTGAGAAGATGCTTGGGATGATTTCAGTGCTCTTGAATTGGCTGATGCTGTCTTTGTGGCCTAACATATGGTCTATCCTTGAGAATGATCCATGTGGATTTGAGTAAAATGTGTATTCCAGTTTTTTGGGATGAATGACTCTGAAAATGTCCAATAGTTCTAGTTTATCTATCTCTTCATTTAGCTCCCTTATGTCTTTACTGATTTTCTGCCTGGATGATCTGTCAAGTTGAGATAGTGGGGTGTTGAAGTCCCCTACTATGATTGTGTTACTGTTAATATATTGCTGTAGCTCTTTCAGTAGAAGTTTGATGTATTTAGATGGCTTCTCATTGGGTGCATAGATATTAATAATTGTTAAGTCCTCTTGATTGACTGATCCTCTGAGCATTAAGTAGTGTCCATTCCTATCTTTTTTAATCTTATCTATTTTAAAGTCTATCATGTCAGATATGAGAATAGCTGTTCCTGCCCTTTTTTGTGGGCCATTGGCTTGAATGATAGTTTTCCATCCTTTCACTTTAAGTCTGTGTTTGTCTTGTTGCGTTAGGTGAGTTTCCTGTAGACAACATATTGTTGGGTTGTGTTTTCTGATCCATCTTCCTACTCTGTGTCTTTTAATAGGTGAATTCAGGCCATTCACATTTATTGATATCAAAGATTGAAGATATTTTAACGCCATTCTTGTAGAGTTTTAGAGTGTTTTGATATATGTTCTATTTGTGGTGGTCTGGTTGTTTATAGGAAACCTTTCAGAACTTCTTTCAAGGCAGGCTTGGTGATGGTTGCTTCCTTCAACTGTTGCTTGTCTGAGAAGGTTTTGATGTTTCCATCTAGTCTGAATGACAATCTAGCAGGATATAGTATTCTTGGCTGAAAGCCTTTCTCATTGAGCACTCGAGAGATATCTTGCCATTCTCTTCTGGCCTGTAGTGTTTGTATGGAGAAGTCTGCTGCTAATCTTATGGGTTTTCCTTTGTAGGTGACTCTTTGTTTTTCTCTTGCAGCCTTGAGGATCCTTTCTTTATCCTTATTCCTTTCCAATCTAAGTATGACATGTCTTGGTGTCTTTAGGTCTGGGTTAATTCTGTTTGGGACCCTCTGGGCTTCTTGAATCTTTATGTCTTTGGTGTTGTCTAGACTAGAGAAATTTTCAGCTATTATGGCCTGGAGAACGCTTTCTTCCTCCCCTTCTCTTTCTTCCTCTGGTAAGCCAATAATGCGTATATTGTTTCTTTTGAAGTCATTCCATAGGACTCTGTTGTTGTTTTCAGCATCTCTTAATCTCTTTTTGAGATCTCTTACTTCTTCTTTAGTTGTCTCTAATTCATCCTCAATCTTGCTAATTCTGTCTTCAGCCTCATTGATTCTATTCTCTCTGCCCTCTACTGCTTTCTGGAGTTCATCTATTTTGTTGCCCTGCTCTGATACTGTTTTAGCTTGTTCAGCTAGTTGCCTTCTTAGCTCAGCAATTTCAGCTTTCAGCTCTCTAATAACCATGAGATTATTAGAATTTTCTTCCATATTCTCATTTGTTGTTCCTGCAGTTCTGATTACAATTTTTTCAAATTCTTTACTCTCCTGTTATTATTTCCTTAGCTAATGTTTTGATGTTGAACTCGTTGTTTTGTGCTTCGCCCTTTGGAGGACTTTTAGCTGGACTCTTGTCCTGGTTCGAGTCTCCATTATTTTTTCTTGTTGTTTTAACCATTTTATATAAGTTAACAGTTTTTTCAATCCCTGAGTTGGAGTTCAGTGGTGTAAAAGCCTTTTTTTTTTCTCCTGTAGGCTATGGTAGCCTGAGGGCTTTTAAACTATCAATAGGCTTCTTGGCTTAATCAATGACTCCTGACCAAGAGATAAAGCAGGGTGTGGCAGAGATAATCCAGTGGTTATGCAAACAGACTTTCACAGCCCTTCAGCTATGCCACCGAGGTATAGGTCTTCTCCTGAGTTTCCCGGTTAGATCTCTGTGCCCTGGTGTCCCTCCCTGTTGCTGCTCCAGATTCTGAGGGTAGTAGCAATGGAGACTCAGAGTTGTACTTGGTGAGTCTCTGGGGAGTCCTTTCCTCCCTTCAGCTGTCCCCTTGTTGGTGGAGCAGACTGGAGGTGGTGTCTCCACTGACAAACTGTCGAACTGTTAGCAGTCACTTAATCTCTCCTTAGGCCCCTCTCTCCTCTCTGTCACCAGCCACTCATGTTTGTACTCACGGGTGATTTACTGGGTTTCTGTGGTCATTCTAGTCCTGTCTTGTTTCGGTCCGGGTGGTCTCCTTTGATATTCCTAGTTGATCCGGGAGAGGAGAGGAGAGGAGAGGAGAGAAAGCGATCTGCTGCTCGTAGCTCCGCCTCCGGAAGTCCGCAAATAAAGCCATTTTCATTCTGAAGGGTCATTATGAGCAGTAGAAGTGATGAATGTGTCAGAAGGCATGCAGTAAATGATAGTGATTATTTTACTAGAATGACTGAGAAAAGATGTCTTAACATTCGAAGATTTCCTGCTTCTCTCTTTGTTTATTGTTATTGTTATTTTTATTTAAAAAATTTCTTTCAGCTCAGACCCTGCAGCCTGTAAGAATCGATGTTGAAATTATCATAGGTGGGACTTAAGGAACAAGAACAGAGAGGTTAAACATAACGTGTAACTTGGACTGGAGTTTGTGTATTGTTTGAAAGCAAAGGACTCTGGAGAAGGCAGGCAGGAAGGGAGCTGGGAGTGGGGAGGGACTTTGGAGTCCTCGTGCATAGTAATGGAAAAAGGCCTAAGGTCACAGAGCCCTGCTGTGTCCATGGCTTCAATTCTGCATAGCAATTTTGATATTTATTTTTTCCCCCACTTTTTTCTTTATAAAAAGGAAACACTGACAAAAACCATAGGATAAGAGGGGTACAACTCCACACAATTCCCACCACCAGAACTCTGTATCCCATCCCCTACCTTGATAGCTTTCCTAGTCTTTATCCCTCTGGGAGTATGGACCCAAGGTTATTGTGGGATGCAGAAGGTGGAAGGTCTGGTTTCTGTAATTGCTTCCCTGCTGAACATGGGCGTTGACAGGTCGAGCCATACTCCTAGCCTGTCTCTCTCTTTCCCTAATGGGACAGGGTTCTGGGGAAGTGGGGCTCCAGGGCACATTGGTGGGGTTGTCTGTCCAGGGAAGTCTGGTTGGCATCTGGAACCTGGTGGCTGAAAAGAGAGTTAACATATAAAGCCAAACAAATTGTTGACTAATCATGAACCTAAAGGCTGGAATAGTGCAGATGAAGAGTTGTGGAGGTGGTGGGGGGAGGTCTTCATTTTGTAGATAGCTAGTAGGCATATTTTAGTTATATTCCAAAGGGCCTGTGGCTATACTAGTTTTTTTTTTTTTTTTTTTTTTTTTCCCTGAGCCTTAAATCTGAAATGCAGGTGGATCCAAGTTATTGTCTGGGGAGATGATGTCATGGCTGGAAAAAGGACCAGAAAGCTGGATCAGGGAAGAGAGTAGCTCCCTCACATGGGAAAGGGGTATGTTGGTATGCTTCTGGATTCTGCTTGTGAGACCTTGTTTTTATCGTCACATTGGGTTCACTTGTGTTGCTTGTGATGTGTTCTGTTTGCATGTCCACTGTTGGCTGGGCACCCCCCTGCCTCCAGGACATTAGTTTGGTCCCCCCCCCCGCCTCTGGGACATTTGATTTAGTCCTCACTGGTTCATGCTTTTTCCTTCTCCCTGCCCCCTATTGTAAGTATTTCTCTTGTTCCTGACTCTTCCGCTGGAAGAGAGGGAGGCAGGACAGAATTGTGTTGTGATTAGAGATTAGCTTTTTGAACTACATCCCCGCTTGTGAATAAAGATTGAACTGCATTCTCAGCTCAGCCATGAGTCCCTGGTCGTCTCTGTCTCCCGCCCGCAAAGCTAGCACGGCAGGGGTATAAATATTGTTGACTGTAAACCCCATTGATTTGATATAATATGGGGCCCATATTCAATGATTGCCTAGTCATAAAGTAGATATTTATCATGCTCTATATTTCTGTGAGTTGTTTCTAATCAATACTATGCATGGCACCCAAATCATTCAGTCAAAAATACGTACTAATCTCAGTCAACAAGTTGACTATTTTCTAGCTTTGTAGAAACTAGTACAGATATATAGTCAGAGGATTCATTCTTGATAATTGATAAGTAGTAAGTGGATTATGGAAGTAGTTTTCATGCTTGAAAGTTGTTTCATTAAAACGTGCATGTTTTTATTGGTAATGTCAGTTAAAAAGCATTGGGACAGAATTTTAATGATGTTGGTCAGTCATATCTCATAATGGATTAGAAGCTCAAGATATAATCCCTTCTTCATAAACAGAATAATGGCGTTTTATTAAAAGAAATAGATTCTTCTGTCATTTTCTCTGTGTTTATACCACTAAGTAGTGAACGTACATATCAGGCACGAAAAATAAGCATGCCTTTCTTTTTACATAGTGAAAGTTCTAAATTGCTACATTCTGAATACTTTTAAAATTATGAATACACTTAGAGGTGTACGTTATATTTATAATTGAACCATTGTGCTCACATTTTCTGAACATATTACTAAGTTTCCAAGCTTCCTACTCTTTTCTAGGAAACCTTCATGAAACTTGAACAATGTTTTATTCTTAGAAATTCACCTGGAAATTTCCAAATATGTAAAACAGAGCTGACGCAGTCTTGTGTACCTCTAGTGTTTACAGCTTCACAGATTCAGCTGTTTTTCTCATCCTTATCCTCCACCTGCCACTTCACCATATCATTTTCCTTTTTTGGACTGGGACATTTAAAAATAGCTACAAAACATCATGTAATACTTAGGACACTCTCTACTGTTCCACAGTTGGGGTTAAGATATGTATTTTGATTCTAAAGGGAGACAGTGATGCACCATCGAATCAACGTCCAACTCTAACTCTTTCCATTGGAAACTGATCAGTAGAGACAAATAATTAAGTACCTGCCCTACTTTGCAAGGAGCAGCAGACTAACCATCTAGTACTTATTAATGGGAGAGGGCAAGTCCTTTTGTAATGAAGAATTCTAGTTTTAACAGAAGCAAAAGGAAGATGAAAAATTGACATTTTGTTATCCCCTAGATGAAAAATTGACTCAGACAATGATGAATCGATGTTAAAATCATTAAGAGGGTTAGGGAATGGGAAGGCTATTGCCGGTCTAGCTTCACAGGCAGGAGACAGATGACCAGGGACTCATGGCTGAGCTGGGAAGCAGTATCTCGTTTATTAATCAGATACATCGCCTTTTATTCATCTCTTCACTGGAAATGACAAGGGAAAGGAAATGACTAGGAGAGGGGGCGGAGCAAAAAAAGAGTGCGAACAGAACATAGAAAGCTTCCATCTAACCAGTGGGGATTAAACCACTTCTTCTAGCATTTGCCCTTCTTCCGTAGCCCAGTCAACAGCGTCAGGTTGAAAGCTGTCAGGAGCTGCTTGTTGCTGGCTTTGAAAGTGACTGGGATCCATGTGGATTCAGTCAGCTAGGAAGGATCGTCAGTTTCCCCAATGAATGGGTACTCACGGGATGCACCACGAGAAGGTCGATCCAATGCATCCCATTAAACCACTGAAAACAATGACTATGTAAATAGACCACAGCCTCAAGCAATGCAACAGAAGGGGTCTTAAAAGCAGAATTCAGAAGCATACCAACAGGCTATCAGAGGATGGGATGGGATATGGAGTTCTGGTGGTAGGAATTGTGTGGAATTGTACCCCTCTTATCCTATGTTTTTTTTTTTTTTCTACCAGAGTGCTGCTCAGCTCTGGTTTATGGTGGTGCAGGGGATTGAACCTGGGACTTGGGATCTTCAGGCATGAGAGTCTCTTTGCATAACCATTATGCTGTTTACCCCTGCCCTATCCTATGGTTTTGTCAGTGTTTCTTTTTCATAAATAAAAAAAAAAAAAAGGAAAAAAGAAAAGACTTAGGTTGAAGGGTTTTTTTCTTTTTCTTTCTTTCTTTCTTTTTTTTTTTGCTTCCAGGCTAATCACTAGGCCTTGGTGCCTGCTGGCAGTACCAATTCATTGCTCTTGGTGGCCATTTTTTTTTTTTCCATTTCATTGGATAGGACAGAGAGAAATTGAGAGGGGAGGGAAAGTTAGAGAGGGGGAGAGAAAGATATCTGCAGAACTGCTTCACCACTTGTGAAGTGATCCTCTTGCAGGTGGGCAGCTGGGGGCTCAAACTGGGATCCTTGTGTGGGTCCTGTGCTTCATATTATGTGTGTCTAACCTGGTGCACCACCACCTGGCCCCTGGCTGAAGGAAATTTTGTAGTTAAAGGTGATCTCCTGGGCTCATGTATTAAGCTTAGTCTCAAAAAACTGGAACATAGTCACCCCCCCCACCCAAACTGGGAAAAATGTATTATAGACACTATAAATGAAGAGTTATGATCCCCAAATATTGAAATTTGACTTTAGATTTAATTTCTTTCCCCCTCCAGGATTATTGCAGGGCTCGGTGCCTGCACCATGAATCCACGGCTCCTGGAGGCCATTTTTTCCCCCTTTTGTTGCCCTTGTTGTTGTAGCCTCGTTGTGGTTATTATTATTACCATTGTTGATGTTGTTCATTGTTGGATAGGACAGAGAGAAATGGAGAGAGGAGGGGAAGACAGAGAGGGGGAGAGAAAGACACCTGCAGACCTGCTTCACCGCCTGTGAAGCGACTCCCCTGCAGGTGGGGAGCCAGGGCTCGAACTGGGATCCTTAAGCCGGTCCTTGCGCCTTGTACCACATGCACTTAACCCACTGCACCACCGCCTGACCCCTAGATTTAATTTTAAGTCTCTACAACAAAGGAAAATTGGGGTCCAGGAGGTGGCTCAGTTGGTAGACTGCAAACATTACCATGGACGAAGACCTGGGTTAAAGTTTTGGCTATCATATGAGAGTTCTTGTAGTGAGGAAGAACTCTTAGGAGTAGCAGAAGCAGAGTAGCACTGCTGTGGTGTCTTTTCTCTCTGTTCCTCTCTCCTTCTCTGTTTTTTGCTGTCTTTCTGAAACAGAAAGAAAAGCCCCAGAGGTGGTGGAGTTGTGTAGATAGGGAGCCCCAGCCACGATCCTGGTGGAAGGCAAGGCAAGGCCAGACAAGTCAAGACAGGATAAGAGAAAACACCAGACAAGTTCAAGTGAGTGCACCATGAACAAGCAACAGTCATATTTACAACCTGGGATCTTGTACAAGAAAATAAAACCGATTTCTCTAATATTCCAATAGCTTATAAAACAAGGTGGAACTCTAGCAGAGCTGGTAGACCTAAGAGAAATAACAGCTATAATCAATGTTCAAATCACCTTGTATAGATTCTGATTCAAAAGAACCATACAGAAATGTTTTCGAGAAAATGGCCTAACCCAGTCGAATATGCAGTTGATATTAAATAATATTAGGGCATTATTAATTTTATTAGGCATGACATTTGCATTCTGAATGAACAATCTTTCAGAGAATACCAGGAAGGTTATGGTGCTGGGATTTAGTGTTGACAGGAAAGGGAGAAACAGAACTGGATACCAGAGAGCCTGTGGACTGCTGTCTTGCCTGACTCCCTTCTGTGTCTCCCCGCCCTCCCCCCTTAGCTTTCTAGACTCTGACAGCTGGCTAGTACTGGTCCCCTCATTAAGTGTGCACGCTATTCCATGCCAGCTGTTTCCAAATTTAAGTCTATTTTGATAACTTAGTGGTTTTAAGATATGAATTGGTTAGCTGTGTCGAAGAAGGAAGACAAAAGCCACTGGGGGGCAAATGCAGATGATATGGTAGGAAATAAAGCACTGGGTAAGTGCATTTGCTCTGGATTAAGTAATACCAACAGCGGGGAAAACAATAAGGATCTCTGAAGGAAAGAGTCAGATAATAGTGTGTACCTGTGGAGAGGAGAAAGAGTTTCTCTTTTCCAGCCCATTTATTCTTATTCAGATTGAAATAGTTAGAACAAAATAGACATTTTTCCCCCTTGAGACAATAGATGCAGAAAAAGTGGGTGATACTCTGTTTCCAAAAAACACAGCAGGAAATAGACAAAGCACCTTTCCCAGCTTCCATCACATGGCTTCCTACCCACAGTGACTTCAAATTCCTATAAAATTGAATGTTTTATTGTCTAGGATTTTTGCACCTTTAGTAGTAAAACATAAAGGGGCCAGTTGGTGGCGTACCTGGTTGAGCATACATGTTACAGTACACAAAGACCCAGGTTCAAGCACTCATTCCCACCTTTGGGGAAGAAGTATCATGAGCAGTTAAGCAGGGCTGCAGGTGTCTCTCTGTCTCCCTCTCTATCTCCCCCATCCCTCTCAATTTTCCTCTGTCTCTATCCAAACTAAATAAAAAATAATAAAACAAAGTCAATGTTATCAAGTGTGAACAATTGAAAAAATCAAATGGAATCTGTGATTCCAATTAGCTCTAGACAAGATGCTTCCCTGATACAGGATGTATTTGTCTATGGAATTGTTTATAGACATTGCCCCCAGAAATTCTGCAGGCAACTCACTTGTGTTCGATTCCAAACAGAATGCATTGTTTTTCTCAGAAACCAGTTCCTTCTTTTCATTCATTCACTTTTTAAAAATTAATTTTCCCCCCTCTTCCATTCAACACCATGGTTTCAGGAAGACAGTTTCTCTTGCCTGTTGGATGGAGGGCTCAGAGAAGGTGGAATCTAGTTTTTTTTCTTTTAATTAATTATTTATTTTTGGACAAAGACAGAGAGAAATTGAGAGAGAGAGGAGGAGGAGATAGAGAGGGAGAGAGACAGAGAGACACCTGCAGCATGGTTTCACCACTTGTGAAGCTTTCCCCCTGCAGGTGGGGCCAGGGGCTTGAACCTGGGTCCTTGTGCATTTTAATGTAAGCACTTAACCAGGTGTGCCACTGCATGCCCCCCCTTCACTGCCCACCCCCAGCTCCTTCACTTTTTCTTCAAACATTTACTGAGTGCTAAATGTGGCCCAGGATTTAAGAGCTCAAATTTGTAATAATTACATGATGGTAAAGTGACAAAGAATTAAAACTATGGGGAGTCTGGTGGTAGCGCAGCGGGTTAAGCGCATGTGGCGCAAAGTGCAAAGACCAGCGTAAGGATCCTGGTTCGAGCCCCGGCTCCCCACCTACAAGGGAGTTGCTTCACAGGTGGTGAAGCAGGTCTGCAGGTGTCTATCTTTCTCTCCTCCTCTGCCTTCCCCTCCTCTCTCCATTTCTCTCTGTCCTATCATGACAGATGACATTAACAACAATAATAACTACAACAATAAAACAACAAGGGCAACAAAAGGGAATGAATAAATAAATAAATAAATAAATAAGAAGAAGTCAAAAAAAAGAATTAAAACTATGGCTATCATGTCATGATTTTATGGGGACAGTTACAGGAGATGTGTGACCTTTAGCACTTTGCATGGTTTCTTTGCTCCTCCATTTCTTTACCTCTAAAATGAAGACTATAGAGTCTCCTCAAAAAGTTAACATGAAGAGTAACTCAAATCACTGTCTATAAAAGAAAACACTAAGCACTTCCTATTAGTTATTCTACTAAAATTCTTTTTAGTAACACTATGTAAAAAGTTCAAAACTAAGCCCAAGATAGTTTAATGGCTAAGTATTAGATTTATGCTACTGTCACTGTTAGTTTCTATTTTTCTGGAAATACTAATGCAGATAAGAAAAAGGTGAAATATGAAAATGAGAAGGAAAGACTCTTCACGACAAGTATTTGCAGGTGATTCAACTACTGTTTTGTCTACTGGGGCTTCCACAATGGAGTTCCATAGATTGTGTAGCCTAAATAGAAGTTTGTTCCCCTCCCCCATGCCATTTTTTTGCTCTGTTTTGTTTTTCCATAGTTTTGCAACTCGAAGTTCAAGAACAGGTACTAGTGTGCTGGGTTCTGGTTCCCCTGTTTCTTTCTGGCAGCTTTCTCCCTGTGTTTTCACATGGGGGTAAGAGAGGAATAAGTTCCTAGTATTTCTTCCTATAAGGACACTAATCTCATCAAAGGGCCCCACCCTCTTGGTCTCATGTAAACTTACTTACCTTTCAAAAGCTCCATCTGGGGGCCAGATGGTGGGGGCACACAGTTGAGCACACAGGTTACCATGCAGAAAGACGCTGGTTTGAGCCCCCATTCCCCACATGCTGGGGAAAAACTTCATGAGCAATGGAGAAGATCTGCAGGTGTCTCTCTCTTGCCACCTCTATTTTCCCCTTCTTTCTCAGTTTCTTTCTTTCTTTTTTAAAATTGTTTTAAATTGTCTTTATTTATTGATTGGATAGAGACAGTTGGAAACTGAGAGGAAGGGGGAGATAAAGAGGGGGAGAAACAGAGAGACACCTGGAGCCCTGCTTCACTAGAGGCTCAAACCTGGGTCCTTGCACACTGTAACATGTGCACTCAACCAAGTGTACCACCACCTAGACCATCTCAGTTTCTTTCTGTCCTATCAAATAAGATAGAAAGAAAAGAAAAAAAAAAAAAAGGAAAAAGTGACTACTAGGAGCAGTGGGTTTTTAATATTGGCACCGAGCCCCAGTGATGACAATAAAAATAAATAAATAAATTTTTTAAAAAGCTCCATCTACAAGTACTGTCACTTTGGTAGCGAGGGCTTCAACATTTGTATTTTTGGGAGGACTATTAAGACTATAACAATATTATATGAACCTCTTAAATGATAAACTTATAGAACAATAAAAGCAATATTATTATAGGAGCTGATTACAATAGTAAACGTGCAAAAATCAAGTTATACAAAACTCACAAAATTTTATGGAAGGCTTATGTTTGCAATAGTAACTAGCAATATAAAAGATCAAGAAGGGGGGCCAGGTAGTAGCACATAGTACTATGTGTAAAGACCCAGGTAAGGAACCAGGCTCAAGCCACTGCAATGAGGACTCTTGCTTCACAAGTGGTGAACCAGGTCTATAGGTGTGTGTCTTTCTCTTTTCCTCTATCTCCTCTTCCCTTCTCAATTTCTCTCTGTCCTATCAAATAAAATGGAAAAGAGAGAGAGAGAGAAAGAAAAAATGGCCACAGGAAGTTGTAGTTTCTTTTTTTTATTGTTGTTCCAGTTATTATTTTTGTTATTGATGTCGTTGTTGTTAGATAGGACAGAGGGAAATAGAGAGAGAGGGGAAGACAGAGAGGGGGGAGAGAAAGACACCTGCAGACCTGCTTCACCACCTGGGAAGGAACTCCCCTGTAGGTGGGGAGCCGGGGGCTCGAACCGGGATTGTTAAACCGGTCCTAGCACTTCGCTCCACATGTGCTGAACCCACTGCGCTACCGCCCGACTCCCAGGAAGTTGTTATTTCATAGTGTAGGCATTGAGCTTGAGCTCCAGCAATAAACCTGAAGGCACGCGTATGTGCGTGCGAACACACACACACACACACACACACACACACATCTAGAAGTAAACCGTACATTATATTATAAAATAAATATTAAAGTAACTTTTCCAAGTTGCTTCTAATAGTTCAAATCATTTGACTAAATGTAAAATTATGTCTTGTTCTTAAAGAGAAAGAAATTATAGTACAGATCTCAGTACTATAAAATTAATTCAGAAATTTAATACTAATTCAATAAAATACAACATATTGACCTTTGAACTACTTATTTTAAAGTTTTCATGGAAAAATAGACATAGAAGAGTTACCAGGAAAAAAAATCAGATAAACATATAATAAAGGATTACTAGAAGGACCAGACATCAAAATGGGTTTGTTTTATTTGACAAACATCAGATTGTATTATCAGAGTGTGTTATATGCCACTCATACTTGTAAATGCTTTCCACATACATACATATTGTTTCATAATCATAATAAACTTACGGAGTGGTGTTATCATTACCCTCATTTTACAGACAAGAAAATGAAGCCACAGAAAGGTCAAATTATGTGTTTGATCTCTCACAGTTTTTAGGAAATTCAAGGTTTTTTCAAAACTAAGTCTTTTACTTAGCTTATTTAGTTGATTCATTAAAGAGGTAGAGCGGGTCTCAAATGCTCAACACACAGTTTTTGAGAGTGAAATCCCCCAACTCCTATTTTACAAGATTATTACATGATTTTCACCTGTAAAAAGCACAATTCTCTATAGATTTGATGTTTCATTTTAATATGTTTTATTTAATTTCTATATCTATATTTACTTCTTGTATGAATGTATACATTTTTTAGCCCATTTCTAGTCAATATTTGGACATATGATTTCTCTTTTTTTTTTTTAAATTTTTTATTTAAGAAAGGATTAGTGAACAAAAACATAAGGTAGAAGGGGTACAACTCCACACAATTCCCACCACCCAATCCCCATAATCCCCCCCCTCCCATGGTAGCTTTCCCATTCTCTAGCCCTCTGGGAGCATGGACCCAGGGTCCTTGAGGGTTGCTGAAGGTAGAAGGTCTGGCTTCTGTAATTGCTTCCCCGCTGAACATGGGCGTTGACTGGTTGGTTCATACTCCCAGTCTGCCTCTCTCTTTCCCTAGTAAGGTGTGTCTCTGGGGAAGCTGAGCTCCAGGACACATTGGTGGGGTCTTCAATCCAGGGAAGCCTAGCCAGCATCCAGGTGGCATCTGGAACCTGGTGATTGAAAAGAGAGTTAACATATGAGGCCAAACAATTTGTTGAGCAATCATGGATCCCAAGCTTGGAATAGTGGAGAGGAAGTGTTAGGGAGGTACTCACTGAAAACTCTAGTGTACTTCCGCTTTCTTGTATATATTTTGCAGTAGTTTATGGATACGTGTGCACATAAGCTCTCTCTCACAGAAATTGGTGTATATCTAGATTATGGGACTCTGTTAGAAAGTGAACTACCTGGACATATGATTTCTCTTATTCTTATATAAACCTAAAGGACAACTTAACTTTTCTTCCCATTAAAATCTTAACTATTTCCATTTTTCAAAATTAAATCTAAGATTACTTAACTAAAGTGATTTTTTAAAAAAATATTTATTTATTTATTAATGAGAATAGAGGAGAGAAAGAACCAGACATCACTCTGGTACATGTGCTGTTGGGGATTGAACTTAGGACTACGTGTTTGTGAGTCCAGTGATTTACCCATTGGGCCACCTCCCAGACTACACATAGCTAAAATAATTTATTATTAAGTTAATGAAGGAATTACTAGTATGAAAGTATGAACTCTACTAAGTTGACTGACAAATTGTACATGCGTTTTTCTCACCCACTTTTCTAAGTGCTGAGAATGACTTCACTTGCTACAGAACATTGGAATATATTGTATCGCCACATTTCCAGAGACTATGAAATTGATTTCAAAATTGATGAGCCAGGAATAAAAATAAGAGTCCTTTAGATTTTAGCTCACAATTTCTGCCTAGTTGGTTCTTATCTATCTGAATGTCTTTTTGATTCATCCTTGTTTCTGCCTTAAACAAAATTAATTTGATGAGAAAAATCATTTTGGTTAAATGAAGGTGGGGTAAAGACTTTGGATGTGTGTGACTGTCTCTATAGGTCTTTCTGTGGAAATGAATAAAGAGCATTGTTGTCTCTAAGAAGTCTGATTTCAATCATGTTGATATTCTTTAAGGGATGCTTTATTAAGTCATTATGTGATTTTGGACAGACTTACCATAGGTAGAATTCCTTGACCTGCAAGTGGTAAGTGATCATATGTGCCTGCATATATGCACACACGAGCCTGGTATTTATTAATTAATTAATTTTTTTTTTTGCCTCCAGGGTTACTTCTGGGGGCTCGATGCCTGCATTACGAATCCACTGCTCCTGGAGGCTAATTTTTCCCATTTGTTGCCCTTGTTGTTTATAGTTGTTATTGTTATTATTATTGTTGTTATTGCTGTCATTGTTGGATAGGACAGAGAGTAATGGAGAGAGGAGAAGACAGAGAGGGGGAGAGAAAGACACTTGCAGACTTGCTTCACAGCTTGTGATGCGAGCCCCCTGCAGGTGGGGAGCTGGGGGCTCGAATTGGGATCCTTGAGTCGGTCCTTGGGCTTTGTGCCATGTGCATTTAGCCTGCTACGCTACTGCCTGGCCCCTGAGCTTGGTATTTATGTGGTGGCTGGTGTGTACAGTGAGCACAATGTCCTGGGGTGGGGAGATGTGGTGATAGATTATGGCTTAGGGGTCAGAAGGTGTGAAATATAAATGTTCTTTTACATGAGTTTGAAATAATTAATTCCTAACAATCCATGGGAATCTGTAAACAGAGAAACTTGAGATTTTTTTAATTTTATTTTAAAAAGGAGACATTAACAAAACCATAGGATAGGAGGGGTACAACTCCACACAATTCCCACCACCAGATCTCTATATCTCATCCCCTCCCCTGATAGCTTTGCTATTGTTTATACCTCTGGGAGTATGGACCCAAGGTCATTGTGGGTTGCAGAAGGTGGAAGGTCTGGCTTCTGTAATTGCTTCCCCGCTGAACATGGGTGTTGATTAGTCAATCCATATTCCCAGTCTGCCTCTCTCTTTCCCTAGGGTGGGTCTCTGGGGAAGCAGGGCTCCAGGACACACTGGTAGGGTCATCTGTCCAGGGAAATCTGGTCGGAATCCTGCTGGCATCTGGAAACTGGTGGCTGAAAAGAGAGTTAGCATACAAAGCCAAACAAATTGTTGAGCAATTATGGACCTAAAGGTTGGAATAGATGAAGTGTTGAGGGGTACTCACTGCTGATTATTGTGTACTTTTGCTTTCAAGTATGTATCTTACCCTAGTTTATGGATGCATGTGAACATATGCTCTATCTCAGGGGACCTGGTCTATATCTAGGTTTTGGGATTTTGTTAGGAAGTGAACCACCTGGAATGGAATTAGAGAATTCCATTATGAATATGAAAGGAAAGGTCTCACCCGAGTAATGAAGCTGAACGGTTGTCATTCCACACCTGAAGTCTCTGAACATAGTCTGAAGTGAAGCATGCTGAGGTGGCACTCCTTGCTTTGATTAGGTTGTGATCGGCAGATTCAATATTATTTGATATGAATTGAGAGAAGCATGCAGGAAAGTACACCCCACCCTAAGGTTCCAGGACTGGGGAAAATATAGGTTCTATAGTGGAAATGTAAGGTTCCTGCTGTCTTGGGGTTCAAGAAGACAATGGATAGTTATTATTATCATTACATTATTTGGTAATTTGGTTAACTATGAAAAGTCCCTTTGTTAGGGTTTGCTGTATAATACCCAACATCTTGTATATAGTTGTCCACTGGTTGCTTCTGTTCTCCCTGATGTAGGCTTTTGAGAGAGTCAACGTATCAAAGACTCAGCCTATGTATTAAAAAGGCTCAGTCTGTGTTTTAAAAAGTTTGAGACATACAATCAATTTTTCCCTCTCATATTAATTAAATAGTGATTTATATGACTACACTTTAATAGGAGTGTATATAGACACCATTTGCACCATCAAAAGACCAAGTCCCCTCCCACCCACACACCCTTACCCTCCCCTAGCCGAAACGGGAAGCTGAATGTTCACCCTCACCCTCACCACAGGGTTTTTACTTTGGTGCCCTACTCCAGATTTAGTCAAATCCTGCTTTAAGTTTCCCTTTATGTTCTTCTTTCTCAACTTCTGTTGATGAGTGGGATCATCCCATACTCATCTTCATCTTTCTGACTTAGTTCACTTAACATAATTCCTTCTAGCGCCATCCAAGATGGGTCAGAGAAGGTGGGTTCATTGTTCTTAATAGCTGCGTAGTATTTCATTGTGTATATATACCACAACTTGCTCAGCCACTCATCTGTTGCTGGGCACCTGGCTTGCTTCCAGGTTTTAGCTATCATGAACTGTGCTGCTATGAACATAGGTGTACACATATCTTTTTGGTTGGGTGCTATGGAGTCCTTGGGATATATCCCTAGGAGAGGAATTACTGGGTCATATGGAAGGTCCATGTCTAGCCTTGTGAGAGTTCTCCAGACTGCTCTCCAGAGAGAGAGGATGGACCAATTTACATTCCCACTAGCAGTGCAGAAGGGTTCCTCTGTCCCCACAGCCTCTCCAACATTTGTTGCTGCTGTCCTTTTTGATGTATGCCATTCTCACAGGAGTGAGGTGGTATCTCAATGTTGTCTTTATTTGCATTTCTCTGACAATCAGCGACCTGGAGCAGTTTTTCATGTTTGTTAGCCTTTTGGATCTCCTCTGAAGTGAATGTTTTGTTCATATCCTCTGCCCATTTTTGGATGGGGTCATTTGCTTTTTTGGTGCTAAGTTTGCTGAGCTCTTTGTATATTTTAGTGATTAGTCTCTTGTCTGATGTAAGGTATGTGAAGATCTTCTCCCATTCTGTGAGGGGTCTCTTTGTTTGTGTGACAGTTTCTTTGGCTGTGCAGAAGCTCTTCAATTTGATGTAGTCCCATTGGTTTGTTTCTGCTTTAGTCTTCCTTGCAATTAGGTTTCTTTCGATAAAGATGTCCTTGAGGTTTAGGTGGGAAAGTGTTCCACCAATGTTTTCCTTTAAGTGTTTGATAGTTTCTGGTCTAACATCCAGGTCCTTGATCCATATGGAGTTGACTTTTGTTTCTGGTGAGATAAGGTGGTTCAGTTTCATTCTTCTGCATGTTTCCAGCCAGTTTTCCCAGCACCATTTATTGAAGAGGGCTTCCTTCCTCCATTTAATACTTTGGGCCCCCTTATCAAAGATTAGATGTCCATAGGTGTGGGGGTGTTGGTATGCTTCTAAAAACCCCTTCTGTTTCATTTGGTTTAATCCCCCCTGCTTAACACTGTATTCTATTTATATAACCACTGTTAACTAAGCACCACCCTCCCTCCATGGCATTGGTGGTTCAGTGGTAGAATTCTTGCCTGCTCTGCCCCCTCTCCTTGTCACACCCTGATTTTCACCAATCTCTTTTTGCTCTACCCTCTCTACATCACATCCTGTTTACACCCTACTTGGAAAGTATATATAAGGACAGCATTGTGAGTTTTACTTTAGTTTAGCTTAGTTTGGCTTAGATTGCGCTGTGTTCCACATGAATAAAGACTGAAATGCGTACCACCCAGCCATGAGTCCCTGGTCGTCTGTCTCCACCCGCAAAGCTAGTCCGGCATGGGGGTTTTGTTCTGAGCTTACAATTCTGTTACACTGGTCTGTCTGCCTATTTTTGTTCCAGTACCAGGCTGTTTTCATGATGATGGCCTTACAATATAGTTTGAGATCTGGGAGTGTGATGCCTCCATTTCTGTTTCTTTTCCTCAAGATGGTTTTTGGCAATTCTAGGTGTTTTCTGGTACCAGATAAATGATCGTAGTTTTTGTTCTATTCTCTTAAAGAAGCTTGGTGGAACTTTGATGGGTAGCAATTAAATTTGTATATGGCTCTGGGGAGAATATTCCTTTTGATGATATTTATTCTTCCAAACCATGAGCATGGGATGTCTTTCCATTTCTTGGTATCATTTTCTATTTCCTTGAGTAGTGACTCATAGTTTTCAGTATATAAGTCTTTCACTTCTTTGGTCAACTATATTCCTAGGTATTTTATTGATTTTGCTGCAACAGTGAATGGGAGTGATTTCTGGATGTCTTCTTCTTCAGATTTAGTGTTTTCATAAAGAAATGCCACTGATTTTTGTACATTGATTTTGTAGCCTGACACCTTGCTATATTGCCTAATAACTTCCAGTAGTTTTCTGCTGGATTCTTTAGGTTTTTCTATGTCTACTATCATATCATCTGCAAATAGTGAGAGCTTGACTTCTTCCCTTCCAGTCTGTATTCCTTTTATTTCTTTCTCTTGCCTGATTGCTATGGCAACAACTTCCAATACTATGTTGAAGAGTAATGGTGATAATGGACAGCCTTGTCTAGTCCCTGATCTGAGGGGGAATGATTTCAGTTTCTGTTCATTGAGTATGATATTGGCTGTAGGTTTGCTATATATGGAACCACTATCTTGAAGAATTTCCCATCTATTCCCAATTTTTTGTAGTGTTCTGAGCATGAATGGGTGTTGGATTTTGTCAAAGGATTTCTCTGCGTCTATTGATATAATCATGTGGTTTTTGGCTTTGCTTTTATTGATGTGGTGAATGACATTGATAGACTTACGTATGTTGAACCAGCCTTGCATTCCTGGGATAAATCCCACTTGGTCGTGATGAACAATCTTTTTGATATACTGCTGTATCCGGTTGGCCAGGATTTTGTTTAATATTTTGGCATCTATGTTCATCAGAGATACTCATCTGTAGTTTTCCCTTCTTGCTGTGTCCCTATCTGCTTTGGTCTCAGGGTGATGTTGGCTTCACAGAAGGTGGAAGGGGCTCTTCCTGTTTCTTTAATCTTGTGGATGAGCTTTAGAAGTGTAAGTATTACATAGGCTGAGTCTTTGATATGTTGACTCTCTGAAAAGCCTAGACTAGGGAGAACAGAAGCAACTGGTGGCACAGATATATACAAATTATGTCAAAGGACATAAATTATGGTGATGCATATTATACAACAAACCCTAACAAAGGGATTTTTTAAGTTAACCCAATTATCAAATAATGTGATTATAATAATAACTGTCTATTGTCTTCTTGAACCCTAAAACAGCAGGAACCTCACATTTCCACTATAAAGTATATATTTCCCCCAGGCATGGAGCCTTAGGGTGGGGTACACTTTCCTGCATGCTTCTCTTAATTCATACCAAATAATATTGTATCCGCCAATCCGAACCTAATCAACACAACGAGTACCACCTCAGCATACTTCACTTCAGACTGTGTTCAAAGACTTCAGGTGTGGAATGACAACCCTTCAGCTTCATTACTTGAGTGAGACCTTTCCTTTTATAGTATTCTCTGATTCCATTCCAGGTGGTTCACTTCCTAAAGAAGTCCAAAACCTAGATATAGACTAGGTCCCATCAGATAGAGCATATGTTCACACGTATCCATAAACTAGGGCAAATATATATCCCAAAGCAAAAGTACACAATAGTCTGTTGTAAATACCCTCCAACACTTCATCTGCACTATTCCAGCATTTAGGTCCATGATTGTTAAACAATTTGTTTGGCTTTGTATGTAAACTCTCTTTTCAGCCACCAGGTTCTAGATACCAGCATCATGCTGACCAGACTTCCCTGGACAGATGACCCCACCAAATGTCCTGGAGCTCCACTTCCCCAGAGCCCCACTCTACTAGGGAAAGTGAGAGGCAGGCTGGGAGAATGGATCAACCAGTCAATGCCTATGTTCAGTGGGGAAGCAATTACAGAAGTCAGACCTTCCACCTTCTGCATCTCACAATAACCGTATGTCCATACTCCCAGAGGTATAAAGAATAGGAAAGCTATCAGGGCAGGGGATGAGATACAGAGAGCTGGTGGTGGGAACTATGTGGATTTGTAACCCTCTTATTCTATGGTTTTGTTAATGTCTCCTTTTTTAAAATATATATTTTTTAAAAAGTATAGGTATTAGCTGTTTCCTGAAGGTTTTGTAGAATTCGTTTTTGAAGCCATCTGGTCTAGGACTTTTGTTGTTGGGAAGATTCTTAATAACTATTTCAATTTCTTTGTCTGTGGTTGGTGCATTTAGGTTTTGTAGCTCTACTTGGTTCTGTTTTGGAAGGGTATATGTTTCCCGGAATTCTTCCATTTCTTCCAGATTCTATAGTTTGGTGGCATATAGTTCTTCGTAGAAGTATCATGTGATTTTCTGGATTTCTGTGGTGTCCATTGTGATATCTCCTCTATCATTTACAATTCTATTTATTTGGGTCTTCTCTCCCCCACCTTTTTTTTAGTCTAGCTAGGGGGTTGTCAATTTTGTTTAATTTTTCAAAGAACCAACATTTGGCTTCATTGATCTTTTGTATGGTTCTGTTATTTTGATGTTGTTTATTTATGCTCTAATTTTAGTGATTTATGTCCTTCTGGTTGCTTTAATGTCCCTTTGTTCTTCTTCCTCTAAGTCCTTAAGGCATGCAGTAAGGTCGTTTATTTGAGCTTGTTCTCTAATATGGGATTGTATGACTATGAGTTTCCCTATCAGTACTGCTTTAGCTGTGTCCCAACTATTTTGATAACTTGTGTCTTCGTTTTCATTTGTTTCCAGGAACATTTGAATTTCTTGCTTGAGTGCCTCTCTGACCCAGCGGTTCTTAAGCAGTATGATCCAGCTTTCTAGTCTTATTTCCAATTCTGACAGCATCTTCCCAGACAATACCTTTAGTCCACCTGCATGTTAGTTGTCAGGCTCAGGCAAAAATTAGTAAAGTGATGGGCCCCTTGGAATATATCTAAAATAGACTTCCTAGCTTTTTCCAAAATGGAGGCCCCAAATCTCATCTGCTATATTCTTGCTCAGGTTCCTGATTATTAAACAATTTGTTTTGCTTTATATCTTAATGCTTTTCAGCCACCAAGTTGCAGATGCTACCATGATCCCATTGTGACTTCCCTGGGTAGATGACCTCACCACTGTGTCCTGGAACCCTCTCCAGAGTCCTGCCCCACTAGCAAAAGACAGAAACAGGCTGGTAGTATTGATTGTCCTGCCAACGCCTATGTCCAGCAGAGAAGCAATTACGGAAGCCAGAACTTCCACCTTCTGCTCCCCATAATGATCCTGGGTCATGTTCCCAGAGGGATAAAGAGTAGGAAAGCTTCCAAAGGAGGGGATGGGATGCGGAACTCTGATGGCGGGAATTCTGTGGAATTGTACCTCTCTTATCCTAAGGTCTTGTTGATTATTGTTAAATTAATGCAAAAAGAATAAGAAAAAGAAGAATAAGTTATAAATGATCTTATACCAATTTGTTATAGAGAAACTGAAAATGTTTTCCTAGCCAACAATGTGTCAAAAACCCCATGTGTATGTATATGTGAATTAATACAACTGTAACAGGTATAGAGTTCCACTTATTCTTTTTCAAAAATACCATATTTTTTTATTTCATATGAGAACCTACCTAGAAGCTTCATATGAGCAAAAAAGAGAAAAGCCGGAGGACCAGCCAAAAACATATGTGGCACTAGAGAGGGGATAGGAGTCTCAGGTACAGAAGTGCTGTGCTCCGCCAGTCAAGCAACTTCCTCACTGATTCACAATCAATCCTTATGACCTTGATGTTTTCACTGAAACTTCTCTTAGGTTACTGACATCAGTGGAAACTTGGCCTGAATAAAAATGTTCTGGTGGGAGGTGAGTGTAGATAATGTAACAGTTATGCAACAAGACTCTCATCCCTGAGACACCCAAGTCCCAGATTAATCCCCAGCATCACCATAAGTCAAAGGTGATCAGTGCTCTGGTTAAAAAAAAAAAAAATGGTGCCAGATGGCTTTAAGCAAATCGATAGCTGATCATATCACAATCCTATAATACTTCAACATTTGTCATCCTGTTTGATGTGCTCATTTTTAAACTTGGAAACTTGCATTTAGTAAGATATTAGCAGCAAAGCCATGATAGACTCAGGATGGCTTCTGCAGACTGGCTTCTGCGGACTCTAACTCACTTTCTCTGATTACCTTCCAGACAAAAAATAAAAAACAAAATGTAAAGCAACCCCATGTTCAGCGGGGAAGCAATTACAGAAGCCAGACCTTCCACCTTCTTCATCCCATAATGACCCTGGGCCCATACTTTCAGAGGGCTAAAGAATAGAAAAACTATCAGGGAGAGGGATAGGATACGGAGTTCTGATGGTGGGAATTGTATAGTTGTACCCCTCTTATCCTATGGTTTTTGTCAGTGTTTCCTTTTTATAATCAAAAATTAAAATTAAAAAAAAGCAACCCTGACCAAATCAGTATGGGCTTCCTGTGGACACCCATGATTCCAGGAAAGCCATCAGGTCAGAATACAACTTCAAGATATATGGGAGGGTCAGGAGGTAGTGAAGTAGTAGCACACAGGACTTGAAAGTGAGATGCCCCAGATTCAATCCCCAGTACCATTAAAAGTCATAGTTACTTGGAAAGAAAGAGAGAGGGGAAGGAAGGGAGGAGGGGAGATTAAATTACAAAAGGCAGGACAAAACGAAGGAAGGGGAAAGAAAGAGCAGCATGTACATCAAACCCAGCTGAACAGGGTATGTGCTTTCAGAAAGCTTCCAGAAACATGAATTCTTCAGCATGTTTTTATGTCTCCACTGTTGCAAGAATATTTGAGAAGGCACCACAGATTCCTGGTTTTTGTGTTTGCAAAGAGCCAGCTTTATTGCAGCTCAAACAGAAATAAAAGGGAAACAGCATCATTACCTGGCGAGGTGGCCAGAATGGTTCCAGCTGGCTTCTCACTTTCCTAGTTCCAACAAGCTGCATGTCCCTCCAGCACCCTTGTTGAAAGGAGGGCTAAGTTGGCAGCACCTGAAGCAAATATGAAAGATGATTTCAATCACTTCATGCCATCTTCACAGGGAAGGCCTTTCATCAGAACGGTTTGGTTTACTGAGGATACATACAGATCTTCTTTTGAGACAGAAGAATTTTTCATTTGACCTCCAAGCCCTTCTACCTCCTACTTTCAAGTGGATGGAGGAAGAGAGAGAGCACCCAGTGGAAAGGTAATTGTATGGCTGTCTCACACTTTCTGGTTGAGTGGCATAATGAGCTATAAACTCTTAACTGAGACTTATAAAAGCATTCCCAATTGTTAATTCAAGGCCTGTTGCAGCTTAAAAATAGTCAGAATGTACTGAATAAATGAGACTGGAGGAGAAAAGTCAGAGAAAGAAATTCTAGGTCATGTTTTTATACGTTTTGAAAAAAAAAGTTTCTTTCAGAGGATAAGGAAAATTCCAGAGGTGTTAAGAATAATATGTGCATCTCTGGTGCAAATGATTCAATGAGTAAAGAGGGTATAATTCTAGATCCTTCAATCTGCAAATAAATTGAATAATATGGAGTCCTGCCAACAGCAGTAATTTTAATTGTATGATTCAGTTCAACCTCCATGTTGCAGTCAGCTTTGTTATAATGGTTGGAGGAAGAAAAGATTTTGAGTTGAAATAAAAGATGAAACAAAAGATGGCACAATAAGGGTATATTGACATTTCACGATAATCCTAAATAGCTGAAAGAAACCTGAGGAAAAAAATGCCTCAGTGCCCACAGGAAGTGGCATGCTTCAGTGAAGTCATGGTGCTTGGTCAGAAAACTTTGTTGTGTTACAGCATGAACACTGTGTAGCATAGTCTTCATAGGAAGCAACACAGGGCCTAAGTTTTACCTGAAAGCAACGTATTTTTCTTCACTTCCACAAATTGTCCACCTTCCATAAATTTCTAATTCTCTCTCAGAATTTACTTCACACATCACTTTCTCAGAGAAGTCTCCCTGACTTGGTGTCAATGGAGTTAAAGTTCCGTGTAAAAAGTTTCTA
This sequence comes from Erinaceus europaeus, assembly GCF_950295315.1. NCBI lineage: Eukaryota > Metazoa > Chordata > Mammalia > Eulipotyphla > Erinaceidae > Erinaceus > Erinaceus europaeus. The sequence goes on from NC_080170.1 coordinate 35,917,053, forward strand.
GTAATAGAAGTAAAATTAACTATGTGATTCAATAATTGTACTCTTAGATGGGAAAAAGAACATGAAAATATTAATCAGAAAAGATATACAGGGGGCTGTGGGGGTATGGATCAACCTTCCAATGCCCATGTCCAGCAGGGAAGAAATACAGAAGCCAGACCTTCAACCTTCTGCATCTCACAATGACCTTGGGTCTATACTCCCAGAGGGATAAAGAATAGGAAAACTATCAGGGGAGGGGATGGGATATGGAGTTCTGGTGATAGGAATTATGTGGAATTGTACCCCTCTTATCCTATGGTCTTGGCAATACTTCCATTTTATAAATAAAAATTAAAAAAAAAACAAATTATAATAAAAAAAACCCATTCTTCACAAAGTTTAAATCACAGATCAAGGGTGGGTGAGAAACTCAGTTACTTAAAAAAAAATCTCAAGTTTCTCAAGAGAATTAAATGAAGAGATGGATAGACCAGACGTCCTGGACGTTTTCAGAGCTCTTCACCCCAAAAAACTGGAATACACATTCTTTTAAAATCCACACAACACAACATACTCAAGAATAGATCACATGGTAGGCCACAAAGACAGCATCAACAAATTCAAAAGCATTGAAATCATCCCAAGTATCTTCTCAGACCACAATGGAGAAAAGCTAAAATTTAACAACAAACAGAAAATTACTAATAGAAACAGAATTTGGAAACAAAACAACATACTGCTTAATAACCACTGGGTCAGAGAGACACTGAGCAAGAAATTCAAATGTTCCTGGAAACAAATGAAAATGAAGACACAAGTTATCAAAATAGTTGGTATGCAACTAAAGCAGTACTGAGAGGGAAACTCATAGCCATACAATCACATATTAAACAACAAGAAAAAGCTCAAATAAACTACCTTACTGCACACCTTAAGGACTTAGAGGAAGAGGAACAAAGGAATCCTAAAGCAACCAGAAGGACAGAAATCACTAAAATTAGAGCAGAAATAAAGAACATCAAAAATAAGAGAACCATACAAAAGATCAATGAAGCCAAATGTTGGTTCTTTGAAAAATTAAACAAGATTGACAAACCCCTAGCCAGAATCACTAAACAAAAAAGGGAGAAGACTCAAATTAATAGAATTTTGAACGATAGAGGAGATATCACAACTGACACCACAGAAATCCAGAAAATCATGCGAAACTTTTATGAAGAACTATATGCCACCAAATTAGAGAATCTGGAAGAAATTGAAGAATTCCTAGAAACATATGCCCTTCCAAAACTGAACCAAGAAGAACTACAAAACCTAAATACACCAATAACAGACAAAGAAATTGAAACTGTTATTAAGAATCTCCCAAACAACAAAAGTCCTGGACCACATGGCTACACAAAAGAATTCTACAAAACCTTCAGGAAACATATACTATACCTATACTTCTAAAGCTTTTCCATAAGATTGAAGAAACAGAAACACTCCCTTCCACCTAATATGAAGCCAACATCACCCTGAGACCAAAAGCAGATAGGGACACAGCAAGAAGGGAAAACTACAGATGAGTATCTCTGATGAACATAGATGCCAAAATATTAAACAAAATCCTGGCCAACCGGATACAGCAGTATATCAAAAAGATTGTTCATCACGACCAAGTGGGATTTATCCCAGGAATGCAAGGCTGGTTCAACATACGTAAGTCTATCAATGTCATTCACCACATCAATAAAAGCAAAGCCAAAAACCACATGATTATATCAATAGACGCAGAGAAATCCTTTGACAAAATCCAACACCCATTCATGCTCAGAACACTACAAAAAATTGGGAATAGATGGGAAATTCTTCAAGATAGTGGTTCCATATATAGCAAACCTACAGCCAATATCATACTCAATGAACAGAAACTGAAATCATTCCCCCTCAGATCAGGGACTAGACAAGGCTGTCCATTATCACCATTACTCTTCAACATAGTATTGGAAGTTGTTGCCATAGCAATCAGGCAAGAGAAAGAAATAAAAGGAATACAGACTGGAAGGGAAGAAGTCAAGCTCTCACTATTTGCAGATGATATGATAGTAGACATAGAAAAACCTAAAGAATCCAGCAGAAAACTACTGGAAGTTATTAGGCAATATAGCAAGGTGTCAGGCTACAAAATCAATGTACAAAAATCAGTGGCATTTCTTTATGAAAACACTAAATCTGAAGAAGAAGACATCCAGAAATCACTCCCATTCACTGTTGCAGCAAAATCAATAAAATACCTAGGAATATAGTTGACCAAAGAAGTGAAAGACTTATATACTGAAAACTATGAGTCACTACTCAAGGAAATAGAAAATGATACCAAGAAATGGAAAGACATCCCATGCTCATGGTTTGGAAGAATAAATATCATCAAAAGGAATATTCTCCCCAGAGCCATATACAAATTTAATTGCTACCCATCAAAGTTCCACCAAGCTTCTTTAAGAGAATAGAACAAAAACTACGATCATTTATCTGGTACCAGAAAACACCTAGAATTGCCAAAAACCATCTTGAGGAAAAGAAACAGAAATGGAGGCATCACACTCCCAGATCTCAAACTATATTGTAAGGCCATCATCATGAAAACAGCCTGGTACTGGAACAAAAATAGGCAGACAGACCAGTGTAACAGAATTGTAAGCTCAGAACAAAACCCCCATGCCGGACTAGCTTTGCGGGTGGAGACAGACGACCAGGGACTCATGGCTGGGTGGTACGCATTTCAGTCTTTATTCATGTGGAACACAGCGCAATCTAAGCCAAACTAAGCTAAACTAAAGTAAAACTCACAATGCTGTCCTTATATATACTTTCCAAGTAGGGTGTAAACAGGATGTGATGTAGAGAGGGTAGAGCAAAAAGAGATTGGTGAAAATCAGGGTGTGACAAGGAGAGGGGGCAGAGCAGGCAAGAATTCTACCACTGAACCACCAATGCCATGGAGGGAGGGTGGTGCTTAGTTAACAGTGGTTATATAAATAGAATACAGTGTTAAGCAGGGGGGATTAAACCAAATGAAACAGAAGGGGTTTTTAGAAGCATACCAACACCCCCACACCTATGGACATCTAATCTTTGATAAGGGGGCCCAAAGTATTAAATGGAGGAAGGAAGCCCTCTTCAATAAATGGTGCTGGGAAAACTGGCTGGAAACATGCAGAAGAATGAAACTGAACCACCTTATCTCACCAGAAACAAAAGTCAACTCCATATGGATCAAGGACCTGGATGTTAGACCAGAAACTATCAAACACTTAAAGGAAAACATTGGTGGAACACTTTCCCACCTAAACCTCAAGGACATCTTTATCGAAAGAAACCTAATTGCAAGGAAGACTAAAGCAGAAACAAACCAATGGGACTACATCAAATTGAAGAGCTTCTGCACAGCCAAAGAAACTGTCACACAAACAAAGAGACCCCTCACAGAATGGGAGAAGATCTTCACATACCTTACATCAGACAAGAGACTAATCACTAAAATATACAAAGAGCTCAGCAAACTTAGCACCAAAAAAGCAAATGACCCCATCCAAAAATGGGCAGAGGATATGAACAAAACATTCACTTCAGAGGAGATCCAAAAGGCTAACAAACATGAAAAACTGCTCCAGGTCGCTGATTGTCAGAGAAATGCAAATAAAGACAACATTGAGATACCACCTCACTCCTGTGAGAATGGCATACATCAAAAAGGACAGCAGCAACAAATGTTGGAGAGGCTGTGGGGACAGAGGAACCCTTCTGCACTGCTAGTGGGAATGTAAATTGGTCCATCCTCTCTCTCTGGAGAGCAGTCTGGAGAACTCTCACAAGGCTAGACATGGACCTTCCATATGACCCAGTAATTCCTCTCCTAGGGATATATCCCAAGGACTCCATAGCACCCAACCAAAAAGATATGTGTACACCTATGTTCATAGCAGCACAGTTCATGATAGCTAAAACCTGGAAGCAAGCCAGGTGCCCAGCAACAGATGAGTGGCTGAGCAAGTTGTGGTATATATACACAATGAAATACTACGCAGCTATTAAGAACAATGAACCCACCTTCTCTGACCCATCTTGGATGGCGCTAGAAGGAATTATGTTAAGTGAACTAAGTCAGAAAGATGAAGATGAGTATGGGATGATCCCACTCATCAACAGAAGTTGAGAAAGAAGAACATAAAGGGAAACTTAAAGCAGGATTTGACTAAATCTGGAGTAGGGCACCAAAGTAAAAACCCTGTGGTGAGGGTGAGGGTGAACATTCAGCTTCCTGGGGTGGCGGGGGTGGGGGGTTAGGGGGGTGGGTTCAATGGGACACAGACTTTTCGTAGTTGGAATGGTGTTTATGTACACTCCTATTAATTTGTAGTCATATAAATCACTATTTAATTAATATGAGAGGGAAAAATTCATTGTATGTCTCAAACTTTTTAAAGCACAGACTGAGTCCTTTTAATACACAGGCTGAGTCTTTGATATGTTGACTCTCTCAAAAGCCTAGACTAGGGAGAACAGACGCAACTGGTGGCATAGCTATATACAAATAATGTCAAAGGACATAAATTATGGTAATGTTGTGTATGATACAGCAAATACTAATAAAGGGACTTTTCAAAGTTAACCCAATTACCAAATTATGTGATGATAACAATAACTATCTATCATTTTCTTGAACCCTAAAACAGCAGGAACCTCACATTTCCATTATAGAGCCTATTATTTCCCCCAGTCATGGAACCTCTAGGGTGGGGCACACTTTCCTGCATGCTTCTCTTAAGTCATACCAAATAATATTGCATCTGCCAATCCAAACCTAATCAAAGCAACGAGTACCACCTTAAAGCATGCTTTACTTTATACTGTGTCCAAAGATTTCAGGTGTGGAATGACAACTCTTCAGCTTCACTGTTAGGGTGAGACCTTTCCTTTCATAGTATTCTCTAATTCCATTCCAGGAGGTTCACTTCCTAAAAAAGTCCCAAAACCTAGATATAGACAAGGTCCCATAAGATAGAGCATATGTTCACATGTATCCATAAACTAAGGAAAATATATACCTGAAAGCAAAAGTACACAATATTCTGAAGTGGGTCAGGATAAAGTTCCTAATGAAATAGTATCTAATAAGACTTAGATTCCCTCCTCACATACTTCCTATTACAGTTCTCTCACTCACTCCAAAGCTAACCTTAGCAAAGTGAGGACTGCAAAAGCTGAATTAGGGCAAGAGACTTGCATACTTTAATGATGATTCTTTAGTCACTATCAGGCTATCCCATCAGCTGGGGCCCTATTCGGGGAGTCCTGAGATTCCCAAACAGACATGATGGGCCTAGACCTCAAATAAATCCCTCTCTCCATTGTTACTGGTCATTTCTGTCAGGAACAACAAAATAGACCCCTTTGTGGGCCCCACATAGGACCTTGCCCTCAACTTGGATCAACAATGGTAGAGAATGTTCCATCCTCTGAAGGGAAGATGGACAACATATTCTACATTCCACCTGAGGAAGATGGGTCCTGAAATTGGGGCAGCTTGGAATGTTCCTACTCATGACCACACAATGTGAGCTCAGATCTATAGGGATGCAGAGGTCACATAGGCTGCTAAGCTGAATATGGGCCCCAGACCAAATCAAATATATGAGATTTACAGTCAACAGTACTGATACCACTTCCCCATAAGGGAGCTACTCTCTTCCCTGATCCAGCTTTCTGTCCCTTTTCCAGCCATGACATCTCCCCAGACAATAACTTGGATCCACCTGTATATCAGATTTCAGGCTCAGAGGGAAAAAGAAAACAAACAAGTATAGCTACAGGCCCTTTGCAATATAAATAAAATATGCCTACTAGCTATCTATAAAATGGAGGACCCCCCCAACACTTCATCTGCACTATTCTAGCCTTTAGGTCCATGATTGTTCAACAATTTGTTTGGCTTTGTATGTTAACTCTCTTCTCAGCCACCAGATGCCAGCATGATGCTGACCAGACTTCCCTGGACAGACAACCCCACCAATGTGTCCTGGAGCTCTGCTTCCCCAGAGCCCCACTCTACTAGGGAAAGTGAGAGGCAGGCTGGGAGTATGGATTGACCTGTTAACATCTATGTTCAGCAGGGAAGCAATTACAGAAGCCAGACCTTCCACATTCTGCATCTGGCCTTAGATTCATACTCCCTCTGGGCTAAAGAATAGGAATGCTATCAGGGGAGGTCAGGCGATGGGATACGGAGATCTGGTGGTGTGAATTGTGTGGAGTTGTACCCCTCTTATCCTATGGTTTTGTTAATGTCTCCTTTTTTAAATTAAAAAAAGAAAGCTGGATCAGGGAAGAGAGAAGTCTCACATATGGGAAAAGTATATAAATTCCATTAGCTGTAAATTCCATCTGTCTGATCTGGGGCCCATATGTAGCACAGGAGCCTGTGTAACCTCTTCATCCTTGTAGGAACCTCTTCATCCTTGTAGGTCTGAGCTCACATGCCATGGTCATAGCTAGGGACAGTCTAGACTGCACTCATTTCAGGACTGTTCTTCCTCAAGTAGCAGAGTATGTTGACCCAGCCTCCATTTGGAGAATGGGGCCATCCCTACCATTATTGTTCTACATTGAGGGCAAGGTCCTGTAGAGTCCCACAAGGAGGTCCACAATGCTGTTCCTGATGGAGATGACCAGTAATAGTGGAGAGAGGGATCTGTTAGTGGTCTAGGCCCATCATGTCTAGGTGGGAATCTCAGGACTTCCTGGCGAGGGCCCTGGATGGTGTGGTGGCCTGGTAGTGGCCACAGGAGCTATCATTAACGTGTGCTGGTCTTTCCCCACTATCTAGATTTTTTTTTTTTTAGTCCTTCATTACTTTATCTGACAAAGTTAGCCTTGAAGTGATTGTGGGAAGTGAAATAGGAAGTAGGTGAGGAAGGTGTCCAGGTCTATGTAGAAACTATTTGATTAAGTATTATGATGTCTCTTTTAGGTTTTTCTACTTGCTTGCTGGACTTATTGTGTCACTGAAAATTGTTGTGGACTTTTCTTTTAAGGTATATATTTTCCCCTAACTGATGGAGACATGTACATATGCCCTGTTTCATGTACCCTGGTCTATATCTAGGTTCTGTGGCTTTGTTAGGAAGTGGAGGCCCCCCCCCCAACACTCCAAATGGAATTAAGGACTCCTATGAGCCACTTCTGACTGTTTAAACATAACTATTTTTCAAGACTACTTTTGAGGAAAAAAAAAAAACCTAGCACATGTGGAAATTTTATTTCTCTTGTTTACAATTCTAATTGTGGTTGACCCTTGAACAACACAGAGTTGAATGGTGCATCCCACTGTTATACAGATTTCTTGTTTTAAAATCAGCTTACAATATCAGTAAACAAAGTGAAGTACTATAAATGCATCTTTTGTCCCTTATGGTTTTCTTTAAAAAGTTTTTTCTCTCAATATTTATCAAAGGAATACTTTGTAATTTTTTTTGGCAGTTGTATTTCTTATTCTTTTTTTTTTTTTAAATTGTCTTTATTTGTTGGATAGAGGCAGCCAGAAATTGAGAAGGAAGGGGGAGGTAGAGAGGGAGAGAGACAGAGACATCTGCAACCCTGCTTCACCACTTGAGAAGCTTTTCCCTGCAGATGGGGACTGAGAGGCTCGAACTTGGGTCCTTGTGCATTGTAACATATGCGCTTAACCAGGTGTGCCATCACCTGGCCCCCATTCTATATTTATTAATTTATTTGATGTAGATAGAGAGAAATCAGAAGTGAATTGGGAAATAGAGAGGGAAAGAGAAAGAGAGACACCTGCAGCAGTGTTTCAGTGATCCTGAAGCTTCCTTTCTGTAGGTAGGGACGGGGGGGCTGAATTTAGGTCCTTGCACATTACATAACATGTGTACTCAGCCACCTGTGTCACTGACTGACCTCCTGTTTATCAAACATGTAGCTTACAAAAGATATGGTAGTTGACTACTTATGTGATTGGTAAAACTTTTGATCAAGAGCAGATTACTAGCAATTACCTTTTGGGGAGTCAAAAGGTCTATGTAGATTTCTGCCTGTGTGGGAATTGGCTCCCCCAATCCCCACCTTTGTTCGAAAGTCAACTGAATTCATTATTTTTTTTTTAAATTTTTTATTTAAGAAAGGATTAATGAACAAAAACATAAGGTAGGAGGGGTACAACTCCACACAATTCCCACCACCCAATCCCCATAACCCACCCCCTCCCATGATAGCTTTCCCATTCTCTAGCCCTCTGGGAGCATGGACCCAGGGTCGTTGAAGAAGGTAGAAGGGTTGCAGAAGGTAGAAGGTCTGGCTTCTGTAATTGCTTCCCCGCTGAACATGGGCATTGACTGGTCGGTCCATACTCCCAGTCTGCCTCTCTCTTTCCCCAGTAAGGTGTGTCTCTGGGGAAGCTGACCTCCAGGACACATTGGTGGGATCTTCAATCCAGGGAAGCCTAGCCAGCATCCTGGTGGCATCTGGAACCTGGTGATTGAAAAGAGAGTTAACATATGAAGCCAAACAATTTGTTGAGCAATCATGGATCCCAAGCTTGGAATAGTGGAGAGGAAGTGTTAGGGAGGTACTCACTGCAAACTCTAGTGCACTTCTGCTTTCAGGTATATATTTTGCAGTAGTTTATGGATACGTGTGCACATAAGCTCTTTCTCACAGAAACTGGTGTATATCTAGGTTATGGGACTTTGTTAGAAAGTGAACTACCTGAGATGAAATTAGAGTGTACTATAAAAGGAAAGGTCTCACCCGAGTAATGAAGCTGAAGGGTTGTCATTCCACACGTGAAGTCTCTGGATACAGCCTGAGGTGAAGCATGTTGAGGTGGCAATCGTTGCGTTGGTTAGGTTGTGATCGGCGAATGCAATATTATTTGGTTTGGATTGGGAGATGCATACGGGAAAGTGGGCCCTATCCAAGGGTTCCAGGACTGGGGGAAGTAGGGGCTCTATAGTGAAGATGTGAGGTTCCTGCTGTCTTAGGGTTCAAAAAGACAATCGATATTATCATCACATTATTTGTTAATTGGGTTAACTTTGAAAAGTCCCTTTGTTATGGTTTGCTGTACAGTATCCAGTATCTTGTATATAGCTGTGCTGTTGGATGCTTCTAATCTACTTGGTCTAGGCTTTTGAGAGAGTCCGCATATCAAATACACAGCCTATATATTAAAAAGATTCAGTTTGTCTTTTGAGAAACTTTGAGACATACAATTGATTTCCCCCTCTCATATTAATTAACTAGTGATTTATATGTCTACATTTTGCTAGGAGTGTACATAAACACCATTCCCACCACCAAAGGACTGTGACCCATCCCTCCCGCCCACTCCCACCCCCGACTGGCCCAGGAAGCTACATGTCTACCCCTCACCACTGGGTTTTTACTTTGGTGCCCTACTTACAATTTGATCAGGTCCTGCTTTTAGTTTCCCTTTCAGATATTCTTAGTCTGCTTCTGTTGATGAGTGGGATCATCCCATACTCATCTTTATCTTTCTGACTTAGTTCACCTAACATAATTCCTTCTAGCTCTGTCCAAGATGGGTCAGAGAAGGTGGGTTCATTGTTCTTGATAGCTGCATAGTATTCCATTGTGTATATATACAACATCTTTCTCAGCCACTCATCTGTTGTTGGGCACCTGGGTTGCTTCCAGGTTTTAGCTATTATGAATTGTGCTGCTATGAACATAGGAGTACACACCTCTTTTTGGTTGGGTGTTATGGAGTCCTTGGGGTATATCCAGTAATTCCAGGAGAGGAATTACTGGGTCATATGGAAGGTCCATGTCTAGCCTTATGAGAGTTTTCCAGACTGCTCTCCACAGAGGCTGTACCAATTTACATTCCCACCAGCAATGTAAAAGGGTTCCTCTGTCCCCACATCCTCTCCAGCATTTGTTGCTGCTGTCCTTTTTGATGTATGCCATTCTTACAGGAGTGAGGTGGTATATTAGTGTTGTCTTAATTTGCATTTCTCTGACAATCAGTGACCTAGAGCAGTTTTTCCTATGTTTGTTAGCCTTTTGGATCTCCTCTGTGGTGAATGTTTTGTTCATTTCCTCTGCCCATTTTTGGATGGGGTCATTTGCTTTTTTGTGGCTAAGTTTGCTGAGCTCTTTATATATTTTGGTGATTAGTTTCTTGTCTGATGTCTGGCATGTGAAGATCTTCTGCCATTCTGTGAGGGGTCTCTCTGTTTGTTTAATAGTTTCTTTGGATGTGCAGAAGCTTTTCAATTTGATGTAGTCCCATTGGTTTGTTTCTGCTTTAGTCTTCCTTGCAATTGGGTTTGATTCATCAAAGATGTCCTTGAGGTGTATGTTGGAAAGTGTATTACCAATGTTTTCCTCTAAGTATTTGATTGTTTCTGGTCTGACATCTAGGTCTTTGATCCATCTGGAGTTGATTTTTGTTTCTGGTGAGATAAAGTCGTTCAATTTCATTCTTCTGCAAGTTTCAACCCAGTTTTCCCAGCACTATTTATTGAAGAGAGCCTCCTTTTTCCATTTAATCCTTTGGGCCCCCTTATCAAAGATTAGATGCCCATAGGTGTTGGGATTTACTTCTGGGCTTTCAATTCTGTTCCACTGGTCTGTGTGACTATTTTTGTTCCAGTACCATGCTGTTATGATGATGATGGCTTTATAATATTGTTTAAGGTCTGGGAGTGTGATGCCTCCATTTCTGTTTCTTTTCCTTAAGATGGTTTTGTCAATTCTAGGTGTTTTCTGGTACCAGATAAATGATTGTAGTGTTTGTTCTATTCTCTTAAAGAAGCTTGGTGGAACTTTGATGGGTAGCAATTAAATTTGTATATGGCTCTGGGGAGAATATTCATTTTGATGATATTTATTCTTCCAATCCATGAGCATGGGATATCTTTCCATTTCTTGGTATCATTTTCTATCTCCTTGAGTAGCGACTCATAGTTTTCAGTATACAAGTCTTTCACTTCTTTGGTCAACTTTATTCCTAGGTATTTGATTGATTTTGCTGAAACAATAAATGGGAGTGATTTCTGGATGTCTTCTTCTTCAGATTTAGTGTTTGCATAAAGAAATGCCACTGATTTTTATACATTGATTTTGTAGCCTGATACCTTGCTATATTGCCTAATAACTTCCAGTAATTTTCTACTGGATTCTTTAGGTCTTTCTATGTATACTATCATATCATCTGCAAATAGTGAGAGCTTGACTTCTTCCCTTCCAATCTGTATTCCTTTGATTTCTTTCTCTTGCCTGATTGCTATGGCAAGAACTTCCAATACTATGTTGAAGAGTAAAGGTGACAGTGGAAGTGGACAGCCCTGTCTAGTCCCCGATGTGAGGGGGAATGCTTTCAGCTTCTGTCCATTGAGTATGATGTTGGCTGTAGGTTTGCTATATATAGACTCCACTATCTTGAGGAATTTCCCATCTATTCCCATTTTTTTGTAGAGTTTTGAGCATGAATGGGTGTTGGATTTTGTCAAAGGCTTTCTCTGCATCTATTGAGATAATCATGTGGTTTTTGGCTTTGCTTTTATTGATGTGGTGAATGAGTGAATGACATTGATTGACTTATGGATGTTGAACCAGCCTTGCATTCCTGGGATGAATCCCACTTGGTCATGATGAACAATCTTTTTGATGTGTTGCTGTATCCGGTTGGCCAAGATCTTGTTTAATATTTTGGCATCTATGTTCATCAGAGATATTGGTCTGTAGTTTTCCTTTTTTGTTCTGTCCCTATCATCTTTTGGTATCAGGGTGATGTTGGCTTCATAAAAGGTGGAAGGGAGTATTCCTGTTTCTTCAATCTTATGGAATAGCTTAAGAAGTATGGGTATTAACTGTTTCCTGAAAGTTTTGTAGAATTCGTTTGTGAAGCCATCTGGTCCAGGACTTTTGTTGTTGGGGAGATTCTTAATAACGGTTTCAATTTCTTTGTCTGTGATTGGTGCATTTAGATTTGTAGTTCTTCTTGGTTCAGTTTTGGAAGGGCATAGGTTTCTAGGAATTGTTCCATTTCTTCCAGATTCTCTAGCTTGGTGGCATATAGTTCTTTATAGAAGTTTCGCAGGATTCTCTGGATTTCTGTGGTGTCAGTTGTAATATCTCCTCCATTGTTTACAATTCTATTAATTTGAGTCTTCTCTCTTTTTTGTTTGGTGAGTCTGGCTAGGGGTTTGTCAATTTTGTTTAATATTTCAAAGAACCAACATTTGGCTTCATTGATCTTTTGTATGGTTCTTTTATTTTCGATGTTGTTTATTTCTGCTCTAATTTTAGTGATTTCTGTCCTTCTGGTTGCTTTAGGGTTCCTTTGTTCCTCTTCCTCTAAGTCCTTGAGGTGTGCAGTAAGGTCGTTCATTTGGGTTTCTTCTTGGTGTTTAATATGTGATTGTATGGCTATAAGTTTCCCTCTCAGTACTGCTTTAGCTGTGTCCCAAATATTTTGATAGGTTGTGTCTTCATTTTCATTAGTTTCCAGGAACATTTGAATTTCCTGTTTGGGTGAGTCTCTGACCCAGTGGTTCTTAAGGAGCATGTTGTTTAGTTTCCAAATTCTGTGTCTTTTAATAATTTTCTGTTTGTTGTTAAATGTTAGTTTTACTCCATTGTGGTCTGAGAAGATACTTGGGAAGATACTTGGGATTTCAATGCTCTTGAATTTATTGATGCTGTCTTTGTGGCCTAACATGTGGTCTATCCTTGAGTATGTGTTATGTGGATTTGAAAAGAAGGTGTATTCCAGTTTTTGGTGGTGGAGGAGTCTGAAAATGTCCAAGAGTTCTAGTCTGTCAATCTCTTCATTCAATTCTCTTGTGTCTTTATTGGTTCTCTGCTTTGTTGATCTGTCTAAGTGTGAGAGTGGGGTATTGAAGTCTCCCACTATTATTGTATTACTACTGATGTATTTTTGAAATTCTTTCAGTAGATGCTTAATGTATTTAGATGGTCCCTCATTGGGTGCATAGATGTTAATAATTGTGAAGTCTTTTTGGCTGATTAATCCTCTAATCATTATGTAATGTCCTTGCCTAACTTTTATTACTTTATTTAATTTAAAATCTATCGTGTCTGAGATGAGAATGGCTGTTCCTGCCCTTTTTTGTGGACCGTTAGCCTGTATGATAGTTTTCCATCCTTTCACTTTAAGTCTGTGTTTATCTTGTTGTGACAGATGGGATTCTTGCAAGCAGCATATGGTTGGGTTATGTTTTCTGATCCATCTCCCCACCCTGTGCCTTTTGATGGGTGAGTTTAAGCCATTGACATTTATTGATATTATGGATTTAATGTATTGTAGTGCCATTGTTCTAAAAAACAATTTGTTTACTCTGATATATTGCAAGTATTATAGTGATGTTCTTGTTTATAAGAGGTCTTTTAGTACCTCTTTCAGGACCGGCTTGGTGATGGTTGCCTCCTTTAACTGTTGTTTGTCTAAGAAGGTTTTGATCCCTCCATCTAGCTTGAATGAAAGTCTAGGAGGATATATTATCCTTGGTTGAAACCCTTTTTCATTCAGGGCTCCATAGATATCTTGCCACTCCCTTCTGGCTTTTAGAGTTTGAGTGGAGAAATCTGCAGATAATCTTATGGGTTTTCCCTTGTATGTGACTTTTTGTTTCTCTCTTGCAGCCTTTAGGATCCTTTCTTTATCCTTACTTCTTCTCATTGTGACTATGATGTGTCTTGGTGTCTTCAGGTCTGGGTTGATTCTGTTTGGTACTCTCTGGGCCTCTTGAACCTTGATATCCTTTCTGTTATTCAGGTCTGGGAAGTTTTCTTGTATTATTTCCTCTAGAATGTTTGCTTCCCCTTCCTCTCTTTCTTCCTCTGGCAGGCCAATTATACGAATGTTACTTCTTTTGAGATCATCCCATATGTCTCTGTTGTTGTTTTCAGTGTCTCTCAATCTCTTTTTAAGCTCTTTTACCTCTTTCTTAGTTTTCTCTAACTCATCCTCTGTCTGACTAATTCTGTTTTCTGCTTCTGTTAGTCTGCTTTCCCTTGCCTCAGCTTCTTTCTTCATTACAGCTATTTCAGCTTTCAGTTCTCTAATTGCCTCAAGATAATCAGTATTTTCCTTGGGGGTCTCAATTGTTGTTTCCCTAATACTGCCATTCCTTTCCTCCAATGTTGTTTTCATTTCTGTGATTAATAAGTTTATTATTGCTTGCATACTTTTCTTGTCTATGGTTACTTCTGACTGATTTGTGGTTTCTTCTGGGCTCTTGTCTTCATTCATTGGGGTAGCAGTTTTATTTGTTTTTAATCTACCCATTTTTTTATTTATGTGTTTCTCTCTTTTTTTATGCTCTGTTGTTCCTCAGTTGTTGTGTCTTGAGTACAAGTAACACTGTACTAAATACCTTTATTACAATTGCACTCACCAACCTCCGGAATTACAGTAGCAACTGAAGTAAGTATTGAAGTATTTTAATCGTTACCAGTTAGCCAAACAATTTCTCCAGTCCATGAAAAAATAGTAACCAAATCCCAGTGAAGAAAGAGAAAAGAAAGAGAGGATAGCAAGAATAGACAGTTATGCAAATCTACTATCCAGTGTATATTCTAGGGGTAACAAGAGGGGAAAGGGAACTAGAGCAGAGATACACACATAGAGAGTCCACTCTGAGTCAGATTTCTTCCCCAAAGTAATTCACAAATTCAGAAAGGCAAAGAAGAAAGAAGAAGTGTATGACAAGATTAAAAAAAAAAGAGAGAGAGAGAGAGATAAGAGAGAGAAAAGGGAGAAGATAAGAAGAAGAGTTGTAATTAAAGAGCAGTGCAAGGAACTTCCCAAATGTGTATCAGTGAATTAAAAAAAAAAACACCCTTTTTGGTGGTATGGGGTATCCTGCTAGGAGCTGGTCCCAGGGACTGCTTATGGGGTGGGGGGGCGGCGGCGGGAAGGATGTATGCTTGAAAATTAAAAGGAAGAAAAAAGAATTTTTTTTTCCCTACTCTAATTCTTAACTCAAATTAAGTTATAGTCACCTCCTTGTTGTCTAAGGACACCTTATTGGCTGGCCTGCTAAAGGCAGAAAATCCTATTGTCTCCAGGGGAGTGTGTTCGGAGCTCAGAGGCTAGCAGCTTCTCCGTCCGCCATCTTCCGGGAAACCCCCCCCTCCAGACTTTTTAAAAGGATTTCTCGAAAATGAAAACTAGCTCCAAGTCCTTTGATCCTATGAGAGCTATACTCAAGAAGTCTTTGGATCCGCCCTCAGGGTCGCGGTGGTCCCTGGAGACTCCCAAGAGAAAGCTCCCGAGCTAAAGTGCTCTCTCCGGGTCCTCTGCCCGCCACGCTCTGCAACCGGCGGAGGAGCCGCCTTCCTGGGCGGAGGACAATTCCGGGCGCATGCGCCTTGCCCGACGCCGCCTGGGAAGTCTGGAGCCCCGCTAGTCCGTGTCACCTTTACTCTAATTCTTAACCCAAATTAAATTATAATCACCTCTTTGGTGTCACCCCTTATTGACAGGCCTGCTAAAGGCAGAAAATCCTACCGTTTCTAGAAGATGTGATTAGAGAACACGCTGTTAGCAGTTTCTCAGTCCGCCATCTTCCCCTGCCCTGAAATTATCAACTGAATTCATTATTACTCAAGTTTTGATACGGAAATTCCAAGATAATGTTCTCTACAAAATATCATACACCTGCTTTGTTCTTTTCTGCCCACAAAGAAAGATTTCGTTTAAATTTTTTTTAAATTATCTTTATTTATTTATTGGCTAGAGACAGCCAGAAATCGAGAGAAAAGGGTGGGATAGAGAGAAAGAGAGACAGAGAGACACCTGCAGCACTGTTTCACCACTTGTGAAGCTTTCCTCCTGTAGATGGGGACTGGAGACTCCAATCTGGGTCCTCGCGCATTGTAACATGTGCGCACAACCAGGTGTGCCACCACCTGCCCCCAAAAGATTTTTTTTTAAATGTCTCTTCTAACAGCTGGAATCTACATAACTGCTAGTGCAAACTGGGATTTTTTCACTGAGATCACAACTCTGTGAATTAGGTAGGATAACCATCCCTTTTTACAGAGATGAAGATGAGACTCTGAGATGTTGTCTGACTTATCTAGATCTCAAAGCAAGGAGGCAACTTACAAGTGTGATTCTAGAACTAAAGCACTGAGTTGTCTTCCTTAACTTTAAGCTGTCATGTTTCTTTCTGAAAAATATGTCCTTTTGTTTTCCTGACTGCTGTTTCGATAAGGCATGACTTAAATTTATTATTACCTTTTATGAAAACTATGAATTCTTGACAAGAGGAACAGTTGAAAATGAATCTCTCCATTGATGATTCCAGAACAGCCAGTACATTTCCTGTGCAACATCATTAACTGTCCTGCTGGAAGCAAAAGCACAGGTTGATGTCATGTATCTTGTCAACACTGAGCCGAGTGCAGGCAAAACCGCAATTTAACAAAAAGTCATTACCAATGTATATTGCACTACTTTTCAGGGAGGGCATAACACCCTCTAAGACCATTCATTGCACAGGTATGCCCTTTCTTTTAAAAATATTTTTTATTGATGATAACATTAACTATCGATTGTCTTTTTGAACCCTAAGACAGCAGGAACCTCACATCTCCACTATAGAGCCCCTACTTCCCCCAGTCCTGGAACCCTTGGATAGGGCCCACTTTCCCGTATGCCTCTCCCAATCCATACCAAATAATATTGCATCCGCCGATCACAACCTAACCAACGCAACGATTGCCACCTCAACATGCTTCAGCTCAGACTGTGTCCAGAGACTTCACGTGTGGAATGACAACCCTTCAGCTTCATTACTCGGGTGAGACCTTTCCTTTTATAGTACACTCTAGTTTCATCTCAGGTAGTTCACTTTCTAACAAAGTCCCAAAACATAGATATACACCAGTTTGTGTGAGAGAGAGCTTATGTTCACACGTACCCATAAACTACTGCAAAATATATACCTGAAAGCAGAAGTACACTAGAGTTTGCAGTGAGTACCTCCCTAACACTTCCTCTCCACTATTCCAAGGTTTGGGCCCATGATTGCTCAACAAATTGTTTGGCTTCATATGTTAACTCTCTTTTCAATCACCAGGTTCCAGATGCCACCAGGATGCTGGCCAGGCTTCCCTGGATTGAAGACCCCACCAATGTGTCCTGGAGGTCAGCTTCCCCAGAGACACACCTTACTAGGGAAAGAGAGAGGCAGACTGGGAGTATGGACCGACCAGTCAACGCCCATGTTCAGTGGGGAAGCAATTACAGAAGCCAGACCTTCTACCTTCTGCAACCCTTCTACCTTCTTCAATGACCCTGGGTCCATGCTCCCAGAGGGATAGAGAATGGGAAAGCTATCATGGGAGGGGGTGGGTTATGGAGATTGGGTGGTGGGAATTGTGTGGAGTTGTACCCCTCCTACCTTATGTTTTTGTTCATTAATCCTTTCTTATATAAAAAATTAAAAAAAAATTTTATTTTGTTGTTCCTGATAGAGATGACCAGTAACAATGGAGAGAGTTTATTCGAGGTCTAGGCCCATCATGTCTGTTTGGGAATCTCAGGACTCCCCGACTAGGGCCCCAGATGATGGGATGGCCTGATAGTGACTAAAGAGTCATCCTTAAAATATGCCAGTCTTTTGCCCTTATTCAGCTTTTGTTGTCCTTACTTTGATAAGGTTACCCTTGGAGTGAGTGAGTATAATAGGAAGTAGGTGAGGAGGGTATCTAAGACTAAGTAGCCACTATTTTATTAGGAACTTTATGGTGTCTTTTTTAGGTCTTTCTACTTGCTTGTTGCATATACTAACTTATTGCAAACTATTGTGTACTTTTGCTTTCAGGTATATATTTTGCCCTGATTTATGGATGCATGTAAACATATGCTCTATATCATGGGACATGGTCTATATCTAGGTTTTGGGACTTTGTTAGGGAGTGAACCACCTGAAATAGAATTAGAGAATTCTATGAAAGGAGAGGTCTCACCTGAGTAATGAGGTTGAAGGGTTGTCTTTCCATGCCTGACATCTTTGGACATAGTCTGAAGTGAAGCATGCTGAAGTAATACTCGTTGTGTTGACTAGGTTGAGATCAGCAGATGCAATGCCATTTGGTATGAATTGAGAGAAGCATGCAGGAAAGTGAGCCCCACCCTAGAGGTTCCAGAACTGGGTAAAATATAGGCTCTATATAGAAAGTGGAGATTCCTGCTGTCTTAGGGATTAAGAAGGCAAAGCATAGTTATTACAGTAATCAAACTATTTAGCAACTGGGATAACTTTGAAAATACCATCATTAGGATTTGCTGTCTCATAGACAACATCACCATAATTTATGTCCTTTGATATTATTAGTATATAGCTGTGTCTTATAGAGTAATGCCACCAGTTGCTTTTGTTCTCCCTGGTCTAAGCTTTTAAGAACTTTTTTTTATGGTCTATGCATTAAAAAGTTTGAGACACTCAATCAATTTTCCACCTCTCATGTTAGCTAAATAGCGATTTATATGAATACAAGTTAATAGTGTACATAAACACCATTCCCACCACTAAAAGACTGTGTCCCATCCCATCCTCCATAGGACCTTGCCCTCAACATGGATCAACAATGGTAGAGAATGTTCCATTCTCCAAAGGGAGACTGGACAACATACTCTATATTCTACCTGAGGAAGATGGGTCCTGAAATTGGGGCAGCTTGGAACATTCCTACTCATGACCATAGAATGTGAGCTCAGATCTATAGGGATGCAGAGGTCACATAGGCTCCTAAGCTGAATATGGGCCCCAGATCACATCAAATTGATGGGGTTTACAGTCAACAATATTTATACCCCTTTTGGGAGCTACTCTCTTCCCTGATTCAGCTTTGCATCCATGATATCATCTCCCCAGACAATAAATTGGATCCATCTGAATATCAGATGCTAGGCTCAGGGAAAAACAAAAACAAAAACAAACAAACAAACAAAAAACTACTATAGTCATGGCCTCTTTGGAATATAATAGTCCTACTAACTATCTACAAAAAGGAGACCCCCAACTCTTCATATGAACTATTCCAGCCTTTAGGTTCATGATTAGTTGACAATTTGTTTGGTTCTGTGTGTTAACTCTTTTTTCACCCACCAGGTTCCAGAGGCTAACATGATGCCAACTGGACTTCACTGAGCAAAGGGCACCACCATATGTTCTGGAGGCCTGCTTCCCCAGCACTAGCCCCACTAGGGAGAGAGAGACAGGTTGGGAGTATGGATCAACCTGCCAACACCCATGTTCAGCGGGGAAGCAATTACAGAAGCCAGACCTTCTACCTTCTGCACCCCATAATGACCTTGGGTCCATGCTCCCAGAGGGTTAAAGAATAGGAAAGCTATCGGAGGAGGGGATGGGATATGGAGTTCTGGTGGTGGGGATTGTGTGGAGTTGTACCCCTTGTATCCTATGGTTTTTGGTAGTGTTTCCTATTTATCAATAAAGATTAAAAAAATATATATACTTTATTTCAAGGAGAGAGAGAGAGAGACAGAGAGAGAGAGAGACCCCAAAGCACTGTTCCGCTGAGGCTTATGGTGGTGGTAAGGACTGAACCTGGGACTTTGGAGCCTCAGGCACAAAAGTGTCTCTCTCTCTCTCTCTCACACACTCACACACACACACACACACACACACACACACACACACACACACACACAACCAGGGTTATCACTGGGGCTTGGTGCCAGAACTGTGAATTCACTGCTCCTGGAGGCCACCCCCTCTTTTTTTTTTTTGTAATTAGGGCAGGGAAATTGAAAAAAGATAAAGAGACAGAGAGAAGGAGAGAAAGATAGACACCAACAGACCTGCTTCACTGCTAGTGAAGTGGACCCCCTGTAGGTGGGGAACAGGGGTTTGAACCCTAGCCCTTGCACTTGGTAATATATGTGATTGGTAATATGTGAGCTTAACCAGGTATTGGCCCTGCGCCCCAGTCAGAAAAGTCTTTTTGCATAAAGATTATGCTATCTCTCTGACCCTCTTTTCTTTTCTTTTTTTTAAATTTTTTTTATTTAAGAAAGGATTAATTAACAAAACCATAGGGTAGGAGGGGGTACAACTCCACACAATTCCCACCACCCAATCTCCATATCCCACCCCCTCCCCCGATAGCTTTCCCATTCTCTATCCCTCTGGGAGCATGGACCCAGGGTCATTGTGGCATACAGAAGGTAGAAGGTCTGGGTTCTGTAATTGCTTCCCCGCTGAACATGGGCGTTGACTGGTCGGTCCATACTCCCAGTCTGCCTCTCTCTTTCCCTAGTAAGGTGTGTCTCTGGGGAAGCTAACCTCCAGGACACATTGGTGGGGTCTTCAATCCAGGGAAGCCTGGCCAGCATCCTGGTGGCATCTGGAACCTGGTGATTGAAAAGAGAGTTAACATATGAAGCCAAACAATTTGTTGAGCAATCATGGACCCAAAGCTTGGAATAGTGGAGAGGAAGTGTTAGGGAGGTACTCACTGCAAACTCTAGTATACTTCTGCTTTCAGGTATATATTTTGCAGTAGTTTATGGGTACGTGTGCACATAAGCTCTCTCTCACAGAAACTGGTGTATATCTAGGTTTTGTTAGAAAGTGAACCACCTGAGATGAAACTAGAGTGTACTATAAAAGGAAAGGTCTCACCCGAGTAATGAAGCTGAAGGGTTGTCATTCCACACGTGAAGTCTCTGGACACAGTCTGAGCTGAAGCATGTTGAGGTGGCAATCGTTGCATTGGTTAGGTTGTGGTCGGCGGATGCAATATTATTTGATATGGATTGGGAGAGGCATACGGGAAAGTGGGCCCTATCCAAGGGTTCCAGGACTGGGGGAAGTAGAGGCTCTGTAGTGGAGATGTGAGGTTCCTGCTGTCTTAGGGTTCAAAAAGACAATCGATAGTTAATGTTATCATCACATTATTTGTTAATTGGGTTAACTTTGAAAAGTCCTTTTGTTATGGTTTGCTGTACAGTACCCAGTATCTTGTATATAGCTGTGCTATTGGATGCTTCTAATCTACTTGGTCTAGGCTTTTGAGAGAGTCCGCATATCAAATACACAGCCTATATATTAAAAAGATTCAATTTGTGTTTTGAAAAACTTTGAGACATACAATTGATTTCCCCCCTCTCATATTAATTAACTAGTGATTTATATGTCTACATTTTGCTAGGAGTGTACATAAACACCATTCCCACCACCAAAAGACTGTGACCCATCCCTCCCACCCACTCCCACCCCCCACTGGCCCAGGAAGCTGCATGTCTACCCCTCACCACAGGGCTTTTACTTTGGTGCCCTACTTACAATTTGGTCAGGTCCTGCTTTTAGTTTCCCTTTCAGATCTTCTTAGTCAACTTCTGTTGATGAGTGGGATCACCCCATACTCATCTTTATCTTTCTTACTTAGCTCACTTAACATAATTCCTTCTAGCTCTGTAGAAGATGGGTCAGAGAAGGTGGGTTCATTGTTCTTGATAGCTGCATAGTATTCCATTGTGTTTATATACCACAGCTTTCTCAGCCACTCATCTGTTGTTGGGCACCTGGGTTGCTTCCAGGTTTTAGCTATTATGAATTGTGCTGCTATGAACATAGGAGTACACACCTCTTTTTGGTTGGGTGTTATGGAGTCCTTGGGGTATAACCCCAGGAGAGGAATTACTGGATCATATGGAAAGTCCATGTCTAGCCTTCTGAGAGTTTTTCAGACTGCTCTCCACAGAGGCTGTACCAATTTACATTCCCACCAGCAATGCAAAAGGGTGCCTCTGTCCCCCCCCACAACCTCTCCAGCATTTGTTGCTGCTGTCCTTTTTGATGTATGCCATTCTCACAGGAGTGAGGTGGTATCTTAGTGTTGTCTTAATTTGCATTTCTCATCTTTTGTTTTCTTATTCTTACTAACCACTCTGAAATTTCTAAGTCCCTGAGTTACAAATATCTTCTGGGGTGAGCTCCTTTGATCATCTTGTGGCAAGAGAAGAATGAGCTCCTTATATATGTAATAAACATTTTCATCATCTTCCATGTGAAATAGAGATCTTTATCTAGATACAAAGAATAACTGCATATCTATTCATCAGGCTTTAAGGACATAGTGCCACAAATCTAGGCCCTTCTTAACAACCTACAGAAATGTGCCTAGAAAAAGGAAGAGATGGTGTTCTGGGAGATGGTGTAGTGGTTAAGGCATTGGAATGACTCTCAAGTATGAGGCTCCGAGTTCAGTCCCTGGCAGCACATGTACCAGAGTGATATCTGGTTCTTTCTCTCTCTCCCCTCCTATCTTCCTCATGAATAAATAAATAAAATCTTAAAAAAAAAACAAAAATAAAAAGCAAGAGAGGGCCTCAAAATATGGCAAAGAAACTGCAAAATGGGAGGCAGTGAATCTGTCTCCACATTTTCATAGGTTAGCCTCATTAACTTTCAAATTTTTCCACAAAAATTGGATGGTATATAAAAATTTCACATAATTTTTTTCTTAGTATATAAAATAGCTGCCTAGAAATCTTAGCTCATTCATTGTGAACTAAGTGGCTTAACTACAGTCTGAAATTACCTTGTTTACTATATTCTTTGTTTATTATTAATATTTGCCTCTTTCTACCAGAATAAAAGAAGATTACTAGCAATTACCTTTTGGAGAGTCCACAGTTCTATGTGGATTTCCACCTATATGGGAATTGGCTCTCCCAACACCCACCTTTGCTCTAAGGTCAATCTCATTTATTATTACTCAGGTTTCGCTATGGGTATTCCAAAATAATGTTCTCTGCAAAATATCATATACCTAGAGCTGGGGCTCTGTCTTTCTTTTTGAGTTTTTTGTTAATGTATTGCCTGGAAGAGGTCTTGCACATTTGATAACAGATCCTCAGTAATTATGAGTTGACAAATGAAACACACACACACACACACACACATACACACGAGTTACTGTAAGATAGTTTATACTAAGGAGGCAGCATATGCCTGCTGAAAGAAACTGGTGGCTGAATCAGCTTCTTAGAGGGCAGGAAGACTTTGAAGAAAATGGGGATGAGCTGGATAACAGATTTAAGCACATCCTCACCCCATCCTCCAAATCTAGATGTCCTGTAGGCTTCGTCGCACAGTGCATCATAAAGAAGCAGAGAGATTGAGACAGTCAAAGTTTCTTTCCCTCCTGCACATGGTTATCAGTGTGTGTTGCTATGGAGTCATTCTGAGAAGTCCTTGTTGTCCTGTGGATTGTATGTAAAATGATCTGGAAGAGGGGGTGTTGGTAGGCATCAGGATTTCAGCAGGAAGAAACTGAGGCAACCATGAAATGCCTATTAATTAGACAGTTTTTTTTTTACCTGTCTCTCTATATATATTTTACCTGTTTGTATTTTAACAAGCCATTTTTGTGACAGGGCAGATTCTCCAAGGGTAAGTGAAGTCCAGGGAATTTTCACAGCCACATAGATAAAACTTGTTTGACTGCCTGCTTGCCCAGAGAGCCACTTCACTACTTTCTCCTCTGCCTCATCTTTTTCTCCTCACAGAGTGAGTCTTAGCATTTTTTAATTCTTTTAAAAAAAAATTTTTATTTATAAAAAGGAAACATTGACAAAACTATAGGATAAGAGGGGTACAACTTCACACAATTCCCACCACCAGACCTTTGTATCCCATCCTCTCCCTGATAGCTTTCCTACTCTTTAACCCTCTGGGAGTATGGACCCAAGGTCTGGGATGCAGAAGGTGGAAGGTCTGGCGTCTGTAATTGCTTCCCTGCTGAACATGGGTGTTGACAGGTCGATCCATACTCCCAACCTGTCTCTCTCTCCCTAGTGGGGAAGGGCTCTGGGGAAGCAGAGCTCCAAGGCACATTTGTGGGGTTGTCTGTCCAGGGAAGTCTGGTCGCATCCTGCTAGCATCTGGGAACCTGGTAACTGAAAAGAGAGTTAACATACAAAGCCAAACAAATTGTTGAACAATCATGGACCTAAAGGCTGGAATAGTGCAGATAAGTGTTGGGGGGGTCCTCCATTTTATAGGTAGTCAGTAGACATATTTTAGTTATATTTTAGAGGGCCTGTAGTTATGCTAGTGTTTTTTTTTTTCCCCTAAGCCTGAAATCTGATATGCAGGTGGATTGTGTGGGGAGATGACGCCATGGCTGGGAAAAGGACCAGAAAGCTGGATTAGGGAAGATAGTAGCTCCCCAATATGAGAAAGGTGTATAAATATTGTTGACTGTAAACCTCATCAATTTGATGTGACCTGGGGCCCATAACTATCTTAAGAGCCTGTGTGACTTCTGCATCCCTCTAGATCTGAGCTCACATTGTGTGGTCATGAGTAGGAACATTCCAAGCTGCCCGAGTATCGACCCATCTTCCTCAGGTGTAGCATAGAACATGCTGTCTATCCTCCTTTCGGAGGAAGGAACATTCTCTACCATTGTTGATCCAAGTTGAGGGCAAGGTCCTATGTGGATCCAAGTTGAGGGCAAGGTCCTATTTTGTTGTTCCTGATAGAGATGGCCGGTAACAATGGAGAGAGGGATTTATTTGAAGTCTAGGCCCATCAAGTCTGTTGGGGAATCTCAGGATTCCCCAACTAGGGCCCCAGCTGGTGGAATGGCCTGATAGTGATTAAAGAGTCATCGTTAAAGTCCTTGCTTTGATAAGATTAGCTTTGGAGTGAGTGAGAGAACTGTGACAGGAAGTAGGTGAGGAGGGTATCTAAGTCTAAGTGGATGCTATTTTGTTATGAACTTGATACTGACTCACTACAGACTACTGTGTATTTTTGCTTTCAGCTATATATTTTGCCCTAATTTATGGATACATGTGAACATAGGCTTTGTCTTACGGGACCTGACCAATATCTAGGTTTTGGGACTTTGTTAGGAAGTGAACCTCCTGGAATGGAATTAGAGAATACCATAAAGGAAAGTTCTCACCTGAGTGATTAGGGTGAAGGATTGGCATTCCATGCCTGACATCTCTGTACACAGTCTGAGGTGAAGCATGCTGAGGTGGTACTCGTTGATTACTGGTTGGTACTTGGCAGATACAATTTCATTTGGTAAGACTTGAGAGAAGCATGCAGGGAAGTGAGCTCCACCCCAGAGGTTCCAGGATTGGGAGAAAGGTCTATAAGGTCTATAAGGTCTATAGAGGAAGAGGGGGATTCCTGTTGTCTTAGTGTTTAAGAAGACAATAGAGAGTTATTTCAATTATCACATTGTTTGGCAATTGAGTTAACTTTGAAAAATCCCTTTGTTAGGATTTACTGTATTATACACACCATCACCATATTTTATGTCCTTTGACATTATTTGCATATAACTATGACATCAGTTTGCCTTTGTTCTCCCTGGAATAAGCTTTTAAGAGAGTCAACATATCAAAGACTCAGCCTATATATTAAAAAGTCTTAGTCTGTGCTTTAAACAGTTTGAGACATTCAATCAGTTTTTCCCCTCTCATAATCACTTAAATAGTGATTTATATGACTACAAATTAACAGGAGTGTACTAAACACTATTCCCACCACCAAAAGACTGTGTACCATTCCCCCCCACCCCCCCATGAAGCTGAACATCCACCCTCACCCTCCACCCAGGGTTTTTACTTTGGTGCCCTACTACGAGTCTTAGCATTTTTATACTATTCTTCAGAGCTCAACACCCTTTCAATGGCATGCTGGGAACGAAACCTGACACTAAAGCATGTCCTTTGCTTCAAGCTTCCATCTTACTCCAGGAGTTTTGTTGCTTCATTTCCTTCCCTCTGGCTCTAGAAGATGGCCAGTTCTTCTAGACATTCATTTCTGAAGAATGGTCGGCCCCTTGCATATGGGATTGTCCTTAGAGAACCTTCATAGAAGATGTCCTGTACTTTTAGACTTTTGGGGAAAAAAAACACCAGTGAGCTTTAGGATTTATATATATAGTTTTAGAAACTTCTCTATTTCAAGCTTCCTCCTAAAAAAATACAACATCTAATTTTGATTTTGGATATCCATAAAATGATCCCATTGTGAGAACTTTCTGTTAACATTTGACAGTCTTCAGATGAATTAAAATATAGACTGGAGGTATGGGGGAAGTGAGTTCATATAATTATTAATGTACACCTGCTGAGAGAGGGAAAGGAGATCCTAAGGATTATTTTTTCTAGGTTTACACACTTGGGACAGGGACACACGCTTATAGCATAGAGATTTGCACATGCAAAGTGGATTTTTAATTGGTGGAGGGCTACTTTTGCACCACAGAGAGAGGGAGGAGCCAATGAATGCACCGGGGTGACGTCAGAAGGAGTATAACTGGGGGACAGAAGGGTGAAAAGGGAGTATTTTGGTTTTCTGCTTCTCTTGGTCTATTTTAGGTCCATAGGCCCTTGGGACATTCTTTTCCCGAGTCTTCTCTTTTTCATAAAATCTATACTTTGCACAACTAAATAAAGGATCCAGAAATTGCACCCTTGAACTCGTGTCCTGTGAAAATTTCTTTTCATTGGACCTATGACATACCTTAGGAGGACCTCTGTGCATGGCCACGTTGGGTCCCCCAAAACAAACCTTTTCTTTCTTTTTTAGGGGAGGGGGCAGGGGGTCCTTAAAAGATAGTTCAAAATCAAAGTAAAATGTGAAGAAATGTTCATTAGTTCTAGATATATTTTGTGTTTTGATCCTAAAAGCATTTATTTGGGTTTTTGTTTTTCACTTTATCAGAATTTGATGAGCTTTAAGCAGATTTAAAAAAATTATTTATTTATAAGAAATGATAGGAGAGAGAGAAGGAAGCAGACATCACTCTGGAACATGTGCTACTGGGGATTGCACTCTTAAGAGTGGGGACCTCACGCTTAAGAGTCCAGTGCCCTATCCAGTGCACCACCTCCTGGACCACCTTTAATCAGATTTTAGATGAAAATAATTTATATCTATAATCAAGAACTAAATTCCTTCCCCAAAAGGCAGATATCGTTGAGATTAATTATTTCATAAGAATTTATTTTTTTCAGAAAATAGTCATAGCAAGATTACTTTTTGGAAGAAAGCTCAAATGGTTCATGGTGTGGGGGAATAGTTTATGTAAATTAACTACAGTTACCTATGAGCAAGAAATAAATCGAGCAGTTGAATATTTCCCAGAGGATAGGTGTGGAAAATCTTTACTAATGTAATTTTAAAACCTAACAAGTGTGGACAAAAACAAAACACATGTCTTGGTAACTTTTTTCAAATAATTCCAACTTTTAGTAGGGGCAATGTAGGGTTTGGTGGGATTTGGGGCTTTTAGTCAGATATGTGGCTAGAATAAAGATTCTATTCCCTACAATTTGGTATCCAAGGTGCAGTTTAATAATTTCATCTTGTTCTGCCAGCTCTTAAAGCAACAGGCATCTTTTCCAACTTGATGAGGGTAGAGTGTTCGGTGCTTTTTAGAGCAGCATCATACAGGGAACATAGGGAGAGGGAAATTTTTTTGTTACTTCTAGGACAGTTGGTATGGCAAGAATGTAGAACAAGCTAAGGGAGGCCAAAGAACTGATTGTAACCTTGGCCTTGTTGGCTGTATTGGGAAATCTTGGTAAGCACAAGGCCTTCCCAGACTTCATCTGTAGGATGGACATGTTCCTGCTTTAGTTTCTTAAACTTTACTTAAAAGTAAGATCATCTGGTACTTGTCCTTCTCTTTTTGACTTATCTCACTTAATATGAGGCCTTCAGGTTCAATTCAGTATGAAGCAAAGGAGATGACTTCATAACATTTGACAGCTGAGTAGCATTCCATTGTGTAAATATACCATAATTTTCTTAGTCACTCATCTGTCATTGGATGACATCTGAGTTGTTTCCAGGATTGAGCTATTACAAATTGTGTGCTATGAACATAATATACATAGATCTTTTCAGATGGGTGTGTTTGTTTCCTTGGACATATGTCCAGGAGAGGAATTATCAGATCATAGGGTAAATTCATTTCTAGCATTTTTAGAAGTCTTTATACTGTATTCCATAAGGGTTGGACCAATTTTTATATTCACTAGCAGTATGGAAGGGTTCTTTTTCTCTACATCCTTGCCAACATTTGTTATTACTGTTCTTTCTAATGTATGACATTTTCATAGGTATAAAGTAGTATCTCATGAGTGTCTTTACTTGTATTTCTCTGATATCAATGACTTGGAGCTTTTTTTTTCCATATGTCTGTTGGCTTTTTGGATTTCTTCTTCAGTGAAGTTTCTGGTCATATCCTTTCCCCATTTTTGGATGGGGTTTGTTGTTGTTTCTGAGTTTGATGAGTTCTCTTAAATAGATAAATCTTTTACAAATTAATGAGTTTTTTATTTGATAGGACAGAGAGAAACTGAGTGGGGGACAGGAGATAGAGAGATAAAGGTAGATAGATAGATATAGATATTTAGGGAGACCTGCAGTACTGCTTCATCATTTGTGAAGCTTCTCCCCTGTAGGCGGGGACCAAGAGTTTGAACCAGGGTCCTTACACATGGGTCCTTACACATGTGCACTCAACAATGTGTGCCACCACCCAGCCCCACTTAATGAGATCAATCTTAAGGACACATACATAGTGATTTTACTCCAAAAAGTCTGATAGATTCTTGCCAGAAGATTTGGTTTCCTGATATCTAAATTCAAAGTACTGACCTCTTTCTGATCAATTACACCTTCTAGGGAGAATTAACTAGAGGAAATTCCAGCCCACTTCTCTTCCAAGCAGCTGTGTGAAAGCTCAGTTTATTGGCTCTTGGACTATGACTTGGATACAAACCTATAATGGATGTAATTATGAATATGTTACATAATGATTTTCATTTAGGGATGACTTAAGCCTAATGTGAAGACTCACTAACTGTAGCCAGTACTCAACATCTCTTTTCCCTGAGATTGTTACCTTCATTACAGTCCCTTTTGTTTTCTCCCTCATACTGATGAAGAGGAAATAGCATGAAGAGAAAGGTGAAGGAGTTCAGAGAGGATTACTCAGCATATGTTTTTCTCAGCTCCTAGAATTTTGGCATCATGTTCACTTGTGGTTAGAAAATTGCCAATATTTGTCCAAACTAGGACAACTCCCAGGCATTTTCTG
The DNA here is from genome assembly GCF_950295315.1 of Erinaceus europaeus. Classification (NCBI taxonomy): domain Eukaryota; kingdom Metazoa; phylum Chordata; class Mammalia; order Eulipotyphla; family Erinaceidae; genus Erinaceus; species Erinaceus europaeus. The sequence goes on from NC_080170.1 coordinate 35,946,207, forward strand.
AGCCCTGCATGTATTTGTAAGGGATGTCAGTTATGTAAGAACTAAAACAAAACAAATCACAGAAATCAAATAGGTATGTAATAAAGGACTTGAATTTGGAAGATACATCTACTTGTCCACGTCATTACTAACCTGTCCCTCACATTTCACTGTGTCCCCTTGCCATTGAACCACAGCTTTGTGGACTCAAGCTTGTTCCTATTGCCTCCAAGTTATGAGAGGCTCTGCCTTTTCTGGCATAGTCCCCTTGATTTGTGGCCAACTTATTGTGACTAGGGGCAAGTCTGTGCTACATTCCCAACATCTGGTTTTAAAAGCTTGCAGAAGGGGTCGGGCGGTGGCGCAGTGGGTTAAGTGCATGTGGCACAAAGCACAAGGACCGGCGTAAGGATCCCGGTTGGAGCCCCCGGCTCCCCACCTGCAGGGGGGTCGCTTCACAGGCGGTGAAGCAGGTCTGCAGGTGTCTATCTTTCTCTCCCCCTCTCTGTCTTCCCCTCCTCTCTCAATTTCTCTCTGTCCTATCCAACAACAACGACATCAACAATGGCAATAATGATAGCCACAGCGAGGCTACAACAACAAGGGCAACAAAAGGGGAAAAAAATGGCCTCCAGGAGCATGGATTCATGGTGCAGGCACGAGCCCAGCAATAACCCTGGAAGAAAGAAAAAAAAAAAGCTTGCAGAATTAAATCTATCTCAAGTAGTCCTGGATTTGACTGTTTTCTGAACTTGGTTCCCCTGATTCCTATTTCTCCTGAATTTTCAACTCAGAGGGTTTCTGCTTCCTCCTGACTTCACTTCTCTGCTACTGCCTTTGCTCCTCACACTCAGTATGCCCTATGGGGCTGATAAGTTTTTCACTTCCACCTTGACTGGACTCAGGAGACAATGTGCCCTTAGGCACCTGTGCTCCTTTGGCCTTCCTCCCCACTCATCTGCTTTCCCCATTCCCAAGTCCAGGCTTCCTGCTTTTCTAGTGGAGTGTCACAAAGACAGAAAGCACACTTGCATTACTGAAATCAGACAGGATGGGGCCCATTTTCAACTCTTATTAACTAACTCTTTGTCCTCAGACAAATTATTCAACCTAAGACCAACCTTAAACCATGAAGATAGTTACACCTTTCTCAGGGTGATTACATGACAATCATACATTAATGTCTATCACTCATTCGTTATTTTCCTTGGGTTTTGTCAGGGCTCCTCATTGCAGGTGACTAGAGTACATTCTATAACTTGCTTCTTTTTCTCTTCATCTTTCTCCTTTTCTTTCTCCTCTTCTTTTCTTCCTCCCTTCTTTCCATCTTCCTTTCTTTCCCTTCCTTCCTTCCTTCCTTCCTTCCTTCCTTTCTCCTTCCTTCCTTCCTTCCTTCCTTCCTTCCTTCCTTCCTTCCTTCCTTCCTTTCTTTCTTTCTTCCTTTCTTTCTTCTTTTTGTAACCAGGGCATTGCTCAGTTCTAGCTTGATTGAACCTGGGACTTCTGATGCTTCTGGCATCAAAGTCTTTTGCATTACCATTACAATGTCTTTTCAGCCTCCAACCTCTTAATTTATTTTTAAGACCATTTAAAAAAAATTACTCATTTATTTCGGATAGAGACAGAGATGAATTAGGGGGTGGAGACAGAGGGGGATACAGGGAAAGAGACACACATGTAGCACTGTTCCATTGCTCATGAAGCTTCCCCTTTGCAGGGGGGTGTTGGGCAGCCCCCCTGCTCTGCTCCATCGCTGATGCTGTGGTCTATTTACATAATCATTGGTTTGCCTGAGACCTGCCTTGCCTGCAGGGTATTGGTTAATCCCACTGGTTAGAACCTTTGCAACAGCTGCTATGGAAGCTTTCTACCTTTGTGCTCTTTTCTCCACCCCCTCTCCTAGCCATTTCCTTTTCCCACTTGCCACTTCCAGTTAAAGATATATATAAAGGCGTTGTCTCTGATCAATAAAGGCACTGTGTTCCTGCTCCACCACAAGTTCCTGGTTCCTCTCCCGCATCACTGAGTAAGTGGCAGCCCAGGTTGGCTCTGGTTGAGTTCTCTCCAACCCAGAGAGCCCGTGCCCAGGAAGAAATGCCCACAATGATAGCCCAGCATCTGGCACCTGAACAGGGACCTACCCCCCAGTTTTATACAGGGCATTTGAACATGAGTCCTTGTGCACTGTAACATGTGTGCTCAAACAGGTGTGCCACCACCCAGCCCCTTAATTTATTCCTTAAAGTATAAAACAACCTTTTTTAAAAAAAAATATAAGAGGGGTACAATTCCATACAATTCCCATAACCCGATCTCCATATCCCATCCCCTCCCCTGATAGCCTTCCCATTCTCTATCTCTCTGGGAGTATGGATCCAGGGTCGTTGTGGGTTGCAGAGGGTGGAAGGTCTGGCTTCTGTAATTGCTTCCCTGCTGAACATGGGTGTTGACTGGTCGATCTGTACTCCCAGTCTGCCTCTCTCTTTCCCTAGTAGGGTGGGGCTCTGAGGAAGTGGAACTCCAGACACATTGATGGGGTCGTCTGTCCAGGGAAGTCTGGTCAGCATCTTGCTGGCATCCGGAACCTGGTGGCTGAAAAGAGAGTTAATATAAAAAGCCAAACCAATTGTTGAACAATCATGGACCTAAAGACTGTAATAGTGCAGATGAAGTGTTGGGGGGTATTCCCTGCATGCTGTTGTGTACTTCTGCTTTCAGATACATATTTTTCCCCTAGTTTATGGGCACGGGTGAACCTATGCTCTATCTCAGGGGACCTGGACTATATCTAGGTTTGGGGACTTTACTGGGGAGTGGAACACCTGGAATGGAATTAGAGAATATTATGAAAGGAAAGGTCTCACCTGAGTGATGAACCTGAAGGGTTGTCATTCCATACCTAAAACAACCTTTTTATGCAACTGGATCATACATACAAATGCCTAATTAATTGAAAAATTTTGGAACCGCATCAAGTCTGCATGAAGTTAGTCATTCTGTAAATGTCACCTCCTTCCCTTTTACGTTAACAACTGAGGGGAATATATTTAAGCTAAAAGCAAACAAAAGGCACTGGCCTTAGATTTAGGTTAAACTTCCCAAGAGTCTTAGGTCTATTTCTCACCCATTGTTTGACTTTGGGCAAATTTTCCAACCTTTCTGGGCTTTGTTTTATTTATTTACCAGTAAATTGAATCTAATCAGGTCTGCCTGGCAAGTTTATGCAGGAAACAGCATTTGGCAGCCAGTATAAATGCTTAATTAATTGTAACTGTTGTCACTCACTTCTACTAAGAGTTTTCATTGCTCTGAATACTTGATTCCTCTCATTTAATACTTACAATGGCCCCATTAGGAAAGTGAAGTCCTTTCCCCCTCTATTTTCCAGATGAGGAAATAGAGACAATCTGACTGGCAACCTTCCTAAGGGCATATAGAGATCAAGTTAGGATCAGAAACTAGATGGAATCTGTTCTTCCCAACCAATGAGCCATGCATGACATTAACAGGTTTAGGTGAGTCAAATGAGGTTCCACTGATTATTATACCAGGAAGTCAAACACTTGTCATGCAGAGTTTTGCAAAAATCAAAAACATGTTGTAATCTGGGGTGCAATAAAGGTAAGAGCGATACTCTAAATTACCTCCCTGCCCCTTGGTTTCAGAGAATAGTTATATGGGTAGGTGGGACTGGAAATTTTCCTTCTCCTCCTCCTTCTCCACCACCTCCTTCTTCTCCTCCACTACCCCCACCTCTTCCTCCTCTTCCTCTTCCTCCTTATTCTCTCTCTCTTCCTCTTCCTTGTTCTTTATATCATTGCAACTCCATCTCTCAGGGCTGAATTTGATAGAAAGAGAGAGGGAAAGATACCCAAATCTTCCTCCAATGTGGTGGGTAGCAAATGAAGAAACTCTATATAGGTGAATTGTTTAGCCTGCCCTGGACTGGAAATTCCTATCTTGTCTATTTGTTTAAAACAAATAAAATAAAACCAACAAACAAGCCAGAAGGTAGGCTTGAATAAATAGGATGGGGCCTGGAGCTTACCAGATCATCTGGTTTCCTGGGTGGTGTGATTTCTATAGTTTTTTCTTCATAACTGGTCTAAAACTCTGTTGTTTACCCTGAAGGCAAACGGCAAGCAGAAACAATGATGTGCTGATAGTTTGTTTGTCCTTCTATCTTTGCAAATTCATCTTTTAACATATTTGCTGTTTCCCCTAACAGGTTCCGCTAACAAGGCAGTTCTTATCCTGTGTCTATCCCAATTATCAACTACAGGTAGTTCCTATTCCTTTGGGCTCATGATTTCATAAAGAGCAACGGGGTGGATTTTTCTCATGTTGGAGGCTTCAGTGTGGCACAGAAGGACCTTGAAGGTGTATTGAGTCACACACTCTTTTCTTTTTTCACCTCAAGGGTTATTGCTGGGGCTCGGAGCCTGCACTATGAATCTACTGCTCCTGGAGGCCATTCTCATTTTGTTGCCCTTGTTGTTATTATTATTGTTGTCATTGCTGTTGTTGTTGGATAGAACAGAGAGAAATCGAGAGGTGAGGAGAAAGATAGATACCTGCAGACCTGCTTCACTGACTGTGAAACTCCCCCCACCCCCGCCATGCAGATGGGGAGCCGGGGGCTCAAACCAGGATCTTTATGCTGGTCCTTGCGCTTTGCACCATAGGTGCTTAACCTGTGGTGCTACTGCCTGGCCCCTGAGTCACACACTCTTCATTCCTAAACAAACATGGTGGGGCAGGAATGCCGTGTAGTGCTGGGATGAGAATCGAAGCAGCAGGAATGGACTAAACTGTGGAAGCTCATGCAAGGAACTAGTCAAGAAATAGGAAAGGAAGATGGAACCTGGGGTCAGAGGTTTCTAGACATAGTAGGTGGGAGTTGGAACAGAGTGTGTTCTGCTAAACTTCTAGAATTTCAAGAGGCTGTGGCTGAACTAACTAGTTGAGGAGGAAAGAGGTGGTGGAGGCTCTGTGGTGTCTGTTTTGTCAAACTAATACAGAGAAGGTGGGGGAGTTAGAGGGAAGGCAGAAAATTAATTGGTGCCACATGTGTCTGTCTATACTGTCTATATACCTCTAACCGGCATTCTTTTTGCTCATGGCTACTAGGATTAGGCTCAGTTCCCCAATGACCTCTTCAACACTGTGCTGATACCTCAGGTCAAGTTAGTACTGCCTTTCTCCATCCTTTCATGACATTATTATCGATGATGCTAAACACCAAGTCATGCACTGCTTCCTACTATGAAGACTAAAGGCTTTAGCAGTTATACATTGAGGCTGAATCACCCTCATTTCCAGATGAGATTATGGGAACTGCCAGGATTAGCTTCTTGACTTCATGCCACTGTCTGTGATTCAAGCTGAACTGTCCTGTCCTGAAAGGGAGCACCATGCTTCCACGTTGCACTGCACTTATCTTTTTTAATTGGACCATCTCTCCCACTGTGTACTGTGTTTCAGAACTCAGCACACTAGTGATGGGCACAAAGACGGAGCTGGCAAATCCTTACTGTAGGAGTGACAACACCAATATTGAACCAGAGTCACATAAAGATGCGACTGCGAGGTGGAACAGGATGGAATGTTCAGCAACACTTCTGACAGGACCCACCAGTTGGCTAGATAAAATGGTTCCATTAGTCTCTTAGGATTCTTATCTTTTTCTTCCCTCAACTCCCAGTTGTGCTTGTCTACTTGACATTTTCTTTTCAGGAAGACTGTGCCCTGACTTTTACTGCATGGTTACCCCAGCACACATTTGTAACAGTGGTGTTGTGAGCATTTATAAAATGCAGCAGTAATACCAGGAGAGTGGAAACTGACTTTTCAGATTAATTCCTGTTTGTGAATGAGATTATTCATTTAAAAAATATATAAAAAATCCTGAAAGTATGACCTTTCTTCTTTCTTTCTTTCTTTTTTTTTTTTTGTAGAACTGTCTACAAAAGGAATTGTAAGTACCCAGAGATGCCCTACACTTTTGGTTTGAGGGTACTTTAGGGATGATTTAGTCTTATAATGACAGTGCTTATTTTTTTTCCCTTTGTGTTAAGTTCCACTCTGAATTATAACTATGAAGCAAACACTAGACTATTATTTCATGGAAAAAAAAACCCAAGATCTTCTTAGCTTACAAGGTTATGGAATGCATTAATAAGGTATTACGGGCTTAGGAATCACATAAACATTTTTTATTCCCCAGAATTGCTGCTCTCTCTTTCAACTTAACAGAAATTACATATTTAAATAGAAGTTATTTTTTACCCAGGGGTGTCTAACATTTAACTGTTTACACACTGATTTCCTTTAAAAGTGATGATAAGTGACATAACAGATTTTCAAATTTTCATTTTTTTTTTTTACTCTCTCTGGCAAGTCCTGTATGTCATATGATTATTTCAGAGTCCATAAAATCCAAGGAAAATAAGAGACATCACTGAAGTATCATGGAGTATAACAACATACTCTTTTTAAAAAATTATTAGTGATTTAATAATGATTAATGAGATTGTAAGATAATAAGGGTATAATCCCACATAGTTTCCAGCACCAGAGTTCTGTGTTCCATTTCCTCCATTGGAAACTTCCCTATTGTTTATCCCTCTGGGAGTATGGACCAACATTCCTTATGGGGTGCAGAAGGTAGAAGGTCAGGCTTCTGTAATTGCTTCTCTACTGGATATGGACATTGACAGTATGATCCACACCCCATGCCTGTTTCTGTCTTTCCCTGGTGGGGCTCTGGTGAGGTGAGACTTCGGAACACATTGGTGAGGTCTTCTGCGCAGGAAATTCAGGATGGTATCCTAGTAGTGACTGTTATTTGGTGGTTGAAAGGTGGCGAGATATAAAGTAGGACAGATTGTTTGATAAAAAGGAACCCAAAGGTAGGAATAGAACAGATGAAATTAGGTGTCTTTGTGTGGAAAGTAGCTAGGAAGTCTATTTTAGGTATGTTCTAAGGGGCACATGACTTTAGTAATTTTTGCCTGAGCCTGATAGCTAACAAGCAGGTGGACTAAAAATATTATCGAGAATATGGTGTCACCATTGAGAATAGGACTAGAAATATGAATTATGGCAGAGAGTAGCTCCCAAACATGAGGAAAGTATATAAGTACCCTTAAGTGTTTACCTCATAGATCTGACCTAGGGCCCATATATATTCATATTTAGCACAGGAACCTATACACCCTCTGAGTCCCTGTCAGTCTGAACTTGCAGTCCATGGTCACAGCTAGGAACATTCTAGGTTGCACTCATTTTAGGACCAGGCTTCTTAGGAATTTTAGGACCAGTGGCAGAGTCGTTTGATTTATCCTCCCTTTGGAGACTGGGGCAGTACCTATCATTACTGCTTTATATTTGAGAGCAAGGTCCTGGAGAGGCCTGCAAGAGGGCTTATGATGACATGACGTATTCTTCTTAATGTCTTATAAAAGGATGCACTATATCTGAGGCAGAGTACTATGGATGAGCCTCATTTTAAGTAAATGAGAAATGTTGGGGGCTTGGAGATAGCTCACTGGGCAGAACACATACACATACGGAGTTCTAGTTCCCAGCCACCACATTGGAGCACCATGTAAAGGGGAAACTTTAGGAATACTGGAATAGTTCTGTGGTATCTTTCCTTCTTTTTCTACCTCTGTATATCTTATCCCTGTGTGTGTGTGTGTGTGTGTGTGTGTGTGTGTGTGTGTGAGAGAGAGAGAGAGAGAGAGAGAGGGAAACCGACTGACTTCTGGGATGGGTAGTATCACACAGTTGTAAAATTCCAATGACAAAATAAAGTAAAATAGAGATTTTTCTTCCTCCAGGTACTCCCTTTCCTTTTATTTGGGAATCCACTTTTGGATGCCCAACCTACTCATTATGCATTTTTCATCTGCACCCTTTTTACATTCAGCTGTGGCTGTTAGCAAGAACCTAGTATCTGAAGTTAGGTATTCTGGACAAAGAGTTTTGTTCATTTTTAAAAGTGACATTGCATATCTTTTAAGTGTGCATCATTAAAAATCACATGTATAAACTGCAATAAGTCCATCCTGAAAATGGACACAGACTTTTTAGAGACTGGTATGTAGGAAGTTTACTGGAGAGAGTGCTTTTAGGAATGACTATAAAGAATAAGAGAGGAGATTGGGAAGAGGAAGGAAGATTGCAGAACTGTGAAGTATTTGCATTTAAAAAAAAATTTATTTATTTTCCCTTTTGTTGCCCTTGCTGTTTTTATTGTTTTTGTAGTTATTATTGGTGTCATCGTTGTTAGATAGGACAGAGAGAAATGGAGAGAGGAGGGGAAGACAGAGAGGGGGAGAGAAAGACACCTGCAGACCTGCTTCACCACCTGTGAGGCAACTCCCCTGCAGGTGGGAAGCTGGGGGCTCGAATTTGCATTTTTTACCCTACAAAATTCAGTGGAAGCTCCAAAACTGAGATGGCTTCAGGGCAACTATTCTGCATTGAGTGAGAGAGAAGCCATTGAAGGGGAATGAAAGAAACTTTTGACAATGAGGATTCCTTTGGTACGAACACAGCTTTGTGGTCCCATCAGAGCTAATAAACCCATCAGTCCACCCATCAGAAAAATGAGTCTTTCTAGAGAGGGGAGCTCTGAGTAGAACCATTTTTGCTCCATTGAAGAATAGTTGCTGCAAGATTCTTGGTCTCTTTTGTTAGAAAAAAATGTACAAAATAATGTTAATAGGATGGATTAGCTCCAGATGCTGCAGCTGGTCTTGAAGCCACAAATGTAGTCGTTATTTCCTTCTTGATTCCTATTTCCTTCACCAAAGTTACTTGCTCTTCTTAGGCTATAATGGCTGCACTGATGCATTTGTATTTTTCATTCATAACTGGGCAGGGGAATGACAAGAGTTGTTTCAGTGGCTCACCTGAATGCTGAATATATTCTTCCCCCTCCACATTGTGTAACAGAGAGCCCATGGTCCTCACCTGCAGGGGGAAAGCTTCACAAGTGGTGAAGCAGGGCTGCATGTGTCTCTCTGTCTCTTTCCCTCCCTATCTTCCTCTCTGCTCTCAATTTCTCTCTGTGTCTACTCAACAATAAACAATAATTTAAAAAGTTCATTATCGTTGTCTCTCTCAGCTGCTTTCCCTTACTACAGTGGACCTGAACTTACCAGGAAATCATGCAGCTCAGTCAGAAGGAGACCTTTTTGTGTTATCTCAGAGAATAATTGCTTACTTAGGAATCAGATCCTCTAGACCCACAATGTCTACAGTTCACATTTCCCAAGTGAATCATGGCATGCCGGATGATTTAGTAAAAAGAACTGAAATTATAAAAACTCAAAACTCAGGAGCAGGTTTGGGGACGCATGTCTTGAGTTATTAAGCCTCTATGTCTGTGGCAAGCGCACTGGTGGGTTTGAGTTATTCCATTATTTTGCTGGTTTTTACTTTCTTAACCTAAAATTAGAAGGGGGGGGTATGGTTGTTGAGTGGGAAGATGAACAACACGATAGGAGAAGACATTTCAGTGGTAGTACCAATTTGGGAATGTGAACCAATAAACTGAAAAGAGGGAACCAAATTAGAATAAGAGCTTTTGTTAAATTTCTCATGAAGAAATGGAAATATGATCTTTTACACAGAAACTTTAAAATTGTAAGCAAGAGTGGATGCAGAGAACAAAAGATTAAGTGGGATGGTATTAAACGGGAGCTTAGGGAGGCAGAAAGGATGAGGACAATATGAAGTAAGACACAAAAGTTTTCTGTAGAGCTTCAGAATTTATATATATTTTTATCTTCCATCTATATTTTTGGTGTAATGCAGTTGAGAGTTTCTGGTTGACTGAATTCAATTTTCATCCTGATGTTCTGATATTATGTAGGAGCCATTAAAGGACCTGCTAAAAACAATACAAAATATAGCTTTAAAACTCCCTGTCTGATTCTTCTTTGTTTTCTTTTGATTATAGCAGTCACTTTGGACAAAAGGCATTGCAAGTTCGAAAATATTGACTTCAGATGACTGTAACCACATCATTCAATCTTACAGTCCTTATAGTCGAAGATTCAGGGGGAGATAAAGATCTTTATTTGACATCAGGGCATACCAATTTTCAATACCTCAGTTCACACGAATACATTTTATGCATGAGCTCATCTCTTCTTTCATACTGTGGGCATTCCTTGATACTTGTAAAAGTTTCTCAACACAAGACTCATTGTATTCTATCACTCTTACATTCAGGAGTGTCAGCACCTAGATAGTAATGATCTCATAGCTGATGAATCAAGCCTTACATAAAATAGGAAAAAGAGAGATTCTTGCCAGGGGAGTCAGGGAAAATGAAATACAGTGATATTTTAAATTATACATGCACAGTTGGGGTTATCACTGGGGCTCTACCTGCATGGCCCCAGTGATGCTAATAATAACCAATCTCCAATTTTGAAAACAATTTTAAAACTGGTCATTTAGCTTTGCTTTATAAAAGTAAAAAAGAAAGAAAGAAAGAGAGAAAAAAACAAAGTGAAACTTGAACTTAGATCAAAACAAGACTGTGGGGAAGGAGAGGATGGAGGGAGCGGGCAGTCCTTCAGGTCCAGGAGGGTGGGGTGAGAGTGTTCTGCAGACACTTATCTCCAGGAATGAGAAATTGTACCACCTGTGTGTCAACAACATACTATAAACTATTAGCCTCTAATAAAGTGATCTGGAAAAAAAATTTTATGTGTGCAATATCCACGATCATACATAGGCATGCCTTTTCTTTTTTCTTTTTTTTTTTTAATTTTTAAAAATTATCTTTACTTATTGGATAGAGACAGCCATAAACTGAGAGGGTACGGAAGATAGAGAGGGAGAGAGAAGGAGAAACACCTGCATCACTGCTTTATCACTTGCAAAGCTTTCCTTCTGCAGGTGGGGACCGGAGGCTCGAACCCAGGTCCTTGAGCATTGCAACATGTGCTCTCAACCAGGTGTGCCACCACCCGGTCCTGCTTCTCCTTTTTACTTTTGTTTCTCTTGGCATGATTTTGCTTCCATATATGTATATGTGCATGTGAATATGTATATATATTACTTTATGGGGGGATTACAGTACTGTTGTTGACACAATTTTTCATTTCCTCTTGACAGGTGTCTGAAAAACATTGTCACCCCCAACTTAGGTTTTTTCCACTATAATGCATCCATAGCAGAAGCATTGTTTACTTATCAAAGTAAAAAATTAAAAACATTAAGTATAATCCAAAGAGATGCAAGATTACTAGCAAAAGTGTACTTAAGTGCAAAGAAGTTCCAAGGAATACAGAAACTTTGGTTCTAGTTTGGCATTTAGTCTAGTTGTGTGGAATATGAATCTGTTAAATGTCAGAAGACAATGAGACTAGCTCAGTCACATGCTTTTCTTGCTCTATAATATACATATCATTTTAAAAATTAGTTTTGAAAAAGATTTCTTTATTTTATGAGTGAGAGAGAGAGAGTCCAGAGTGCTGTTCTGCATATGTGTTGCTGGGGAACGAACCCAAACCTTACTCATGTAAGAATACACTCTACTTGCTGAACTCTCCCTCCAGATGCTCTATGCACTGTTTTTGTAGTAATTTAAAATTTCCCACTAGCAAGCATGAAAAAGTCCTATTTATTTTTTTACATAGATAATAATCTTGTTTGTGTTTTCTGTCTTTTTTATTTTATAGGCAGAGAAATTGAATGGAAACATTAGTGTCAAACAAAGAAATCATTTTTCATATTGTATGAAACGGGAGAAATAATTCCCAGAATATTCATTATGTTGAAAATTCCATGCAATCAGTGGGGTTTAACCATTATTTTATAGTGATGTTTTCCTTTTTTCAGTTGTTTTAATTTATCATTTTTGAACAGAGATAGAAAAAATTAAGGGAGGAGGATGATATGCAGAGGGAGAGAGAAAGAGAAATAGCTGCAGCCCTACTTCACTGCTTGTGAAGCATTTCCCTGCGGGTAGGGACCCAGCTTTCCACTTGGGTTCTTGCACATTGTAACATGTGCATTCAACTGGATGCCCCACTGTCTGGCTCCTAGAAATGTTTTTCTTTACGGAGCAAAGAACAAATGAACCAGTCATTCTGGATATTTCTGTCTAAGGATTAGTGGGAGAATTAAATGCATATGAAAAACAGAAATAAAACGTTCTGAAGTGAATGATATTTTAAAAAAGACTTAGTTATCTATTTATGAAGGGAAGAGAGTGAGACTAGAGCAACATTCAGCTGTTGCCTATGCTGTGTATGGTGTTGTTATTATTATTATTATTATTATTATTATTATTTATGTCTTTCTACTTGCTTGTTGCACTTACTGAGTCACTGTAGACTATTATGCACTTTTACTTTATGGTATCATGCTCTTCAAATAAAAAGAAAAGGAAATTGGAAAGGAAATGCTGGAAGGAAATGTGAAGATAGTTATGTATATGCATTAATATGGAGTCAAAGTCAAAGAGATATGGTCTTCTTTAAGTCTTCTGGTAGGTCCAGAATCATCTTCACTGCAAATACCATGACAATGGTGGACTAAGGAAGTGGTCTGTGGTCTAGTTATGCCATGAAATTTTAAGGAATTAGTATTGATGCTTCAAGGAAATACTTTCTTTGAGCATAGGGGCATGACTGTACATTTCTTAAGAAAGAAATTACTTTGGTAGATTGAGATTTGTCTATATCAGGCAAAGTGTCAATTATATTATTGAATACATTTTAAAGTGTTTGATGTCTACAAATCAGATACGTACAATTTGTTAAGCCAAAACATTAAATTTTAAAGTCATTTTGTGGCAACCAAACTGGGAAGCTAAGAGGGGAACACATGGTTTTCCTGATGCCAATGAAGTGTTTGTGCTATGTTTTTAAAAGAGCCTTGGCATTTCCAGAAGTTCTGTCAAGACACATGCTCGCCACAAATGAATTGGACAGTACTTCAATATAGCCCTCAGCTTCACTATTCTGTGCTAACATACTTGATCTTTTATTTAAATATGGAGCCGAGTACAAGCATGAAGTTTCTGAGACTAGCAGATGACTTCAACTTTGACCAATTTGACCTTGTAGATTTTCTTCCTCGTAATGTTAACTTTCTGTCATTTAATTTTAGGTAAATGTAGATGCGGGTGTGTCATAGAATTGTGATTTTACTATTATTATTACTAAACATAATAGTATTTACTAAAAGCATTATAAAGCAGCTGTGTCACATATTAGGCCCTCTTTCCATTAGGAATTTTTCCTGATCTATTTTCAGTTTATGCATGTCTGTATGACTTGAAACCAGGCTTAGCATCTGTCTTTCTACCCAGTTCAGGATAAAAAGCAACCAAGCTCATGAAAGTCTCATTACGCAGAATATGTCTTTCATTTTCTTATTTTATCCCTGCAAGGTTCACTGAAAAGATTACTTTTAATCCTATTCTTTCTAGGTATGAATAATATAACTTCTTGACGCTATTTTATAATACCATTGGGTACCTCATATTCAGGAAACTAGGGATATACTTTAAAAAGTAATGGTTTAAATTACTTTATGGTAAAAAAAATCACTCATATATGGTAAATTATGTTAAAAATTATGTTCTGTTTTCATGTAGGTACAATTGATTTATGGAGGCTATTTAAATAAGTAAAATATATTGATAAAAGAGCTATGAGCTTACTGAATATTACTAAAAAATGTCGCTGACTCTGAGGTGTGGTTAGACTTTAAGGTCTTGATCCTGAGTTGGAAATAAGAACAAAAATTAGGGAAGCTGTCAGTTACTGACTAAGTCCAATTTTCCCATTTTAATATATATGTTTTTATTAGTTATTTAGCAATATTTTATGAAATGATAAGATTTCAGGAATATTTCCATACCCATGTATAGTGCATATAAGTGATCACACATTTCACCAAAGTTCTATGCCCACCCCCAACCATGTTAGCCCAAGAAACAGCTTGGTTCCTCCACCACCCTGACTTTTTTTTTTGCATGTTTTTATACTTTAGTCATCTTTCTTTCACATATGAGTGAAACAATCCAGTAGTTATCCTTTATCTCTTCACTAATTTCACTTAGCTTAATCACTCCTAGTTCCATCCATTTTGTTACCAATGATACAATCTCATCCTCTTTAGTTGTGAAATAGTGTTCCCTTGTATATATACATATCCTACAATTTCTTTATCCAGCCATCTGCTGCATTATTTACAGTAGCTAAAGTATGGAAACAACAGATGTGCCCAATGACAAATCAAGTCCTAACCTTATTTGGACTAAAGGCTACAGAGTTACCATTTGCTTTTTTGAATGGTTATTGCAGATTTTGGGTCAGAGTTTTATCTTAATACATATTCTGTAAACTATCTGTATATCCACTGTCTTACAAAAAAGATCTGTCATCATTAGAAAAAGTACCTATAGTTCAGAGTAAAATTCAGAGTAAATATCCAGCTTATGCATGGTTCAAGGTCTTTTTACTTTTTTTTATTAGTGAAGTAAAGCATTGCTCATTTGCTAACATTTTTTTCCAGTTAAGAATAATTTGTGACAACCATCTCAAATAATTATAGAATGGAAATCATAAATTATTTAATCATCAAAGAATTTCCTTGACTTCTGAGAAAGAATGAAGATGGTACTTGCTCTCTTCCATTTCAAGGTTTATAAACAGTGCATGTCTTCAATTATTTACAAGGAAGTTACTATTCTAATGGATAGACCCAAGAAAAGGCCATTCTATAAGCTTCATGATGTTTCTTTGATCCTCTGTCATCAATATATAAATGTTTTTGCAAGCCATAAATATATTTATTTTACAATTTAAAAATATCCCCAAAGACTACATTTTGTCATTGGTCCTAGTGTTGGGAACTGGAAAATAAGACACATTACAAAATAGAAGACAAAGGTGCCAGACTATTAAGTGGTAGAAGGGGATTCTCTTCAACAAATGGTGTTGGAAAAAATGGGTTGAAATGTGCAGAAGAATGTAACTGAACCACTATATTTCACCAAACACAAAAATAAATTCCAAGTGGGTCAAAGACTTAGCTGTTACACCAGAACCTATCAAATACTTAGAGGAAAATATTGGCAGAACTCTTTTCCGTATACATTTTAAAGGCATCTTCAATGATATGAATGTAATTATAAAAAAGACTAAATAAAAAATAAACCAATGGGACTACATCAAATTAAAAAGCTTCTGCACAGCAAAAGAAATCACTACCCAAACCAAGAGACCCCTCACAGAATGGGAGAAGATCTTTACATATCATATATCAGACAAGAGACTAATAACCAAACTATATAAAGAGCTCACCAAACTCACCAACAAGAAAACAAATGACTCCATCCAAAAATGGAGAGAGAACATGAACAGAATATTTACCACAGAAGAGATTCAAAAGGCTAACAAACATAAGAGAAAATGCTCCAAGTCATTGATTGTCAGAGAAATGCAAATATAGACAACAATGAGATATCACTTCACGCTTATGAGCAGGTCATACATCAGAAACGGCAGCAAGAACAAATGCTGGAGAGGTTGTGGGGACAATTAAACCCTCCTGTACTGTTGGTGGGAATGTCATTTGGTCCAACCCCTGTTTAAAGCAGTCTGGAGAACTCTCAGAAGGCTAGAAATGAACCTACCCTATGACCCTGCAATTTCTCTCCTGGGAATATGTCCTAAGGAACCCAACACACCCATCCAAAAAGAGTAGTGTATACCTGTGTTCTTAGCAGCATAAATTGTAATAGCAAAAACCTGGAAGCAAACCAGCTGTCCAACAGCAGATGAGTGGCTGAGCAAGTTGTGGTACATATACACAAAGGAATACTACTCAGCTATTAAAAATGGTGATTTCACTATTTTCTGCCCATCTTGGATGGAGCTAGAAGGAATCATGTTAAGTGAGATAAGTCAGAAAGAGAAAGATGGATATGGGATGATCTAACTCACAGGCAGAAGTTGGAAAAACAAGATCAGAAGAGAAAACACTAAAAGCAGAACCTGGACTGAAGTTGGTGTATTGCACTACAGCAGAAGACTCTGGGGTGGGGTTGTGGGGAGTGTTTCGGCCCTGGAATAAGATGACAGAGGAGAACCTAGGGGGGGTTGCATTGTTATGTGGAAAACTGGGAAATGCTATGCATGTACAAACTATTGTATTTTACTTTCAACTGTAAACAGTTAATCCCCCAATAAAGAAATAAAATTAAAAAAAAGACAAAACATGTTATAGGCAAGGAGACTAACAGAGGTTCCGCTTTCTTGAAATCTATCACTCCGGCAGTTGATAGTAACTAATAAATGATAAACAAAACAATGAAATGTCAGACTTCACATAACCTTGCCAGACTCCTGTGTTGCTCTGACCTCCAATAATCAGTCAAGCTAATTAGGAGAATCAGACAGTCATTAGTATCTTAATTCCTGTGAGACTGGCATGTTATGAATATTATATAGTGGAAGGGGTAGCCCTGAGCTGTGAATATTCCCAGGTCAGAATCAACAACATAGAATAAATACCCTCCATGGCTACTATTTGTATTTATTTCAAATATTATGCTAAATTCGGGTTTTATCCTGTTATCACTCAAGCAAAACATTGTATGTAAATATTATAATCACTCAATTGTATTTAAACTGGAAGAATAGTTAAATGCATTGCCTCTTGCTGGTTTTGTGAATATTCATTTAGGTAGCTTACAATTATAAACAAACATCACCAGCATCCACCTTCCCTATGTTGCCTCTCATTTTAACAGTGAAGAAATATGTAGGATTTTATATGCCTTTTCCTCTATACCAATCATAAGGAATGCAAAATAACGAATCAACGAATTCTACCTCATACAATGTGGATTACCACCAATTTAGAAAATCTAACTTTCCATTTCAAGACATTGTTGGAAGTTACCTTGAATGGCAAATTTGAATGTGGCAAATTCACATTAAAGAGCACACTTTCTTTGGCATTTGCCCCTAACCCTGAACATGTGCAGTAAATACAGACCAGGTGTTAATTAGGAGAACTGTCAATCCAAATGAATAATGGAGTGCTGGAAATAGCATGGGTAAAGGCTTGACCTTCTGTGTGAAAGAGGTACTCCAATGTTGAAGTCTCAATTCTGGGACTGTGACTACAGAATAGTAAGAGTATTGGGGGCTGGGGTGGGGAGGAGAGTGGGAGCTCCATCAACTCATTTAACTACTCCTAAATAGTTTGTGAAACTGTAAGGCAATGTTTAATGAAAGACCTTTCAGTATGGGAAAGTCCTGAAAATGAAGGTGTGTGTGAGGGTTCATAAAGGTCACTACACATAATATTTCTTTAACCCAAAATGATTTTGGCAAAGTCTTGAGAATAATTGTAAGGGTCCTAAATCATCCAGCCTTAGGTATAGCAGCATGAGAAAGAAGATGCCTCCTTCCTAACATGCACACCAAGTGATCTCAACCCTTCTGCTCAGGGTACAGGGGAAGTGGGACAGCAGGGAACAGAGGTTCAAGATTTGGGGGCCCATAGTGGATCTCTGACACACCTCACCTGATAGTTCAGGGCAGCTCAAATCAGAAACCCTTCAGATAACTGTACTTCTGATTCTAACTTGACAACTAAGTTGGAAAGACTTTCTTTTTCTTTTTCCCCCCCATGGGTTATGGGGCTGTTTCGGCACTAAGGAGAGACCTAGCTAACGTTTTGTTAGTGCTCTGAATTACAAACCTCTGAGGTTTTCCAAATATTTGAAGATCTAAATCATATTCTGTGAAGAGTCCTCTGAAGAGACTAACCACCTCAGGCAATGTGAATAAAAGCAGTTTCAGTGAGGTCAAAACTGAAAATAACTTAGTTGCTTTAGAAAAATAGCTTTGGATTTGGACAATCTGTATTCTCTTTCAGGAAAGCATCAGACTGCACAGAGCATGAGAGAAGAAAATCTTATTGTGAAGAAGAATGGCATCTGTTGAAGGCCTGTCACAGACAAGTGCTGTTCTGAGATCACATTAATATTTCAGGACAACTTTATGAGGGAAGTGCAGTCATTACATCCATGATACTGAGGCCCAAGAGGTATGTAATTTGCCCGAGAGTACTATTCTATTCAAGTACCTTGGACCAGTGATGAATCTTGGTGTTCACGATGTCACAGGGATCCATTCGGGTCATTTGTTTTTACCTGAATTGTTTTTACCTGTGTTTTTCTCCAAGGTATTTTCCTCAGTAGAAGTTCTAGTTCATGTCCAGGCTCTCAGGACATTTAGCTGCTGCCACCAACTCTGCATACCTGTCCAGATAACCCGTGTGGGTAAGTTGATCACTCACATACTTTGATAGCATCACCTGTCCCCATCTGTAATATCAGGATGGGGTTTTTCTTAGCTGAACACTTTTCCACATGTTGATTGTCAACTGGAAATTGAAGCTGTGGTAGCAGTTTCTTTGGCACAATGGTTTGTCTAATATTGGGTCTCTCTGATTCAAAGTCCTCTTCTAAGGACATTATAGTAAATTTTGCAGTGTTGCCAGAAATACTTTTTTTTTTTTTCCCCCCAGAGGCTTAGCTAGAGACTAGAGGATAGAAACTTGGAAATTCATTTTCCCGTTTCTGGTTTTTTTTTTTTTAATCAGATTACTGCTCAGCTCTGGTTTATGGTTGTGTGGGGGCGGAGTGGGGGAGTGGCATTGAACCTGGGACTTTGGAGCCTCAGGCACGAGAGTCTCTTTGCCTAACCATTATGCTATTTACCCTCCACCCCATTTTCCCATTTCTGTATTGAAACATTTAAGTACTTAACCATCTGTTTGTCCTGAGGTAACCTTTGAATGTAGAGATTCATTCCCTACTGTTTTTATATCCTTAGCAAATCTAAAACACATGAAACTCAGTTAAGTTCAGCCTATAGAGAAAATCGGAGAAGTTCAACTTGATCACATATATGGCATCACATACTTTTGTGTGTCATATTCTTCAGCTAACTCCTTACAAGTGAGAGAGAGCAAGCTACTTCTAAGCAAACTATATTGTCTAGTATAGATAAAATTAGTTTACTAATACCACAAACTGGAGCACTTTGTTGTTAGTTTCTGTAGATGAGTGTGTAATTTAACACAATTATTTTCATCTATAAATTCTAATTATATGTAGAGTCCCATGCATTTAGTATGATTCCCACAGTTCAGTTTTTTAGAGCAAGGTAATCAACATAATTTCAAGGAATGTTCCCCTATAGCAAATGTCCCCATTTGTTATTGAGTTATCCAGTAAAGATGCATTTTTTAAACTCCCAAATTCTTGAATTTAGTTATTCTTGAAAAATTTCTGTAGTATATTTCGCATACTTACTTAATCTAATTAAGAGGAGTATATTGAACAAGATTTTCTTTGGAAAAATCACTTATGTAATTTTTTTTGACCTTGAGTCAAGTAATATACTTCCCCTCAAAGGCTGCTGGTGCCTATACAACTATTTTCCCATCTGTCTCCCATCTCTCTCTCTCTCTGTCTCTCTCTCTTTCCTTCCAGGTTTGTTGCTGGGGCCCACTACGAATGCACTGCTCCTGGTGGCCATTTTCCCCCCATTTTATTTGATAGGACAGAGAGACATTGAGAGAGAAGGGGGAGATAGGGAGAGAGAAAAAGAGACACCCGCAGACCCGCTTTGCCGCTTTTAAAGTGTCCCCACTGTAGGTGGGGAGCCAGGGATTGGAACCCAGATCTTGGTGTGGGTCTTTGCACTTAGTACTATGTATACTTAACTGGATGTGACACCATTGCCCTCTTTTCTTATCTCTCTTGATGTGCTTTGCTTGTGATTGTCTGCATGCTGCTGTTTGCCTTCCTGTGTGAATCATAGCTCATTACCGTAAGTCTCAACAATTGAGATGTAACCACAATTTACAAACGGATATGTGTGAGAAGTCAAAGAAGACAAAAAGCAATGAAAAGTTAATATCTGCTCCTCTCTTGAAAAACATTGTTAAAATGACCATTTTTTTTCATAAAGCAACATGTTAATTGTTGTTGTGGTCTGGAACAAGTGGGGTACACAAATATTTATTATAGGATTGGGGGGGTGGCTCAGGCCACATGGAGTCAACCGTCCCCACTGCGCTACCGGAAGGAGCCCATGAGAGAAGGGGGGGAGTGGGGGGGGTCTTATTGGGCAATAACTAGGGGTGACGTGTGGGGGCAGGATTGGTTGAAGGGGGCACTGTGGGGCGTGGTAAACCCTGGGGGCGGAGACTGCATCAGAATAATTCCTCATCATCATCTCCTCCTTTCCCTTTATATCTAAATGGACACAGTAAAGAAAAATGGAATGGAGCAGGCTTAAATGTTTTTAAGGAATGCCGTGCTCAGGTGAGAAGATGTAGGACTTTCTGTGGTGGAGGGAAGGCTTAAATGGCTGCCAACCTTGTGAGATTTATGTGTCCTCCTGTGCTCAACCCCTCTTTAGAGAGAGAGACTTACCTGGAGGGACTCATCTCATAGGTTTAAGTGCAGCCTGCTCAACCATCTCTTCACAATATCTCTACATCTTTTTCTGTCTTTCTATCTAGTCATAGCATAAGATGGTTCAAAGTCTGTAAAAGACTATTGTGGAGCAGAAACCTTTTGGGCATAAACCTAAATGATATAGGGACAAGTAGGGGAGTAGTAAAAGCCAGTGTGGTGTGAAGGGAAGGGTTGGTGTGTAAAGGAACGTTCCCTGCTTAGGGGGAGAAAGGGGCAAGAGTACATAATGAGGGGGAGGCGGGAGGGCATGACCCACCAAACAGAGGGGCTATTTGGCATTGTATAGTCCTCAAGGCAACAGTCTGTAAAGTCTATGAACTACTCAAGATCAGTCTATGAAAAACCAGCAGCGTGAAGGGAAATAAGCTGCTTTAAAATTGTGTAAAATGTCTATAGGGTATGCCAGCAAGTCCGATACAAGTCTTAGTCCAAAGTAGATGGCTAGGGGAAGAATTGGGGGGATGAGACACTGCATGAGGGAGGTCAGCCGCTGGAATTCTGCTTTTCTGTAGATAGCCAGCTGGAACCGCCAACACGTGACAGGCAAATCAGAAGCAGGAACGGCAAGTAGGCATTAAGAAAGTTCTGTCCTTGGAGTCTGTGTATCAGGTTCTTCAGATCGCGTTGAGTGACATCTAGGGTTTCGGGGGGTGTGTCACTGTAGTCATGCCGTCTAGTGGGTGACATCAGGGTGTGCAGGGGTTCAGATGGTTTTTCCGGGATTCCTGTGGAAGAAACACAAACAATCTGCTTCTCGTGGTTAATTTGAACTTTTAACAAGTTAGAGGTTTATTATAGTTGATACCTCAATGATTATAATTGGTTTAAATATCTTTATGATTTTATTTAAAGGTCATCTAATGTGACCTCCTGTAGCAGTCTCTACAGCAGGATCTTGAGACCAATTTTAGTTAAAATATGTATTTTAAACAGACTCAAATTGCTTAGAGAGTTAACGCATTTTCGTGACAATGATTTTAACGTTTACAGTGCCAGATTGATGCCAGATCTGTTGTGGATTAATTTCCACAAGATAGTTTACAGGGCACTTTTGGGGGCCCTCCAAAGGTGTCCTGTATATAAAATTTATATATTTTAGTTTTGAGAATGTATAGTCACGTTAAACATTTAGACTTTTACCTTAAATAGTTACCTCAGCAAATTAATTTTTACCATGTCTGGTAATAATGTAGCTGTAGGGTTACACTTTTGACCGTTAAGTTAGTGTTACCAAACTTGAGACATGCCCATAAACATTTAGTTATAACACACTGGAGGAAAAAGAACTTTTGTTATAAAAACATACCATTTTAAAAACAAATTTATATCTGTCATTAGTCACACAGTTTAAGACTAAACACTTACATATATACCAAAACTATATATAAAAATCAAAAGAGGGAGAAAAACAAAAATTTTGGAATGTTTCTGGTCATCTCCAGAAACTTTGGCAGCATCCAGCATTTTTATATAAAGCCAATTACCTTTTAGAGTACTCTGAGCAGATGGGTCATGCAAAAAAATTTTTTTGTCATTCAACACACACTCACAAAACACAACTGGCCAGTTATAACATAAGACATTCAGGGAAAGGGTAGGAGAGAGGTCTCTGTGAGCCAGATTTTGTAGGTTCTGCCATGTCGTATTACGGGTCCTGGGATGTATCCTGCATCTGGTCCTCTTGTAGTATTTCTTATTCTTCAGGGATAACAGCGCCATCCTGCGGGTATTGTCGGACATGGCAGGCAGGAACCCAGACAGGTTTAGAGAAATTTTGAGGGAAAACGCATGCGAAACCCCTTCCCATGGTCAATAGGGGGTCAGGCCCTTTCCAAATTTTATCGATTGGGTCTCTCCATTTGACCTTAATGGATGGGAGGGTAGATGGTGTTTGCCAGTGAAGAATAATAAGAGGTAGGTCCGAATTATTGTAAATATTAAAGAGATTTAATGTAGTTAAGGCTTTTGCTAGCTGGATATTGGGGGGATATGTTACTCCATTAACTTTATTTAATTGAGCCTTAAGGGTTTGATGGGCCCTCTCGACAATGCCTTGTCCCTGTGGATTATAGGAAATGCCTGTGGTATGAGTAATGTTCCAGAGGGAACAAAAATCTTTAAATTGTTTGCTGGTAAACGCTATCTATCCATACCAACATCTCAATTTTTTTTTTTTCATGGAAACTGAACCATAGATACTGGATAGCCAAAGGAATATGTCTCATATTTTCTTTATTTTTTTTAATGTTTATTTATTTATTCCCTTTTGTTGCCCTTGTTTTATTGTTGTAGTTATTATTGTTGTTGATATTGATGTCGATGTTGTTGGATAGGACAGAGAGAAATGGAGAGAGGAGAAAAGAAAGATAGACACCTGCAGACCTGCTTCACTGCCTGTGAAGCGACTCCCTTGCAGGTGGGGAGCCGGGAGCTCGAACCAGGATTCTTCCACTGGTCCTTGCGCTTTGTGCCATATGCACTTAACTCACTGCACTACCGCCCAACTCCCAGTCTCACATTTCTAACTTCACATTATACTACAAAGCCATAGTTCTCAAAACAACATGGTAATAGGATAAAAACAGACAGGTCAATGGGACAAAATTGACAACTCAAATGAATACACACATACATGGTCAACTAATTCATGACAGATATATTCAGAAAAAATAAAACTAAGTTATTATTTCACACCATACACAAAATTAATTAAAATTGAATAGATTTACACATACGACACAAAACCCTCTCTATATATCCAAACCATTGCAAATGGGAAAGTTTAAAACTATTTTATGTCTTCTTATATCAAATCATCATCAATAAGCACTTAGGTGATTTCTATATTCTGTTTATTGTGCGCAATTCTGTATTTAACATGGAGGTAAAAGGCATTTAACTTTGTCAAAGCAGTGTCCAGAAGTGCAGTACACACACACAAACACACACACACACACACACACGTTAATGTATATACATATATATTATATAGCATTTTGTTATTAATTTTTTTAGAAGTCTTCTGCCGGGATAGCCTGAGGGTACTTCTTCCTGAGCTAGTGCTCTCTGGCTTGGAGAGAACTCAACTGGAGCCGATTTAGGCTGCTGCGTGGGAGAGGGATCAGGAACTCGTGCCGCACTAACTTCCGCAGGAGATACACTCTGGAACTCTCGGAGCCAGAAAGCAATTTCCAGGTGTCTTTAATCAGAAGAGCAGCTGTTTTTATACTCTCCAAGTAGGGTGGAAACAGGATGTGATATAGAGAGGGTGGAGAGAAAAGTGACTGGTGAAAATCAGAGTGTGACAAGGAGGGGGCGGAACAGGCGAGAATCCTATCACTGAACCACCAATGCCCTGGAGTGCTTTATGTAAAAGTGATTTATGTAAATAGACCAAAGCTTTGGATCAGTAAATTCCTATATAGGCATATGGTTAAGCAGAAGCCAGGGGGAGGTGGCATACTACCCAACAGTCTTCATATTGCTTTCATAGCTGCACAAATTTGGAGTATAAAGAAATAAAATAAATACACAAATAAAACACACTCTTAGCTATAGAGAAAAGATTGGAGGCTTTCATAGGGAAATATACGTACATATATACAGATATGAATATGTGTGTATTTATTTATTTAAAATTGTTTTATTTGTTATTGGATAGTGACAGAGAGAAACTGAGAGAAAAGGGGGAGATAGAGAGAAAGAGAGACAGAGTAAGTCTGTAGACCTGCTTCACCTCCCTATGAAGTGACTCCCCTGCAGGTGGGGAGCTGGAGGCTTGAACCTGGACCCTAACGGGCCCTTGTGCTTTGCACCACGTGCGCTTAACCCACTGCACTATTGCCTGACTCCCATATGTGTGTATTTATATGTTTTAGGTGAATATTATTGTTCCTAATCAGATTCTTTAATGTTATTTTGTCATTGTTTTTGGAACCCATAATACTAATTACTTAGAGAAAAGGTGTACTTCATGAGAAGAGCCACTACTCGTTGACTTAAACATGTGTGGCATTTCTCTGTTTAAATAAACACACGCAAGTATATTCATATTAATTATATTTAAAACAACTAATTGTATGTCTGTTTTATCTTGTCAGAAATTTATTTCAATGGGTTAGTGTCAATGATAAAGTTATAATGTGAATATCTAATCTGTGTTTAGAAACTTGTAGGCTAAGTAGAAACTCTAAATTTTTTTTATTTGGTGGTTAGTTAATGGTTTACAATTTTGTTGACATCCATATATCATATACAGCTTCTCAGCTCATCATGACAGGCATATGCAAAACACTTTCCCACCAAGTCAGATCCTTTTCCATTGTCATGCACCGGGACCTCAAAGCTCCCCTCCTCCAACTCCCTCTACCCCTCTCTTTGTTCTCCCTCCCCAGAGTCCTTTGCTTTGGTGCAAAACACAAAGCCCAGTCCAAGTTTTACTTTGTGTTTCCCCTTTCTGTTCTTGTTTCTTAAGTTCTGCCTACAAGTGAGATCATCTCATATTCACCATTTTTTTCATCCAAGATGAGGTGAAGAAGGTGACTTCATCATTCTTTTTTTATATTTATTTTATTTATTTATTCCCTTTTGTTGCCCTTGTTGTTTTATTGTTGTAGTTATTATTGTTGTTGTCATTGTTGGATAGGACAGAGAGAAATGGAGAGAGGGAGGGGAAGACAGAGAGGAGGAGAGAAAGATAGACACCTGCAGACCTGCTTCACCGCCTGTGAAGCGACTCCCCTGCAGGTGGGGAGCCGGGGTTCGAACCGGGATCCTTATGCAGGTCCTTGTGCTTTGCGTCACCTGCGCTTAGCCCGCTGCACTACAGCCCGGCTCCCAGACTTCATCATTCTTAATTGCTGAGTAATACTCCTATATCTATATATTTATACCACAACTTTCTAAGTCTCTCATCTGTTGTCAGATACCTTAGTTGTTTCCAAGTTTGGGCTATTATAAATTGTGTTACTATGAACATAAGTGTACATAGCTATCTTTGGATGGGTGTGTTTTTTCTTTAGGGGATATCTCCAGGAGACAAGTTGTTGGATCATACAGGCCCATTTCTAGCCTTGTGAGAATTCTCCAGACTGCTCTCCACAGGGGTTGGATCAATTTACATGCCTACCAGAAGTGTAGAAGGATATCTTTTAAAAATTCATTATACATTGAGTTTTTCTTATTTGTGACTTACAAATAAAAAAATTACATGCCAACAGGGGTATTACAAAATTCCATGCCAACAGGGGTATAATTCCATACTGTTCTCACCACCAGAGTTCTGAATCCCCAATCCCTCTATTCCTGCCATAGCTAGGACAGCTACAGCAGCTCTCCTAAGGTTGTAGATATGGATTAACTATTATTTCTCTCTGTCTAGATTTCTATATAATTGCCCCCTCTTTTTTTTTTTTAAGGTTTTTTAAGGTTCTGTCTTTTCTTTTTCCAAGCTACACATAATCCTATTACTACATCCAAATCTCTCTCTCTGTTTTCTTTTCTCTCTCTGGGTCCTGATGGAGTTGGAGTTCAAAGCCCTCTTACTCTCTTCCTCCTATCACTTCTCCCCCACTGGGAGTATGGATTAAAATTATTTTTGGGGTACAGAAGGTAGAATTTCTGGCTTTTGTAATTGCTTCTTAGCTGGACGTGGATGTTGGAAGGTCAATCCACACCCCCAGCCTGTTTCTATCTTTACCTAGTGGGCTAGAGCTCTGGAGAAATGAGGTTCCAGGACACACTGGTCAGGTTGTCTGCCCAGAGAAGTCAGGGTGGAATCATGGGAGCATCTGCAGCTTGGTGGCTGAATGTCAGCAAGTCCTAGAAGGGTTTCTTTATCCCCACAACCTCTCCAACATTTGTTGTCCTTTCTGAACTGTGACATTCTCACAGGAATGAAGTTATATGTCAGTGTTGTCTTTACCTACACTTCTCTGATAGCGACTTTGAGCATTTTTCATATGCCTCTTGGCCCTTTTCAGTGAATTTTCTGTTCATATCCTCTCCCCACTTTTGGATGGGGTCATTTGTTTTTTTATTGCTGAGTTTGGTGAGCTCTTTATATATTTTGGTTATTAACTTTTTGTCTGAGGTGGCATAAAAAGATTTTAATGAGAAGCTCTTGCTTCTCTCTTAATTCAGGGTCTCAACCTTAATTCCATATATTAACATGACATAGGTATTGGAAAAAGGCCTACTTGTAGCTCTGCATAAACTTATCTTGCCTGTTTTACTGAAACCTGTCTTATAGTTCTTTGAAAAATACATTTTCTTCCAATTGAGAACCATGTGTGCATGTATCTACATGTCTCAGTAGTTGGAATTTTGATAAGTCTTATTTCTCTGTCTTTGTCCTTCACTATTACTGATATGTACACTTACCTATATTATTTTTATCTTTGACCAGTTTCAATAAGTACCTGTTCTTCCTTCTAAGTCTTATCCATTCGAATAGTCAGAAGGCAAAAATGGAGGCATCACACCTTTAACTATTCCCTTAGGCCCATATTTCCCTGTTTTAGGAAAATTAACATAGAATCATTTTATCAACATTTTTGGAATGCTTTCTGTATAATGAAGGGATATGGTGTCACTAATTCTGCAGTCAGATTAAACTTGGATTTATACTCTGGCTCTGATAATTACCATGTGACCTCAAATGGTCCTGCACTTTGGCTTTCTTAAGAAACTAAAATGGTCTGATAACAAAATATCTTATCTTTTAGGACTATGAGCATCATAAAGTACTTCTACCAGGCATGAATGTTAATTACTGACTCATGTTTACCATCCTGATTGATACGGAGACTAGATCTCTTTGGGTCTTACAAATGGGAAGTGTGATGTGATTTCAGAAGAACTATCCCCAGATGCAGTAGATTAAGCCTTGGACACTCAGATTTGGATTCCTGAGTTCCAATCCAGACATTGCATGTGCCAGAGTGATGCCCTGATTCTCTCTTTCCTCCTTCCCGTGACTCAGTAAATAATCTTTTACAAAAGAAGTAATATCCCCAATATAGTAAGGGAAATTATACCTTGAAAAGACAAATCTATATGAGTTAGAATATAAGTAAATGACAAAGGCACTAGATTGTCTATTTCATGTGATGCATAGGTAGACAAATAGAAGCAGAAGATGGTATTTTAAAGGAGAAAAACACAACTTCAACAACATAATGAGAAATAATGTAAATTGTGTAATTGTGGCCATTTCATATTTTGGGAACTCACATCTGTATAACCATAGGTACTTAGGTGTGAGTCATGCCTTTAATTCTACTTGCCACATTAAATGCTTGCCTTTAACATTTTCCCTGTAAACACAAATATAAAACGCTGCCTTTGTAATTGAAAGCTTTCATTCACTGGGAACTCACCAAGCTACAATTAAGTCACAATGGTAAGAAATGATTTCATTTGATAAGGAAAGTCGCTAGGTAGTGGGTACATGTTCTGTGTTCTTTGTCCTCCTTGGAATGTGAGGGTATTCGAAACTAGAGCTGGTGCTCCCTCCACTTGCTTTTTTCCTACTCTTGATTTCTCTTAAAAATACAGCCCATTTTATCTTAGCAAGTTCATGGGTATGCCTACATTTATAGTCTTATTTTAGTACCAATAATCCTCCAAAAATGTTTTCAGGACCAAAAAGAGATCGGACAATGGACAGAGTAGATTTTAAAGTCAAGGCCTATAGGTAACTGCCATTGTCCACCTCTCAGTTTCTCCTCTCCTCTCCTCTCCTCTCCTCTCCTCTCCTCTCCTCTCCTCTCCTCTCCTCTCCTCTCCTCTCCTCTCCTCTCCTCTCCTCTCCTCTCCTCTCCTCTCCTCTCCTCTCCTCTCCTCTCCTCTCCCCTCCCCTCCCCTCCCCTCCCCTCCCCTCCCCTCTCCCCTCCCCTCCCCTCCCCTCCCCTCCTCTCCTCTCCTTTCCTCTCCGAGTGCTGTTGGAGCTGTAGTTTAGAGCCCTCTTTTCTTCTACCTCTCACTTCTACCCCACTGGGAATATGAGTCAAGATTGTTTGGATGTGCAGAAGGTAGAATTTCTGGCTTTTATGATTGATTCTCAGCTGGACATGGATGTTGGAAGGTCAATCCACACCCCCAGCCTGTTTCTTTTTTTTTTCTTTTTTTTTTTTTATTGGGAATGTTTTTTTTTTCTTTTTTATTTAAGAAAGGATTAATTAACAAAACTGTAGGGTAGGAGGGGTACAATTCCACACAATTCCCACCACCCAATCTCCATATCCCACCCCCTCCCCTGATAGATTTCCCATTCTCTATCCCTCTGGGAGCATGGACCCAGGGTCATTGTGGGTTGCAGAAGGTAGAAGGTCTGGCTTCTGTAATTGCTTCCCCGCTGAACATGGGCATTGACTGGTCGGTCCATACTCCCAGTCTGCCTCTCTCTTTCCCTAGTAGGGTGGGTCTCTGGGGAAGCGGAGCTCCAGGACACATTGGTGGGGTCTTCAGTCTAGGACCAGCATCCTGATGACATCTGGAACCTGGTGACTGAAAAGAGAGTTAACATGCGAAGCCAAACAAATTGTTGAGCAATCATGGACCCAAAGCTTGGAATAGTGGAGAGGAAGTGTTAGGGGGGTACTCACTGCAAACTCTAGTGTACTTCTGCTTTCAGGTATATATTTTGCAGTAGTTTATGGATACGTGTGAACATATGCTCTCTCTCACAGAAACTGGTATATATCTAGGTTTTGGGACTTTGTTAGAAAGTAAACCACCTAAGATGGAATTAGAGTATACTATGAAAGGAAAGGTCTCACCCGAGTAATGAAGCTGAGGGGTTGTCATTCCACACGTGAAGTCTCTGGACACAGTCTGAAGTGAAACATGTTGAGGTGGCAATCGTTGTGTTGGTTAGGTTGTGATCGGCAGATGCAATATTATTTGATATGGATTGGGAGAGGCATACGGGAAAGTGGGCCCTATCCAATGGTTCCAGGACTGGGGGAAGTAGAGGCTCTATAGTGGAGATGTGAGGTTCCTGCTGTCTTAGGGTTCAAAAAGACAATCGATAGTTAATGTTATCATCACATTATTTGGTAATTGGGTTAACTTTGAAAAGTCCTTTTGTTAGGGTTTGCTGTACAGTACCCAGTATCTTGTATATAGCTGTGCTATTGGTTGCTTCTGATCTACTTGGTCTAGGCTTTTGAGAGAGTCTGCATATCAATTACACAGCCTATATATTGAAAAGATTCAGTTTGTGTTTTGAAAAACTTCGAGACATACAATTAATTTTCCCCCTCTCGTATTAATTAACTAGTGATTTATATGACTACATATTACTAGGAGTGTACATAAATACCATTCCCACCACCAAAAGACTGTGACCCATCCCTTCCACCCACTCCCACCCCCCACTGGCCCAGGAAGCTGCATGTCTACCCCTCACCACAGGGCTTTTACTTTGGTGCCCTACTTACAATTTGGTCAGGTCCTGCTTTTAGTTTCCCTTTCAGATCTCCTTAGTCAACTTCTGTTGATGAGTGGGATCATCCCATACTCATATTTATCTTTCTGACTTAGTTCACTTAACATAATTCCTTCTAGCTCTGTCCAAGATGGGTCATAGAAGGTGGGTTCATTGTTCTTGATAGCTGCATAGTATTCCATTGTGTATATATACCACAGCTTTCTCAGCCACTCATCTTTTGTTGGGCACCTGGGTAGCAGGTTTTAGCTATTATGAATTGTGCTGCTATGAACATAGGAGTACACACCTCTTTCTGGTTGGGTGTTATGGAGTCCTTGGGGTATAACCCCAGGAGAGGAATTACTGGATCATATGGAAGGTCCATGTCTAGCCTTCTGAGAGTTTTTCAGACTGCTCTCCACAGAGGCTGTACCAATTTACATTCCCACCAGCAATGTAAAAGGGTTCCTCTGTCCCCACATCCTCTCCAGCATTTGTTGCTGCTGTCCTTTTTGATGTATGCCATTCTTACAGGAGTGAGGGGGTATCTTAGTGTTGTCTTAATTTGCATTTCTCTGACAATCAGTGACCTAGAGCAGTTTTTCCTATGTTTGTTAGCCTTTTGGATCTCCTCTGAGGTGAATGTTTTGTTCATATCCTCTGCCCATTTTTGGATGGGGTCATTTGCTTTTCTGGTGCTAAGTTTGCTGAGCTCTTTATATATTTTGGTTATGGGGGAGGAAAGGGGGAGGAGGTGTGCTTAATAATTAAAAGGAAAGAAAAAATTTCCCCTTTTTTTCTACTCTATTTCTTAACCCAAATTAAGTTATAGTCACCTCCTTGGTGTCACCGCTAAGACCCCTTATTGACTGGCCTACTAAAGGCAGAAAATCCTACCGTTTCCAGAAGATGTGGTCTGAGCTTAAACCACTAGCAGCTTCTCAGTCTGCCATCTTCCGGGAACCTCCCCCCAGCCTGTTTCTATCTTTACCTAGTGGGCTAGAGCTCTGGAGAAATGAGGTTCCAGGACACACTGCTCAGGTTGTCTGCCCAGAGAAGTCAGGATGGAATCATGGTAGCATCTGCAACTTGGTGGCTGAATGTCAGCAAGACATAAAGCAGGGCATAATGGTCAATGAACAGGAACCAAAAAGTAGGAACAGAGCAGATGAGATTAGTGGTCTTAGGGTGGAAAAAAAACTAGGAAGTCCATTTCAGGCATGTTTCTAGGGGCTCATGTCTATCATAGTTTTTTGTCTGAGTTTGATAGCTAGCCTGAAGTTGGATAAAAATATTGTCTGAGAAGATGGTGTCAGAGTAGAGAAAAAAGCTAGAAAGTTGGATTAGGCAGAGAGTAGCTCTGTTTACCTCCATCCATCTGATCTAGGGCATATCTATCTATATCTATCTGTCTCTCTATCTATCTATCTATCTATCTATCTATCTATCTATCTATCTATCTATCTATATCAAGTGGATGGAGGTAAACAGTTAGTTTTATTCACAGATTTTTTTTTCAATAATGGGAGCTACTCTCTGCCTAATACAACTTTCTAGCTTTTTTCTCTACTCTGACACCATCTTCTCAGACAATATATATATCACCAGAGCCTGTGTAACCTCTGAGTCCTTAATAGTCTGAGCTCTCAGCTCATGGCCACAGTTGGGAACATTGTAGGCTGCACAAATTTCAGGACAAGTCTTCCTTGAGTGGCAGAGCAGTATACAGCAGCCTCCCTTTGGAGACTGGGGCAATCTCTACCATCGCTGCTTTATGGTGAGGGCAAGGTCCTGGTGAGGCCCACAAGAGGGCTTGTGATGATGTTCCTGATGAAAGAGACCAGTGATGGTGGAGAAGGGTCCATTAGAGGTCTAGGCCCATCATGTTTGTGTGGGAATCAATACAAGTGTTCCATGACTAGGGCCCAGTGATGAGGTGGTTGTGATGCTGACCAAAAGCACCACTATTAAGCGAGCCCAGTCTCTTGCTCTTATCTAACTTTTTTAGTTCTTTATATGATGACCTTAGACTTCCTTCCAGTTGTTTAAGCATTAATTATCACTTATTAAATTAGGATTTTGGAATCTGTCTCCTTCGGGCCTTTCTGCTAGATTACCAAGCTAGTTCGGTCTAAGTCTCATTGATTGGAGAATCTATCATGCCTTCTTTAGGCACTTCAACCAGGAGTCCAGTTTATTAGGTCTAGGACTAATCACCGAAGACTACTTAGTGCTATTACTTTGAATTATATAATTTTCCATTAATGGATACATGTACACCTGTACCCAGTACCTTAGATCCTAGCCTATATCTAGTATCTGTAACAAGCTAAAATTCATATCACATAAGAATCACCACTTTAATATGTATAGTTTAATGATTTTAACATATTTTTAAAGTATATTGATAACTTTTAACTTATTGCAGGACATTTTCATCAGCACCAAAATCCACCCCGTACCCACTAGCTGCCATGTCCCACTTTCTCTTCCTACCAGTCTTCGGCAACCCAACCACTAATCTGCTTTCTGGTTCTGAGTTTGCCTGTTTTGAACATTTCACAAAAATAGGGCCATGCAGTTTGTAGCCTTTTGTGTTTGACTCCTTTCATTCAGTATTATGTTTTCAGGGTTGATTATGTAGTTGTGTGCTTTGTACTTCATTCTTTTTCATGGCCATTGCATGAAAAGACTTCACCATTGCATTCATAGACTGCCTTTGATTCATCTAGTGATGAACATTTAGGCTGTTTCTGCTTTTTTGGCAATGAGGAACCCTGCTACTGTGAACATTCAAGTATATGAATATATGTGTTCAATTTTCTTAAGTATTTATCTAGGAGTTGAATTGCTAGACTTATGGTAGCTCGGTTCACTTTGATTTTAGGAACTGTCAGACTTGTTTTCCACAGTGACTCTCCCATCTACACTCCTACTAGCATTATGTGAGGATATGCAGTCAGCACAAATACAAAAAAAAAAAAACAATCAAAGAAACAAACAAAAAAACCCCACAACTTTTTGGGGGGCAGGAGGTGTAGGTGAGGGCTTATGGGTCTAACAAGGAACAAGATTTTCTTGAAATCCACTAGTTTATGGGTAAAAATGGGAAGTTTTTTAAAGTCAAGATAAAATAGTAATATGAAGAACGGATATTTATCAACTTCTGATTACCATCTTGTGGACTTTTCGTAGTAGTGATTCCTGGCGATAAGTGCTATTTATATGTTTTTTTTTTAACTTTTATTAGTCACTTAATATTGATTAACAAGGTTGTAAGGTATTAGGGCCATAATTTCATACAGTTCCCACCACCAGAGTCCCATGTCCCATCCCCTCCATTGGAAATTTCCCTGTTGTTTACCCCTTTGGGAGTATGGATCAAAATTCTTTTTGTGGTGCAGAAGGTAGGAGTTCTGATTTCTGTAATTGGTTCTCTGCTGGACATGGGCATTGGCAGGTTGATCCATACTCCCATCCTGTTAGGAGTTTTTCTAGAGAGGTTGAGAATAGCAACAGTTCTCTTTTCCAAAGATTTGATGACTAGCTCTGTTTTCTTCTTATCAGCTCAGTCTTCTTCCCTTGACATGTGGACATCATTGAACTTTATTCTGTAGATTCAATGTAGATATCTTCTGAGTCTTTCCTAAAGAATCTCTGGTTGGTTATCACTCTTATCGCATGCCCAATATACCTGTTTGTTAATCATTTTTAAGCTTTTTTTAATTGGTTTATAATACTTTGAACTTTCCAGAGTACAATTTCACTGCTCTATCCATGCCTCCTTACACAAGGCCCCAACACACTATCAAAATGCTCCCATTTGCCTTTTCCTTTATCTGCTTCCTATCTCTGTGGCCTTAATCATGTTACCACATACTGTCTTTTCACAAGTGTAGGTGCTTGGTCTTTCTAAAGCTTTGAGAATATCACCAACTACTATTTTAATTTTTATTTCTAAAAGTATATATTCTGGTGTTTTGCATGTTATATGCTCAGTAAATGACCAGATGATTGGTTTGAGTATGTTGACTGGTCTCAAGCAACAAAGAAGGAATTACCCTTTTTTTTAATATTTATTTTATTTATTTATTCCCTTTTGTTGCCCTTGTTGTTTTATTGTTGTAGTTATTATTGTTGTTGTTGTTGGATAGGACAGAGAGAAATGGAGAGAGGGAGGGGAAGACAGAGAGGAGGAGAGAAAGACAGACACCTGCAGACCTGCTTCACCGCCTGTGAAGCGACTCCCCTGCAGGTGGGGAGCCAGGGTTCGAACAGGGATCCTTATGCCGGTCCTTGTGCTTTGCGCCACCTGCGCTTAGCCCGCTGCGCTACTGCCCGACTCCCGGAATTACCCTTTTTAAGTACCTCCTTGCTAGGTTATAAGATAGAGATGTTATGAGGGGGGGGAGAGAGAGGTCAGAGAAATGTCTTGACCTTTGTGCTGCCAGGGATTGAACCAAGAACATCAGGTTTGCAGAACATGCACTCTACCCACTGAGCCACCATTTTGTTTGTTTGTTTTTTAAAAGAAGGTGCTATTTTTATAATTTTGAAGGAAGGAACTGGCATTGTACTTGGAGCAGGCAGGTCTGTGTTTTGTCTACAGGTTGTCACATGATGGGTGTATCAGTTTGCATTATCCCTTTGTTCTCTCTCTCTCTCTTTTTTTTTTTTTTTTTTTTTTACCAGAGCACTGATCAGCCCTGGTTTATGGTGGTGCAGGGGATTGAACCTGGGACTTCGAAGCCTCAGGCATGACAGTCTGTTTGCATAACCACTATGCTATCTACCCCTGCCCAGTCTCTCTTTTTATTTCTGGAATTGAAGCTCTTCAGAAGCAGATGATGTGCAGACAGTCCTTCCAGTTTAAAGGTTAATGTCCATCATAACATGAGAATCATAGTGAGTGAGTACTATAGTAGTTTTGCATGTTCTATGCTGCCCTTTAGAAACCTGACAGTAGCCTTTGAACCAATCCTAAACCAGAGGGCAGAGATGCAACTTGTGAATGGAAAAGCTTCTTGGACTTAAGTTTGGGTTGTATTTCTAGCACTTCAGAGTGGTTTAAAGTTCTCTTAATGCCCTGATGCCACACGGAGCTCACATCACTCTTATCATTATGAAACCTTCACAGATGTGCATGGGTAAGATTTTCTGAGGAAACAGGAAAAATGAAACCGTAAATGCCTTCCAGCTGGCATCCCTAAATGTTCTCCATCTCATCGGAGACTTGTTCAGGTTAATTTCAGTTGATGACTGATAGCTCATCCAAATATTACTCAAGATAATATGGAGCAATTTTTCTTTCCTGGTGGTGAACTCAGATAAGAGGATGATTAACATGAATAAAAGAAAAAGTAGCTAACATTTCTCAATTGAAAAAAAATTGGTATCATTACCCAAAACACAAAACTAAATTATAACATCTTTTAAAAAGAAAAAGACTCAAGGTCAGGGCATAAAAAGCATAAGGCTAATTATGCACATGCATATGGTGAACATTCTAGCTATGTACTGAGGGAGTTAACACCTTCGTGCCCAGCTGGATGAGGGCATGCCATTTACATCCTGCTGTTCACATTAATGATGATAAGAAGTG